>NC_072474.1:745000-1370000 GCF_027574615.1 Eptesicus fuscus | reverse complement strand
AAACAAGAAAAGTTCCATTGGGACGGTATCCACAAATTACCTGAAAGGTGGGGGAGATGTGTAGCAAGTGATGTACATTACTTTGAATAAAGCACTTTTTGATGTTTCTCTTGAAATTATCGTGTTTTCTTTTATTACAAAATCTGTATTATTAACCAATACACCTAGTAGAGTAGAGATGTAGGTCTTGGCCCTTTAAAGCTCCGCATACCATTATTGAGTACCTACTGCATGCATTCATTGAGCACCTGCTCTCTACATGTAATTCATTCCCTGTAATACTGCCAGGACTGTGTTCCCATGCCAATGGTCGAGGTAAGCATGCCAGAAGTGAGAGGCTCAGGTCACTTGCCCCAGGCCACACAACTGGTAGTGATATTAACACCAATATGACCGGTTCCCAGTCCAGGCTCTCCCTTTATACCAGGCTGCCTCCTGGTACACCGTCACAGCTGTGCCCTTCACGGACTAGAACCATGTGCCTTAATATCAGGTAGCATTGTTGAGGTGACACACACCAATTCTTCTCCTTCCTCAGATCAGCCCAGACTCACTACCAGTACGTAGACGTGTGCCCACGTTTTCATGCTCTCATTCTTCTTCTGCTGAATATATTTTTGAAATCCAAAGCCAGAACAGATAGTCTGACAAGTGTAAGCATATCAATCACAACAAAAAAATCTAAGGCCGGGGATATGCCATACTGATGTCCCATGACGGAGCAGGCCGTGCGTGAGAAGTGGTCAGACATTTCCAGGGCAAAGAGTTGGTGGGGAAACACGGTGTTCTGGAATCATTTGAATGTGGCTCAGAACCTGGGGGGAGAGGCCTCCCCTCTACTGTGTCCATCTTCTGTCTTACAGTGTTCAGCGGAGTGCGGGGCTGGAGTGCGGACACGCTCGGTGGTATGCATGACCAACCACATCAGCAGCCTGCCTCTGGAGGGCTGTGGGAACAACCGGCCGGCAGAGGCCACTCCGTGTGACAATGGGCCCTGCATGGGCAAGGTGGAGTGGTTTGCTGGGAGCTGGAGTCAGGTGAGTGGCCAGAACTGGGTGTGTCTGCCTGTCCCATAGCAGAGGGGTTAGGAACTGTACCTGGTATGTCTAGGTTTGAATCCCAGCTGTGTTACTCATGACCCTGAAGAAGTTGCTTATGCTCTTGGAGCCTCATTCAGTCAACTCTATTTATTGAGCATTTATTATGTTCTCTTCTAAGCACTTGAACACAATAAGTATTCCTGCCTTCAGGGAAGCTCATGGTGTAGTATGGTTTCTTTGTCTATAAAATGTTCGTAGCGATAGCACCTTAGAGGTTATTTTTAAAAGAAATAAAGTAATGTATTTTAAGTATGTAGCACAGTGCCTGACATACAATAAATGTACAATAAACCACAGCTACTGCTGCTGTCATTGTTAATAAAGCCAGTTTGATCTGAATTTGAGTGTCAGAAGCAGAAATAAATATGACCCAGAAATCCTATCTCTGGAGGTATAGCCAAAGGAAATAAAATCATTATCTCAAAGACATATCTGCACACTTATGCTCAAAGCAGCATTATTCACAATAGCCAACATATGGAAACAACCTATGTGTCCATCAACAGATGGATGGATAAGAAAGTATTTATAGGAATATTATTCAGCATTTTAAAAAAGGGAAATCCTGCCTTTTACAACAATATGGATGAACCTGGAGGGTATTATGCTAAGTGAAATAAGTCAGACAGAGAAAAAATACTGCATGGTATCAATTATATGTGGAATTTTAAAAAACCAAACTCATAGAGGGTAGAATGGTGATTTCCAGGGGCTGGACTGGAGGAAATGGGAAAAGGTTGGTAAAACTTTCAGTTATTAGATGAATGAGGTCTAAAGATCTAATGTGTATCATGATGACTATCGTTCATAACACTGTACTGTATAACTGAAATTTGCTAAGACAGTAGAAGTTAAGTGTTCACACAGTAAAGAAAGGTAAGTATATGTTAACTCAATGTGGGAATCCTTTTAAAATGTACACATATACCAAATCATCAGTTTAAATACATTATAATTGTGTTTGTCAATTAAACCTCAACTAGAGGCCTGGTGCATGAAATCGTGCACAGAGGGGGGTGGAGTCCCTTCAGTCCAGCCTGCATCCTCTCCTATCCAGGACACCTCAGGGGATGTCCGACTGGGCCTAAACCGGCAGTCGGACATCCCTCTCACAATCTGGGACCGCTGGCTCCTAACTGCTCACCTGCCTGCCTGCCTGCCTGATAGCCCCTAACTCCCCCCCCCCTGCTGGCCTGGTCACCCCCAACTGCCCCCCACGCCAGCCTAGTTGCCCCCAACTGCCCCCCCTGTTGGCCTGGTCACCTCCAATTGCCCCCCTGCTGTCCTGGTTCCCTCAACTGCCCCCCCCCCTGCCAGCCTGGTCGCCCCCAACTGCCCCCCTTGCTGGCCTGGTCGCCCCACACAGCCTGCTGTTCAGTCGTTTGGTCATCCCTCACTAACCCCCTTGCCAGCTTTGTTGCCCCACGCAGCCTGTGTTCGGTCATCCGTCTGGTTGTTTTGGTTGTGACGGCCCCTCGTTTTTTATATATTAGGATAAAGCTGGAGAAATTTATTTAAAAAAGCATAAAAAGAAAAAATTGAGGTTGTTTATTATAAAGAACTAGATACTTTAATAAAGTGACTTAATTGATCAATTAATGTTTCCCTTACTGTGCCAAAATTGAGCATGAACTGAAAATGTGGAAAATATCATTCCCTCCTATTTTTTGGTTATGATTACCATCAGTATTTTGAGTTCTTGGACCACTTAGCATTTGGCTCCCAGGGCTGGCTAGTTCTCCAAGGACTTTTTGGCTGATGATCATGATTTACACATTATCAGGATCTCTGGCTCCATATAGAATTTTATTTATTTTAAGTAGCTTTATACATAGACCCTGAGAAAAATGGACTGCCTTGTCCTTGTAAATTTATATAACCCCTTTGGAAAGCAATAAAATTCAAGAACCATAAAAATGTTCATTAGCCTTCACCCAGTCACTCCACTCCTGGGGATTCATTTTAAGGAAATAATACATAGAAGAAAGAATCCTTTTTGACAGAGATGTTCATGACAGCAGGGCAGTATATGATGGTATATCATAACTCGTTAAAATACTATGTGCAACAACAATAATTAGGAAGATGTGGAAAGTGCATTGATACAGTGGCAAGTGAAAAACAATATGAAAATCTTTGAATCCTATTACCTCAACCACTTCAAAATATAGTCTTTTTATGTAAACAACACTGGGAAATGATTTTCCTCAAATTTCATTTAATATTTTATAATACAAACTATAAAATACAAAAATTAAGAAAGAAAATTCAAATATGGCCAATGGTACCCTGGTAGATATGAGTTAGACATTCTTAGTAACTGATCCCAGCTCTACTTCTCCTTAGTTATTTGATTTGGGGCAACTAATTTAACCTCTCTGAGCCTGTTTCTTCATCCAAATGTGAGGATAATAATACCAACTTCCTAGGGTTTTTATTGGGTTTTCATGAAATACTGTAACATATGGGGGTTGCCCATTGCTTGAGGCATGGAAAGTACTCAATAAATATTAGTTCCCTTTTTTCCATGTTTATTTTTTCCACCAGCTGTTTCTAATCATTCATTGGTTATAAAACACCTAGAAGGTAAACCCCAAAGATAATTAAAAATGGAATGTACCTATAGGATGCCAAATAACCATGTAAACTGAGGCAATAGGAAGAATCCTGTGTCAAATTGTAATATCAGATCATAAGTGTACATGCACAGTGAAGATAACGGATGCAATTCAACTCGCATGCCTACCAATCTCAGGAGAGAAAAACAGGATTCAGAGTCTTTTTTGCTTGTGGGCCTCCTATTGACTTTAGACTTAAACTCAGAGAACAGAGTGGTATGAATCCAGGTGAAAGCAGCCTTTATTTCTGCTAGATTAGAAACATATAATTTATTGCCCTGTTGTCCAAAAGAGTCAGCACATGATTGAATGTAGACAGAGCTTTGGCTCTGGATTTATAAAGATGTTTGGAACCTACTGGCATCTCCCTGCCTTAGGAATTAGATATTTTCCCAAAGAAAATGAAATAGATAATGCTTATTTATTGAAAGGCAAGTAGGTAAGTCTTAAACACTAACTGACTTCAGAATATAAAAATAAATGTTCCTTTCTGCTACGTGGTTTGAATGAGAGTTGGCACCTTGAACACCCCACCAGCCTGGTCACAGCGACCAGTCCAGGATGGATATGTGACCTAAGACAAGTCAAACAGAGTCCTTCCCTAGGACTTTTATGGTCTTAAAGAAAGAAACTCCCTGAGAAGTTTGAGCACAGGTGCCAGCAGTGGCCATGCTGAAGCTTGTGGAGAAAGCTAACCCAAGAGAACAAGATCTGTAGAACTTAGGGAATCTTTTCCACTCTGGAGCAAAATAGCCCAACTCTTATTTATAAGGTATTCCACAAAGTCTATTATTTATGCCCAGATGTTTTCTTTCTCCCCTGTCAATTTTGGGTTTACTTCACCCTTAGACTGTCTTAGCTCTGAGGGGTGTTTCACAATCTCTGGTGATTAGGAGCAGCCTTCTTGTCTGCCTGTGTCACTGAATCATATTTATTCTCACTGGCATCTGAGCATACACCTCCACTCTCCCCTGGTCTTAGAACAGCGATCCAGCAAAGTACAGCTGTAGGAATTCTTTAGGTATAGAAACATGAAGACTTGCTATCACCTCTCAGTGGAAGGATTTATCCCCATTGAATATCACTTTCTCCATGAATTACATTTTATCTGATATTTGTATTACTCCATCTTATTTCTCACTAGAGGCCCGGTGCACAAAATTCGTTCATGGGGGGGGAGGGTGTCCCTCAGCCCAGCCTGCACCCTCTCCAATCTGGGACCCCTCGAGGGATGTCCGACTGCCCGTTTAGGCCCGATCCCAAGCAGTCAGACAACCCTCTCACAATCCAGGACTGCTGGATCCCAACTGCTCACCTGCCTGCCTTCCTGATTGCCCCTAACCGCTTCTGCCTGCCAGCCTGATCACCCCCTAACCACTCCCCTGCCAGCCTGATTGATGCTTAACTGTTCCTCTGCCAGCCTGTTTGCCCCTAACTGCCCTCCCCTGCCAGCCTGGTCCCCCCCCCCAATTGCCCTTCCCTACAGGCCCGATCACCCCCGACTTCCCTCCTCTGCCGGCCTGGTCACCCCTAACTGCCCTCCCCTGCAGGCTTGATCGCCTCCAACTGCCCTCCCTTGCAGGCCTGGTCCCTCCCAACTGCCCTCCCATGCTGGCCTGATCGCCCACAACTGCCCTCCCTTACAGGCCTGGTCCCTCCCAACTACCCTCCCTTGCTGGTCATCTTGTGGTGGCCATCTTGTGTCCACATGGGGGCAGGATCTTTGACCACATGGGGGCAGCCATCTTGTGTGTTGGAGTGATGGTCAATCTGCATATTACTCTTTTATTAGATAGGCTAGAGGCCTGGTGCATGGGTGGGGGCCAGCTGGTTTACCCTGAAGGGTGTCCCGGATAAGGGTGGGGGTTCCCTTGGGGCGTGAGGTGGCCTGGGCAAGAGGCCTGTGGTGGTTTTCAGGCCGGCCATGCCCCCTGGCGACCCAAGCGGAGGCCCTGGTATCTGGGATTTATTTATCTTCTACAATTGAAACTTTGTAGCCTGGAGCAGAGCCAAGCCTCCTGCTCACTCCGTGGTGGCAGCCATTTCTGTTGGGATTTATTTATCTTCTATAATTGAAACTTTGTAGCCTTAAGCGGAGGCCAAGGCAGGCCAGGGCTGCAGAAGCTTGGCTTCCTCCATCGCCGGGGGGCAACCCTAGCCTCCTGCTCTCTCCAGCTCTGTGGCTGCAGCCATTTTTGTTGGGATTTATTTATCTTCTATAATTGAAACTTTGTAGCCTGGAGTGGAGGCCTGGGCCAGCCAGGGTGTGCGGAAAGCTTGGCTTCCTCCATCACCGGGGAAACCCAAGCCTCCCTCCTGCTCTCTCTGTGGCCGCAGCCATCTTGGTTGGGTTAATTTGCATACTTGCTCCTGATTGGCTGGGGTGTGTGGCTTGTGGGTGTGGGGGAGGTACAGTCAATTTGCATATTACTCTTTCATTAGATAGGATTGTTGATTTTCACCTGGTATACTTTTGTCAACTTCTTGTGTGTTTTTTAAGATATTCTTCTGTGTGCAGGACTATTTTTGTCTTTATTTTTATTTGATCTGCAAGTCTTTATTTTTTTTAAGAGTTAAATTTTAACCATTCATATTTATTGCAATCATTTATATGTTTGGACTTTTCCCTGTCATGTTATTTTGTGTTTTCCATTTAATTTTCTATTGCCATGTTTTCTTGGGGTGTTTTTTCCCCCTCTTTCCTTTCCACACATTTGTATTGGTCCAACTTCCTTATTTCATTTTTTTCCTCTAACATTTTGGAAATTATAAATCTGTTTTTATTCATCCAGTGATATCAGAAGAAAAAAGATTTAACACACAGTTTTAAATTTATGTTTCAGTGTCATTATCAATAACCATATTCTCTCAATCTATACTTCCATAAAGATGTTGAGCTCCATCTGGATTTAGCTCCATATTAATGTTAATTAATTTTATAGAAAAATACTAATCTAGATTTTAAAATAGCCTTCTTTCCTTCAAAGGTTATTTTTACTGAAATATAATTCACTTATAAAATTCACCCTTTAAGTGTACAATTCGGTGGTTTTTTGGTATATCCACAAAGTTGTGCAACCATCACTACTACCTAATTCCAGGATATTTCTGTCATCCCAAAAGAAACAATTATTTATTTATTTATTAAAATGTTTTTTTTAAATATTTGTATTGATTTCAGAGAGGAAGAGAGAGGGAGAGAGAGGTAGAGACATCAATGATAGCAGAGAATCATTGATCAGCTGCCTCCTGCACACGCCTTACTAGGGACTGATCCTGCAACCCAGGCATGTGCCCTGAACAGGAATTGAACCGTGACCTCTTGGTTCATAGGTTGACAGTCAACCACTGAGCCATATTGGTCAGTTACTATAGCCATTATTAACAATAGTTTTTATTGGTGACTTTGCCAACTTCTGCTTTTGTATCCTGTGTCTTCTTCCTGGTTCTTTTTAATTTTTTTTAGAGACCATAACCCAGTAAGTCTTTCTAATAGGATTCATAAGCCATAGTTTTCTGAGCCCTTGAATATTTAAAAATGTTTTCACTTTTCCCTTTGACTTGAATGCTCCCAGTAGGTGCAGATGCCTTTGCTTCTTCCTTGGCAGAGTCAGTTTCCTGGTCAGTATCTTATCTGACTACTCTCTCAATGTCCTGAGGCCCCCTCCCTCCTGCTTTTCACAGCCACATGTCCACCACCATTCTTGCCCAAAGAATTTGAGCTGCTTCCTCTTGGTTAGGAGTCCCTCCTCTATGTGCACTTTGAACTATGATTTTCTCCTTCAATTTATTCTCATCTTTCACCATTCAAAGATTCTTCATAATTTCTGGTCCACCAAGGGTGAGTTCCTTTACTATTTCAAATACTGTCTCAGGCACACACATATACCTACACACATCCATTCCTTTGTTCACACACACACACATATTCTGCTGTTTCTGGCCATTTAGGGTAGGAGAGGGCTGAGATATGTGCTCTTTCTCCCTTCATTACCTAATGTCTTCAAGGACTTTACAAACATAGCATAAAATAACCTGAGGTTTTGGTCAAGGTTTAGAGTCTGCTGTTCTGCCAAGCACTGGGTCTGTACCTGGCCCCTCAGAGTAGTCATGGATATTTCCGGTTTCCAAACCCCTCCAGTTTGCAGGTGAGACAATGAAACCTGGGAAAGTGCTATGTCTTGGCCAAAGACACGGGACTATTCAGTGACAATGTCTAGACTAGTTTCTATTTCTCCTGACTTCAGTCCAGTGTTCTGCTCCTGCTGTCCCCTGGACTTTACACCCTTACTCCTCTTTTGCCTGGAAGCCTATTTCTCCTCTCCTGCCTCCAATTCTTTCATTGTCTGCAGCACTTGAAAGAGAAGAACAAAACATGGATATACTGAAAATGTGCCAGATCAATAATGGACTAACATGTTATGATGAGTATTGTTACACACAGATGAGAAAGATCACATCCAGGGAAATCCCATGTTGGGTACATCATTAATACACACTGTACACACCAAATAGATAGAATACAGCCTGCCTATGATGCTGGGATGGGACTTAACCTCCAGCACAAGTAGATTAACTCCATAACTAACTAACATGGAAGAAAATAGGAAATACAAGCTAAGAAGGTTCCTGGAGGCCTATGAAGATGGCAGAAAAGAAGGCACAAAGCAAAAATTGCCAGTCGTGGTGCTTATTGTGCCCCATGTGACCAATTCATAGTCTATTGGCTTAGATTTTTCCATTTTTTGTAGAGATGTGGTTTCCCCCCTATTTTTGTTTGACCCTGTGCCTGACTACAGAAGCAAGGCTAATGTTAAAACTTTAGCTATAGACATTGTTGAAAGCTTTCCATAAAGGTAGTGGATTCTTTAAAGTCTCTGAAGGCCTAGACAACACAAGTTTTAAACTTTTTAATCAAGATATATTGAGTAAACCAAATGTGAATAAAAAACGCTTTACAAAGTAATAGATTTGTGCGTAGTTATATGCATCATATTTCCATAAACTAACAAAATGCATCAATATATGTAATTGCCTGTCCTTTGTGCTCAAACCCTAGGGAAGTGAAAGGAATGGGCCCCATGGTGAAAGGTTTCCTGCTGGCCACCCTGTTGGAACGGAGGGTTGGCCATATTGTCCCAACTCTAGAATCTTCTATTCAGCTTTGTATGTCTCAAAGAATTTTAATTTAGTCCTTCATGCACAGGTGTGTAGGCTCTGAGAGACTAATTCATCCCCAGTGTCCACCCATTAAGGGACCGGCAGAAAACAAATGTGTTAGTTCATTATCTTACAGTCAGGGTCTGTAAGAGTCTACTGGACAGAAACAAGCAAAGTGATCGCCTGATGTGTTCCTGTAGGGGAGTCTAAGGGGAACCATTTCAGTCTCAGCACAAAAGGCACCATGATCTCAGTGACCAGTAGCCTGAAGCCGTGATGACTCAGAACACCCATTCTCCGCCCCAGACATAGAACTGTTAGGAAAATTGGAATTCATGGGCAACTTCTCTTCTAGAAATGTTTTCCAATACCCTTGGGCTCTTCCTCACTGAATTGATGATAGAAAGCACATGCAGACAAACCCTGATGGACAGTCATTCTCATCTCCTTCCCGTGATGTGATACCATCTTTTTCTGCTTCCTTCTTTAGTGCTCCATAGAGTGTGGCAGTGGGACCCAACAGAGGGAGGTGATTTGTGTTAGGAAGAATGCAGACACCTTTGACGTGCTGGACCCTTATGAATGTTCCTTCCTAGAGAAACCCCCCACCCAGCAGTCCTGCCACCTGAAAGCTTGTGGAGCCAAATGGTTTAACACAGAATGGAGCATGGTAAGTCAGGGTGCTCTTGATAGAGATTGCTGCTTTTAGTGCATCATTCACCTGCTTTCCTTCCATACCCACACCTGGGCCTCTGACTAGGTGCCAGGCACAGGGTTCAGCCCTCAAGTATATTCCCTATAGTGATCTATCCAGTTGGTCACTGCCAGGGCACCACAGATGCAGTCTACCTGGTGGGTGGAGCCTGAGGCTGGGACAATCTTGATCTAAACTGCAGAGCCATAAAGCACAGACTCTTAAGTGTCAGTATGCATAAGAATCAGCTGGGGCCTTGTTAGAAAAAAATGAATTCTGGGTCCACCCAGAGGAGTTTGCATTTTGAATAATCTCCTTAGGAGAGTTGGATGCAGGTGTCCTTGGACCGCATTTTGAGGAGTGCTGCTGCAGAGGATTGATGGCTGAATGGATTCAAGGATGCCATTGAGAAACTGCATCATGAAGGAATTTCAGTAGGTCTCAATAATACAGTGAGACCCACACCAGTCAGGCCTCAGTGTGTGTGTGTGTGTGTGTATGTGTGTGTGTGTGTGTGTGTGTGTGTGTGTGTGTGTGTGTGTGTACACTTGTTTAAAATTCAACAGATGATATGGACTATGTATTATGGAACTGGTCCTGTTTTTTTCTTTGAATTGAGTCCTAGGAAACTCAAAGCTAAAATTGTTGTCCATCTCTAAGAGAGAGTTTATCAGCCCTTACAAAATAGATTTTTTCTACTTTTATATTTCTTTTAACCTCAGTTTCTCCAGATCATTTTACATTTTGTAACCCTCAAAGCATTTCTTAAGCCATCTCAGATCCTTTTTGTAAGGAAGAGGATACTGTGTGAATAATGAGAGGCAGAGAGAGTCTGAGACAGAGAGATAGAGTTAATACACAAATAGGTTACTAAGAATGAAGTGGAAGAGGATGGAAATAGTGATAAAACACTTTTCTTTCTCCAAGTAAAAGAGTTTATTTTCAAGAAACATCCTAAAACAGAAAATGTCCTCAGGGCATCATTCCTGGTGACCAAATAACAGACCTTAGATACATGGGAGTGGGGTTCATTCTGCTTGTGTCACTGAAGATCTTCAAGCATGGTTGTAGGTGAGCCCAAAGTAGAGGCCAGAGCCTTTCTCAAAATCATTCATAGGTGATAAAAAGGATTTTGCTTATAAAATATATGAATAAAAGCTGAGAATTCTGCTTCCAAACAGTGTGTTTTAGCTCTAGTGAGAACAGCCATTTGGCATGTGGTGAACCACAGATAAGAGGCAAATGGGAACAAAGGTGGTGTTGAGTTTCAGAGGTGTTTTGTCAACTTCTGGGAAATGAAATTTAATTATTTTGATGCTGGCCGAGCCCCTTGAGAACACAGGAACAGATCATTATTTTCTTTTACTGTTTGGTTTGAAGAGTCTAGAAAGAGCCAGATTCACCAGACCTATCAAAAAAGACAAACTGAAAACAACTGTCTGGAAACAACCCAGATGTCCCTCAACAGGTTAATGTGGTACCTCTGAACAACAGATATTACTTAGCAACAAAAATGAATGAACTGTTGGCACCCAAACATCATGGATAAACTTCAAATGCATTTTGCTAAATGACTCCCAAAGCTACAAATTGTACTATCCCATTTATATAATATTCTGTAAAAGGCAAAACTATAGGGATAGATACCAGGTCTGCTGAATCTCACCAGGGAATTTGTTGTGCGTGATGAAACTTTGACATAAATGATAATAACAAAGACTGTGATGGAACCCAGATGTCTTTGAAGATGCCTTGTTTTATAAATGTGAGTTTATAACCGAGTCAATATTTTATATAATTATAAAATAAAATTTTAAAACAATCCATAAAAATGGAAAATGAAATGAAACAAATTAACCTAAATATATATATTCAGTAGTGGCCTTAGCACTATTGCATGTGGATTAAAACACAGCATTTGACTATCTAGCCCTAAGGACAAAAGAACTGCAGAAAAGTGTCTACATTGTTTGCAGTAATCACATTTTCAGTGATAGTGTTGTACTGTATTCTGAGATGCTTGGGTGTAATGTGTGATAAAATAAATGAGTAATATACTTTATGGTAACATGATGATATGTGTGTATAATAATATGATAGTATAACTCTGTTATCCCCAGTATCCTTGAAAATAGGGTTCTCAACTTAGGATTAAAAAAAGATAGGAGAGGGATTAAAATGGCAGCAGAGTACGTGGAAGCTTACAGACATGCTCCCAGGACCAAACTGGAATTACAACTAAAATATAAAAATAAACCCCACCCTGAATAATCAACTGAAGACTAGCTGGAGAGAACCCTGATAACCAAGGACAGAAAGTGGAGACCACATACAGACCGGTAGGGTGGGCGGAGGTGCAAAATGGCTATCAGGCTCCCACAGACTGCAGCTGAAGTTCCAGAGAGATATCTCAGCTATTGGGGAGTTGCCACTGAGAATTCTGCAGTCTAATCCCCAAGATGGGTCCCCCAGCAGAGAGCACCCGAACTTAGAAAGGTGCCCAGATAACATCTGCCTGTGAAAAGCAGCAAGGTTGCTGTCTGTCAGAGAGACATGGATGGAAATGCAGGCATCCTCTTAAAGGGTCAACACACAACATTATGAGTGCAGCCACTCACCTTGGGCTCTGGCAGAGGGAGGGCAGAGTGGACTGGAGCTGTATAAACATAAGCCAGGGTTGGGAAATCTGGGGTTAGAGCTCAGAAGGCAGACACCCCAGTTTTCTGCGCTGAGTCATTCCCTCATGCTGTGGAAGTTATCTTTCTCAAGCAAACTTTTGCTATTCTGTGCTTTTTGCCTGGGGGAAAGACAGTTGATGCACCCTATTGGAAAATCCCCTGCCCCACCCTGTGGAGTTTCTGAGGCCCATTAAGAGACTAAGAATAACAATTAGCCTCCAGGCAGAAGCAATTGTCACACCCTGTTGGAAAATCTCTCACCCCACCTGTGGACTATAGCTTGAGGCTACTCCAGACTGAATCCAATCATACTTCAGGCAGAGGCGGTTCTCTGGAGGCTTTGAGTCTTTGCCTGATCTAATTAGTCAGAAACAGCAGTTTGGGTCCCTGCCACAAACACCATCCCGGACTGCTCATTGAGGCAAAAGTCAGTGGGACCCCAAGTGCTTGCAGATGACATCTGCAGGACCATCTCAGAACAAAGTCAATAAAGGTATGAGACTCAAGGCAGAGTCCCCAAACACTAGACTACTAGGGGATTCAACCCATTGGACATCAGTTGCCCAGGGCCAGAAAGGGACAGTTACTCACATTCACCTACACTAGAGAAGTTCCCAGGAGGCCCAGGATAGACACACCAAAGGACCATTCAACAACATCAGAGCAAAATCCAGCAAGCCCCACAAATAGTGGACCCAAAGCACCTGTATAACAGCTGACACTACAACATTGGGGTTAAACCTCACTGGCAGCAAGTCGGAGGGGAGATCCCTCCCACAAATGGGACATCAACATTCAAGTTCCAGTTAAAACAGGAGAGCCCAAACAACACACACAAGGGGCACCCCTAGAGCATCCAGCTTAGGCAAACAAAGAGACTACACCACTGGACCCTTCAAGACACTTTCTATACTAGTATAAGGCCATCTCACAAAGACTGGGAGCTAAAGCAGTTCTATCTAATACATAGAAGCAAATACAACAAGATAGCTAAAATGGAGAGACAGGAGAGAAACCAAGATGGTGGCATAGGTAAACACCTGAACTTGCTGCCTCGCACAACCACTTCAAAACTACAACTAAAAGACAAAACGTGTATCATCCAGAAACATGGGAAGGCTGGCTGAGTGGAAATTATACAACTAGAAGGAAAGAGAAAAGCACACTGAGACTTGGAGGAGGGGCAGAAGTGAAGTGCAGAGGTATGGAGGCACATGCGCGGTAAGGGCTGGCAACTGAGTACGCTGTTGTCTTTTTCAATCAGGAGGGAGATACAAGCTCCCTACTGCTCTGTACTCCAATTCTGGGAGAGACTCTGGGGACCCAGACTCATATGGGGAGAAACTGGACTGTCTGGCATCAGGCAGAACTCGAGGGAGGCTTTCTCTCAGAGGTGCTTGCAATGATCATTGTTTCTGCATGGTGCTCTGGGACACAGAGACATGGGACCTCTTCCAGGCAGGGCTGACAGTCAACCATTGCTGTTTGCTCCACCCTGGTGATTCCCTGAGACCCCGCCCCACCCAATTTACACTTCACCCAAGCTGTGCGCAGAGGCTTTTGCATATGAATGGCCTGGCCCTTTGCAATCTGAAACCTAACTTACTGCAGCTGGGTCAAAGAGCCCCAGAGTCTCCAAAAGAAGACCCAAGGCTTGACAGCAGCTTGCACTGCTTCACAGCTGGGCCTCATCTGGGCACCTCCAAACCCCAAACAAAGAGAAGGAATCTGCAGATCTCTCCGTAGCTCCTGCTGGGTGGCCTCAGGCAGAGGCTAAATTAGCACCTCCTTGGAGATCCGAGAGCCAGTGTACCCAGGAGTCAGAGTAGGACTATCCAGATTACAACTCCTCAGATCAATAAGGGACAGACTCAGGGGGCAGACTCAGTGAGCACCAAAGCCTTGCCCCATAAGGGTGTCTCCAGCACAGAAGTCCTCCCATCGTAAACACAGCTGATCCTCACAACCAATTGGCCTGGAGGTCAATTCCTCCCAGTGATACCAACAACAAGTACTTCATGCCACTCCTTTCTGGCCTAAAGTGTTTCTATTGAGAAGTCAGTTGACATTCTAATTGGAACTCCTTTGTAGGTAATTTTCTGTCTCACTCTTGCTGCCTTTAAGATTCTTCTTTGTCTTTAACATTTGCCATTTTAATTATGATGGGTTTATGTGTGAATCTCTTTGGGTTCATCTTGATTGGGACTCTGTGCCTCCTAAACTTGTGTGACATTTTCCTTCATCAGGTTGGGGAAGTTTTCTGTCATTATTTCTTCAAAAAGGTTCTCTGTTCCTTGCTTACCTCTTCCCCTTCTGGTATTCCCATAATGTGAATATTGTTATGTTTCATGTTGTACCAGAGCTCCCTTAAGCTATCTTCCTGCTTTTTAATTCTTTTTTTTTTCTATTTGCTGCTCTAATTGGGTATTTATCTTTACCTTATCTTCCAAATCACTGATTCAATCTTCTGCTTTATCCAATCTACTTTTAATCCCTTCCAGTGTGTTCTTGATATCAGATATATCACTCTTCATTTCTGTCTGGTTCTTGTTCATGACCTCTATTTTCCTTTTCATGTTGTTGTAATTTGCACTAAGTTTCTTAAGCATCTTTATAACCATTGCTTTGAAGTTTATGTCTGATAGGTTGCTTGCCTAATTCTTTTTCTGGAGATTCCTTGTTTTCTCTCATTTTGGGGTTGTTTCTTTGTCTCTCCATTTTTTTTTCTGATCAATTTTTATTGTTCAGATTATTACAGTTGTTCATCTTCCCCCCCCCCCATAGCTCCCCTTCACTGGTTCCCACCCCACCCTCTGCTTATCACCCCCCCCCCACTGTCCTCATCCATAGGTGTACGATTTTTGTCCAGTCTCTTTCCACACCTCCCACACCCCTTTCCCCCTGAGAATTATCAGTCCACTCCCTTTCTATGCTTGTGATCCTATTATATTCACCAGTTTATTCTGTTCATCAGACTTTTTATTCACTTGATTTTTAGAGTCACTTGTTGATGGATATGTATTTGTTGTCACTTTGTTGTTCATAATTTTTATCTTTACCTTTTTCTTCTTCCTATTCTTAAAAAATACCCTTCAGCATTTCATATAATTCTGGTTTGGCAGTGATGAATTCCTTTAGCTTTTTCTTATCTGTGAAGCTCTTTATCTGACCTTCAATTCTAAATGATAGCTTTGCTGGGTAGAGTAATCTTGGTTGTAGGTTCTTGCTATTCATCACTTTGAATATTTCTTGCCACTCCCTTCTGGCCTACATAGTTTATGTTGAGAAATCAGCTGACAGTTGTATGGGTACTCCCTTGTAGGTAACTAGCTGTTTTTCTCTTGCTGCTTTTATTTATTTTTTAAATTTCTTTATTGATTAAGGTATCACATATTTGTCCTCATGCCCCCATTCCCATCGCACACCCCTCCCCACACATGCCCCCACCCCCCTGTTGTCCCCAACCGCTGGTTAGGCGCATATGCTTGCACACAAGTCCTTTGGTTGATCTCTCCCCTTTACCCCCACCCTCCCCAACCCTCCCTCTGAGGCCCGACAGTCTGATCCGTGCTTCCTTGTTTCTGGGTCTGTTCTTGTTCATCAGTCTATGTTGTTCATTATTTCCACTAGATGAGTGAGATCATGTGCTATTAGAAATACACTTATAAGAACCGAAAATGAGACAAGCAATAATAGTTAGGGTGACAGGAAATGAATCAGTCTGTAGTGAGTTTCTTTCTGGGCCAACAGTTCTTTTGAGACCCAATTTCAATGTCCAACAGTTCCTTATGTGTACATGTCAGCACTGACATTACAGTTCTGGATGGTGGACAAATGGTGGTAATGCAGGTCCAACTCTCTCTGGTTTGGTCCTGGGCAACCTGCAGTGATGCACAGCTGCTAACTGCTAGTATGGGAAGACCACATCAGCGTCTTCCATCTCTGGAATGCTTCTCTTCTGTCTTCATGGCTGGAATAGTCCTGTCGATTCCTCTCTGTTGCTGGAATCCACATGGTCTCGGAGTTGTTTTCTGAAAATATACAAACATATTCTCGACCAAAAGTTAATAAAGGAATATTTTCTATAAATTTGACTTGGGATCCTATTTCATTTTTTGCCCAAATGGTTTTCCTCTGGTTCGTTTTGACACCTTATGTGTTTTTCATGGGTGTCTTGCTTTTAGCCTTACAATTAATTTTCTAAAGTATTAATTTTCTAGATGTAATTTACTTACAGGTTATTTTTCCTTACATGATATTCTTCTACTATACCCTCCTTTTTTGATTTAAATGTTAGGAGGCTTTTGAAAATTTTATAATGTAGTCTTGATGGCTTTTACATTTTAATTTTTTGCTCTATAATATTACTGTTTTAGGTTCATTACATGGTGCACAATTTTATCATGAGATGAAGTACCAATAAAAATTTTAGTTAACACTTTATTAACACCTTTTTGTCCAGTACAATTAATTTTTCTAGAATATCCGCTTGTTTCAACTAGCCAATTTAAATTTGCCTGAAAACTTGACTACTATTTTACTGTCAAATTTATTACTCTAACAACAATCTTATTTTACCCTGTAAATATTAGTGGAAGGGATTATTTGCCTTCTTGAGTAGGTCCTGAGCATTCCTGATGGTAGGCTGGATTTAGATATAGTAAACCCACTTCCCCACACCATGGGTATAAGACAACTCAAACAATTCTTGTTGGAGTAAGAGGGCAGCTGTTGTCGACCAAGTCTCTGTCGGTCACCTGGGTCCTGATCTGAGCTGGGCATGGGGAGCACGAAGCAGCCATGGGGGCAGGAGACCTCCCTCAGAAGGGGATAGGGTTCAGGCCCCTGCAATGTTGGGGGGTGAGGGTCTGTGCCCCACCTCTGTTGACCCTCAAATTCTCTCCTGATGGCCCCTCTGTGACTGTGCCTGTCTTAGGTTGTTCCTTCCCTGAGGAATCTTACCCGTCTCTGGCTAACCAGTCATCCTCCAGGGCCAAGCAGGGTGATGTGAGGTTCAGTTTTGTCTCCTTGGTAGCCTATGCCCCCGTGGCCTCCATGCCCAGCACTTGCCTTGGGATCCCTTCGCCTGCTGGCGGGGCCCCAGCACTGATCACATATCTTGTGAAACCCGGGTTTCTTCTCCAGGGAGGGCTCAGTTCACCCCACTGGGTGAGAGACAGATCCATGGCACCAGTCATCACAAGACTTCAACCTCGACATGGACAGAGAGCTCATGCAACAGCTGTGAGCAATTGAATTGTGAGAAGAGGGTCTCTCTTGGCCTAAAGGGTAAGAGGGACCAATATCGAATGCTCAGGTGCCTTCCCAGGAGGCCCTCTACACAATGAAAAGGGTTAAATCCTTACATGTCCTTTTTAACTTGCTGCCAGACGTTCAAAGAATTAGTAAGTTTGCTTGGGATAATTGTATATTATGCTGTTGTAATTCTAAAGTATCAAGATATGTGTTAAGTTTGTCCACTGAGCCAAACCGGTTAGGGCAAAAGATGTGTTAAGTTTGTCTCCAAGCACCAAATAGATGATTTTTTTTTTTTTATCCCCAAGGGTGCGAGGAACTATTATAAGTACTGAGGGTGATCCAAATCTGGGAAAAAATTTAATGACAGTGTAGAATAATATCATGTAAGGATATTCTTTGCTCTAGTCCATGGCAATTCCCTTTCTAACTGGCTGTTCATTTCTTTTTATATAGACAAGGTCTTAGTTACATTTTCTGCACCTCTACTGGGGGCAAGTAGTGATAGTAGTGACACCCTTTCTTTGGTGTCCACACAAGCCAGAAACCTCTCTTTAGTTGTACACACAAAGGGGCATTGTTTCTCTTGCTGCTTTTAATATTCTCTCTTTGTCTTTTGCTCTTGGCATTTTAATTATGATGTGTCTTGGTGTGGTCCTCTTTGGATTCCTTTTGTTTGGGATTCTCTGCACTTCCTGGACTTGTAAGTCTATTTCTTTCACCAGGTAGGGGAAGTTTTCTGTCATTATTTCTTCAAATAGGTTTTCAATATCTTGCTCTCTCTCTTTTTCTGGCACCCCCATAATTCGGATGTTGGTACACTTGAAGTTGTCCCAGAGGCTAGGACTTCCAGTACTATGTTGAATAAGAGTGGTGAAAGTGGATATCCCTGCCTTGTTCCTGATCTTAAGGGAAATGTAGTTTAGTTGTCTGGCACAGGGTAGGTTTAATAAGTACTTATTATATAAATGAAGATTGGTATGGGAGGTATTGAGATAAATCTAACTTTTCCCCCATTAAACTTATCTGTTTAAAATATTTAAGCAAAAAGTAAACAGTGTTATCTAAACAATAAGTTTTCTATGTTATCCTATATAATAAAAGAGTAATATGCAGATTGACTGTCACACCAACACACAAGATGGCCACCCCCATATGCTCAAAGATGGCTGCCCCCATGTGGACACAAGATGGCCAGCAGGGGAGGGCAGTTGTGGGCGATCAGGCCTGCAGGGGAGGGCAGTTAGGGGTGACCAGGCTGGCAAGGGAGGGCAGATAGGGGTTACCGGGCCAGCAGAGGAGGGCATTTGGGGGTGACCAGGGTTGCAGGGGAGGGCAGTTGGGGGCAACCAGGCCTGCAGGGAATGGCAGTTGGGAGAGACCCAGGCCTGCAGGGGAGGGCAGTTGGGGGGAACCAGGCCAGCAGGGGAGGACAGTTAGGGGTGACCAGGCTAGCAGGGGAGGGCAGTTAGGGTGACCAGGCTGGCAGGGGAGGGCAGTTGGGCATCGATCAGACTGGCAGGGGAGTGTTTAGGGGGTGATCAGGCTGGCAGGCAGAAGCGGTTAGGGGCAATCAGGAAGGCAGGCAGGCGAGCAGTTGGGAGCCAGCAGTCCTGGATTGTGAGAGGGGTCCCAGATTGGATAGGGTGCAGGCTGGACTGAGGGACACACACCCCATGCACAAATTTCATGTACCAGGCCTCTAGTTGGTTTATAAAAATGCTATGGATTTTGGGGTATTAATTCTGTATCCTTCTACATTTTTTAATTCATTTATTACTAAACCTAATAGGTTTTTTTATGGAGTCTTTAGGGTTTTCTATGTACAGTATCATGTCATCTGTGAATAATGAGAGTTTTTCTTCCTCTTTTCCAATTGGGATGCCTTTTATTTCTTCTCCTTGTCTGATAGGTATGGCCAGGATTTCCAGAACTATGTTGAACAGGAGTGGTGAAAGAGGGCATCCCTGTCTTGTTCCTGTTCTTAGGGTAAATGGTTTTAGATTTTGCCCGTTGAGTATGATGTTGGCTGTAGATTTGTTACCTATGGCCTTTATGATGTTGAGGTATATTCCCTCTATTCCCATTTTGCTGAGAGTTTTTATCAAAAAAGGGTGTTGGATTTTGTTGAATGCTTTTTCTGCATCAATTGATATGTTCATGTGAGTTTTGTCTTTCAACTTCTTTATGTGCTATATCACGTCTATTGATTTGTGAATATTGTACCAGCCTTGCATCCCCAAAATAAATCCCACTTGGTCATGATGTATAAACTTTTCAATGTATTGCTGGATCTGGTTTGCTAAAATTTTGTTGAGGATTTTTAGTGTCTATGTTCATCAGGGACATTGGCCTGTAGTTCACTTTCTTTGTTGTGTCTTTATCTGGTTTTGGAATTGGGGTGATGCTGGTCTCATAGAGAGTTTAGAAGTGTTCCTTTCTCTTGAATTTTTTGGAATAGTTTGAGAAGTAGAGGGGTTAGTTCTTCTTGGAATATTTGGTAAAACTCCCCAGTGAATCTTTCTGGACAAGGGCTTTTGTTTCTGAGAGGTTTTTTATTGCTGCTTCAATTTCATCAGTAGTTATTGATCTATTCAGATTTTCTGATTGAGTTTTGGAAGATTGTATTTTTCTAGGAATATGTCCATTTTATCCTGGTTTTCCCATTAGTTGGAATAAAGTTGTTCATAGTATTTTGTTACAACCCTTTGTACTTCTGTGGGGTCAGTTGTTACTTCACCTCTTTTGTTTCTGATTTTGTTTATTTGGGTCCTCTCTTTTTGTTTCCTGGTGAGCTTGGCTACAGTCCGTGAATCTTGTTTATTCTTTCAAAGAACCAGCTCTTGGGTTTATTGATCTTTTATATTATTTTGTCTCTATATCATTTATTTCTGCTCTGATCTTTATTATTTCTTTCCTTCTACTTGTTCTGGGCTTTTCTTGTTCCCTTTCTAATTCTTTAAGTTGTAGTGTTAGATAACTTACTATCAGTTTTTCTTGTTTTCTGAAATAGGCCTGTAATGTGTGAACTTCCTTCTCAGGACTGCTTTCACTGGATCCCATAGGTTTTGGATTGTTGTGTTTTCATTGTCATTTGTTTCCAGGATTTTTTTTCTTCTTTCAAATAAAAAAAAAAAAACATTCATTGTTTAATAGCATGCTATTTGGCCTCCATGTATTTGATTGTTTTTGAGCTTTTTTATTGTAGCTGATTTCTAATTTCATGCCATTGTGGTCTGAGAAGATGCTTAATATGATTTCAATCTTCTTGAATTTGTAGAGACTTAGCTTGTGTCCTAGTATGTGGTCTATCTTTGAAAATGTCCCATGTGCACTTGAGAAGAATCTATATTCTGTAGCTTTGTGGTGGAATGTTCTGAATATGTCAATTAGTTCCATCTGTTCTAAAGTGTCATTTAGGATTGCTGTTTCCTTGTTGATTTTTTGTCTAAAAGATTTATCCAATGATGTTAGTGGGATGTTAAAGTCCCCTACTATGATTGTATTGCTATCAATCTCTCCCTTGATATCCTTCAGAAGTTTTTTTTTTTATATACTTAGATGTTCCTGTATTGGGTGTGTATAGGTTTACCAGTGTTATAATCTTTTGTGGTATGGATCCCTTTAGTATTATGAAGTGGCTTTCCTTATTCCTTGTTATGGCCTTCACTTTGAGGTCTATTTTTTCAGATATAAGTATTGCTACCCCAGCTTTTTTTTTTTTTCTTTCTATTTGCCAGAAAAAAATGTTTCCATCCTTTCACTTTCAGTCTGTGTGAGTCCTTTCTTCTAAGGTGGGTTTCTTGTAGACAGCATATAGTTGGGTCATGTTTTCTTATCCATTCAGCTACCCTATGTCTTTTGATCGGAGCACTTAATCCATTTATGTTTAAGGTTATTACTGATAGGTATTTGTCACCATTTTTATTCTTTATGCCTCTGTTCCTTATTCCCTTTCTATTTTTTTTTTTCTTTTTACAACAGTCCCTTTAGAATTTCTTGCATTGCTGGCTTGATGGTAATAAACTCCCTTAGCCTTTTTTTGTCTGTAAAAGTCTTGATTTCACCTTCTATTTTGAATGATAACCTTGCTGGATAGGGTATGCTTGAATTCAGTCCCTTTGCATCACTTTATATACTTCATTCCATTCCCTTTTGGTCTGATGTATTTATGTTAAGAAATCAGTTGATAGTCTCATGGAAATCCCTTGTAGGTAACTTTCTATCTCTCTCTGGCAGCCTTTAAGATTCTTCCTTTGTTGTTGATGTTTTCCAGTTTAATTACAATGTGTCTTGGTGTTAATCTTTTTGGGTTCATCTTGTTTGGGACTCTCTTTGAATTTGTGTAACTTTTTTCTTCCCAAAGTCAGAGAAGTTTTCTGCCATTATTTCTTCAAACAGCTTTTCTATTCCTTCTTCAGCTTTCTCTCCTTCTGGCACCCCTATTATGTTGATGTTTTTCATTTCATGTTATCTCGGACCTCCCTTAGACTCTCCTTCTGCTTTTTCTTTTCTTTTTTCCAGTTGCTGCTCTGCTTGGGTGTTTTTCCACCTTGTCTTCTAACTCACTGATTCAGTCCCCAGCTTTTTCTAGTCTACTGTTGAAACCTTCCATTGTGTTCTTTATTGCAGCTATATTGTTCTTCATTTCCTCTTGATTTTTTACACATGTTGGTGAATTTCTCATCCAGCCTTTTGAGCATTTGTGTAACCATTACTCTGAATTCTTTCTCTGACAAATTGCTTGCCTCCATTTTATTTTGTTCCTTTTCTGGTGATTCCTCCTTTTCTTTCATTTGGGGGTTGTTTCTTTGTCTCCCCATTTTTGCCTTTTGTCTTTTTAATTGTTTCTATGTATTAGATTAAACTGCTATGCCACCCAGATTTTCTGAATTGGTCTTATATAGTAGTTGTTTTGTGGGATCCAGTGGTGCAGTCTCTCAGGTATCCTGGGCTGGGTGTACCAGGAAGGCCTCCTACTTGAGATATGTGGGTTCTCTTGATGTAGTTGGGTTTTGAATGTTATTATCCCATTCATGGATGGAGTCTCCTCTCAGGGTGTCCGATTATGTAGCTTGCTCCCTACCATGTCATTCCAACCATTGTGGAGGTGCGACCGAAGAGCACAAAATACAACACAACAAGATATGACACAGAAGGAATAAAACACGAATGTACACAAGACACCTATAACCCCAATAAAAGTGATCACCAAAGAAAAGAGAAGGAAAAAGAAAAGAGAGAAAAAATGATAATGAAAGAAAAAAAGACAGAAAGAAAGAAAATGGGGAGAAAACACAACAAAACAAACAAATAAACCAAAAAGCACAAATAAAAAACACCCAGAAAAATGGGGGGAGGAGAAGAATCTGTAGATGCAGAGCTTAAATAAGGAAAATAAGATTAAGGAATTGGATGAATAGGGGAAGCACCACAGTTTAGAATAGAGGAGGGAGAAAAGAAATGAGAAGAAAATAGACAAAATAACAAAAAAAATTTAAAGGAGATTAGAGGGGAGAATAGGTAGGCCTAAATTTAGGAACTTAAACAAGTTAAAAAATTAGGAGAAGAAAAGAGCGAGAGAAGAGAAAAAAAGGAAAAAAAATGAGTAGTGAAGAAAAAGATAAGAAAAAAGGAAATGGAATAGGGGCAGGGAAGAGGAAATTAGATATATGAATAAACCAACACAGGCTAGAATAATAACACATCAATAAAGCAGATAAAGAAGATCAATTTTTAAAAAGGGGAAGAGAGAAAGAAAAGAGACAAACCAAACCAGGGAAAGGAGAAGAAAAACAGGAGAAAAAAAGAGAAGAGAGGAAGAAAAGGGTGCAAGAAATAAATAAAATTTTAAAAAATAATAATTTTTTTAATTAAAATAAAAAAGTGAATTGTTGTTCACTTCAGCCTAGTTTTAATGCTCCATAAGAGCTGGTTTAGGACCCACCCTTCTGTCTGCCAATTCTGGGCTTCCTGGTAAGTACACAAACCCTCACCACTGTCAGGAATGATCGTTGGCTTTCAGCGCCCTGCGTGAAGCGCCAAGTCCTCTGCTTGTGTCTGTCTCCGCAGGCCTTGGCTGCACACAGGCAGGGCCAGTCTGCACTCTTCGCCTGTCTGCCAGCTGTCAATCTTAATCACTCAAGCCTCTGTTTCTGACAGGGTTCAAATGGGGTTGGCGCTGTTCACTTTCAGGGAATAAAGTGTGTGTGTGTGTGGTGGGGGGGGGGGGGGGCGGCAGGAGGAGTTTCTCTGACCCAGAGCTACTCCTCTGTGAGTGGTCCAAAATATTACTCTGGCCTTGGTTGTTCAGAGGTCCTTGTATGGAACCAATGGAGCTGATTGGCAACCTGGAGACTTTATCAGTCTGTTTCCCAGAATAGCGAGGCAGAGGGCCCCTCTTCCAATCCAGTCACTGAGGACTCCTTGGAGCTGTTCAGACACATAAACTTGGCCTCTGCCTTTGTTTCCTCTGTAAAGCTCAAAACGCAGGGTGTGGCGGGCTGTATCACCTTCCCTAAGGCTACTGGGAAGGGCTAGCTCTTCTTGGGAGAAATGGCCGCTTAGGTTTGGAACCTTAAATCCCAATGCTGGACTCCTGGGCTCGGCTCCCTGCCTGCTTCCCTCCCCTGCCTCTTCTCGGACACCTCAAGTCTGTGCCTCCCCCTACCCTGCGCCAAAGCCTCGGGTGAGTAATTGCAATTGAAAAGTCCTGTGTTCTGAGTTTACAGAATAAAAACAAAGATAAAGCAAAACAAAAACAACAATGAAACCTCAGCTTTCTCTGCCCCCAGCACGAGGCTGCCTTCCCCCTTTCCAGGGCAGCCTACTGCGGCTGTGGTCTGGGGTCCAGAATCCTCAAGAATCCTCAGCTGCCAGCAGCCCTGTGGCTTTGCTTTTCACAGTTGGAAATTAAGCCTGCTGCCAAGGGACGAGGCCTTGGTGCAATGCAGCTTCCTCCTCTCCCTCTCAGCCCACTGGGCTGCTGCCCCTCTCAAGCCCACTTCCCCATTCCTACCAGTCTCCAGGTGTTTTCTGCCCTTCCTTCTTGTAAGTTGTCTCCTTAGCTATGCTAAATTTGTGAATTCTGGGAGGATGTTCTCCGATTTAGTTGTATTTCCAGTCTGGCCCTGGGATGGGGTGCATGACACATCTACCTATTCGACTGCCATTTTTTCTTTCTCCTCCTATTATTTACTTTTTATTGCTGGTTTAACGTGATACAGATTATCCTTGCACTTTGAGCACGAGTTTCTCATTTGAAGTTTTGGAAACAGTTTTAGGTCTTAACTTGGAAAGATAGATATTAATCTACCCTTTTGTTGCTTTCAAAAAATCCAAATAGAAGTGATTATCTCTAAAAAAACAAACAAACAAAAACAAAGAGAGAGGACCCAAATAAATAAAATCAGAAATGAAAGAGGCAATATAACAACAGACAACACAGAAATACAAAGGATTATAAGCAAATACTATGAGCAATTATATGTCAACCAACAGGACAAACTGGGTGAAATGGAAAAATTCCTAGAAACATACAATCTTCCAAAACTCAATCAGAAAGAATCAGAAAACCTGAGTAGGCCAATAACGACTGATAAAATTGAAGCAGTAATTTAAAAACTTCCAGTAATTTAAAAACTTCCTGGGCCGGATGGATTTACAGATGAACTTTACCAAATAGTCGAGGAAGAACTAACACCTATCTTCCTCAACTATTCCAAAATATTTAAGAGGAAGGAACACTTCCAAGCTCTTTTTATGAAGCCAGCATTATCCTAATTCCAAAATCAGATAAAGACACTACAAAGAAAGAAAATTACTGGCCATTATCCCTGATTAACATGAATGCTAAAATCCTCAACAAAATATTAGCAAATCAGATCCAGCAATATATTAAAAAGATCAGACACCATGATCAAGTGGGATTTATTCCAGGGATGCAAGACTAGTACAATATTTGCAAATCAATAAGTGTAACACATCACATAAACACATTGAAAGAGAAAAATCACATGATCATATCAATAGACACAGAAAAAAGCATTCAACAAAATCTAGCACACTTTTTTGATAAAAACTCTCAGTAAAGTAGGAATAGAGGGATCATACCTCAACATAATAAAGGCTGTATGTGACACACCTCCAGCCAACATCATTCTCAATGGGAAAACACTAAAAGTGTTTTCCTTAAGAACAGGAACAAGACAAGGATTCCACTTTCACCACCCTTATTCAACATAGTCTTAGCCACAGCAATCAGAGACGAGATAAAAGCATCCAAAATGGAAAGGCGGAAGTAAAACTGTCATTATTCGCAGATGACATGATATTGTACATAGAAACCCCTAAAAACTTCACCAGGAAACTACTAGACTTAATAAATGAATTCAGCAAAGTAGCAGAATACAAAATCAGCATCCAAATTATGGCATTTTTATATACCAATAATGAATTCTCAAAAGAGAAACTAAATAAGCAATCCCATTTACCATTGAACAACAGCAACAAAATAGATACCTAGGAATAAACTTAACCAAGGAAGTAAAAGACCTGTACTTGGAAAACTAAGAAATAGAGGCAGATAAAAACAAATGGAAGCATATACCACAAGCATGTCAAACTCAAAAGCTAACACAGGCCATATAAACAAGATTTAAGTTTATGGGGGCCACAAAAAAACAAAAGCTTCAATTTTCATAGAAACGTAGGTTTATTTCGATAGAGACATGCTGAATGCAAAGGGCTGAAATAAATGAGTAACCGTTAACATAAAATAATAGAACATTTTAATAAAAATTGATATTTCTTTTTTGAACATTAACTTACCAGACACTAAATAACTGCACAAATTAATAAGCGTAACGCAAATAAACCTATTTTTCTTATTCTCTGAAAGCGAAATATTTCCTGTTGTGCACACCAAACAAGTCAGTACAAGACTAATGATGTGGCAATCGGCTGCTAAAATATTTGCTGCTAGTATTAGTGGAGAGAAATGGTGTGCCTACACATAAGGTGCATAAGGGAAATGAATGCAACATGATTGTAGTAATCAGTCACTAGCGAACGTTGTAGTTCGTTATTAATAATTATGTATAACAGGATATTGTAAAAATTAAGTTACAAAATTTTTATTAAAACATTTCTTACATACCGTTATATTGGCTGGGCTGCAGAAATATTCATTGTGGGCCACATGCGACCCGCAGTATACCATGTTCATAGATTGGAAGAATCAACATCATTAAAATCCCTATACTACCCAAAGCAATCTACAGATTCAAAGCAATCCCTATTAAAATACCAATGGCATTCTTCACAGAGATAGAATACATACTCCAAAAATTTATATGGAACCATAAAAGACACCAAATAACTGCAGCAATCTTGAGAAAGAAGAACAAAGTAGGAGGGATCACAATACCTGATATCAAACTATACTACAAAGCCATTGTGCAAAACAGCCTGGTACTGGCACAAGAACAGGCATATAGATCAATGGGTCAGAACACAGACCCCAGAAATTGAACCACACCATTGTGGTCAATTAATATTTGACAAAGGAGGCAAGAACATACAATGGGGTAAAGACAGTCTCTTCAACAAATGGTGCTGGGAAAACTGGATAAACACATGCAAAAAGATGAAACTAGATCACCAACTTACACCAGACACAAGAATAAACTCAAGGTGGATAAAAGAATTAAATGTAAGGCATGAAACCATAAAAATCTTACAGAAGAACATAGGCAGTAAAATCTCAGACACCTCATGTAGCAATATGTTTATGGATACATCTCCTAGGGCAAAGGAAACTAAGGAGAAAATAAACAAATGGGATACACCAAAATAAAAAGCTTCTGCACAGCAACAGAAACCACCATCAAAATGAAAAGGAAACCCACTGAATGGGAGAACATATTTGGCAATGATATATCTGATAAGGGGTTAATATCCAAAATATATAAAGTACTCCTACAACTCAACAAAAGGAAGACAAACAATTTAAAAATGGGCAGAGAAATGGCATGCAGTACTCAAGGTAATGGAAAGCAAGGATCTGAGACCAAGATTACTATATCCAGCAAGGCTATCATTAAAAATAGATGGTCAAATAAAGAGCTTCCCAGAAAAAAAAAAATCTAAAGGAGTTCATCACCACCAAGCCAGCATTACAAGAAATGCTAAAGGGATTGCTGTAAGGGATTGCTATGAAGAAGAAACAGAGAGAGTCCTAGCCATACAGAATTGAAATGGCTACAAATAAGTACCTCTCAATAATAACCCTAAATGTAAATGGATTAAGTGCTCCAATCAAAAGGTGTAGGGTAGCTGAATGGATACAAAAACATGACCCAATTATATGCTGTCTACAAGAGACCCACCTCAAAACAAGACACACACAGGATGAAAGTGAAGGGTTGGAAAAAATTTTTCCATGCAAATACAAAAGAAAAAAAAAGCTGAAGAGGCAATACTCATATCCGACAAAATAGACTTTAAAAGCATCATGCTAAGCAAAATAACCCAGTTGGAGAAAGATAAATATCATATGATCTCACTCATTTGTGGGATATAATGAGCAACATAAACTGATGAACAAAAATAAAGCCAGAGGGGAATAAAAATATACTAGAATATAATAGAAGTAATCCTGTTATTTGCAGATTTTTAACATTTCCTACAACTTTTGTGATATTATACTATGTAAGTACAGTTTTGGTAATATTATATTTAAAATCCTTTTATTCTTGAAATATTAATGTTTATTACATGTAATATTATTATATGTAAGATTTTAAAAAATGGGCAGAGGACCTGAATAGACATTCCTTCAAAGAGGACATAGAAATGACCAAGACACATGAAAAAATGCTCAAAGTCACTAATCATCAGAGAAATGCAAATTAAAAGCACAATGAGATATCACCTCACACCTGTCAGAATGGCTATCATCAAAAATCAACAAACAACAAGTGCTGGCGAGGATGCGGAGAAATGGAACCCTAGTTCACTGCTAGTGGGAATGCAGATTGGTGCAGCCACTGTGTAAAACAATATGGAGTTTTCTCAAAAAATTAAAAATGGAACTTCCTTTTGACGCAGAGATCCCACTTCTGGGAATATATCCTAAAACCCCCAAAACACCAATCAGAAAGAATATATGCTCCCCTATGTTCATAGCAACATTATTTACAATAGCTAAGATTTGGAAAAAGCCCATGAGTCCATCAGAAGATGAGTGGATAAAAATAGCTATGGCACATTTACACTATGGAATACTATGCAACTGTAAAAAAAAGGGATCTCTTATCCTTTGGGGGAGCATGAATAGACCTGGTAAATATTATGCTAAGTGAAATAAGACAAACTGAGAAAGACAAATATCACATGATCTCACTTATTTGTGAAATCTATTGAACAAAATTAATTGACCAACAAAATAAGACCCGAAGCAGGGAGGCATGGAACAGTCTGACATACCTCAGTGTGGGCTTGGGGAGACAATAAGAGATAAACCAAAGAACTTATATACTTACTAGAGGCCCAATGCACAAACTTCATGCATGGGGGATCCCTCAGCCCAGCCTCACAATCCAGGACCCCTCGGGGGGTGTCCGACTGCCGGGCCTAAACCGGCAGTCAGACTTCACTCTCGCAATCCAGGACCCCTCACTCCTAACTGCCCGCCTGCTCGCTCCTTACCACTTGGCTCACCGCTCCTTAGCACTGCTGCAGAGGTGGGAGAAGCTCCCACCACCACCACTGTGCTCACCAGCCGTGAGCCCTGCTTCTGGCTGAGCAGCACTTCCACTGTAGGAACACAGTCCACCAGGGGCAGCTCCTACTTTGAGCATCTGCCCCCTGGTGGTCAGTGAGCATCATAGCAAACCGGTCATTCTGGGCATTCTGGGAATTCTGCCATAACAGTCGCTGGGCTTTTATATATATAGATATGCATAGCCCATGGACACAAGCAATAGGGTAGTAAAGACCTAGGAGGGTGGGTAGGGGCTGGGAGGAGGGGAGAAAGGGGGAAATAGGAGATATCTGTAATACTATCAACAGTGAAAGATATATTTTTAATTTTTTTATTAAAAAAAGAAAAGTTTAAGTGAAACCCTTGTTGTCCTGAATTTGAATTAGAAATATCAATATGAACTCATAAATTAGTCTTTTTTTTGTTATTAAACCAAATCTTTCTTAGGTTTATCCACTGAAAGAGCCTAGAAACCATGACCAGTCCAGATGCAAATGGCACACTTATCAGCCAGAATATATTTTCAAAATACCACTCTCCACTAAAAGAACCAGGAATTCTTAGATAAGTGGCCAATTCAAGATCTGGGACTACATAATTATAAAATAGATTGGAATATATTTTAATATATTTTAATATTTTTAATATACTTAAGGAAGTTCTCAAAGACAACTGAGTTTATGACCAGAGGACTCAAGAACCAAATTTTAGAGGCTCCTGCTAGCCATTGATGGGACATCAGTGAGCATCAGGAAAAAGAATAACTACCATAGATTGAATGAAACACATCACATATGCTAAATTCACCCATTTATAAATTATAATAATAATAAACTAATTGGTCACCATTAAAGAATGTTAGAGGAACCAACTCATTGTTCTGAAAACTGATAGATAAAAGAATCAAGCATTTACTAACAAAGAAGCTGTACCACTGGGTAACGGAAGAGTAATGGCTAGGGCATGGTTGGGAAGGGGAGGAGTCTTTTTTTTTTTTTTTTTTTTTTTTTAAATATTTTTATTGAGGTATTATATGTGTACATATCTTACTATTACCCCCCACCCCACACCCACACATGCCCTCCCCCCCCCCAGAGTTTTGCGTCCATTGTTTATGCTTATATGCATGCATACAAGTCCTTCGTTTGATTTCATAACTCCCCCACCTTTCCCAAACTTTAGGGGAGGAGTCTTTAGCAAAAACTCCACCTAACATAAGAAGAGATAATAGAATAGAATCAGCATTTTTCCACCCTGAACGAATTAGAAGATCTGGGCTTTGCTCATCAGTGGCTGCTGACATTCCCAAAAGACAGGCGATTATACAATTCCTAAGAAGTCGTCTGACCAAAAAATCAAACCTGCACCTGTTAAGGCCTCTTCTAGATCCAACTTCCATTTTACAGGAAATACAGAAGCCAGAGGAGCTTGTTAAACTGTCCCATGGAGATTTAGTCAGCAAAATCCTGACCCTGGAGAACTCTGCCAGACCAACGACTCAGTGCAAGGGGAGAAAGCTCAGAAGAGGGGAACCTATTGATTAAAAGGCATAAAAGGCCTATCAGTCAACTGCAGTGTGCAGGTCTGATGTGGACCCTGATTTTTTTAAAACAATATTAAAATTTTATGAAATTTACAAGATAAGTGAAAATAGGAACACTGACTATCTACAGGGGTGGGCAAAAATCAGTTTACAGTTGTGAGTATGCAAAAGTTTATTCTTGTATTTTATTTATTAACTAGAGGCCCTATGCATGAAATTCATTCAAGGGGCTTGGCCCCCACCGTCACGGTGGCCGCCTCTGCCTCGGCCCCCACTGCTGCAGCTTCGTCGGAAGGTCATCTGGAAGGATGTCCAGAAGGACATCCAGTCTAATAAGCATATTATGCTTTTACTATTATAGATTATTGTATTATTTTCCATACAAACAACTGTAAACCTACATTTTCCCCACCCCTGTATTTAAAAACAATAAGAAATTGCCCTGGCTCGTGTTACTCAGTGGTTAAACCTGAACCAAAGGGTGGCAGGTTTGATTCACAGCCCTGGTCGGAGCGCATATGGGAGGCAGCCAATGCATGTGTCTCTCTCACATCAATGTTTCTCTCTCTCTCCCCACTCCCTCTCTCCCTTCCACTCTCTTTATAAAAATCAATGGAAAAAATATCCTCAAATGAGGATTAACAAAAAAATAAAATAAAACAATAGGAACTATGTATTATTGCTTTCTAGGTGTGATAATGGTATTGTGGTAATTTTTGATGGTTGTTGTTAATCCTCACCTGAGGATATTTTTTCCATTGATTTTTTTTGTCTTTTAGAGAGAGTGGAAGGGATCAACTCTGCAACCTAGGTATGTGTCCTTGACCAGAATCGAACTCACCACACTTTGGTGCATAGGCCAACACTCTAACCACTGAGAAACACTGGCCAGGGTGGTATTGTGGTAATTTTTATGGAGTCCTTATGTTTTAGAGCTACAAACTGAAATATTACAGAAGACATGATATGATGTCTACATTTGCTTCAAAATAATCCAAGGAGTGGACGTGGGTGGGTGTAGCTGGGACATGACTTGCATGACTTGATGGGTGTTGAAACTGGTTGACAGATGCATAAGAGTTTGTTTGAATACTGTCTCCTTTTGGAGATGTTTGAAATTATCCATTGGTTGTCCTCTGCAGTGTGCTGAGCTAATAGACTGCCAAGAAATCTAACCTTCTCCCTTTGTGCCCATGCAGTGCTCCAAGAGCTGCCAGGGGGGCTTCCGGGTCCGAGAAGTACGCTGTCTGTCAGATGACATGGCCCTAAGTAATCTCTGTGACCCTCAGTTGAAACCAGAAGAGAAAGAATCCTGTAACCCTCAAGACTGTGTCCCTGAAGTCGGTAAGTAGGGATCCCTATCCTGGAGTAAAGATTCATCTTTGTTAAGCTCTGTCAAGTTCTCTGGTGTGAAATGCCACATCCAGCCGGAGTTCAGGGGTCAAAGTACTTTTGGTATGTTAAGTTTATAAGCATGGATGGTGATCTAAGCCACCCACCAAAAGATAAACTTAAATGGGAATTGATTATAATGGTAATACATTCAGAGACTTGGTTCCATCATCCTTAAGGTCAGAGTAGTGAGATTTCAATGTAATGTTTAAGAAAAAGAAAAAGCCCTATCTGGTTTGGCTCAGTGGATAGAGCATCAGCCTGTGGCCTGAAGGGTCCCAGGTTCAATTCCAGTCAAGGGCACATACCTCAGTTGCAGGCTCCTCCCCAACCTGGGCCTGGTTGGGGCACATGCAGGAGGCAGCCAATCAATGTGTTTCTCTCACATCGATATTTCTCTCTCTGTCTTTCCCTCTCTCTTCCACTCTCTCTAAAAATCAATGGGAAAATATTCTCAGTTGAGGCTTTTTAAATAATAATCTACATATATAAAAGGCTAATATGCAAAGTGTCCCCTCTGGAGTTCGACTGGGAGTTTGATTGCTCACTATGGTGTGCCCTGACCACCAGGGGGTGGCATGGAACATGGTGGGTAGGCGGCAGCGGCAGGGTGCTGAGGGAGCGAGGGAAGGAGGAGGTAGGGAGGCGGGGAGGCAGGGAATCTGATCAGCCCTGATGGCTGGCCAGGCCTAGGGACCCTACCTGTGCACAGATTTCCTGCACTGGGCCTCTAGTAATAATAATAAAGAAAAGGAAAAATGCAAGCTCTTAGTGCACACCCACACTCCATCAGCAACAGGCAGCAGGACCGGGATGGAGGGCCCTCACCTCGCTTTCTCTCCCCAGTAGTCCAGGCTGCCCCTTGTGCTCAGAGCATTTTGTTCTCTCTGCTACAGATGAAAGCTGCAAGGACAGATACTACAATTGCAACGTGGTGGTGCAGGCCCGCCTCTGCGTCTACAACTACTACAAGACTGCCTGCTGTGCCTCCTGCACGCGCGTGGCCAACAGGCACCCGGGCTTCCTGGGGAGCAGATAACACCCTGCACCTACCCAAGGGGCAGAGCAGCGACTCTGTAAGAGGGTGACCGGCAGGCTGCTGATCCACCAGGGGCTCCCTGGCCCAGGGTGCTGCCAGCCAATTTGGTCACCAGCCCCGCCTTCAGTAAAGTGTACATGCAGTGCCCAGGGGCAGAGCCATGGCTCTGAGCATCACCATCAACTGCTTTTCCCTCCTTGGGAAACCTGGCAACCTCTAACAGTGCTCTCTGAAAACCAGTCAGGGGGGCGTGCAGGCAACTCTCAGCCAACCTCTCCTGGGACTTTCTAAGGCAGCCCTGAATTGGCACTGCCTCCCCCAGGGTGCTATTGGCCTTTCCAATATCAGCACCCCCTGGAGAGTCAGAGGAGGCGGCACCTCTACCCCAGGGCCCACGGAGCCTTGCTGAGATGCCGGCATCCCTGTTACCTCAGCCCCGCTGTGCCTGTCCTCATTCTCAAAGACATTAGGTTGTTTGCCTGCATCATGACACAAACATCTCATGTCATGCAGTGCTTTATTGTTTCACAGGTATATTCACAGACAGTAATTCATTAGCAGCTTACAACCCCCAAGAAGGGTGTTGTCCCCATTGGACCAGCAAGGAAACTGAGACTCATTGACCTCCCAGCCATATTCACCTGTCCAGTGGCAGAGCTGAGTCCCAACCCCAATCTGACCACAAAACCCTCACCCCAAGGACTGTACAGAAGTCTTAGGTCTGCAGGATGCACTTCATTTCAGACCAAGAGTGAGAATTTCCTAATTAGCAAACGAAACCCAGGTCTTTGAATTCTTCCCTCCAGCCAAAGGTCAAAACTTTATCCCAGCATCAGTTGTTTCAGAAGTCTATTTCTACCAATCCCTTCCCCCACAGTCACAGGCCCTCATCACAGGACTCTACAGCTTTTGTTAAGCCCTGTCCTTAAAGGAACTCTCCCCTGAGACCATAAAGGCACGGGTATCACAGGCATTGCCTGAAATTCTGACTTCATTCCCCAGTGAGATGTTTCCCCTTTCTGGTCCCAGAGCAGATTTCCAGAGCTGTGTGCTCAGCCCCTCCTCAGCCACCCTCCTGGGCTATTCTCCACACATGCCTGGTGGAAGGCGTAACCAAACCACACCAGCAAAAACCTCGTTTCTATGAGAAAATCTCCCTTGGTCTTTTTGGTTTGATTTATGGATTTCTCTCTATTACTTCAACCCTCTTTTTCTCACCCAGGACTGACAACCCATGTCCCCGCCCCCCTCCCAGACATGAGCACTAAGACCTACATTAATGGAGCCAGTCTGGGAGGAGGGGCTGTGAGCTCCAGTGACAGTTGCAACAGAGGGCTCTTCCCTGACTCACCTCACCTAACTCTGTAGTTCCAGAGCCTGTGGGGGGTCTGTGGGGGGTCTGTAGGGGGTGGGGTACAGTGCCTATTGAGAGATGAACTCTTTGGAAAATCCATTAAGAAGAAAAAATACATTTTTTTTCTTTTACCCATTAAGGAAAGTACCAGCCAAACAAGTTGTAAGCGCTTAGTACTGTGGTCCTGGGCCCATTTCCCTTTCATAGCAAGCCTTAGCAATTGAGTTTCTCCCGTGAGCCCTTTAAACCAGAAATCTGCTGATTAGATGATGACTTGCCATTTTGGAAGCAATATCACCAGTTAGGTCTGACACGCTCTGTTGGTTCCCACTACCCTGGAGTTTTCAGGAATTCTCTTTGGCTTTCCTGTGGCTGTCCTCTTCCTGGGGAGCCCAGCACCACTTCCCAGAAGCACCCCATCTCTCCTGGTTCTTATGGGACTCCTGCAGAGAAGCAGGCGGGAGGAGGCCTGGCTCCTCCTGTCACCAAGTGTATCAGTGATTTCATCCACTATCCCCCCCCCTCTTCCTTTCACTAGAAGCTTTTGCTTCTAGTCACAAGGGGAGTTTGTCCTTGACGCAGCTGCTCTCAGAGCTGCTGAACAAGGCAGCCATCTGCAGGAGTCCTTAGAAGAGGCTGTCTTTACACATTGGAGGGCAGGGTGGACCAGTGGATGGGAGAGCAGGAAGGCTGATTTCAGCTCAAATGAAGGGAAAACTTTGTAGCCATACAAGCTGCCAACAGAGGTGTGGCATCATTTATGAGTGCGCTCTCCATCCTAGTGGGACTCTGTCGCGTGGGAGATGAACATTTCAGTTCCTTCTACCCAGGAGTCTCATGATGCGCTGGTCAATGATGGCTTTGCCTCTGACATTTGACAATGCCCTTGTCTCCCAAATGTTGCCTAACATTTCTTTAAAGCACAGCGATCCTTCCATGATAATGGCCATTGTGGAATTGGGTAGGGTGGATCTCATGACTTTGGGGCGGGGGGAGGAGGGGGTGGGGTTGGGGTGGAAGTACCTAAACTCAGAGGCTTTATTCTCTTCCAACAAATAGCTGAGCTATTCTTGGAATTCATTTATCGCTGGAATTGTTATAAATTACTAGAACAGGGGTTTTATTGGTTTATTTGTCTTAGAAATCCAATTTTTACTAATTTCCTACCTTCTCGTGTCAGCATCCAAATGCCTTTGTCCTTAGCACAACACATCAGATAAAGTCACTTGATATTTCCAGTGAGCACATGCCTGTGTAGGGAGTCTAAGGAAAGCTCACCTTTTGATGGCTCCCTCCCTCCAGATGTGTCTCACTCTTCCTTTCCTGGACCCTGATTCTGCCTTCTCCTCTCCATTACTTGCCACTCCCTTCTCAGTCCTCTCCATGTTCCATTAACTGGCCACAAATGCAAAATTTACATTTGATAGTGCTTTTTTTCCCTCATTCTCTGCCCTGAATTTTAAAATTAGGTGAATTTAAGCTGTTATCTGTTTTTCTCACAATCAACAGAGCTCTAAACAGAAATAGTTTCTCTGCCCTCAGGGACCTGCAGTGTGACAGGAGCTCTCTGAGCTGTACCTAACTGTTCCTTTTCCTTACTACTCTGGTCCAGGGTTCTTTTGCGTTTTCCTTTTTCATTTCCTTGAATATGTATCATTTAGATATCCTCAGAGTGTTCAATATTCAGCACTCTTTTTCCTTTAAAACAAATGGCTTTATAGACGAATGAAAAATGGGAAGCAAGCTTAATTTATTTCCATGCAATTGTGTGGCAAAGAGAGAAATCCAGATATTACTAATATTACAAGTATCATGCTAAGCCAATGTCTTTTTTTAATATGGCCATTTTAGAGTTTAAAATCAGTTCTTTAATGTGGAAGAAGACACAAATATACGTGGTAAAAAGAAATAGGGCTTACCTAAAAGCAGGCTTCATACTCAAACCTGAAGGAACCTATGCCAGCCTGGCAGGTGGGGGCCAACATGTGATCCGTGCTGTATGAAACATTGTCAATGTGACTGAAGGGGGAATAGTGCCTTGCTAGTGAAATTTGTAGATGGCATTGGCATTGGAGAACTAACAGCGTGGGTGGCAGGTTCTGGACCCAAAATGATCTGGGAGACTATTGACCAGGGAGCAACATATAGTCCTACCTTTGGGTTTAAAAAATATAGTATACAAGTACAAGGTGTGGACGATATAAGAGTTTTGGTTGACTAAGCTCAGTGTGAGCCAGGAAAGTGGGATGGAACCACAAAAAAATTAAACAGAAAACACTTGGGCTACATAAAGAGCAGACGTTGGTGAGCGCGTGCCATATTGTGGCTGTGCGTAACATTCAGCTGAGCATGCCCAGTCCTGATGAGCGGTGCAGGCTGTTCAAAACAGAGAAAAAGACTTTATGAGAATGTTTAGCCTGGAGTCCTTGGGATAGCTATCCAGGAACAGGAGATAAAACTGCAGGGAGGCAGATTTCAACTCTTGCAGAAGAACCAGCTTTCTGCAAATTAGAGCATTCAGGAGGCAGAGCCCCCCTGGCCAGTGATGGCTGCCCTGTCGCTGGTGGTCTGAGCGGAGGCTGAATGGCCCTTTGTCAGGGATGCTGGAGAGGGGATTCAAGCACCCAGCTGGGGCAATATGACTTAAGATCCTTACCAAGTCTGGGTTTGGGGGACTCTATAAGTAGAACAGCTTTAAATGATTCTCCAGGTCTGGGATGGCCAGTGCAGGCATGCCTACCTCCCATTCCTGTGTCTGCAATTTGGACCCTATGTCGCACCCCTCCGAGCTCAATGTAGCCACCAGAGAACCTCTAGAAAACTGGTCAGAGCTGCCCTGACGGGTCCTGCTTTGTAGATGAGGAACCAAACGTCCCGATGGACAGGTCCATGCCCAGGGTCACATGCCTTGATGGCAGCAGAGCCTCTACTAGACTAGGACCCTCTAATACCATCTCTCTTCCTCACTTCACCTTCCTTTCCTGCACCTTTGCTGGAGCAAAGTAACCCTCTCCACCCCGAACAGTTCCACCTGCGGGTTACAGTGGGCGCCTTCCTCCGTGCTGAGGACCGTGACCATGAGAGGCTGGGACCTTCCAACCACCTTCCTCACCCACCATCTTCCCGACGTGAGCCCTTCGCCTCAGTGAGAGGAAAGCCATCCTGTTACATAAACTAACCGCACCTGCCTTCACCCCCAGGCCCCCGCCATTCCGTTTGACAGAAGGATATACTTTGTTATAACTTATTATTGGTTCTTTGTAAATACAAGATGTTTATAGGAAATGTGTATTCTGAACTCTATTGGCAGAATGAGTCACTACACCAAAATAGTTCTCTTATTTAGAATAAGTTAATTTTAAAGGAACCTAATAGGTATTTATTTACACATGCAATCCACATTTGTGTAAAATCATTTGATCCTACTAACCCAGCTTCCTGGAAAGTTGCTACACAACATCTTACCCTGAGTCCATAGTTATGATTTAGCACACTGATTAGTCAAACTCCTTGGGTCTAAAGATCTAATATAAATTACGTGGCTTTTCGACTTGCTCGGGGCTTTTTCCCCCTGGCATTGTACCCGTCTATATTGCCACCTTTTCATCTTAAATATTATATTTGCTCATATGCTATGCCCTCTCCTCATGTCCAAACACTTGGACAAGGAAATATGAGGGACTTTCCCGGTCTCCTCCGTCTCGCCTCCTTCATGGGAGTTGCCGGCATTAGGTTGTGGGAGGCTCGGTGAGAGCCCTGGACGAAGCGGTCTCCCTCCCTGCAGGGCCCGGGAGCAGGAAGATGCCTTTACTGACGGCCCTGTTCCCAGGGCCCCGGGCACTGCTGAGTGGGGGTCTGGGCTTCCCCATCAACTAACTGCATAGTCAGGACCACAGAGCCCCCTGAGAACTCCACTGACTTGTGTCACCTTGTGATGTTAAATTATGGTTTAAAGAGGTGGAATGTGAAGGTTAATTATATGAGTAAATACAGTCTGTTTTCTCTTCAGCAAAAATGACAACTATTTTTGTGTATGACTAATTTATTTTTATTATTGTAAAAATACAATAAACTGGTTAAGAGATGAGCTTTGTTAACACACTTGTGCTCACATTGCTTTAAACAGCCCCCTCTACAAAGAAGAACCGAGCCCGTTAGAGGTGGGTTGGCTTGTCAGACTTGGGTTCCGGGCGCTCTGTGGGTGGCGGGGCCACTTAGAGAACAGGCCCCCCTTAGATACAAAGGCTGTTCGCCTGGGGTTTGTGCGAGTCCTCAGCTTGGCTGTGTGTGAGGGTCACCGGAGGAGCTTAGGATAACATATTCAGGAAAGCGGCCACCTGGATGGCCCTTTTCTGGTCTCTTTTTAAACGTCCCTCAGGCAGGAGAAAGGTGAGGCCCACTGTACCATTCAGTGTGGCTCCATCTCCCAACTTGACTAAAACTTCTTCCAACTTCCCTCGGGCTGACTCCACCTTGGTCGTGAGTTTAGCAAAGTGTTTGACAAGACCTTTCAGGTTATCATGGTGTGTAATAAAGTAAAATATGACTTAGGGTATGACACCTGTGGAAAGTCACCCTAGCCTAGATCTCTAGTGGAGTGCCTACGAGCTCTGTCCCGACTCCATCCTGCACAGCATTTCATCAGTAACTCTCAGAAACTTATTCTTATGCCTGAAATGCACTTCCCACCCCTCCCACCCACCTTTTTCCTGCCTGGAAAATCTTCATTTACTCTCTTTTCAATTGTGGTAAAATTCACGTAACATAAAATTCATTCATTTACTCATCTTAAAGTGTATGATTCAGTGGTGTTTAATGCATTCCATGATGTGCAACCTGCTGCACAACAGTTTCATTATCTTCAAATTCCGTCTATTCTGCAATACCCAAATCCTGCTGAGCACTCTTACAACACTCTATCTTGTTGACTCTTCACACAGACACAAAGTTAGGTAATTATCCCCTTTGATAAATGAGAATTCAGAGCGGTTTGGTGCAGCTGCCACTTGGTGGCACCAGATTCCCACTGTCAGCTTCCCCAGAGGCGGCGTGTTTCCCCAGCGCCAGCCCCCAGGGCCTGGCATGCTCATGGTCCAAGCACATGTTAGTTCCGGTCTCTCTCCACACCAATTCCAATCATTGGACAACAGCTGCATGAGCGCTGGATGGGTGCTTAGCTGTTGATGACACGTCTGGTGCGGTTTAGTTTTACTAAGCTTGGTATGACCGACCTGATCATACTGCATTTGAAGATAAGCAATCACCATCCAGAGGGAGGAAATGAACCTTCTCTGTTCTTGGGACCAGACCCAGCTGGATCCCTTGGTCTCCAGTTCAAGGGACCACACGCCATACAGGTTGATTGAACTCCAAGAAAGAGCCCAGCGATGGTGGTCAGGATGCTGATTGGAATTGGGGGTGTCTGGAAGGGAAACTGTCTTCAACCATCTTCAGAAATCTCCAGCACTCTCAGGACAGCGGCAAGAACCTGGAAACTACAGCAGATCAGCTAAGAGAAGGGCAGGGAGTCAGACTTGGTTCAGATAAGACGTTCCTGTAGTAGAGAGCCAATTAGAGAACAGGATCCACCTGTGAAGGTGGGAAAGGTATTTTGAGAGACTGTGAGACCCTAAAAACACACACATTTGGGCAGAGGGAAAATTTGAACATGGACTGAAGTTAGGATGACACAGTGGAACCATGTAAAACTTCTTGGAAGTGGTGACTGGTGTCTGGTAGAGCAGGGGTGTGCGCTGCTGCAGTCTTGAAGGTCAGAGGCCCTGGTGTCTGCAATTCACTCTCCTGGCGGCTGGCACCGTCGCTGTATGAGCGCCCCTCTATGGGTAGACAGGATGCATGCAAATAAGGTGAACACACTGGTGGATTCGAGCAAAGGGCATGTGTGTTCATTACACTATTCTTTACTTTTCCAAGGTTTCACATTTTCTAAAATAAAAATTGGGGGGATAAAGTACAAAATAAGATAGAATTAAGAGAACTAACATTTTTTTCAGTTTTCACATTTGTCTAATGGCCTAATCACCTGGAGTGCTCCTCAACGCCCCTGAGCTCTCTAAGGATGCACACACCCCATGGCTCCTCTTACCCACGGTGCCTTGTGCAGCTGTGTGTCCGGCACCTGGACACATGCAGGGCACCCACAGAGGCGAGCACAGCATCTGTAAGGCCAGCTCGTGCCCCAGGTGATCCTTAGCATCAATAATTTATTGAGCACCTGCTATGTGCCAGATATCCTCTAGGTCCTTTACATGATCTAGTTTAATCTTCACAACTCTTAAGAAATGAGCACTTCATTGTGTGGCCATTTTATGGATACATAAACTGAGATTCAAAGAGAATAACTTGACCAAGGACATGGCCGTTAAGTGGCAGGGTCAGCCTTAGGTTTTCATTATGCTTCATTTTGTAATGAAATCAACTATATTTTAGGTAATGTTGGGACTCCCTCTCTGCCACCCCCTACACACGCCCCCCTGCCCTGCCCTCTAGTCTTCACTTCTTGAGGGTGGAGACCAGGCATTGGTATCCTGGAATTAGCAGGGAATTCTGGGGCAGAGAACCACCGGGAAGGGTGTGTGAGTCATCTGGGTCTTGCTGGACTTCACTTTCTGATTTGGTGACTGGGATGTGGCCTGAGATTCCGCAGGTCTTGTAAGCTCCCAGGTGAAGCTACTGCTTTGAAAATGAGGCACTTAAATTAACCCTTAAGAAAGTTGCAGGTTTTCTTGATTTTTATTGGGAAGTTGAGCCATTGACTGCTGAGATTCTTTATGAAATGGTGTCTATAAAGTTGAGGTTCTTCTCCTTAATCTACCAGTTTGTTCCTTCAATCAGTGAAACACAGAGACTCTGAAAGTGTTTGATGTCTTTTTACTCACGACGTGCATTATTTAATTTTTTAACCAGATAATCTGTGTATCATCCAGGCATTCATTTGGTCACACTTAGAAGAAAATCTGACTACACTGACTTAGGGATTTGTTTTTCTTTCCTGATGAGAAGTCAGAAGGAAGGCAGTTGCTGGCATCGGTTCAGCAACTCGACAGTTTCGGCGCCAGCTTCTCTGCAGTTCTCTTGGCCTCTTCCTCATGGTTTCAAGACAGCTTCTCCGGCTCCAGCTCTTTCATCAGCCTCCAGGCAGGAAGGAGGCAGGGTAATTGCAGCTGCATTTGTCTCCATTTACTAAGAAAGCAAACACATTCCTAGAACCCCTTCCCCTGGCAAACAAATTTCCACTTGGATCTCATTGACCAAAAGGGTTCCATGCCATCTTAGCTGCAACACAGAGAAAGGACTGTCCTAATTAGCTCGGACCAATCAGCATCCACCCGCAGGTGCAGGACACACGGTGGCGGTGGCGTGGGCACAGGGTGAGAGCACAGACTTGTGGGGAGGAGCAGCGGAGTCCAAGCCCTGCCCTGCTCTCTCCTCCAAGCTGGCCTGCGGGGAGCTGTTCCTTACGTGGCTTGAGGCTGTACATCTCCCTTTAGTCAACACATTTATTGAGCACAAACCACATGCCAAACATAGTTTGGGGCACTGGAGACAGGTAGACTTGACAAAATGCTGTGCAACCTGAAACCTTTGCAGATAAGGAGACAGAATCAGTGCAGCCAGGCTTCCAACGTAAATGGCAAATAAGAGGACGTCATGTCTGCCTCTCCACTGCCTGACAGCTGGGATGGGCGGTGCTCGGCAGGTTCTGTTTCCCACCAGGCAGGCAGGGAACAAGCGCACTGGCAGTGCCTCCTCTGTGCAACACCACCGACACCGCCTTTCATACCCACAACCACCTGGCAGCAGGGAAAGCCGGGTCTCAGCCAGATTAGGAAACTTACTTGTGATCACACAGGTCATAAGCGCTGAGGAACTCACACCCACGTCAAAACTTACGCCTGTTCCTCTTCAACGCTCACTCTCCATGTGTGAAGTGAAAGTCCTTTTAAAGCTACACTGACTCCTGCGTGTGTGCTATGCATTACAGCCGAGGCCGCTGTGGCCTTATGGAGGCTCCCTGGCTTTGGGTGGAGAGCCGAGGGCAGTGGCAGCTCTTCTGTGAAGTTCTCTCTCTCACTCCATTGCCTCCAGGAAAAATGCTTCCCTGCTACTTCTGTGACCTGCTTTTACATGTGATTGTAATCCTGAAGTCAATCTTGTTTGACAGCTGGCAAGGGTGCAAGAGGGACAAAGCAGACGAACTCAAAGAGTCAGCTTTGCTTGAACTTGATACCAACATCAGCCTCTGCTCCCTCACCCTGACAACAGAATTTGTGGCTCCTAGCTCCGCCTGAGCCCTGGTGGTCTTCCCTAACTTTTACACTCATCTTTGCTTTGTGGCTCACTGACCCATGCCCCGCTCACTCCCAATTTATACTCTCAGGTAACGATCCTGTTTGTCTTACCTATTATACCTAATAAAATGGTAATATGCAAATTACCATCACTCCGCTAAGCCCACGATTGGGCCGTTGGGAGGCTGGGGGTGGGACTGGGGTGGCCGATTGGGCTGACTCATGAGTCCCCGCCCCCGGTTCCTCCTGCCGTCCCCAACGGCCGGCGCTGCGGGAGGACCCATGGGTCCAGCGGAAGGCACTGGTGGCGGAACTCCGGGTGGCTGCCTGCACCAGTTTTCCGCCAGCACCAGTTTTCCTCTGGCCACCCCCCCGATCGGAGCGCCTCCCGCCAGTGTGATCGGCCACCCAGAGTTCCTCCAGCACCGCTGGTGGAGGAACTCTGGGTGGCCAATCGCGCTGGCTGGAGGCACTCTGATCCAGAGGAAACGGCACTGGAGGAACTCGGGGTGGCCGATTGATCGCGCTGGAGGCCAGAGGAAACGGCGCTTCGATCAGCAGGTGGCCAGAGGAAAACTGGTGCTGGCAGAAAACTGGTGCCAGCAGCCAGGTGAAGGAAGGTCTTTTGCACGAAACTTCATGCAACGGGTTTCTAGTCCTATATAATAAAAGCCTAATGTGCTAAGTGACTGGTTGTCCGGTCATCCATTCAACCAATCAAAGCATAATATGCTAATGATATGCTAAGGCCACTCAACCACTTGCTATGACATGCACTGACCACCAGGGGGCAGACACTCAGACTGGTAGGTTAGCTTGCTGCTGGGGTCCGGCCGATTGGGACTGAGCAAGATGGACATGCCCTGGAGCCCTCCCGCAGTCCTTCCCTGGCTGGCCAACCTCCCATGTCCCTCCTCGGCCCTGATTGTGCACAAGTGGGGTCCCTCAGCCTAGCCTGCACCCTCTCACAAACCAGGACCCTTCGGGGGATGTCGGAGAGCTGGTTTCGGCCCAGTTCCACTAAGGGACCCACTGGTGCACGAATTCATGCACCACACCTCTAGTTATTATATAACAAACTATCCCCCCAAATTTAGTGGCTTAAAACAACAGCCATTTGATTATTCTTCATGATTCTGTGGGTCAGGTGCCCACAGGTACACTGGGAATAGCTCCTGTCTTCTCCTTGTGATATCCACTGTGGCCGGATTGCCCAAGGCAGCTCCTTCATGCCTAGGCCTGAGGCCTGCTGAGCTGGCCGCATTGCCTTGCCTAAGGTGCTAGATCTAGGACCTCAGTTCTCGCTGTTGGCTAGAATCCTTGCTTTTTCCCTGTGTAGTCTTGGGGCCTCACCCTCTCCAATGTCCTCCTCATGTGGTCTCTCCTTGTAGCTTGGGTTTCTCAAACATGGTGACTGAAGAGGGATGATCACACGAGAGAGGAAGAGGCTGCCAGAGCCCTCGAGGCTGGCTGTGAAATTCCAGACACCACTTCTGCCTCATTCCATTGGCCAATGCTGACCACAGGCAGCCCAGATTTGGGGGTTGGGGAGGGAGACAAGGCCCCTCAGCCTGCCCTGACCTCTGATTTCTGTGTCTCCATTTACAAGTGAACAAAAGTGAATCTCCTTTGGGATTCATTTTCAGTCACTCACTTATTCAACAAACTCAGTGGTCGGCACTGAGTATGAACCAGTGCACCAAGTGGAACATACATTCGAATGGGGGAGACAGAAAATGGAAACAAAGAAGTAACTTATGCTGCCACGTGGCCATGTATGCTATGAAAACAGCAAAGCTGAGAGATGAATGGGACATGGTGGAGATGAGCAGGGCGCCACGGGACAAACTAGCCACAGGCAGGTCTGGGTGAGGGCGGGCGAGGGGCAGGGAGGTGCAGAGGTCTGCTGCACTAGAGCAGGCGCAGAGTGTCCAGAAACAGAGAGAACAGGGAGCAGGGGGTGAGGAGGAGATGAGGCCAGACACCTTGGAAGCTGGGAAAGACTTTGATTTCCACATGAGAGAGATGGGAGGCCAGTCAGGCATCCAGGCAGAGGAGTCATGGGATTCAAGTGAGGTCAGCTGCCTGAGAGGCCTGCACTGCATTTACTGTGCCCCATACGCCCACTTTCCTGGGTTAAACTGTTAGTATTGGAGGCAAGCTGAGAAATACCAGCTCAATGAAAACACTGTCTTAGGAAATCCACTTAACACAATGTAACGAAAGTGATAAAGCTGAATATATCCTTTCACTTAATAATTCCATACCTGGGAATTCATCCTAGGGATAGAATATAATAACTCAGAGTTATCAGGAGTGTTTTCATAATGTTTTTTCATTTTGTGTTTTAATGTTAATAATAATCTTGTTACAACAGGCATGAACATATATACTCAATTTTCTTAGTTTGCTCTTTATGGCCAGATACCATTGGTTCCAGCATTGGGACCAGGTAGTATTAGTTTAATTGCCATGCGCTGAGCAACTATGAGAAGCATGGAGTCAAATTTAGTATTAAAAGATGCATTCCTTGAAAGGAGAAAATGGCAGCAGAATAGACAGACGTGTCCCGAGCCTTGTCCCGGAGCAGAAAAAAGGAGCAGCTGAGGGTCGCATGGGGAGTGTTTGTTGGCAATCTAAGGGTCAGCTAAACTCCAGGAGAAGGAGGGGGACTGCTGGACGGGGTTCCCCTGACTGGGCAGCCCCCACTGCAGCTGGGTCCCCTCCCGGAGCTACGGGATCAGACGGGAAACCTCACCATCTTGAAAGGGAAATTGGATCTTATTGGAAGCCTGAAAATCCACAACTGCAGCACCCACTGAACAGCTGGGAGCCCCAGAACACCGGTCCTCAATTGGCGCAAACGCATGGACTCAAAGGAGCTCTTCACTTCACCACGGAAAGGTCAGATTTCTCTGGGGATAAGGTGAGGTCTCTGGTCCTAGTGGGAGAAAGAAACGCGCGCGCTGTGGGAGCTGTAGGACCGGGGAAGTCTGTGCCTAGAAAAATCCATGGCTGTTGGGGCTGGCGTGATCCGTGAATGTGGAAGGGGGCCCGCAGAGCTGCTAACAGAAGGGATCTCTAAAAAGCAACCCATTTTGATCTGACGCGGAGAGTCAGCCTAAGAATTTCAAAGGTGTGCAGGCTGCTTAGACTTGCGCGCAGACCCATTGTTCGCACACTTGGGCTTTTTCCTCTTCATTTCCTTGCTTCTGATTACTAAGCAAGGATCACCCAGTTGGGGATGCCCTGGGAGACTGCAGGGGGAAGTTGTTTTTCTGGAACCTGGGGATCAGAGCAGGAGGCAACCATCGGAGAGCCAACTCTGTTGCAGCCCACCTCCACAAACCGGTAGTGAGTGCCACAGGGAAAGAAGGCTAGAGAGACCTGGAAGTCAATCCAGAAAGACTGCCACCCAGGGGCTGAATCACAAATTGACTCTGTGTAATCAAAAATAAATGAATACGAGAAATTAAGACACCACCTGCTTAAAAATCAGGACTGGCTTACAACACTGAGGAGCAGTGGAATGCAGGGAACTGCAATACTGTCCTGACTGGGAAACAGGCATGCCAAACAGAACAATAGAGAAAGTGAATGACCTTCACTATGGCACATTTTATTTTATTTTTATTTTTTATTTTCATTTTTTGCATCTTTTACTTAAGAAACTATTTTTTTTCTTTTTTCTCACTTGATTTTACCTTTTTAATTATTACATTTTTATTTTCAATCAGCATTATTACTACTACTATTTTATCTTTTTTTTTTTAAGTGTCATTTTATTTTCTCTTTATTTTACTTTGGGATTAGTGTTCTACATTCTATTTTCATCTTTCCTTTACCATCGTTTTACCCTATCTGAACTCTACCTTTATGCCATCACTTTCTTCCCAACCTTTCCCCTTTTGGAGTCCTGTTTATCTTAACCCTTTCCTGCTTTAGATTTTCCCTATTCTTTCTGTTTACCCTCTGCTAAAATTTCACCATACTTATATATCTAATTTCCAATCCCCTGCTCCAAGTCCATACACACCTCTCTCTTTGCTGTCTTAACTATTAAAAAAATTGTTTTTCTCTCTGTCCTTTTGTTGTTGTTTGCTTGAATGTTGATTATATCGAATTTTTATGCTTTTTTGTGAGATTGTTTTGCTTATTCTTCTTTTTGTTTGGTCTTTTTTGTTTTTTTGTTTCTGTTTGTTTTTTACTTTTGTTTTCCCTTGCCTCGTTTGATATTAGTTGGTGTTGCAGTTTGTATTAATCTCCAGGTACTTGTTGCTGGCATTTGCTGGGATTAGTGGTTGTTCTATTGGAGTTTTCTCCCCGTATATATAGTTTGTTCCCCTTTTCTCTCTTAGTCTTATTCTTGTCTCTCTTACTCTTTTTTTTTCCTTTTCCCAATTTCATTTTGACACTCCTTTTTTTTTCTTTCTTTCTTTCTTTTTCCTCTTCTTCTTTCTCTCCTATCCCATAATTTGCCTTTCTCTGGGGTCACCTTTATTGGAAGTTATTAATATCATCAATACATTTCTGTTCAGTGCCTTGTGTGTTATACCTGGTTGTGTTGTATTTTGTGCTTTAAATCAACACAGGAGAAAGAGAACTATATAACCAGACACCGGAGAAGAGAGACCATGGGGAGACAAAGAAACAGCCCGCATATGAAAGAAAAGCAGGCATCACCAGAAAAGGAAGTAAACGAATTAGAGGCAAGCAATCTGTCAGAGAAAGAATTCAGAGAAATGGTTGTAAGGTGGCTGAAAAGAATGGAAGACAAATTCGACAATATGAGTAAGAACCAAGAGGAAATGAAGAAGAACCAAGAAGAAATGAAAAATGACATCGCTGCTGTAAAGAACTCAATAGAAAGCATCAAGAGTAGACTAGAAGAAGCAGAGGAACGCATCAGTGAGCTAGAAGACAATGTGGGGAAAAAATACCCAAGTAGAGCAGCTTCTAAAAAAAAAAATTAAAAAGCAGGAGGAGAGCCTAAGGGAACTTTGGGACAACATGAAACAAAACAACATTCACATAATAGGGCTTCCAGAAGGAAAGGAAACTGAGCAAGGAATAGAAAACCTGTTTGGCCCTAGCCAGTTTAGCTCAGTGGATAGAACCTCGGCCTGCAGACTGAAGGGTCCCAGGTTCGATTCCAGTCAAGGGCATGTACCTTGGTTGCAGGCACATTCCCAGTAGGGCATGTGCAGGAGGCAGCTGATCGATGTTTCTCTCTCATCGATGTTTCTAACTCTCTATCCCTCTCCTTTCCTCTCTGTAACAATAAAATATATATCCAAAAAAAAAAAAAAAAAACCTGTTTGAAGAAATAATGACAGAAAACTTTCCTGATATAGGGAAGAAAAAACCCACACAAATGCAAGAAGCTCAGAGTCCCAAGCAAAATGAACCCCAAAAGACCAACGCCAAGGCAAATTATAATTAAATTAGCAAACACCAATGACAAAGTATGAATCTTAAAAGCGGCCAGAGAGAAACAGAAAGTTACATATAAAGGAACCCCCAACAGACTAGCAACTGATTTCTCAACAGAAACTCATCAGGTCAGAAGGGAATGGAATGAAATATACAAAGTCATGCAAAGGAAGGGTCTGAATCCAAGAATACTGTACACAGCAAGGCTATCAATCAAAATTGAAGGTGAAATCAGGAGCTTCACAGACAAAAAAGGACTAAGGGAATTTATTACCACCAAACCAGCAATGCAAGAAATGTTAAAGGGTCTGCTGTAAAAAAAAGAAATAGGAAGCGAAGAAGAAACAGAGGAGTATAGAATAAAAATGGCGACAAATAAGTACCTATCAATAATAACTTTAAATGTAAATGGATTAAATTTACATTTAAAGTTATGCCCCAACCAAAAGACATAGGGTAACGGATTGAATAAGAAAACAAGACCCATATATCTGCTGTCTACAAGAAACCCACCTCAGAAAAAAAGACACACACAGACTGAGGGTGAAGGGATGGAAAAAGGTTTTCCAGGCAAATGGAAATGAAAAAAAAGCTAGGGTAGCAATACTTATATCTGACAAATTAGATCTCAAAGTGAAGGACATAACAGGAGATAAGGAAGGCCACTTCATAATACTAAAGGGAGCAATCCAAAAAGAAGAAATAACTCTGGTAAACATATATGCACCCAATACAGGAGCACCCAAATACATAAAAAAAAACTCCTGGAGGATATCAAGGGAGAGATTGACAGCAATACAATCATAGTAGGGGACTTTAATACCCCACTATCACCATTGGACAAATCCTCTAAACAAAAAAATCAGCAAAGAAACATCAATCCTAAATGACACACTAGACCAGATGGAATTAATTGACATCTTCAGAACATTTCACCCCAAAGCCACAGAATATACATTATTCTCAAGTGCACATGGGTCATTTTCTAAGATAGACCATATGTTGGGACATAGGCAAAGTCTCTTCAAATTCAAGAAGATTGAAATTATATCAAGCATCTTCTCAGATCCCAGTGGCATAAAACTGGAAATCAACTACAATAAAAACAATCCAAAGAAATCGAACTCATGGAGACTAAACAGCATGCTATTAAACAATGACTGGGTTACCAGAAAGATCAAGGAAGAAATAAAAGACATCATGGCAACAAATGACACTGAAAACACAACAATCCAAAATCTATGGGACACAGCGAAAGCAGTCTTGAGAGGGAAGTTCATAGCTCTACAAGCATACTGCAAAAAACAAGAAACAATGGTAATAAATTACCTAACCCTACAACTCAAAGAGTTAGAAAAAGAGCAAAGAAAAGTCCAGTGTAAGCAGAAGGAAGGAAATAGTAAAGATCAGAGCGGAGATAAACAACATAGAGACAAAGAAACAATACAAAAGATCAACAAAATCAAGAAAGGATAAACAAGATTGACGAACCTCTAGCCAGGCTCACCAAGAAGCAAAGAGAGAGGACCCAAATAAACAAAATCAGAAATGAAAGAGGTGAAATAACAACAGACACCGCCAAAATACAAAGTATTGTTAAAAAATACTATGAAGAACTCCATTCCAACAAACTGGACAACCTGGAGGAAATGGACATATTCCTAGAAAAATACAACTTCCAAAACTCAATCAGGAAGAATCTAAACATCTCAATAGGCCAATAACTATGGAAGAAATTGAAGCAGTCATCAAAAAGCTTCCGGAAAACAAAAGCCCGGGGCCAGACGGCTTCACAGAGGAGTTTTACCAAACATTCAAGGAATAACTAAAACCTATCCTACTCAGACTATTCCAAAAAATTCAAGAGGAAGGAACACTTCCAAGCTCCTTCTATGAAGCCAGTATCACCCTAATACCAAAACTAGATAAAGACAACACAATGAAAGAGAATTACAGGCCAATATCCCTCATGAACATAGATGCCAAAATCGTCAATGAAATTCTAGCAAATCGGCTCCAGTAGTACATCAAAAGATCATACACCATGACCAAGTAGGATTTATCCCAGGAATGCAAGGATGGTACAATATCCGCAAATCAATAAACGTGATACATCATATAAACAAACTGAGAGATAAAAATCACATAGTCATCTCAATTGATGCAGAAAAAGCATTTGACAAAATCCAACACCCTTTCTTGATAAAAACTCTCAGCAAGGTGGGAATATAAGGATCATACCTCAACATGATAAAAGCTATATATGATAAACCCACAGCAAACATCATACTCAATGGGCAAAAACTAAAATTATTTCTCCTAAGAACAGGAACAAGACAGCGATGCCCACTCTCACCACTCCTTTTTGATATAGTACTGGAAGTATTAGCCATTGCAATTAGACAAGAAGAAGAAATAAAAGGCATCCAAATTGGAAAAGAAGAAGTAAAGCTGTCCTTATTTGCAGATGACATGATATTGTACATAAAAAACTCGAAAGACTCCATCAAAAAACTAATAGACTTAATAAATGAATTCGGCAATGTAGCAGGATACAAAATTAATGCCAAGAAATCTATGGCCTTTCTATACACCAATAGTGAACTTACAGCAAGAGAGACTAAAAAAACAATCCCGTTTACCATTGCACTAAAAAAAATTAAGATACCTAGGAATAAACTTAACAAAGGTGGTAAAAGACCTATACTCGGAAAACTACAGGACACTGAAAAAAGATAAAGGAAGACATAAACAGATGGAAGAACATACCATGTTCATAGATTGGTAGAATCAACATCATTAAAATGTCCATACTACCCAAAGCAATCTATAGATTCAATGCACTCCCCATTAAAATACCAACGGTATATTTCACAGTCCTAAAAAAAACTCTCCAAAAATTCATCTGGAATAAAAAATGACCCCGAATAGCCACAGCAATCCTGAGAAAGAAGAACAAAGTAGGTGGGATCTCAATACCAGATTTCAAGCTGTATTACAAAGCCACTGTTCTCAAAACAGCCTGGTACTGGCACAAGAACAGACATATAGACCAATGGAATAGAATAGAGAATCCAGATATCGACCCAAACCATTATGCTCAATTAATATTTGACAAAGGAGGTATGAACATACAATGGAGTCAAGACAGTCTCTTCAATAAATGGTGTTGGGAAAATTGGACAGATACATGCAAAAAAATGAAACTAGATCACCAACTTACACCATACACAAAAATAAACTTGAAATGGATACAGGACTTAAACATAAGATAGGAAACCATAAAAATACTAGAGGAATCCACAGGCAGCGTAATCTCAGACATATGCCAAAGCAATTTCTTCACTGATACCGCTCCTAGGGCAATGGAAGCTAAAGAGAAAATAAACAAATGGGACTACATCAAAATAAAAAGCTTTTGCACAGCAAAAGAAACCATCAATAAAACAACAAGGAAGCCCACTGTATGGGAGAACATATTTGCAAATGGTATCACTGATAAAGGTTTAATCTCCAACATCTACAGGCAACTTATACAACTTAATAAAAGGAAGATAAATGATCCAATAAAAAAATGGGCAATGGACCTAAATAGAATCTTTTCGAAAGAAGACAGAAGGAAGGCCAAGAGACATATGAAAACATGCTCAAAGTCACTAATTATCCAAGAGATGCAAATCAGAATGACAACGCAGTACCACCTCACACCTATCAGTATGGCAATCATCAACAAATCAACAAACGACAAGTGCTGGCGGGGATGCAGAGAAAAAGGAACCTTTGTGCACTGCTGGTGGGAATGCAGACTGGTGCAGCCACTGTGGAGAACAGTGTGGAGTTTCCTCAAAAAACTAAAAATGGAACTCCCATTTGACCCAGTAATCCCACTTCTAGGAATATATCCCAAGAAACTAGAAACACCAATCAGAAAGGATATATGCACCCCTATGTTCATAGCAGCACAATTCACCATAGCTAAGATTTGGAAACAGCCTAAGTGCCCATCAGCAGATGAGTGGATTAGAAAACTATGGTACATCTACACAATGGAATACTACGCTGTTATAAAAAAGAAGGAATTCTTTCCATTTGCAGCAGCATGGATGGACCTGGAGAGCATTATGCTAAGTGAAATGAGCCAGGCAATGAAAGAAAAATACCACATGATCTCACTCATTTATGGAAGATAAAGAACATGATAACCTGATGAACAAAAAGATAGATACAGAGGCAGTAAAGCACCGAACAGACTGTCAAATTACAGCGGGAAGGCTGGGGAGCGTTGGGGAGGGAGGGAAATAGATCAACCAAAGGACTTGTATGCATGCGTATAAGCACAACCAATGGACACAAGACACTGCGGGGGTGGGATGAGGGCATGCAACAAAGGTTAGGGGAGGCTGGGGGAAGGTCAATAGGGAAAAAAAGGAGATATATGTACTACTATATGTAATACTTTAAACAATAAAATAATTAATTAATTAATTAATTAATTAATTAAAAGAAAGAACTTATTGCAATCCTGAAATCAGGCCCAGAGTATTGTGTGTTTTTAAAATGTATTTTTATTGATTTCAGAGAAGAAAAGAGAAGGAGAGATAGAAACATCAATGATGAGAGATTATCATTGATTGGCCATCTCCTATACACTCCACAATGGGGATTGAGCCCGAAACCCGGGCATGGGCCCTGACCAGGAATCTAACCGTGACCTCCTGGTTCATAGGTCCGCACTCAACAACTGAGCAAGTATTGGTTTTTAAACACTTATATTGGTTCTTAAATATTTTATTTTTAAAATTTCAGACTTCCAGAAAGTTATGTTAAATTTCAATATCTTGCCCTACCCTAGTTTGTCTCAGGTTATATACAGACTTAGAGTGTCGATCCTCGGACTGAAGGGTTATGGGTTCGATTCTGGTCAAGGGAACCTACCTTGGTTGCAGGCTTTATCCTGGGGCATGTGTAGGAGGTAACCAATTGATGTGTCTCTCTTACATTAATGTTTCTCTCTCTTTCTCTTCCCCTCCCTTCCACTCTCTTTAAGAGTCAATGAAAAAAATATCCTCCAGTGAGGATTAACCAAAAAAAAAAAAAAAGTTTCAATGTCTAATTTGAGTCTTACCTTAGGATTATGTCTGGGGCCCTGACCAGTGTTTTCAGTGGTTAGAATGTTGGCTCTCACATCGAAGGGTCATGGGTTAGATTCCCAGATAAGGGCATGTACCTGGGTTTCAGGTTTGATGCCCTACCCTGGTCGGGGCACGTGGAGGAGGCAACCAATGGATGTGTCTCTCTTACATTGATGCCTCTCTCTCTTCCCCCACTTCCCTCCTTTCCACTCTCTCTATAAATCAAAGGGAAAATTATCCTTGGGTATGGATTCACAAAAAAAAAGAAAGAAAAAGAAAGAAAGAAAGAAAGAAAGAAAGAAAGAAAGGAAGGAAGGAAGGAAGGAAGGAAGGAAGGAAGGAAGGAAGGAAGGAAGAAAGAAAGAAAGAAAGAAAGAAAGAAAGAAAGAAAGAAAGAAAGAAAGAAAGAAGGGAGGGAGGGAGGGGAGGAGGGAGGGAGGGAAGGAAAGAAAGAGAGAAAGAAAGAAAGAAAGAAAGAAAGAAAGAAAGAAAGAAAGAAAGAAAGAAAGAAAGAAAGAAAGAAAGAAAGGAGGGAGGGAGGGAGGGAGGGAGTGAGGAAAGAAAGAAAGAAAGAAAGAAAGAAAGAAAGAAAGAAAGAAAGAAAGAAAGAAAGAAAGAGAAAGAAAGAAAGAAGGAAAGAAAGAAAGAAAGGAAAGAAAGAAAGAAAGGAAAGAAAGAAAGGAGATTATGACTGGGAATAAAATAATAGACCACAGACTTAGAAGTTACCTTTGAAAATAGACTGTCAAATAAATAAATAGATAAATGATTGAGCATTTTTCATGCTAAAAAAAGCAGTATAAAAACACAAAAGATCAGTAAAATAATAACACAAGTTCATATTAACCACTATATTACATTAATCCTATATAATAAAAGCCTAGTATGCAAATCGATGGAATGGTAGAATGACCAGTTGCTATGATGCACACTGACCACCAGGGGGAAGACGCTCAATGCAGGAGCTGCCCCCAGCCTGCAGGTCCCAGGCCAGCCAAGGCGGGTGCCAGTGGGGGCCCCCAATCCTGCTGGTTGCCCCACAGAGGGAGGTGACCAGTGGCAAGAGGCGGGACCGGCTAGCGGGCAGCGCCAGGCTGGCCAAGACAGATGCCAGCAGGGCCCTCCAATTGCCCCGCTGGTCACCCCACAAAGCAGCCCTGATAGCCGGCTAGGCTTAGGGACCCTACCCGTGCATGAATTTTGTGCACCAGGCCTCTAGTATAATAATAAGTTTAAATATATTAAATTTAATATTTACCAGAATGTCTCTGACTTAAAACTATTTTTGTTTTTATTTACTAATGTCATAGTGTTTGTAGTATTTTATACTTTACTATTTCATCATAGCATTTTTCCATAAAACCTCTTTCAATGGCAGAAAAATAGCCATCTTAAAATTGTATTAGATTTTTAAAATATATTTAACTACTTCCACTGCATGGTGACTGACGGCAACATCCTGGCATGGTGTAGAGTTTGTAGGAGACTATTCAGGAGCAGGTCTTCAACCCCCTTAGGAGTAACTAGGAAGCCAGAGCAACACATGCGAAGGCCATGCATTGGGAGGGACACACTGTGTTCAGGGTTCCAGAAGACCTTCACAGCCAGAGTAGGGGTAGGAGGGCAGCCCAGATGAAAATATGGGCAGCAGCGAGTCCGCCTGGAACTCCTCTTGTGCCTATATCTTAGGAGAATGGCTGTGAGCATGTGCATTTCCACAATGTCATGCTGAAGGACACATCCCTCATCTCTGGAGAGAGGCACTGGGTATTTGTTATTCCAACTTAGGATTTTCACCAAATAGTAAATGTGGCTAATAAAGGCTGTTAGAACTCACAGCTTGCGTCAATATCAAAAGTCAGGCAGGAAAATTTGCCAAATGTGACATTTGAACACCACTCATCTGAACAGTTCAATTTGGGCAATTTCTATAAGCCTGTAGAGCTGTCATGGCATTGTCTGGGGCCTCAAGAATAAACCACAACATACACAGGCAGATCTGGCATCTTCTTGCCAGTGCGGCACACTGTTAGCCTGCCTTTGTCGCAGGACAGTCAGATCCTCACACACACTCACACCCATACACATGCACACCTACAAGCAACACTCAGCCACAGACAATGCAGCCCCAGAGCCGTTCCATTATATAGGGAATGAAGAGATGCCTACAGTGAAGTCACTCCTTTCACTTTCTCTATGTTTCATTTTAGTTTGAGTCTCAGAATCTGCATCTCATAGAAAAACTGAGGACAGAAATGCCAGTTCAAAGCAACTTTCTACAGCACAGAATGTCTGTGCTTTCCTTCCAACTTACCTGGAGACAGAATGTGTCTGGAGGAGGTGTGCTTTATTATTAAATGTATTAGGGTGGTTTTATAACTATGAGGTCCCCATTTCTTCCCCTTAGTCTTGAGCAAATGTATTCTCCTATAGTAACCCACTTACCTGCCTGAGTATGAATTCCACCTTGGTCACCTACTAACGGTGTGACATTGGGCAAGCTGCTAAACCAGTCAGTGTCTATAAAAGGAGGTAATAATGAGTAGGCCTCCGTCTGAGGGTGCTGTGTGAAGACTGAATGAGTTTACTTAGAACTGTATCTGGTACATAGCAATTTCTTAATAAATATTTCCTACTAGAGGCCTGGTGCACAAATTCGTGCACAGGTGGGATCCCTTGGCCTGGGCAGCGATTAGGGCTGATCAGGGCCTGTCTCACCCAGTACTGATCAGGGCCCATTGGGGCCGAATGGAGGGACTGCGGGAGGTTGGCCGGCCATAGGAGGTTGGCTGTGGGAGCGCACTGACCACCAGGGGCAGCTCCTGCATTAAGCGTCTGCCCCCTGGTTGTCAATGCGCATCATAGTGACTGGTTGTTCTGCTATTTGGTCGATTTGCATATTAAGGTTTTATTATATAGGATAGACTAGAGGCCCAGTGCACAAAATTCGTGCATGGGGGTGGGGGGGTCTCCTCAGCCCAGCCTGCACCCTCTCCAATCTGGGACCCTTCGAGGGATGTCTGACTGCCGGTTTAGGCTCCTAATCGCTCACCTGCCTGCCTGCCTGGTTGCCCCTCACTGCCTCTGTGTGCCAGCCTGACCACCCCTAACTGCCCCCCCTGCTGGTCTGGTTGCCCCAACTGCCCCCTCCCTGCCAGCCTGGTGGCCCCCTCCCCCCGCCCCGCTGGCTTAGTCACCCCTCACTGCCCCCCTGCCAGCCTAATCGTCCCCAACTGCCCCCCTGCCAGCCTGGTTTCCCCCAACTGCCCCCCCCTGCTGGCCCGGTTGCCCCTCACGGCCCTCCCCCCCGCCCCCCCACTGGCCTGGTCACCCCATGCAGTCTGCTTGTTCAGTCATCTGGTTGTCCCTCAGTAACACCCCTGCTGGCGTGGTTGTAGGCAGCCATCCTGTGGGGCACGAGGGTTAATTTGCATATTACTTCTTTATTATATAGGATTATTAGTATTGGTCATATTTATTTCAAATTAGCAAGAGTATTAAAAACACAAAAAGCCTTATCTTGATTATCATAACATATGCTTATTATTAAACATTCAAAAAAATATAAAGAAGAAAATAAAATATCCTCCTTCGGAGAAACCTTTGTTGACACTGCGCATCCTTCCCAATAGTCCCTGAGACTGCAGATACCTGAGGCCTGAGGCAGCGCACGGCCCGCCTGGTGGCCGGGCTCCTCAGGAACAGTCACGCAGTGCTTCCCGCATCTGTGAAGACAAACTTGGTGAGTTGTTCCTAGGAAAGCGTGAGATGACGGTGGCTCAGGCCAGCGGTTCTCAACCACGGGTGGTTTTTCGTCTGGAGACGTTTTGGTTGTCACAACTGGGGACAAGGGATGCTGCTAGCGTCTGGTGTGGAGAGGGCCCGGGATGCTGCCAAACATCCTGCAAAGGACATCCCACAGCAGCGCGCTCTCTGGCTCCCATGTCAGTAGTGCCCAGGATGAAAGACCCTGCCTTGGGCTGCTCTGTTTGCAGATAACGTTACAACCAGGAGGGTCAGCCAGCTAGAACAGCTGGTGTGGTTGTGCTGGTTAAGCTTGTATAATACTCTGTGCTGGTTTCCAAGGAGCACAGCCCCCAACACCCATCCTCCAGAGCTTCCCAGGGTCCAGCACTAAAGGGTCAAAGGGGAAGGCCTGGCCTGGAGTTACCCTTTTTATGCCAGGTCTTGACCCTTCAGTGCTGGCCCCTGGGAAGCTCTGGCATAAAAAGGGTAACTCCAGGGCCAGGCCTTCCCCTTTTCATTCTCATCTATAAAGCTTAACAATTTATTGATAAATATTTCCTACAATTATTATTGGTAACATTCATTTCAAATTAGCCATTCTCTTTTAAAATTAAAAAGAGCTTTTGCCCTGGCTGGGGAGCTCAGCTGGTTGGAGCGTCATCCTGATACCACAAGTTTGCAGGTTCGATTCCCAGTCAGGGCCCATACAAGAATCAATCACTGAATGCATAAATGAATGGAACAACAAATCTCCCTCTCTTTAAATTCAATCAATAAATTTTAAAAAGGAAAGAGCTTTATTTTATCCTGATTATAATTGTAACACATTTTCATTATTAAACATTCAAACAAAACACACAATTTCTGCTCGTGGTGACAATTCCGTTGGTGGCGTCCTTATAATAGCTGTGCGGGAGATGGAACAGCTGAGAGGAAGGAGAACTTAAAACAGAAGCTGTTCACTGGTCATCTGGTCACAAAGAAGGACGGGGTCACCCCAACGTGCAGACCAGATGTGCTGGACAGACTGTGCCCGGCAGGCCTGCGCCTCGGCGTCCTGCTCGGACCTTTAAAACTTCCAGAAGAACCTCCCTAGCCAAGAGTTGGGAAAACTGTGGGGGGGTATCTGGTTGTTTCTAAATGTTATCTTGAAAAGAAAGTAGAGACTTTGTTGAGAAATGTTGCTGCTGGTGTCTGCCTCTTGGAGTCCCGAACCTTCTTCAGCTCATCGCTCTAGAAAAAGAAACTGTTGGATCGTTTAGGTCCTGCCAAGGAGGAAGGAGTCCCATGATCTGTGCAGAAATCCCCGAGACACATGAAATCACGCTGTTCATGCTGGCTTTTTCTTTACTGATTACGGTATTACATATGTGTCCTTAGCCCCCATGGCCCCGCCCCGCCCCCCAGCCTGTCCACGCCTTTCACTGCTTGGCTTTGAGGTGGGAACGGGGCCTGTTCCCGGGATGGATGCAGAAACAGCAGCGCCCCCCGCAGGGCCGGGGCACTGAGCCCGCCCCTGCAAACGGGGTTCTGATCGCTGCGGGGACAGCCCTCAGACGTGCCTTTGTGAGCGCGGGGCGGCCTCCTGGAAGCGGGATTGCTGGGTCTGATGAGCTCCTCCACCAAGCTCACCGCCCGCTCCGCGGTCTCAGAGGTAGTGAGGACCCGTGGCGGCACCGTGGCCATCAGCCCAGCCCGCCTGACCGGTCACTGCAGAAACCTCTCCCTCCCTCCTCGGCAGAACCCAGGTCATCTCTCAGTCTGGGGCCTGTAATCCAGGCTGTGAAGGCCCAAGCAGGCTGGGCAGAGGACTTGACCCTCCAGGGTCTTAAGTCTAGAGGGAAGTCCGTCCTGCAGCCTTATCATGCATCTTCTGTTCTCCCACCTCAGCCCCAGCCCCCAGCCCCACCCTCCAGGGAGTCAGAAGGAAGTTGATGACCTGTCCTCTGGGGGAATAATAGTATTAGTGATAAGGTGGCCTCTGGCAGCTTCGTCAGCAGATTCAAGGCTTTGGGTTGAATAATCCTTTGGCATCTGCCCCAGCAGCTGGTGGTCACAGATCGGTGACACTCCCCTGCCCGCGTCCTGCTGGCTGTCATCCTTTCCGGCTGCACCGGCACGGCTCTGGCTGGGCCTGACCTGCCAAAGAACCGGGGCCAGGGGCTGAGAGGACCTCAGCAGGGATCAAAATGAGTGAGGGGTTAACAGAATAAAGTCAAAATAAACAGCGTAAGCTGGGGCAGGTCAAGCATTGCAGGCATCTTTATTTTCAATGGATTTATTTTTTTGCCATCCTAAAGTAATACATGTCACTGTCCACTATAGAATAGCAAGAGAATACAGACAAGTTAAAAACAGATTCCTGTCTCTTATGTGCCTTGTGACCCACATATCAAGGTGACCTGAACTCTGAACCTGGTCCCTGGAATCTTTCATCTGGACTGAGGAGAGAAAGTTGACCTGGAGTGAGGTTGAATGCTAAGGACAGGACCTGGCCCTGAAGGGCCTCTTCAGGGAGAGCAGGTGGACCGAGGCAGGGCTGGCGCCCTGGAGGAGGCAAGCTCTGAACAGGCCTGGCAGATGGAGCAGCAGAGAAAAAGCTGCCAGGTCCTGCCTGGAGGACCCTTCCCTCTGGTCCTTCCGATGCGTTTACTGGGAGGAACTGAGCCAGGGAGCAATCCTGGTATCTACCTTCTCCCAGTGTTTGCCTCCCTGCTGAGGGCTTCAGGGGAAATCGGATACCTTACCGCACTGTCCACCTGTAGAGGCACCATCTTTAACCTCATCTGGGCCTCAGAGCTTGCTCTGAAGTCTCTCCCTGAGTCCCTTCCCCACAATGGTCACCCCCAGCCTCTGCCCTCTGGCCTGCTTCCACCTGCCTCCTCCCTCTCACCTGGGACTGGGCTAATGCCTTAGTGTCATCTCCTTCAATCCCAACACTAGGCCACCCAGTTTAGACATGATGAAACGGAAGCACAGAGAGGCAGAATGATTTGCCCAAGCTCACACAGCCAGAAAGATACTGGACTGTCCTGAGCTCTAGGATTCCTTCAAGGTGGCCCCTGCCCAGGCCACAGCCGGCCCCTACTCATACTTTGCCACCCTCAGGCTTGCTCAGGTAGCAGGCAGTTGATTCACCACCAGCTTTATCCTCACTCGCTTTGACTCCCTTTTCTTTGTGTCTCCCAGTTTTAAAGGGAACTCCTTAAATATTGTTTAAAAATATCTCCCTTGATAGAAAAAAGTCTCCTTAATGCCCCCCATCCTACAAAGCCCTTAGCCCTGTCTTCTTCCTGCCTTAATGGGTCTCTGCTTTCAGTCCCCCCTCCCACCTGGGCCGGAGGCTCTCCCCCTCCTCCAGAACCACTGGCCAAGGGCACCAGTCACCTCTTGCTGTCCAAGCCAGAGATGGCAGTCTCCTTGGAGAGTGCCTCGGTGGGAAGTAGGAGTGTGGGGATCAGACACAGGTTTGAAACCTGTCTCCATCCCCCATCTCCCCACCACTCAGTAGCTGTGTGGTCTGAAGCCAATTGTTTAACCTCTCTGAAACTCAGTCTCTTCCTCGGTGAGGATAACGTTTTTAGAGGGTTGCTGTGAGTTTTGAATATGATATTGCAGATGTTTGTGTAAGAACTCTCCTGGAGTGCTCCCCCATTTTTTACTGGTGATACAAATGGCCTCAGAGGACACTTGACCTGGTCGATGCCACCATCCTTGAGGCCTCCCCTTCCATCTTGCCATGGGCCAAGCTCCTGATTTCCCTCTCAGCTCCTTTGCCAGCAGGTCTTCCTGGGCCCCGACCCAGGATTGGAGTCCCCTTGTTGGCCTCAGGCGCATCCCTCCTGGCACATGCAGGCTCCAGGCGGCCCCTCATCCTGGGCTCAGTGCCCACCTCTGCGCAGACACGTGGCGGCCGTGTTGGGTAGGATCTGTGGAGCTGGTCTCCACACCAGACTCTGCGTGGATCTGTGGCTGGAAGCTGGGGGCGGAGCCCCAGGCAGGAGTGTGGTAGGAAGTTGCCATGGGAGCTGTGAATGTGTACAAGGCTGCCGAGAAGGGGGGAAAGGTCTGCTGGGGCCACCGCTGGGCACACTGAGGTGATGACAAGTTCAGAGCAGGCAGGACGACGTGAGTTTCAGAAGAAGAGTTTCGGAAAGGAAGGACTGGTCAACCAAGTTCAAGGGAGATGCCCTTGGCCTTGGCTGTGGAGCTGAGGTGGAGCTAGAGACTTCACAGTGGAGGTCCTGAGGGGCTGCCTGGCAGGACAGGGGTGCGCAGGGAGGACGGAGGCAGAGGGTCAGGTTCGAGGCCTCAGCCCATGGCCTCAGCCCATGGCCTCAATCCTCTGAGGCCCCGGAGAGAAGATTACCCTGCAAATTCCCTCGAGCTGACTTTCCAAATCCCCAGCAGTGCTTCTGTCACAGTGAAGGTGAAAGCCACGTACACAGGGCCCTGCCCCACCCCACCCGTCCTCCCAGAAGCTCCACACTGCCCTGCTGCTCCTTGGCTTTAAGGCTGGGTCACCCTTCTCCAGGCTCACCCTGAGGCGAGCCCGGTCTGCTGAGGACGGTGGCCCCTCCAGAACAACATGGCTTTCTGCTCCCTCCTGGGCAGGGGGTGGGGGTGGGAGTGGGGGAGGGGTGGGGAGCAGGGAGAGGAAAGGCTATTCCCTGAGGATTGCGCTCTGATCTCCTCAGGAACCCTGACAACAGCAGCATCCATTGTTCGTTATCCTATAGGAAGTACCAAGCACGGAAATGCTCCTTACTTAGTGTCCCTTCCTACATACAAGAAGGTACTTTTGTCACCCCTTTTCCAGATGAGGAACCTGGAGCTCAGAAGGTTAAATCACTTGCTCAGGGACACATGGCTGTCCTGTGAGGGAGCAGAGATTTGAACTCGGGTCTGTTTCTGCTCTCTCCACCCTCCCTCCAGGCTCCGTGCTTGGTCCAAGGAGGGAGACGCCTCCTTCTGCCTCCTCCCCTCGGAAGCATCACTGGGCTCAGGCTGGGAAGCCTAGGTCTTGGGCCAGCTGAGGGGCCAGCACGGAGGCCAAGTCAGGAAAAGAAGGTGCGGCCGCCTAAGAGCCTGTAGCCAGGCCCGGGGGCTGTGTCCTCATCTCGCCCTGCGGGCCTGGCTCTGCCTTCTCCTCTTCTGCTGCCTGGCAGGCCTGAAGGTGACCCTCCTCGTTGCGCCGCAGGCCTCCCGCCTCCAAGCTAGCTTCAGAGCCTCCGGTGGACCCACTCCCTTGTGTGTGGGCGCTGCCTCCAAGCTGTGGTCCAGGGAGGCCAGGACCCTGGAATCCTGTGTCCTCGGCAGTCCCTTAACAAGAGATTGGGGGAGAAGCGGGGGGGGGGGGGGGGGGTGGAGAGAGCTGGACCTACCCAAGGAGCACAGGGCCACACACAGCCACACACACTTGTGCGGAAAGCCTCTGGCACCTCAAAAAGAGTCAAGTCCTGGAGGCACCGGATGGCAAACAGCTGGAGAGCATCGGGCACTGGCAGCTGCGGGCGGGGTGGCGGCAGGGCGGACCGGCCCTGGGCGCCGTGGTAATGCTGCAGGTGTGGCCGGTGGCTCCCCTGTGGAGACAGTAAAGGTTAAGAGGATCACCAGCTTCACCAGCGCTGCCCTGGGAGAGGAATCCTCAGAACCCAGACCCCCTGCTGTGAGAGGACGTTGGGGCAGCTCCTGAGTCAGACAGAGGGAACAGAGCAGGCAAGAGGGCAAAGAGGAGAGGTGGGAGAGAGACAAAGACAGAGGGAGGTCGCCAGGGCCAGGGAAAGGGAGAATTAGATAGAAGAGAGCCAGGGGCACCAGCAGAGGGGCAGAGTAGAGAGGGAGGTGGAGGCTGATCGGCTCAGTGTCCCAGGAAGCCTCCCTCCGGCAGGAAGGTGGAGGCTGCCCTGGGACCTTCCAGAACTTGGACAGCAGCTCCCTCCAGCTTCCACACGGCTGCAGCTGCCCCGACAGCTGTGGCTGCCTCCAGGAAGGAGTCTCCAGGCCGATGGGGCCTGGGGGAGGAGCAGACAGGTATGGCTTTCCTGGAGGCAAGGGCTCGGCCCTTGGGGAGCGAAGTTTGCACCATGAAAGGAGCCAGAGTGACTCGTGCCCAGCCCACAGGCTGTGAGCAGGTGTGAGGGAACCTGCAGGCGAACCCAGATCCCAGAAGCCTGGGGTCAGCGGAGCCAGGTCCGGACAATGAGCTGATAGGAAGGAGAGAAGAGAGAGCGTGCCCTTTAGGGTTTGTTGGCGAGATCCCAGTGGTGCTGTCAGAATGCTTTGTGGGCTAGAGGAGCCGGAGCCCCCTGCCCAGAGGGCTGGCAGGTGGGATGTGGGGCTGGCAGGTGGGATGTGGGGCAGGCAGGTGGGATGTGGGGCTGGCAGGTGGGATGTGGGGCAGGCAGGTGGGATGTGGGGCTGGCAGGTGGATGTGGGGCTGGCAGGTGGGATGTGGGGCAGGCAGGTGGGATGTGGGGCAGGCAGGTGGGATGTGGGGCAGGCAGGTGGATGTGGGGCTGGCAGGTGGGATGTGGGGCTGGCAGGTGGGATGTGGGGCTGGCAGGTGGGATGTGGGGCAGGCAGGTGGGATGTGGGCAGGCAGGTGGGATGTGGGGCAGGCAGGTGGGATGTGGGGCAGGCAGGTGGGATGTGGGCAGGCAGGTGGGATGTGGGGCTGGCAGGTGGGATGTGGGGCTGGCAGGTGGGATGTGGGGCAGGCAGGTGGGATGTGGGGCAGGCAGGTGGGATGTGGGGCAGGCAGGTGGGATGTGGGGCAGGCAGGTGGGATGTGGGGCAGGCAGGTGGGATGTGGGGCTGGCAGGTGGGATGTGGGGCAGGCAGGTGGGATGTGGGGCTGGCAGGTGGGATGTGGGGCAGGCAGGTGGGATGTGGGGCAGGCAGGTGGGATGTGGGGCAGGCAGGTGGGATGTGGGGCTGGCAGGTGGGATGTGGGGCAGGCAGTATTCGCCAGCTGGAAACGGGCCACAGGCGGCGGGGAGAGGGCAGGAGTGGGGTGGGTGCGGTGGGCTGGGGGCGTGTGTAATAGGGGAGATACTTCTCAAAATGGGAACTGGAATGAGGGGTAGAGAGGGGTCCCTGAAGAGGTGGGAGGGGTGTGTGCTCACCCAGCACCTGCCCCTGCCCTCAGGCGTGGGCCCCCCGCTCCAGTGCCGTGTGTGTGGAGACAGCAGCAGCGGGAAGCACTACGGCATCTATGCTTGCAATGGCTGCAGTGGCTTCTTCAAGAGGAGCGTTAGACGGAGGCTCATCTACAGGTGAGGGCGGGCTGGACCCCTGCCCGGAGAGCCCTGCTCCTAAGGTCCCTGCGAGCGGGAGGAGAGTGCAGGAAGGAAGTGTCCAAAGCCCCCGGTCCAGCACCTGAGCAGGATGCTGACCCCGGGGCTCCCCCTGCCTCAGGTGCCAGGTGGGGGCAGGGGTGTGCCCAGTGGACAAGGCCCACCGGAACCAGTGCCAGGCCTGCCGGCTGAAGAAGTGCTTGCAGGAGGGCATGAACCAGGATGGTGAGTGGGAGGGCCAGCGGAGCGGTGTGACAGGAGCTGGGCACGTGGCTGGTGGGTGTCCTAACCTTCCTGCCTCCCCAGCTGTGCAGCATGAGCGCCAGCCGCGAAGCACAGCGCAGATCCGCCTGGACAGGGTGGAAGCAGGCAGGGAGGCCCGGCTGGAGCCCCTGGTGGCTTCCCTGGCCCCCACAGGGCCCAGCCCACGGGGCCCCACACCTATTTCTGCAGCCAGAGCCCTGGGGCCTGGGGCCGTCACACCTCCAGGGCATCACCAGTTCATGGCCAGCTTTATAATGGCCGAAACCCATGCTAAGCTGGAGCCAGAGGATGGTAAGCGGGAGGATGGCCTATATCCCCACACCCGGGCCCCGAGCACTCCTTCCTCCTGCTGAGGAGCAGTGGCTTATGTCACAGCTCCCTCCTCCAACAGCTGATGAGAACATCGATGTCACCAGCAATGACCCCGAGTTTCCCGCGTCCCCACATTCCTCCTCCTCACCCTGTGGTGTGGACAGCATCCATGAGACGTCCGCCCGCCTGCTCTTCATGGCTGTCAAGTGGGCCAAGAGCCTGCCTGTGTTCTCCAACCTGCCCTTCCGAGATCAGGTATACTCATCGGGTGGCCCCAGGAGTCCGCCAGCTGGGGACACATACCTCTCTGTGCAGGTGATGATTGGAGGTGCATGTGGCTTGGGGAGGTGACGGCTGGGGATGCACATGCCTGTGAGGCAGGGGTGGTCAGGGGCACAGTCTCAGGTCCGTGACTGTTGGGGTGGCTCACCTCTCTGGGTAGAGACTGTGGCTGGGTGAGCACCTGGGGGACCGTGATGGCCAGGGGCACACAGGAACCAGGGATTTGAAGGCAATACCATGCCCCCTGGTCTGCTCTCCTCCTAGACAAACCTCAGGTCCTACAGGCACTGTCACAGGGTAGTCTGCACACCCTGACCAACGTGAGCACAGAGGGGATGTCCGGAGACTGGGGAGAAGCATGGGCTCCCTTGAAGCACAAAGGCCTCTGATTTCAGGGCTTGAGCTTCAGCCCAACCAAGACGCTCCCTGGACTTCTCGTGGGCAAGCAGACCCACCTGTCATGATAAACCTGAGGGGCACACTGAGGGTCTAAGCCCTGAGCCAGGGTTTAAGCCAGAACCCAGGCTGCGTCTCCCAAGTTCACTCAGTGCAGGGTGCTCGTGGGCCGTGTCCCCAAAGCTACCTTCCCACAGCTCCAAGCTTCCCACCATGTTCCAGGTGTGGCTCTGGATGGAACCCAGGCAGCCGGGCCCCTGGATGAGTCAGGAGTTGCTCCTGCTCCTCCCGAAGGCACGGGGCTGCAGGCTGGGGCTGAGAGGCTGTCTCAGCCAGCACAGGCCCTCCCTCTCCGAGCACAGGTGATCCTGCTGGAAGAGGCCTGGAGCGAACTCTTCCTCCTTGGAGCCATCCAGTGGTCTCTGCCTCTGGACAGCTGCCCACTGCTAGCCGCACCCGAGGCCTCAGCTGCTGGCGGCTCCCAGGGCCGGACGGCGCTGGCCAGTGCGGAGACGCGCTTCCTGCAGGAAACCATCTCCCGGTTCCGGGGGTTGGCCGTGGACCGCACGGAGTTCGCCTGCTTGAAGGCCCTGGTGCTCTTCAAACCAGGTAGCTGGTCTCTGTCCAACCAGAGAAGTGGTTGGGAATGAAGAATGGGAATTCCAGTGACTTCCTTCTGGCTCTCACTTTCCCCTCTATCAACCCACCTAGACCCAGATGTTTGCAGACTTCCTCCCGGGGGGCAGGGGGAGAGAGTGCAGGCGGGGCACACCCTCCCTGGGCCCTGGCTGCCTGTGAGGGGCAGGGCCGGCGGGAGAGGAGCTCACTGCCGCTGCTCCTCTCCAGAAACGCGGGGCCTGAAGGATCCTGAGCATGTGGAGGCCCTGCAGGACCAGTCCCAAGTGATGCTGAGCCAGCACAGCAAGGCCCACCACCCCAGCCAGCCCGTGAGGTGACCTGAGCACATGCCTCCCTGCACATCTACCCCTCGCCTCTTCACCCCCTGCCCATCTGTCTGGCTCCACCTCAGGGCTGCACTACTTAGACAGGTCAAGGGTCTCAGTTCAGCATATCCCACGTGTACTGCGTGCCAGGCACAGTCCCAGGCCCCGAGAGTGGGAACCAAAATGTGTGTAAGACAAAGTGCAGCCTCCCGCCTCCCAGGGAAGCCCGGCAGTGACTACACTGAAGACGAGACCTGGTCAGGCATTGGGGTTGTACGGATATGAAGGAGGCAGAGACCCAGTGAGGGTGGGTGTATGGCAGAACTGGCAGGGGCTCGGTGGAGGCAAGGCTAGGTTTGGAAGGAAGGCTAGCGCCTAAAAGGAGAAATCATAATTTACCAAGGGAGAGAGACAAACTCGGCTGTGCTCTTATGACAAGAGCCCTGTTTGGAAGGTGAAACAGATTGCTGCCAGTGAGGAGGAGGCAGATGAGGCTAGAACAGTACTCTGGGGCCAGCCTGTTCAGGACTTTGGATGCCAGCCAAGGCCATATCTGATTTGGTGCAGACTAACGTGGCAGCGAATGCAGAGGATGCTGCTGCCATCATCCAGGGAAGTCATGGAGTCTGCTCCTTGGGAGTGGAAAGGAGATGGCAGATGAGAGAGCCTCTAGAAGCTGGAATGGGTCAGACCTGGCACTTGGGTGACGTAAGGGAAGAGGAGCTATGTGAGAAGCGGTAGTCATGAAAGAGAAAGGAAAGTCAGGAGGCAAAGATGGCTTTGAGGCAGCATACGGTCTGATGCAGGTATGGAAGGACGTCTCCGGGGGATGTTCTTGTGTAAGCCATGTGCTTGGACAACAGCCTGGCCCGGCTGGGTTTGGGGGACAGTAGCTGCAGGCTGAGAGTGTGTGAATGGGTCGGGGGGGGAGGGGGGGGGGCGGGGCGCCCAGCCTGTCCCAGCACCAAAGGATACCGCACGGTTGGAGCACTTGGCCTCCAGGAATCTATTGGCTATTTTAGACCACATTATCTGCATGCTCTTAGGGCTCCCAGCAGTTCTCTCTGAAGAAGTAAGCTAGCATGGACACCCTGGAATCAACCCTAATCTGAAAAATGGTCGCAAGAAGAGGTCATTTCCCTTGGAGAAGAGTCCCAGTGTCCCGGGCCTCGCACATTGCACAGAAAGGTGTCCGCAGCTGTGTGCACGGCCGCCTAAGGGTGACCATCACACAGACAGCAGAGGCCTCCCGGGCCAAGTTTCTGTTGGAATCAGCTTCCAGAAATGTCTGGGCATACTGGTTTTGTATCAAATTTCAAAATTCTGGTTAAGATTTCCTATGTCATGTCTATGGCAGTTCAGTGTAACGACAGGCAGACCTGAGTGTTGAGAGTGAGTTCTCTGAGAGCGCCGGCTGGCACAGAGACCACACTGCAGTGTTTAAAAACGGCAACACCCGGGAAGAAATACAATTCCCATCACAGCCCAGCACCCACACTGACACTGAAACCAAGTCCACCAAATCCTGCCTGCCCCTCACTCTGTGTAATTGACTCTGACACTTGTTCTCGTTTTCTGTAAAGACTGGTTGTGACCCGCTGGTGCAGGGGTGGGGAGCGTCCGGCCCGAGGGCCATATGAGGCCTGCAAACTCATCTGGTCTGGCCTTGCCAAGGCGTTAGGGGTGAGTCAATTAAATTTTCGACCAAACATAGCAGGCTGATGTTTAAGTGGATAATTCCGTATGGCCTGGGAATGATGTGATAAACATCCCAGTGGCCCTCCCCACCCCTGCAGTAGTGGCTCCATTGACCCTCCTTGGATCAGAAACACAGACGAGGGGAAGGCACAGGGAGGGTGTGGCTGCTCTGTGCCACTCAGTCGCACTCACAGGAGAAAGCAAGCCCTGGGGCTGGCAAACAAGTTCTTAGATGACTGGGAGGTGGGGGAGGCTTCCCATGGGCTCCTCGGAGGAAGCTGAGCAGGGAGCAGCCGCACTTTGGAGCGGCTTCTTCACGTTAGTATTGACCCCAGCTGTCAGGCCTCCGACCCAAGGAAGGCGACCCCCCCCGCCCCCCCGGCCCCATCTGTCTCTTGGGGCTTCACCATCCACCTTCTCGGCACTGAGGACACTCACTTGTAGTTCTTATTTAAAACTACAATTACTTGTTTTCTGGAGGAGTATCTCAGCCACAAAAATTATGATTCTACTTCAGAACATTTTCACTAATGTGTTACTCTATCATCCTGGGTGGCTTACAGAGGGGAACTTTATTCTTTTCAAATGTGTATAGTATTAATTATCACAGTAATTGTATATATTATTAACATAAAGAACTTCTTTATAATCTTTACACATAATAAACCATTTTCATCCCACTCCTCAACTAAACATATTGTAAAGGGTCCACGTGGGTCAGGGGTAGGTGGCAACAACTCTCTAGGGAGTGGGACCTTTCCTCAAAATTCCTCCCTCCTCACCCTGGGCTCCTCCCCTTTCCTCCCCTCTGCCTTTCCTGGGGCAGTGCCCCCAGGTCTTGTGCTCAGACGCTGATAATCAAACTGACCTGTCCTCTCTCCTGTTCAGGTTTGGGAAGTTGCTCCTGCTCCTCCCGTCTTTAAGGTTTATCACTTCCGAACGTGTTGAGCTCCTCTTTTTCCGAAAGACCATAGGGAATACCCCCATGGAGAAGCTCCTCTGTGATATGTTCAAAAAGTAACGGAGGCAGAAGTAAAACGGGTAAAGCCACCTTGGAAAACAATCTACTGAAGTTCAACATTCGCCTGCCCTGTGACTCAGGAATTCCACCTGTGCCTCGCAGAACTGTCCACCAATAAATTATAGTATAACCACATAGTGAGTAGCAGCTTTATTCATAATAGCCCAAACTGTACATCAACAGTAGAATTAATAAATTATAGTATAACCATATAGTGAGTAGAAAACAAATAAGAATGAACCACCCATACATGTGACAACATGGATAAATTTCAGACATAAAAGTTGAACAAGAGAAGTGAGGCACAAGTTCCATTACACACAGTTCCAGAACAGGCAAGACTAACAGGTGGTGATAGACGTTGGAAGAGTTGGAGCTGGGATGATTGGGAAGGGGCCCGTGGAAGCCTTCTGGTGTGTATGAGATGTTCTTCATTTTGGTCGGAGGTGGTTTCACAAGTTTGTTCATTCATAAAAATTATTTAAGCCGTGCACATTACTGTTTTATGTTCGATCTCAATAAAGAAGTGAAAACACAAAAGCAGAAAACGAATGTGCCAGAGCCCTCCCTGTGAGGGCCTGACTGAGGAAGGGGCACAGGGGCCAGAGATCCACTTGGTTTTCACTCCGAGTCAGCGTCTATGAATTCAAGCTTCTCTCCAGATGGCATCTCACCATCCTATGGCTTCTCTCGATCTTCCTCCTTATTCCTCCTCATCCCTCCATAGGCAAAGGTGAGCACCATCCATCTCATAGGCAGGCACTTTTTGTGAAGGGGAATCTCCATCACTTCTTAATTCCTTATGAAAGATGAAGCAGAGACAAACCTCACATCATTTTCAAAGAGACCCAGAAGACCTAGAAAATAATAATAATGAAAAGTTAACATAGCCCTGGCCAGTGTAGCTCCGTTGATTGGGCATCATACCATGCACCAAAAGGTTGCTGGTTCGATTCCTGGTTAGGGCATATGCCCAGGTTGCGGCCCCAATCCCATGTAGGGGTGTGCAGGAGGCAGCTGATTGATGTTTCTCTCTTTTTTCCCTCTCCTTCTTTCTATAAAAATTTCTATAAAATATTTTTTAAAATACTAAATCTAACATATCAGGCACTTTCTATACTAGGCAGTGAGGTGGGCACTGATTGCATTGTTATTGAATCCTCACATGAACTCTGGGGGAGGGACCAATCATCCCCATATATAAATGAAACAACTTGAGGCTTAGAGAAGACTCAACTCTTGTGACTACTTAGCTCTGCTCATCTCTGGCACTGCCTCCTCCCCATGCCCCTTTTACGCCTGGAATCCACCGAACAGTCATTGCATTTTTTGTCTTCAAAGAAGAAATGCTTGAAATGGAAAAGGAAAAGATCCTGTGAGGAATCTGTGAAACCCTTGGGGTTCCCTGCCCTTTAGCCTGTGTACAAATTCTAGCCGACAGAGAGATCCTGCCTTGATGGAGGAAGAATGGTTCAGAAGACTCTTCTTTGGAAATGACAATAGCTAGATTGGTGCCCAGAGATGAAAAAGCATGGCAAATCCTGTCCAGCTTGAGCCCCTTCTAGCTAAGCACTCCAATTAGTTGAGACTCTTTATCTTCCAAAAGCATAAGACTTGCCTCAGTTATTTGGCTCATTTAATGTCTATGCCACAGTGCTACCCAATTCCCTATCAAAAGTTTTATCCATAAGGTTTAAAGACCTATTTTAGGAAGCCTAAGCAAAGGAACTTTGGCAAGAAACAGAGTTAAAATATGACCAGATGTGCACATATATTCTACACTCTCCCCTTTTCATTGCAAAGACAACCTGCTGAAGTTCGCAGGCAGTGTCTACATTGGGAGATTGCTTGGGATCTCCAGGAGGAAGTCTTGGAGGACTAGAGGAAGTCCATAAGCTGGATTGTCTGCGGTCAACCTGGCATCAATACCACCCCCTTCTAGTCTTTTGTTCATTGCAGAGGTTCCAAAGAACTACATTTCCCATGATCCCTTCCTCCATGGGTTGCTGAAGGAAGAAGGGCACTCACATGGGACTTGGAAGGTAAGCACAAACTATTATTCTTCGGAGGCAGTTGCAGCTGGATGTGTGGGAAAATAGAGATTTCCAGAGGCCTTCTTTAGGATTGCAGTGGCTTTCAGGCAAACTCCTGCAAACTTTTGACCTTTTGGCTGAGATCTTTACCTTCTGCAGGAGCTTCTCTGACCTTGGTCTCTCCAGTTCTTCCAATGTGGATCTTAAGCCCCTAATTACTGTATCAAGTCCTTTTCACCTGGAATATTTGGAGTGGCTTCTGTTTCCCTAACCATGCAGCTCTCAGTACAGCCCAGCATCTATTCAACCTTTGGCTCTAAATTGGCCCCACTGGAATTCGGATGGGTAACAATACCTCTTCATTGCATCCATGGCCTTGCTGGGAGGGGATACTGTGAAAGGCTCTGTGCCCTCAATGCCAGAACTGTCTGTGGTTATGAAGTGTACAGGCAGTCCCTGTGGCCTCTCTGAGCCGCTCGTTTCAGCTGCAGTTTCCGGTTGGTGAGGCACTTCTCCCCCGCCCTTAAGGCAGTATTTAAAGGTAGAAAGGGCAAAGACTCACAGGTGCCAAGAAGCACCCTTCAAATTAATAAATGCAGCTTGGTCGTGGAACCTGGATATCATGGATGACCGGTCTCCCCCTGGTGGGCCTCCCTGGTCTCCCCCCCGGAATGCAAGCTCCACAGGGCAGGGCGTGCTGCTTTGTTCACCAGTGCAGCCCAAGCAGACCCGTGGGCTCGGTATTTGCTGAAAAAGTGGACGAATGGCAACACGAGGCCCGAATGTCTAAAGATTAAATATCGCATGTGTCTTATCTCCTTTCATGGTTCTGTCCCTGGCTCTGTGACACTGTGCTGCTACCCACTATGGAAGGAACAATTTTTCTTAAATCAGAGTGCTTTTCTCTTTATAACTTGTATCTCCCTGCACCTTCATGCTCTCATCTTCATAATCGGAAAGATTTGTTGTAAATTCAGTAGTCACAGGGACAAGTTTTACAAATGGCATTTCTAGGTCTTATTTGGCCGACGGAAGAAATTTAGAAACAATTCACTGTATCATTATAATTTCTATGTAATTTAATGCAAAAATGTAAATAAAAACTTTAAAAGAAATCTTAAGAGTTTAAAAACTGAATATAGTGTTAGAGGAAAATTAACTTTTTTTTTTTTTTTTCCATTTCACCCGAGACTTGGTTTGGCATTGGGAAATCCTGATCTCACACAATGCTCTTATCCAATAACTAAGGGCTGGCTACCTTTTGTTAGGTGCTGGGAATCTGAGTCAACAAGACAGTGAGTCACGTTTCTGCCTTGAGAAGCTTACCTCTAAGTTTCTGATGCCACGAATACTGGGAGCTGTTGAGAACACAAGACATCCAACCTGGTTTAAGGGGGAAGAAGAAATTTCCTAGTAGAGTTGTGCTTTACACTGAGACCTGAGGAGTTATCCAGAGAAGGAAACCTGGGCAAGATAGGAAAACTAACGTCCAGAAAGGGCAAATGACTTTTCCCAAATTCATGCAATATAGTGGCAGAACAAGCTTGACAAACTAGAACTGAACTATTGAGCCCTCTATTAGCAGATACTGCTACTTATTCATGGCCTTTTTGGTGAGGATCCTAAATGTAGGCTCACTGCCTGCTCTACCCAGCGGTCTCGACAGCTAGCAGCTAGCCCCTATTACAGAAAGCGACAGCTCGCATCTCACCTTTACTTGAATTCAGCTGAGTTCCAACAAGTACCACTTCTGCACTTTGTCAGTTGTGGGCTTGCTCAGTCCTTTCCTTACAAAAAAGAAAAATCACTTTAACAAAAATCATTGTTCCCTGGGACCAAGAAGGAGCGAGTTGGGGTGGGAGCCAGGATGGTCAGAAAACAAACCACACACATTGCTGCTTAGGAAGCTTTGTTCTTTAATGAGCCGCCGGAGTGATGGGTTCATCAGGCTGCCTTTGTGCAGCCACACAGCACAGATTTTGAGTGACACAAACTGGACTCTATACAGATGATATCTTGCTCCCCCCCCCCCCCCAAAAAAAAAACCCAACAAAACAAAAGGAAATTACAAAGTGCCTGGTGATTGTATTAGGAATATAATCAGTTCCATGGGTGAGATAAATCATTCTTCTTATAGAATTATTCTGTTTAACAGTAAAATATATTTCACAGGATATGTCCTTTTACAATACGTAGTCTTTTAAAAATTTACACTCAGCATACTTATAAATTATTTAAACCCATTAAAATAATATAATAATACTAATCTGTAGTACACACCTTTCCCCTAGTTAAATACAATTATATGATTCAAAAGGTGCAACTTTTATATGACCTAAGAGGACTGATAAATAGGTATTAAGTATGGATGGATAGCAAGGTGATAGGCCCCTTGGTGGGGCTTTTTTTTTAAGTTTCAACCAAGGGACCACAAAACCTAATAGATCCATGTCCACACTCATCATTTTGCTGTTACTGTTTAACACCAAATCAAACGTGGGAATGGTTCCAGAAAAAAAGTGGTTAAAAGTATTTTAGGGGCATAGAAAAGACAAAGGACTCCCACAAATACCGAGGAATTTTACAACCAAGGTTAGCATGGTGTTGGGAAACAGGGCTGGGGAGTTTCTGGTATCAAAAAATTATGGGTGACATAATGCATTTGTCAACACAGAATGATGCATGCCCCATATCCAGATCCCCATCAAGGGAAAAAGAGGAGAGAGGATGAGGGAAGCTGCTTGGACCGGGTTTCTCTTTAAAATTAACTCCGCTTTGAACACATCCTGAGAATACTTTCTTCTCTCTGGCTTACCAAAGTGCTTGTGAAATGTACACATTCATTAGTTATAACTTTAAAAACACCAAGGCCCACAGGCACTGAGGGGGCCTGCAGCACTTGACTGGACTTCTTTTCAGCAGGTTTCTGGGACCCTTTGTCTCCTACAGAGAAAAACCCTCTCCTGATAGAACAGAGAAGTCTCTTCTAACCTCCCAGCAGAGGTTACTGGAGAGCTGCAGCTGGTTTCTGAGGAGTGAGAAGGCAGGGCTCTGGTGTCCCATTCCCTGACCTGGGCCCCTTGCCTCTGCACGGCTCCCACCGGGAAGGCATACCTCCCTTCATGTTTTCAGAGCCCAGAGTGGGAAAAGAATTAAAGTGGCAGGAAGTACAAAGTGCATGACAAACTAAGCAGACCACCTCCCTGAACCTTTCCTGTATTTGCTGTTATAGTCATTTGCTTCACTCTGTGGCATCCAATGTGATCCAAATTGGGCTTTTCTGCTGCTATCACATTTTTCATGATAAGGGATGTGTTGGTTTTAATGGGGAGAATCAAAATCCAGGCTTTGTTTGGGGCCAGGAATGTGTGATAGAACAGAATGCTCTTCAATCTGGAGTATGGACTCCAAATATGGGGCCATCCCGTTGCTGCCATGCAGGCATTTTCTTTGAGGCATTTGAGATCAAAGTAAACACGCAAAGCAACAGGAAATACAGATGTGGCACATGTTAAGGTTAAATACCTTAATCATAAGTGGTTGCAATGCATACAGCATCACTTTGTGGTGACTTAACTTAAACCAGGGAGAGAACCAGTTAAGGACAAATGGAAGGAGACAGAGCAGTTGGTTCCGGCAGTTTTTGAGAGTTACGGCATCATCTCTGTATCAGGCTCACAGCACCTATCATCCCATGAGAACAGCAGCTGTCCTTCCTTCAGAGGGAGGGTCCCACACTTGCTCTGCATTCTTGCAATTGTGTGGCCCTCTCCTCCCCACCACCCTCCATTCTGGCAGCTTGTTAAATGACTAGAAACCCACAAATCTAGCAACTGAAAAGCAATATTTTTTATTTAACTTTATCCAAATTCAGGTTTCAAGTCCCTGAGAAAAATTATAAAGTCTCTTAACATCCATTGTCAAGTTCCTATAAAATGTCCTATATGAGTTGTTTTTTAATTGCCAAAACTTATTTTGCAAAAACAATAATAACAAAAATTTAGAAGGAGAACATATGCCAAGATGTGTTCTGCAGGCCATTCCCCTGGGCCACAGGAAACTATCCAATAAGGGTGCTCTCTCCTTCTGTATGGTATTGACCAATGCCTGGCAAGTGAAGAGCAGCAGTCATGCCCAGCAGAACGCGACTCTCCCAAGAACACCGACACAGACCTGCAGTCTGGCAGCGGCGCCAAGGCAGCAGCCATCCCACTTTCACACAACCATGCTGGGATGAATTAGTTTTCCTCTGGTAGATTTTCCGAAATTCAGATTTTTAAAGGCTTTACATTTCTCACTCCTCAGGACAGCCTGGACAGGTGGCAGATGTTTGTGGGGTATAAAATGGAACATTTATTCACTAACCACCATCATTCTGGAGATTTATAAAGATCCCTTTTCCTAACTCATTTTGGAACCCAAACCAGGGAAAGGGAAGACTCCTGCTGCCTTTAGCTGCCACTCGGAATGATGTTCCAAGTCTCATCTCTGGAGTTCGACAACCACCACTTAGGCAGTGGCATGAGGTTCAGTGTCATGTAACAGGAGAGACTCTGCCTTAACATGTCTTAATAGTTCCGTAACTTCAAATTCAAGAAGCATTTAAAGGAAGAATAACCAAAATTCAGGTTACAGTGCATGTGGTAATTAGACAAGATCCATTTAGTAACTTTAAAAATAAACATTTTCACATATTTATCTCAAGAAAGGGAAGCATGTTTCATTTCTCATATATTATATAAATAGCAGAAATAGATCTCGAATCCCACGGATGCTAAGCTTAAAATGCTATTGTAACTCAGGTGTATGGAGACACCTAGTGGTGAAGATGGTTTGACTTGTGACTTGTCCTTCAGTCCAGGGATGTGTGGCTCTCACCTCCCCGTCCAACCATCCCCAATCTCAGGAAGAAATTCCATGGAAGGAGGGAAGCATAAGGTGAAAAAGAAATATGCATACTATACATATATATTTACAGTAAACTTCAGTAACCAAAATATTAACAAAAGTAGCTTCAAGTAGTCCTTGATTTTTAAAAAAGTCTATTTAATACTGATGGTCTGAGGAAAAAATAAAAGTTAGATGGGTCATCTGAAAAAGTTCTCTCTTATTTTTTGGCAGCTTTCTGTAACACTTATCCATGTAGTATTGTGTTGTGAATGTTTTGAGGGAATTGATTAAATGGTCGTTTGTCTTTGAGTTCCAGGTTGAAATCTACCAGCAGATGAACATGTGATCTTCAGTTCAATCAACACAGAGAAAAGCATGGATGGATTAGGGTGAAACCCTCATGTTTAGTGTTCACCATATCTCTGGGTCATTTAAGAAAATTAGAGGAACCTGATCCTAGGACCAGAGAATATGGGAACAATATGGCTACTGAAACTTCAGCCCATGCAATATATTTGGCAGGAACTAACTAGAAGTTAAACCAGCATTGATTATTATTACATCAATCATCATCAAAAAAACAAAACTTGTACTCTCTTCTTCATTGTGTAACCAGAGGTCTGAGACATGCTCTGATGGCTTAATGGAAACAATTGCCTTTTCACGTTTCCCAGAATATAACATGAAGTGTTTTTTAAGAAAATCTTAAAATAGAGGGCTTAACTTTTTTTTTTATAAATCCTTGGGGGGGAAAACGTATATTCTACCCCAGCTCCTAACTATTCCCAAAATAAACTCAAAAGCTTTTGCTTACATGGTTAAGAAAGATTTACATGTTTTCTTCAAAGGCCAGAAATCAATGCGCCGCCCTCAGGCCCACAATGTGCTCACCAGTTCCACACCCACCTCTGGAAAGGGAAAAGAGGATGGAAGAGGCAGGTCCAAAGACCTCCACGACTGACCCAAACCCCCAAGCCCTAGCCAGGTGGCTTCGTTAGTGGAGCCTCCGGTCAAATACTGCAGCCAAGACACAGCTGGCACCATGCAGGCAGGCTTCGCCGAGGCCTCCACCTCCACAGGAGGCCTAGGACTGCGGCACACCGGGTCCTGGTGGTACTCTTGGGCAAGAGGCAGGTCCTCACTCAGAACGGACTATTGTGGACGAGGCAATGAGAAGAGGCCTAAAGATGAGATGTGTTTACCACTCTGCAGCTAGGAAGAAACACATCTGCTAGTTCAAACCATAAACTCATTATTTCCAAAGAGAGCTGGCTGTTGGGTGGAGCTGCAGTCTGGGTCCACAATCTTCCTGTGGCCAGACCCCACTGTCCCCTCTGGGGTCTCTTTGGTTTTCTGAGGTGAGTTTTTCACATTCTTTAATTTTTGTTTGCCCTTTTCGGGGTTGAAGGTTCCTCTGCTGATGAACTGAGGTCTGTCTTCTAGGGATTTGGTCTGGCCCAACGGTCCCTCCATTTCTAGGGCCTCACCAGCTGAGGCAGCTCGGTAGAATGGAGATTTGGAATAAATCTGAAATCGTTTTCTGGTCCCATGAGAAGAGACTGAAGAGTCCACTGAATCCAAAGAGTCGTGCTGCTTTTTTAGCTGCTTTCTCAACTTGCTAGAAGGTTCAGACTTGCCAGCTGCTCTCAGGGAGCTCAGGGCCAAGCTTCTCTCTAATCCAGAGAAGAGACCACAGCTGTAAATGACAGTTCCCTCTAAAGCATATCATTACATAACGAACAGGCGTCACTATACACACGTGAAATGAGGTGGGCTAGATTTGGAGGGGCCAGGCTGACCTACTTTGTGCACACACATAGCTCAAAAAGAGCTCACCATCCATTTCTACATACACCATTTTAGAATCAACTCCAACGAAGTCTGGAATTTGACTAGGCCATTAGGAGACGCCTACAACTGTCACTGCCATTTTAAACTACCTACCCTTAAAAAATGGATCATGGGTCAGTAAGACAACATTGTTGTGATTATTGGCTTTTCTCCTTGGCAAAGTAAATGCTAGAGAAAACAATAAATTACCAAAATTTGCATTACATTGAAGGCTTCATCTAATGAATAATTTATATAAAAGCTTCACAAAGATCATTATTTTCCAACTCCTTAGGACTCTGTCTTAGCTTGGGAATCCTTAATCCTCCTTTGCACTAAGGTGTTCATTTACCCGATTTCTCAGAAATGGCACCTTCAGACTCAATATTTAAGTTTTCTGAGCTATCGGCGGTCCCAATGGAGGCCTCAGACTCAAGAGTTTCATCATCAGAGGCACGGGGTTCCAGTATAAGCATCTCAAATGTCAGCTCCTCCCTGTAAGATACAATCAAGAAATCCATTAGTATTTGATAAGAAGTGGAAGGAAGTCAACAGGAGAAAAGACCTTCCATAAAAGTCAGGAGTTTAAGTAGCAAAACCAGTCACCTTTCTTACTGTTCCCAATCAGGGTGGTGATAAGGGTCTGAAAGCCATAGTAATGGTGAAGGCTAACACAGTATGCACTAAAAGCAAAGGCTGGGCCCATCAAAGCGCCGAAGGTGAGGCAGGGAAAGATGCCGCAGCTGTAAGATCTAGTAATCAGACTAGTGCTCTAAATTCACTCTCAGCTCGTTTATAATGCCTCAGGAAGGAACTTTCTTCTTCTGGTCCTGTTTCCTCATCTATAAAACAGAGATTAAACTAGATAATTTCTAATATTCCTTCCAGCTCTTTAACTATTTTCCATGAAACTTTACCTTGACCACAGAGAAACCTCTGGATGAAGTAAAACACTGATTTGATCTTTTCTGTCCTTGAAGCTTAAGCCATCTCCACTTATCATATTTTCTTCTCCTCTTCATCAATCACCCACCTATCTCAGTCATGCCCCCTTAGTCCCTGAAGTCTTTGGTACATGGCTCCAAATCTTGCTTTTCTCACTACTGCCTGATATCACCCTAATCTACTTCAATCAATACCCTACCACCAAAATTCCTTTATGTCTGCAACTTCTAACAACCTCTCCTCCACTTTATATAGGCAACTTTCTCCAATGGGAAGATCTGGAATTATACCAGCTCTGAATCTAACGCATACTCTACTTGCCCACAACCTCCTTGTCCTTCCAATTCTTACTTCCTTTTTCATCTCTTCCCTTTCAAAGCCCTTTAAGCTTCACTTTCACTACCTAGCTTAGACAATCATTTCAAAGATAATCATTGCTGCAATTACCACTGTCATAAGCCATGTTCTGAGACTGTGCTCATACTTTTTCCTTTCTCTAGAAAGATTTTCCCCTTCCTACAAATTCCTATTCATCCTTTAATACCTCCAATACCATTTTCATCAGAGCTGAGTTAGGTCCTCTTTTTAGATCATTCTTGTATCAAATAGCCCAGACAATGTACCCCACTTTTGCTTTATCATGTTCTGCCAAGCTGAGCTCCAGCTGCTTTTTTAGCTTGCCTAAATTCTAGACTCAATCCTGGCAAAAAAAAAAAAAAAAAGAAGTACTTTAACAGACTCATAGCCCCACATGAATCAAGTTCTCAGACCTGGAATTCTGGAACTCAGGAACAAACATCATCAGTCAGGATTAGTACATGGTACCTTCAGGGAGAACCATGGGATGTTCAAATTATCCCCAAGATGTATTGTTACCCACCTTTGTCCCAGTGATGGCAAAGGTTACAAAGCTGCTTATTTGTCTCTCCCCTAAATTACAACCAATTTTTCTACCCAGTATTCCAGCACCCACTAGTGTTGCTGCCCTACTCTGACCATTTAGTTGCTGGCTCCACGGCTATATTGATCTTTAGACAATATCCTTCCTTCATGGAGTTCTGAATAGGGACTTTGTCTTAGCCTGGGAATCTTTATTCCCCCTTTTTTAAGATAAATCTGTTCACCGAAGCTGGTCTCTGACCTGTTAGAATCTCGGCTAAGATTCCTTGACACACCCTGCTCCAGTCAGCTTGTCTAGAATCATCACGGTAGCAGCTTCAAGTCTCCGTGCTCACAGAGCTTCCTTCAGGCAACATATCTTTGTCATCTCCACATCCTCTGTATCACCTGATGATACAGTGCTTGACACACAGGAGATCTATACTAATAAAAGCCTAGATGGTCCTCACACCCTCACGCGATGCCCTCACATTGCCATAAGATGGCCGCCACAAGATGGCTTGCAGGGGAGGGCAGTTGTGGGCGATCAGGCCAGCAAGGGAGGGCAGTTGGGGGCAAGATCAGGCCTGCAGGGGAGAACAGTTGGGGGCGATCAGGCTGGCAGGGGAGGACAGTTGGGGGCGATCGGGCCGGCAGGGGAGGACAGTTGGGGGCGATCGGGCCGGCAGGGGAGGACAGTTGGGGGTGATCGGGCCGGCAGGGGAGGACAGTTGGGGGCGATCAGGCCAGCAGGGGAGAACAGTTGGGGGAGATCGGGCTGGCAGGGGAGGGCAGTTGGGGGAGATCGGGCTGGCAGGGGAGGGCAGTTAGGGGAGAGATCAGGCTGGCAGGAGAGGGCAATTGGGGGAGAGATCAGGCTGGCAGGGGAGGGCAGTTGGGGGTGACCAAGCTGGCAGGGGAGGGCAGTTGGAGGTGATCAGACTAGCAGGGGAGCAGTTAGACATCAATCAGGCCAGCAGGAGAGCGGTTAGGGGGCGATCAGGCTGGCAGGCAGAAGTTAGGCATCAATCAGGCTGGCAGGGGAGCAGTTAGGGGCAATCAGGCAGGCAGGCAGGCGAGTGGTTAGGAGCCAGCAGTCCCAGATTGTGAGAGTGATGTCCCAGATTGGAGAGGGTGCAGGCTGGGCTAAGGGACACTCTGCCCACCCCCACCCCCCATGCATGAATTTCGTGTACCAGGCCTCTAGTATTTAATAAATAAGGAAATATAAAAGACAGAAGGAAAGAAATGAAAACAAATCAAGTGGTCACTCTCTTTCCTCCTGGAAACTCACTTCTCTTTCTGTAGGTTCTCAATCTGCTCAGTCAGCACTCTCTCCTCCTGCTGCATAGCTGCTTGCTGCTGTTCTGTGATGTCCATCTCCATGGTTGCCTCACTAGTCAAGGTCTCTTCTGGGACATCAGACATAGAGGGCAACCGAACTACAACAGTAGAGGATGGACTTGCATAGCTTCCTCGACGAAGACACCCCTTTCCCTACAAAGAAAAATACATGTTGTAAAGTAAATTGAGTGCCTACATCAGTTTTACGTGACCCATTTAGGATAACAAGAGTACTTCCATCATACCAGGTGAATGTTAGAAATAAATGGAAACATTCTGTAAGGCCCAAGATACTTAGTGAGATACCATCCATCAAATACATTTAGGTTAAATATTTCTTGAAAGAGCATTGGGAAATGAATACTTCAGCACGTGGGAGTATAAGGACACATTGTGTACTGGGATGTGATTCTTCTTGTAAATATAGGCTGCATCCACTCCAAACTAAATATCCACACAGGGCTATTTAAATGTAAATCAATTAAAATTAAATAAGTAAAAATTTAGTTCTGCGTTTTCACTAGCGACATTTCAAATTCTCAATAGTCACAGGTGGTTAGAAGCTACCATATTGAACAGTGCAGATATAGAACATTTCCATCATCACATAAAGTTCTGATGGATAACGATGCTCTTCACCTTTAACTGTAGAATGCACAATCTCTCTAGGAAGACTATAAAAACATGTCCTAAAACTGTTTCATTAAAAAAAAAAATCATTTCTATATCACAGGGTGCTGGTGAGTTTCTCTGAGAACAACTCAAGAAATTTCTTTCTTGAGGTCAGAGGGGGAAAAAAATCTTATTACTTTTAAATTTGTTACTTTGTATAAAACTTTAGCTTCTGATAATGGCAGAATAGGTATTTTAGATGATCTCAGCAGGAGTGCCAAGAACAACTGGACCAAACACACACACAAAAAACCAACATGTTCTTAAAGGCACCAGAGAGCTAACAAGGAAGGCCAAGGAAAGGCTAGCCCAGCACTTCAGGCTAATCTAAATTTAAGAAAAGGTGGCTGAGAGTCTGAACAGAGCTTCTGACAGACTATCAGGGGTCAGCAAACTATGGCTCATGGGCCAAATCTGGCCTTGTGCCTGATTTTGTAAAAAAAAGTTTTATTGGAATATATTCATGTTCATTAATTCACACATTGGAATACATTCATGTTCATTAATACACACATCTATGGCTCTTCTGCTGAACAATGGCAGCATTAATTGTTGCAAACAAAACTGTAAGGTCTACAAAGCCTAAAATATTTACTCTCTTGTCCTTTTCAGAAAGAGTCTGCCAACCTATGGGGTAGAGAATAAAAGTGGGAGTCCAGAACCACACAAAGGTGTGGGTTCCATGCCTAACACTAGGATCCCCAAGATTTGTATCCTAGACCTCAGGGTAAACTGAAATTATAATAGTCCTTGCAGACACTGCAGCCTAGCTTCAAGACAGTTGAACAGTCCAGAAAATTGTAATCCCTAAAATTGGATTAAAGTAAGCCAGATTTTTAGTGCCCTAGCACCTGGAAGAAAAAGTGAAAATACTATTTAGAGAAAAGAAACATCATCTCAGGCATCAAAATTTTTCAAAAATAATTTTTTAAATACTGTGTCTGACATACAATCAAAGGTAACCAAGAACAAAAGGAAACAAGACAATGTAAGTGAAAACCAGTAAAAACAACAGAAAACAGAAACCCTCAATGATTCCAGACATTGTGCTATAAGACAGACTTACAATAACCATGCTGAAGGAGATAGAAATACATTGTTGAATTAATGGACCAGAAATTAGATCAGAAGAAAATATAAAGAATCAAGCAGGGAAAACAAAACAAAAAACTTTCAGGAAAATTTCAGAAAAGAAGGTAAACAACAGGATACAATAAAAAAAACCTACCATATGTAAAAAAAAAAAAATATATATATATATATATATATATATATATATATATATATATATATATATATATGGAGAGAAAAGCGATTCTGTAGAAGAAATATTAAAGAGATAATGGCAGAGCATTTTTCAAGACCAATTAAAGATGTCAACCTACTTACTGACTAAAGAAAGCCTTCAACCTATAAGAAAAATAAACACAAAAAGTCCAAACCCAGGCACAATTGCTAAAAATCAAAGGCAAGAGAAAATCTTAAAAGCAGTAAGAAAAAAAAAATGTACCTGCAATAAAGAAGCAACTTTTCAATAGAAACAATGGAAGCAGAAAATAATAGATGATATTTTCAAAGTGATGAAAAAAAAAAGTAACTGCCAATCTAGAATTCTATACATAGCAAAACAATTTTCAAGTATGCAATTGAAATGAAGACATTTTCAGTCAAAGAGAATCTGTTACTAGCAGACCTGCCCTAAAGAACAGATAGAAAATGACACAAGAAGAAATGTTAGTGAGGGAGAATGAAGAACAATTAAAATAGTAAATACATGAGTGAATCTAAATGAAAAGTGACTGCATAAAATGTAAGAATAATACCCTAAATTTTAAAGTAAGCATTTTTTTCCAGTTGGGTTAAAAATATACAGATAATTTAAAATACAAACAGCAACTATATATTAACTAAAGCATATTAAAGTTCTCGAATTATCTTGGAAAAAGATAAAAGTACCAATGAATAGACATTGGTAGGTAATGGATTTTTATTGTAACATTTAGTTTAACTACTAAAAGAAGCATAAAAGAGAGTGTAAAACCTTTTAAACTAACAAAAGAAAAAAGTGGGATAATAAAAAATAGTCAAAAGAAAAAGGCAAAAAGGAACAAAAAAGGCAAGAAAGAAAAGGAACATGTATCAGGTAAAATAAAAGCACATAATAAAATACTAGATTTAAATCCAAATACATCAGTGATTACATTAAATGTAAATTGATTAAATGCTCTAGTTAAAAATCTGATAATTATCAGACTATTTTCTAAAAAAGTCAAACTATATGAAGTCTACAAGGGACACATATAAAACATAAGAATTAAGAAAGGCAGAGAGTAAAAGGATGGAAATAAAAGGCATACAATGTCTAACCAAAAGTAAACTAGTGTTGCTATTTTAATTCTAGACAAAGTAAACTTTATGGTAAGAAGTGTTACCTGTGATAAAGAGGAATATTTCACAATGACAAAAATTCAAATTATGAAGAAGATATAACATTATTTCCAAATTTGCAAATATCCATTTCTGAAGAAATGGCTTCAGAAATTTCAAGTTCTTTTCCATCTGGCCGCAAGCCATCACAGGTCTTAAAACATTAGCAGACTCATAAAACCTCTTAAGTCCTAAATTCCTTTCCACTTAAAAATCTTAAACCATCTATTTTGTGTGTAAAGGTTGTTCAACTAAAGGAATAAACTTAAAAAAGTAAATTTAAAGTAAAATATTGACAAAAATACTTAAAGAAATAGACAAAGCTATAATTGGCACAGAGAAAACAAGTGTGTACAAATAAATCAGTAAGCTATGGATCTGAAAAACTTAAAATATAAGTGATAATAATAGACATACATAATTCAGTATTTAACACTACAGAACACTCATTATTTTAAAGTACATACAGCAAAGACAATACATTTTTTAGGGTTGAAATAATTTATCAGACCTTTAAAGTAATTTAAAATAAGTTTACTAACAGAGCAATTATAAGAGGAAAACTAATAACACCTATATATTAAGAAATAGACTTCTAACACACTCATCGTCAAAGAAGAAATAAAATATTTCCAATAAACAATGGAAATATTTTGAATTAATCAACAATATCAAAGTCTGTCAGATACAGTTTAACTCTGCCCACCTTAAAATTATAGCTTTATACATTTATTTTTCTTTAACGAGCAACAAATAGAAAAGGTTAAATTTTAAAGTAAGCATTTTTTTTCCAGGAAACCAAATAAAGAACAACAAAATAAATCCAAGGAAAGGAAAAGAAATAAAGATAAGAGTAAATAAACATTAAAAAAGAGAGGACAAAATCCAAAATGTAGTTCTTTGAAAAGACTAATAAAAAAGTTAAAACCCTGGCAAGATGAAGATAAATAGAGAGAATCCACAAGTAACCAAAGGCATAAATAGGATAAGAGACTACTATGAACACCTTTGTCAATAAATCTGAAATTTTATACAAAAATGTATGTGGAGAAATTCTATGAAAATCCAAGTAATTAATACTATCAATAAAGAAATACAAAAAAGTGAATAATCTTACCAACTAAATTCATAAATGCAGACTTTCAAGAGGGAAAACTCTAGGCCTATATGATTTCATTAGCAAACAAGAAGAAATAACATACAAATCACAAAAATTCTTTACAGAATTATAAAAAGGACTATTATTCCCCAACTCATTCTTAGAGGGCAGCATAACCTTGATATCAAGACATAACAAGAATATGGCCCTGGCTGGTATGACTCGGTTGGGTGTCATCCCATGCACCAAGAGGTTGCCAATTCGATTCCTGATCAGGGCACCTGCCTGGATTGCCACTTTGATCCCCAGAAGCGGGGTGTGCAGGAAGCAGCCGATCAATGTTTCTCTCTCATCAGTGTTTCTCTATCTTTCCCCTCTCTCTTAAATCAATTAAAAATCAAAGACCTAATAAGGATATGAAAAGAACTATTATAGGACAATTTTACTCATAAACACAGGTACAAAAATTCTAAATAACTTACTATAAACTAAATCAAGCAATATGTAAGAAGGATATCACCTCATGACCAAGTTAGATTTATTGCGGTAGTATAATGATGGCTTAACATTAGAAAAACACTTGGTGTAATATGTCATATCAATAACATAAAAGTCAAGAACACCTCAATGGACATAGTAAAGGTATTTCATAACATTCAATAATAAATCCTAATAACAATTCTTAGAAAACCAGGAATAGAAGGGAAAATTATCTCATAAAGCATCTGTAAAAATTCTATAGCAAACATCATTATTTAGTGGTAAAAGTATTAAAGCCTTCCCTTTGAGATCGGGCAATGAGAAAAATGATCCTTATCACTTCCTTTCAACACTGTACTGGAGATTCTAGCTAAGGAAAAAAAAACCCATATGGACTATAAAAAAACAAGTGAAACTATTATTACTCATGAACAGTATGACTAAGGTATGAAATCCAAAGAAGTCACAGCAAAATTATTAGAATAAGTGAGTTGAGCAAGGTGAAAAACACCAAAATCAAATGTATTTTTCTTTCATGAGGAACAAATAGAATATAACAATTTTAAAATAACATTTATAATTGCATTAAAATACAATTATATTTTATATTTTATATTACAATTATGGTAATAATTAAAATTGAATATGAAGGGCAAAAATATAAAGCTATTTAGAACATTATCTTCATAACATCAAGTAGTGAAAAATGTCTTAAACGTGACATAACATGTACTAGCCTAAGGAAAAGGCTGATAAAATTTAGACTACGTTAAAATTAAGAACTCCTGGTTAAAAAAAAAAAAAAAAAGAATTCCTGATTCATCTAATGACACCTCTAAGTGGAAGAAGAAATTTGCAACAGAAGTAACCAACATCAAGAATTCATAAAAAATTCCTACTGATCAGAAAGAAACAGGCAAGCCAATTAGAAAAATGGGCAACAGCTTTGAACAGGTCCTTCAAAAAAGGGTATCTCATACATACTTATAAAAAGGTACTTAAACACATTAAAGAGTACAGAAGTGCAAATTAAAACCACAATTACACACTGTTAAGAGTAGCTAAAATTAAGAAATCTGGAATATAAGTGTTGACAAGGAGGTGGAACAATTGGTAACTTTCATACACTACTACTGTAGCACAACTTTATGTACTAAAGTTGATGATACATATATCCCATGACCCAGTAATTCCACTCCTATATTTCCCCAACAAAAATACATGCATGTGTACATAAAAAATACATGTATCCGAATATTCATAATAGGATTATTCATAACTCCCAAAACACAAGCCAATGTCTACCAACATGAAAATGGTTAAGTGGTGGTATACATATATCCTGGAATACTATACAGTAACAAAAATGAACTACAACTAAACACAACATGGGTAAGTTTTATACATAATAAGACTGAAATAAGTCAGATACAGAATAATATGATTCCATTTATACAGAGCTGAAAACAAACACAACAAAACTATAGTGCTCAGGAATACATCCTTTAGTGGGAAAACAACAAAGAAAATAGAGCAAGTAACATAAAACTCAAGTTATTGCTCACCTCTGGGGGAGAAAAAGGATTGTGGTTGGAAAGAAAAAGAGGAGTGCTTTTGGGAGTGTTGGCAATGTTCTATTTCTTGACTGTGAGTGGTATGTGGATGTTCATTTTATAATTCATTAAGATGTTTATGTCTATTTCTGGGCTCCTCTATATGTGTTGTATTTCACAATAAAAGTGGTATTTTAAAGCTTTTCAACGTTAGCTATTTATGCAAATATGCCATTATCTTTTGAATAGCACGAGACAATAAACTGACAGATTTCTCAGTTGATTTCGGGGAGAAAGAAGGAAGACATGCTGTATCAGAAACAGAAACTACTGATCTAGCCCTGCTGGTGAGATGAGGTGGAAGTGGAGGGCAAGTTCTAAGGGCAGTCAGGCTAACTAAACTCATGTGTTCTAAAACATGCAATGGGATGAAAATCAAGAGGATTACAAAATTATTATTCCACTTTTAGTTCTGAGAGCAAGAAGTAAAGAAAATATTAAGAAAAAGTTGCTCAAAACACAAGATCAGTCTGCAAATTCAACAAAAAATTACTTAGAAGAAGGCACTGTTGCCTTTGCCTAGCCAATGTGGCTCAGTGATTGAGCACTGATCTATGAACCAGGAGGTCACAGTTCGATTACAGGTCAGAGTACATGCCCGGATTGGGGGCTTGATCCCCAGTTGGGGGGCGTGGAAGGAAGGAGGCAGCCAATCAATGATTTTCTCTCTCATCATTGATGTTTCTCTCTTTCCCTTCCTCTCTGAAAAAAAAAAAAAAATATATATATATATATATATATATATCCTCTCTAATAAAATGGTAATATGCAAATTAACCATCACTCCGCTACACAAGCCACGCCCACCAGCCAACCAAGCCCACCAGCCAATCAGGGCGAGTATGCAAATTAACCCCAATCCAAGATGGCTACAGCCACAGAGAGCAAGGTTTCCCAGGTAACAGAGGAAGCCAAGCTTTCCATAGCCATTGCAGGCCTAAGCCTCCACTCAAGCTACAAAGTTTCAATTATAGAAGGTAAACAAATTCAAACAAATGGCGGCAGAATGGAGCTTGAGAGAGCAGGCCAGGGTTGCTGGCGGCAACAGGGGAAGCAAAGCTTTCCGCACACCCTGGCCAGGATCACCCGCTTAAGTCTATAAAGTTTCAATTGTAGAAGGTGAATTAACTGCCACAGAAATGGCTTGGCTCCGCTCCAGGCTACAAAGTTTCAATTGTAGAAGGAAAATTAATTCCAGATACCAGGGCCTCCCCTTGGGTTGCCAGGGGGCATGGCCGGCCTGCAAACCACCACAGGCCCCTTGCTCAGGCTGCCCCACGCCCCAAGGGAACCCCACCCTGATCCGGGACATCCTTCAGGGCAAACCAGCTGGCCCCCACCCGTGCACCAGGCCTCTATCCTATCTAATAAAAGAGTAATATACAGATTGATCATCACTGCAACACACAATATAGCTGCCCCATGTGGTCAAAGATCCTGCCCCCATGTGGACACAAGATGGCCACCACAAGATGGCCAGCAGGGGAGGGCAGTTGGGAGGGACCAGGCTTGCAAGGGAGGGCAATTGGAGGTGATCAACCCTGCAGGAGAGGGCAGTTAGGGGTGACCAGGCTGGCAGAGGAGGGAAGTTGGGGGCAAACAGGCTGGCAGGGGAGTGGTTAGGCGGTGATCAGGCTGGCAGGCAGAAGCGGTTAGGGGCGATCAGGAAGGCAGGCAGGCAAGCAGTTGGGAGCCAGCAGTCCTGGATTGTGAGAGGGATGTCCGACTGCCCGTTTAGGGCCGATCCCACCAGGATCGGGCCTAAACGGGCAGTCAGACATCCCTCCAGGAGTCCCAGATTGGAGAGGGTACAGGCTGGGCTGAGGGACAACCCCCCGCCGTGCACGAATTTCGTGCACCGGGCTTCTAGTATATATATATTGTTGGCTGCGCCGGGGCGCGAGACGCGGTTGGAGGCGGCCCACTGCCAGCCATCGCTGTTGGCCACGCCTTAGCCTAGTGACGCCCTGAGACTCCGCCCCGCACAATCTACAAACACACCCAAGCTCCTAGCAGCGGCTTTTGCATATGAATGGCCTTCTCTATTGCAGTTTAACCTTTTGCACTTGGATGTCAAGTGTGACTTGACACAGTTAGCATTAGAATAAAGAAATCGAGAAAAAAAGCAAGCAAGTGCAAAGGGTTAAACTAGTAAACTTGCAACCCGGTACAGACAGCTCCAAGGCCTCCAAGCTCCAAGCAGGGAGGAGAGGGCCGCGGTTCTAGCTGTAGCTCCTGCAGGGTAGCCTCAGACAGCAGCTGAACTGCACCCCATTGGAGATCCAGAAGCCAGTGTACCTAGAGTTCAGCGTGAGACACCAGATTTCAACTCCTCACATCCATAAGTGACACACTCGGGAGGCGGACGCAGTGAGCACCAAAGCCCCACTCAAACAAGTCCTGTACCACAAGCGTGTCTCCAGCGCAGCAGTGCTTCCATTATAGACACAGCAGGTCCTCACAGCCAATTGGCCTGGAGGTCAATTCCTCCCAGTGTACCAACAGCAATCAAGGCTTAACAACACCAAGACTTTCCACTCAGCCCACAAAGGGGTGTACCAAGAGCGACCACCTAGGGTGATTGGGGAAGCTGAGCTACCGGCCCCTATAGGTCACTGACCACACAAAGCCACTCCATCAACACAGGGAGGCAGCCAAAATGTGGAGACACCGAAGCAGGTCATGAATAGAAGAGATGGAGGAAAGTAAACTAATGGACGACACAGTGTTCAGAGCCACATTTATAAGGTTACTCAAGAATCTTCTAAAAACCGCTGAGAAACTTGAAGAGACCTTCAAGGACCTTAATGAGAATACCAAAAAAATGGAAAAGGACCAGTCAGAAATTAAGCATACACTGTCTGAAATAAAATATACAGAAACTCAACTGTAGATCACCGTACCCCAAGAGTCAAACCAAAGATCTGGAATATGAGGAAGCAAAAAACACCCAACCAGAGAGATGGAAAGAAAGAAGAATCCAAAAGTGTGAGGATAGCGTAAGGAGCCTCTGGGACGGCTTTAAGTGTACCAACATCCGAATTTTTGGGGTTCCAGAAGAAGAGAGAGAGCAAGATACTGGAAACCTATTTAAAGAAATAATGACAGAAAACTTCCCCCACCTGGTGAAAGAAATAGACTTACAAGTTCAGGAAGTGCACAGAACAAGAGGAATCCAAAGAGGACCATACCAACACACATCATAATTAACCCTTTGCACTCGCTTGCTTTTTTCTCGATTCCTTTATTCTACTCGGGATTTAATTTTTAAAATACCCCAGATTTTACAAAGCGCAGCAGTAGAATAAAAAAAACTGGAGTTTCTTTTCATACAAACTTATTTATTGGATTTTTTTATATTTCAAATTATTGATACATTCAATACAATTCGACATACGAGCTGCTACTGATGCTAACCAAGTCGAGTCACACTCGACATCTGAGTGCAAAAGGTTAAAATGCCAAGGGCAAAAGACAAAGAGAGAATCTTGAAAGCAGCAAGAGAAAAACAGTTAGTTACCTACAAGGGAGTACCCATACAACTGCCAGCTGATTTCTCAACAGAAACTATGCAGGCCAGATGGGAGTGGCAAGAAATTTCAAAGTGATGAACAGCAAGAACCTACAACCAAGATTACTCTACCCAGCAAAGCTATCATTCAGAATTGAAGGTCAGATAAAGAGCTTTACAGATAAGAAAAAGCTAAAGGAGTTCATCACCACCAAACCAGAATTACATGAAATGCTGAAGGGTATTCTTTAAGAAGAGGAAGAAGAAAAAAAAGGTAAAGGTAAAAATTATGAATAACAAAAAGACATCAAATACATACCTACCAACAAGTGAATCTAAAAATCAAGTGAATAAAAAATCTGAAGAACAGAATGGACTGGTGAATATAATAGAATCAGGGACATAGAAAGGGAGGGGACAGACAATTCTTAGGGGGAAGGGGGTCTGAGGGGTGCAGGAAGAGATTGGACAAAAATCTTACACCTATGGATGAAGACAGTGGTGGGGCGTAAGGGCATGGGGTGGGGTGGGGAATCAGGTGGAGGGGAGCTATGGGGGCGGGGGGAAAAAAAGAGGAATACCTGTAATAATCTGAACAACAAAGATTTATTATAAAAAAAAACAAACCTTAACATCTCTACTGAATTTTGAAATACTGAGAATTTGTATTCAAAGCACTGTGAAAGGTAGGATAGTCTTTCAAATGGTAATAATTGTTAAAGTGCTGGTATATATGTAAAAACGCTGTTTAAACAATTGGAATTCACAATGAAGGCGCTTGAAACACTGGAGGAAAGTGAATCAAACTCCGGAAATTCACAATGATAACCTAGGGTAATGTCTAAAAAAAAAAGACAGCATTAAATAAAGATGAAGGAAAACCTGAAACCTCTACAGCCCAGAGTTCTCTTACAAGGTCAAGGAAAATAACTTTTGAAGTTGATTACATAGAGCTTTAGAAATATGAAAAAATGCTAATATTGTGTTAAAAACTGGACATAAACTTGTATACTATATGTTTGTTTTTTTAATCCTCACTCAAGGATATCTTTCTATTAATTTTTAGAAAGAAAGGGGCAGGCGGGAGAGAGAGAAATAACATCAATGTGAGAGAAACTAGTGCCCTGATTGAGAATCAAACCCGCAACCTTTCTGGTGCACTGGATGATGCTCCAACCAAGACACACCAGCCAGGACAATGTAACAGAGATCCTTAATTATTTGATTTGGGTCAGAATTCTGTAAGAACCGTCCATAATAGACTTCCCTATTATTCTGTGAGACCAATCTGTATTAAGCTTTCCCACTATAACAAAAATATTGGGAACCAAATGCTTTAATGTGAAGGTTCTAAGTGAAGATACCTCTTTGAGGTAATCCTCAGTTGAGCCCAGCATTTCCATTTCCTCATAAGGCTTAAAGAGGTAATAATGTTAACAAGTAGAAGGTACACCAAAGTGTTAAAATGAATAAAGCCTATGAGGAGAGTTTTGATTTATCAGAAAAATGCTATAAGGCCCATGATGGAGAAAGGATGCAGGAAGGAATGGCAAGGTATGGTAGAGGGGATACAAAAATATTCAATATAAGTCAAAATAAGCCCAAAGAGTTAAAGATAGATGAAGTTAGAGAGATACCTGTGGTGGTAATTAGGGAGTGGATTGTCCAACCCTTAAAGAAACTTGATGACTGCCCAGCTGTTGTGGCTCAGTGGTTGAGCGTCGACCCATGCACCAAGAGGTCGCTAGTTCCATTCCTGGTCAGGGCACATGCCCAACTTGAGGGCTCAATCCCTGGTGGGGGGCCTACAGAAGGCAGTGGACCGATGTTTCTCTCTCTCTCTCCCTCTCCCTTCCTCTCTATCTAAAAATCAATACAAATATATTTACAAACAAACAAAAACAACTTGATGACTCTGTAGGGAAAGACATCTCTTACACTCACTAGGGAAACATGAAGATCCTCTGCCTGGCCTGTGGGGATCGGGCCGAAACCGCTCTCCAATATCCCCTAAGGCCGTGGTTGGCAAACTCATTTAGTCAACAGAGCCAAATATCAACAGTACAGACTGAAATTTCTTTTGAGAGCCAAATTTTTTAAACTTAAACTTCTTCTAACGCCACTTCTTCAAAATAGACTTGCCTAGGCCGTGGTATTTTGTGGAAGAGCCACACTCAAGGGGCCAAAGAGCCGCATGTGGCTCGCGAGCCGCAGTTGCCGACCACGGCCCTAAGGAGTCCTGGATTGCGAGAGGGTGCAGGCCAGGCCGAGGGATCCCACCAGTGCATGATTAGGGCCGGGGAGGGACCGTGGGAGGGCTCCAGGGCATGTCCGGCCTATCTCGCCCAGTCCCAATCGGTGGACCCCAGCAGCAAGCTAACCTACCTGTTGGTGGTCAGTGCGCATCATAGTGACTGGTTGAACAGTCGAAGAAATGGTCGGACACTTAGCATATTAGGCTTTTATTATATAGGACTGGAGTTTGTCCATGGGTTGAATATATAAGAAGGAAAAACTATGCACTACCTAGATAGGACTGTATATAATTAGTTAAAGCACAAATCTCAAAATCCTAATGAAGAAACCATACCCCAAAACAGCACTTTGGACCAAGACAGACTATCACTGCTTGAATGTCTTCTGTTAAGTCACAAAAATAGGAAGCAAAGAATTGAATTATGGGACCACTTCCTGAGGAGTCTATTTTCCTGGTAAGGAGAGGCCTAGAAAATTGGCTGTTTTGCATAGTGTTAGAATTAGGTAACCAGGCTTGTTCAAATATCCCAATGCTTGTAGTTATGATTCACCAGATGAAGATTAGGAAACACTTTAAACACTTCAGTCATTTTGTGCATTTATTTCTTACACATGAAAAGGAATTATCCTCACCAAGTATCTCCGTGCAATTCTATGAGCCGGAGTGTTTTATAAATTGAAGAGCAGTGCTTCTCAAAGTGCAGGTGGTGTCTACAAGCCCATGGAGATGCCAAAATTATTACGTGTGTGTGTGTGTGTGTGTGTGTGTGTGAGAGAGAGAGAGAGAGAGAGAGAGAGAGAGAGAGAGAGAGAGAGAGAGAGAGAGAGAGAGAAACACTGATGTGAGAGACATATCGATTGGCTGTCTCTGGTAGGCATCCCAACCAGGGTCAGGCTGGAGATCTAACCTGCAACCCAGGTACATGCCCTCAACCAGGAATTGAACCTGCAACCCTTTGGTCCATGGGCTGATGCTCCAACCACTGAACAACACCAACCAAGGCTCAAAATTATTTTTAAAATGATACTAAGATGCTAGTCATCCTTCCACTTGACAATTGCACTAACTGCTTTACAGCTGTTGGCATCTTTGCATAAATGAAGGCAGTGGTATCAAACTATACTAGTAATCATATTCTGTGCTATCATGCATAGCTTTTTAAAAAGTCAATTTCATTTCATGTCTTCCATTAAGCAGTATAAATTAATTTTATTCTTAACTCTTGAGTTCACTATTTTTAATTTTCTGTGTGATAAAATTAAAAGTTTTATACACAACGGACCTTTCTGCATACTGACTAGTTATCTTAAGAAAAAAATATGTGAACATTTGAGATGCAATTGAATTAAAAGCTTTATTCATGAAATGCTACTTAACACACTGCAGACCAGTAGTTTTATTGCTAGCTTTACCCAGTGGCCAGATAAGTTTCTATTGAATGAGTACAAAAAAAGTTTTACATAAATGTTAAAGGCACGCTTTAAAATTAAATACCCATTGTATTTTGAAGTTATTTATTACATGTTCTTACAAGCTAATATCTTTTTAAAGTATGATATTTTGTAAAACACTGTGTAATAAGAAGCAAGAATTCTTGTGATCCATCCGCAATGTGTTAAAATAATCGACAAAGTAGGACTACTGCATACAGCAGACACTGTCTTTAAAAATGTAAGAAGGGAGACCATCATTTCAAATGAAATAAATGACCATATTTTTTGTCAATGACAACATTTCAAGCTTTCAAACAAATATTAGAATTTTAGAAAACTTGTAACTGCCCCATGAGTTTGACAGCTGCCTAGTACTAAAGATTTTCTGAAGAGACTGGTAGTGATATTAACAAATGTTATTTTTGTTTGATATTGTATAATGAAACATTTGAAAGATCTGCATAACTCAGTGAACCAATATTTTCTGAATGATTCACTTATGACATTATGAGGCCATATATGAATTTTAAAAAATTCTCTTCAAAGGGTGAAATAACCAATAGATTATTATTTTATTTTTTGTTAATCTTTACCCAAGGATATTTTTCCATTGATTCTTAGAGAGAGTGGAAGGGAGGGGGAGAGACAGAGAGAAACATCGAAGTGAGAGAGACACATCGATTGGTTGCCTCCCGCTCGGGGGGTTAGAGGGTGGCGAGATAGAGCCTGCAACCATGATACGTGCCCTTGACCAGAATCGAACCTGGGACCCTTCAGTCTGCAGGCCAATGCTCTATCCAGAGCCAAACCAGCTAGGGCAACCAATAGATTTTAATGTCACAGTCTATATTGCAATTAACTTATAAGAAACTAAAAACTTTTGATTTGGGGGTGTAGGCCCAAAGAGCAAACTAATTTATGTGAATGACCAGATCAAAACTGTATGGACCACTTCCCTCACTCAAGATACCACACAGCTTCATAAGTCCATTTTAACAGGTATGAGTCTGAATCTCTTAATGGCATCTTTAAAAGAGCTACGAGCTGATCCCTTTTAATAAAAGAACTGAGGGTTTTTTTTCATCTACAAGGCCAACATTTAGAGGGAAGAAGGAAACACAGCTTTGGATCATGAGCAGATGCTAAGCAGGTAGAAGAAATAACTAAGTTGTTTTAGGGGATGTATGAGGGAAAAACTCTCTGCTTTCTTTATAAAGAAACATGTTCCTGAGCTATCTCCCTTGCCCTGTGAGACATATCAAAGACTATGATAAATTAAATTACTGGTTCCGCTTCTCTAACCTTCTGTAATAGAATTAATTTCCATTAGAAAAATATATCCCAGATAGTTCACTAGTTCAAGAAGAATAAGAGATGTGCAAAACAGAGCTGGACTCAACCTGCAGCTTACTCCAAACCAGCTGAGCCCCAGCCACTTCACAGAGATAAGTGATAAATACATAATTATTTCGTCTAGCCAATTAATTTTGGGGTGTTTTGTTAGGGAAGATTATTGTGAATATAGTTGATGACTTTAGGCTATCCCATGCACACCTAAAGTCACATTCTAGAAGCAACCACTTAAGCCCATTGTTTTTCCCTAAAGGTCTGGAAGACTTTGGTTACGGGGAAAAGTTTGGTGGTACTATTCCCTGGTTTAAAAACCTTTAATGGCCTCTCACGGCCTAAAAGGATCAAATCCAAACTTCTGGTCCTGGAATTTAAGAACCTAAAACCTTACTATCAATCATCCCTTCCTTCATTCCTACCAAGAAATCTTCTATTGTAGCCACTGAAGTTTATTCAATTTTCTCAAGTAGCACTACTCACCCAACTCTCTATACCCTTTTAGCTTTGAACAGATAAGATGAGATTTAATAAACTGAACTACAATTATTTACATTTTTGTTTACTAGATTGTTAATTTATCTCAGGCAAAGATCTTGTCGTTTCTAAACCTCCAGCACACCTAGCACAATGCCTGAAACATGGCCTTTTTTGTTGAAAGAAAAAGAAGGAGAATAAATGAAATTAAAGGAACAGGTCTTATCTATAGAAGAGAATGAAAAGGAAAAAAAGACAAAGAGAAGTATTTCTAAAGAAACATGTATTTAAAGTAGTCTCATTTTTACTTAGTAAAACTAAAAGTTTAAAAATATTAAATAGATTTATGATACTAAATTGAGTTCATGTTTTATCTCTACAAAAATCTTCCTAAAAATATAAAGCTATGAATACTATAGTACTGTCATAAATTCTATTAAGCATACATAAGGAAAATATAAATATTCAAAAATATTAATAGACACTGGTGATTTTCTTCTTGCCTTTTACACTTCACCCTACTGTTCTGAATTTTCTAAATTGAACATGAAACAAGTATATAAATGTATCTTTTATGTAGAAGTATAAGATCTTAGATTTATCCAATGGCTAATTTTAAAAGAAATGAGTTCAGTAATTGCTAGATATAAAATAGTTTCTCTTTCATTTTCAGGTTCTATAACTTCTAATTATAAAAGTTTCCTTAAAAGCAGCAAGTATGTTATGTAAAAAGGAGCTAGTACAGCAGTGGAGTCAGTGGGATTTTTCTTGCATTGCCTCCCAGAATCAAACTGGAAATAAAACTAAATTTGGGAACATTCACCCTGAATTACCAATTGAAGACTAACTGAAGAGGAGACTTTTTAAACAAGGCACAAACCACCTCCACACCGGTAGGAAGGGCAGGGTTGCGAGAGGGACTGGACCAACTCACACAGGCCAGGACTGAGGGTGAGGAGGGATATCTCCGCTGAGGGGTTGGGGTTATCTCCTTCTAGCAGCAAAAATCACATAGGGAGCCAGCATAATTTATTTTTGTCTAGTGTTCTGTACTTTTTGTTCTCTAAACACATAACCATTTGTGAACTCTTCACTTTCTCTTCTCTCACATATAATCCTATCATCTCAACACCACACTAATCCTTGTATTATTGTCTCTTTCTACCTTCTGCCTTTTATTCTCCCAAACCTAATTAGCAGGCTTCCTGAAAAAGTCAAGTTCCTTTGCCATGTATTACTGTAGTTCTTCCTCTCTTTTCTGTAAGAATTCCCGGTATAATTTCTCTTCCTGTTTGTCCCCATCTGAGAGAAGATTATAAGGCTTTGAAAGAGGTGCTTCTTTTTCAAAAAAGAACCCAAATATTGTTCTTCTTTTGCCTATTACCCCCAAGAGATCCCGTGCCTAATCCTCTTCAGCACTGGCTCTTGCATGACTGCTGCATGCACATCTTCAAGTAATGCCTTGTGCGCACCATAATGATCTCTGGAAGGGAGTTAGGAAGAAACAGAGTAGGAAATATTCTGACTACAGTGTTATCAAAGATAACACTACCAGTTCTCATCACACGGAAAAAGACTGTAACTATGTGAAGTGATGGATGTTAACTAAATTTATTGTGATAATCATTTTGCAATATATACATATATCAAATAATCATGTTGTACACCTACAATTAATACAATGTTATATGTCAACTAGAGGCCTGGGGGACGAAATCATGCACAGGGGAGTGGGATCCCTCAGCCTGGCCTGCACCCTCTTCAATCTGGGACCCCTCAGGGGATGTCCAACTGCTGGTTTAGGCCCGCACTTTTAACAGATGACAGCTCCATTGTTGTTTCTTTCTTTTCCTACTTAAACCCATTGGAATTAGTAGGTATTCAAAGTGTGTATACATTTTGGGGAGACACCCTGTATATCTCTAGTCAGCGGTGAAAGGAACCAATGGCAGGTTTGGAACCCCCAGACAGGGAAGCCTGCTCACTCCCCACTCCTCTTTTCCACCTTCGCGGGCAGCGGGAGAATCAATGTTTTCACTCATTAACTTGGAAAAGCACGTCCTGCTGCCTGGCAGGAGCATGCTAGGCCCCGAGTGAGCGAGGCTCAGTCAGGGCAGCCTTCACTCCTGGGTGCCAGCACCCAAAGTGCACATTTCTCCACTGCAGTAGCCCCAACTCTCCCGCTGTTTCACTGAGAGGACGGACCTCCTCGCCTCCTCTGGGTTCCCAACCTCGAACGCTGACCAGAGGCAGAGGCACCTCAGCAAGGGCCGCCCCATGCCCACCTGGTGTGTCTGTCCGCACCTGCTTCCGCCTCAGCACCTGCATTAGCCCCACAGAGGCGATCTTGTCGCTGCACTGACTTCCGTGGGAACAGGGCATCAACACTCCGCCCTCTCACTGTCATCTCACAGCCGCCCACGCCGAGCACCCAGACACGCTTCAAAGGACGTGAGCGTGCCAGAGGGGACATGTGCATGTCGTGTGGGGGACGCAGGCACACTGGGGTTGACGGTTCACAAGTGAGGGGGAGGGGAGGATGCGTGCACTGGAGGCCTGCGCCTGCGCAGATGCGGCGCGGCCAAGAGGACATCAATCTGGCCCACCACCTTGGCTGTGCCTGTGATCGTGCACCGTCTGGTCCAGAGGCGGGACTGGCGCAGCCACTCCTCAGCGCTGATGGCCCGCAGGCGTTGCTTCAGCTCAGCCTGCAGGCTCTGCATGGCACTGCTCACAGCCGCCACCGCCATGTGGGGAGAGCAGGTTGCCCTCCGCCGGGCCCCATCTCCCCTGCCCCCATCCCCAACACTGCAAGTCCCTGCCCACCCACGCCTGCTGTGCACACAGCCTGCTGATCAGTTGTTACTGTGATAGCGTCCTGACCAATCTGCATATTACCTTATTATAAGTATCTAAACTAATAAAAGAGAAACATGCAAATTAACCATCACTCCACTACATCCACCAGCCAATCAGGAGCGAGTATGCAAATTAACCCAACAAAGATGGCAGCGGCCACGGAGCTGGAGCACGCAGGAGGCTTGGGCTGCCCCCAGCAATGGAGGAAGCCAAGCTTCCCGCCCGCCCTGGACGGCCCTGGTTTCCGCTCAAGGCTACAATCTTTCAATTATAGAAGATACATAAATCCCAGATACCTGCTTCCAGCTGGCCCTGGCCTCCGCTCAAGGAGGGGCTGGGAGCCTGGTTTTCCAGGGGCAATGCAGGCCTCCAGCCGGCCCTGGCCTCTGCTCAAGGCTACAAAGTTTCAATTATAGAAGATACATAAATCCCAGATACCTGCTTCCAGCTGGCCCTGGCCTCCGCTCAAGGAGGGGCTGGGAGCCTGGTTTTCCAGGGGCAATGCAGGCCTCCAGCCGGCCCTGGCCTCTGCTCAAGGCTACAAAGTTTCAATTATAGAAGATAAATAAATCCCAGATACCTGCTTCCAGCCAGCCCTGGCCTCCGCTCAAGGAGGCGCTGAAAAAAAAAAAGAAGAAAAAAAGCCCCTTACCCAGGCTCGTCACACCCCCATGGGGTGAGGGACCCCGCTGGGGGTTTGGCCAGCCTGCAAACAGCCATCAGCTCTCACCCAGGCTGGCCAGGCACCCCAGTGGGGACCCCCACCCTGAAGGGGGTGTGGCTAGCCTGCAAACAGCCCTCAACCCCTCACCCAGGCTGGCCACACCCCCGATGGCCCAATCCCTGTAAACACCCATCATGTTCCACGCCACCCCCTGGTCGTCAGCACATGTCTAACTCCCAGTGGGTCGAACTCCCACCCGTAGGGACAATTTACATATTAGCCTTTTATTATATAGGATGGCAGGACCCTTTGCTAGAGTCAAGTAAGTCCAAGTCCACACTTAGAATATCTCTTTACTTTCCTTTAAAGCTCCTTAGAGCTGCCACTTTTCAATTGATTGTTGACTTTCAAATTATTAAAACTTAACTTTTAGAGAGGCATTTCTTGCTTCTTTTGGTGTAAATTGCAAAGCTTAACCCCACATAACTACCTACCCACATTAATAGAGAAATGCAGGTATGCCAATTTCTAATAAGACATGCAGGTAGTCTTTAATAAAGTCTTTAATAAAGCCTAGAATATACAAAATTAACAAATAATGCCAATCACTACAAGCACAGCAGGAAAATACTGAAAAGAACTTAAAGCAATTTTAAAATTCCACAATAAATAAATATAGCAACTGATACTATTTTAAAAAATAAAAATGTTGTTCTCAGAACCCTTGTTCAACTAGATATATTATGAAAAAAAGGACTCCATGGTCAAAGTCTTGAAAGTGTTACACATTATATCCCAAATTTGTTTGGCTATGGAAACCTTTGTGTGTAACATATTTTAAGAAGATAATTTATGAGGGTTTTACAGATTAGTAAACTTTATTTCAATTATATTCTTCATAGTTTATTAGCTTAAAGAGTGCTAAATCAATATTTATGCTTGGAATTATAGCATAAATAAGTAACAAAAAGAGATTTGTATAGAAAAGGTATAACTGGGTGGACTGTAAGCATATCATATTCTGCAGTTAGTCTGAGAATAGCTTAGTCAAGGTTATGTCCCATAAATCTAATTACCCCTTTCCATGTAGTAGCAGAAATAGATACAGTTGACTCTTGAACCTCATGGGGTTAGGGGTGCCAACCACCCACACAATAAAAAATCTTCATATAACTTTTGACTCCCCCAAAACTTTGCCACAGTTGTCCCTCAGTATCCATGGGGGACAGGTTCCTGGACCTCCTGCCCCAAATCAATGGATGCTCAAGTCCCTTATCTAAATAAAATGGCATAGAACAATGCACGTAATCAGCCCTCCATATCCGTGGATTCCCAACTTGGTGATATGGAGGGCTGATTGGGTATTTATTGAAAAAAACCAACAACAACAATGTATAAGTTGCCTTGCAATGAGAAATGGAGAGAGAGTGTGGTGGGTAATCCATAGATTGCTGTTTCATGCTTCCTTGCCTCTGGAATTGTCTTCCTCTTCCTTTTCTCCATTTGTTAAATTACTATTCATCTTTCAACACCCAACTCAAATGACTTTTCACATTGTCAATAATAAAACGTACTTCTTATAAAATGCAGTTCACTCTGCATTTCAGAAAAGCCACTATTGTATTTAAAGTAGCAATTTTTAAAAATTTATGAATTCATGAACATCGGTGACTTTGATTAGAGTCAGTCTATTTTTAATGGATATCCTTAAACTAACTTCTATCTCTTCTAGACTCAGTTCTTAGATTCAGTTTTCCATAGATGCTTACTGAATATCAAATATGTCCCAGAGACAGGCTTATTCTTAAGACTGGGCCTATAGTCTTTTCTACAGCTAAATGCATACGCCATAAGACGTTAAATGGGACTTTTCCTCTTGTTCCAAAACTGTGGATAAAGTCCAAATTAAATACCCCTTCTTCTAACTTCAAGGAACCAATAGTAGTTGGTACTCTTAGGGCTTACTGAGAGGCACCGATTTATTGAACCAGCCCTATCGTCAATATTACAACACCTTCCCTCGGTGTGAATCTAAAAAGGCTGAAAAGAGGGGCTTATTGGACTTTGAGGAAAACACAGAGTTTATGAAAAGAGGATATTCCATTCCCTCTTTGGGGAAAAAAGCAGTTGTATGTGAATCCATAGGGTAAGAATCAAAGTTTGAGGTCATCTAAAAGAGAGGCACACTGGTATTTCATCCCGTTTGGTTACCTATATAGGCAAAAGATTTACTGATTTGCCTCCCTGTTATATGCACAGGAGAAAAGAGGAAATGGAGAGAGAGTGTGGTGGGTAAGTGTCACATAGAGAGGTAGGCAAAACTATTGTCCACCCTGAGTTGTTGGTTCCCAAGAGGTATAAAAAAATGTAACCTCTTCCCCATTGTGCAATAAGAGGTAGATTTGATTGGATAAAGTCTTGCAAAACAAATACATATCAGAGTCACTAGGTGTGAATGCTATCAGTCAGGTTTAGCTAGAATATGTGACCAAATCTTGCATGGGATGGCATCAATGCCTATGGAAATGGGATAGGATCAAGCTCACTGTCATCAGGGTAAACTTGAGCTATCACTCATTTTCATTCAGCCTGTTGGCGAAGAGCTGGAAATTACTGTGGAACAACCGAGAAAGAGAAGTGCCACCTCAACACCGGGGTATCATGCAGAACTCTGCCTCCCATCACGCCTCCCAGCTTCAACACCAGAGGAAGAAAACGCACAAGAAGAAGAGAGGGCAGAGGTGTGTGACCAAAAAAAAAAAAAAAAGAAAGAAAAGAAAATAAACAAACCCCTACTCATCTACCCCCAAAGTTTCCAACCTCAGATTAAGATCAGTTTGTCCTCGGATAAAGTGATAAGAGTACTACCTCAAGCCCGTGACTGAAGCTATAATATGAGAAGAACTAAGTCTTAAACACTAAATTAAGACTGGAGCATTTGCGTACTATGGAATAGGGACAAGATGTTGTTAAGGCAGTCAATATCCAGTAGGAAAAGAGTTTGGCATGGCAGAGTCAGAGTTAGAAGACAGTTACTAGATAAAAAGCAAAACTGATTTGTATTTACTTGCCAGCAAGTTGAGATCCTCAAAGAACTGGTTACATATAGATGGATAGTCTCTGAAATTAATTTCCCTATATATTGGTGTTCTCAAATCTCCATTTCTATAATTAATAAAATCCTCATATAAGTTATATTATACTGTGATATTTAAGTCTAGAACCAGGCCATCAATTTGCATACTACTGTTTGCTGCTCAGTCTAAAAAATACTAATTGGATAAAAGCCATACTTTTATACCTGGGAAGAAACCACTGAAGTCACAGATATGAATGGACATATAAGCATTACTAATAATGGAGGATGTTGGAAGTAACAATAGATATTTCAAGTAATAAAGTGAAGGAGTCTGATGAGAACAAGGCTCAGAAAACAGAAATTAATTTGATAACTCAATGCTTTCAACATTCACCTTTTAATGATCCAACCAAAGAAGAAACCACAAAGAGGCTTATCTGACAAAGAAAAAATTAGTATATTGTAAATGGAGATTGTCCAGCTGCATGATACAGAGGAAGGAAAAGGAAGGTTCTAAAGAAAGAGAGTAAGAGAAAAGCAAGTGAATGCTGATTAGGAAGTGGGGCCTTAACTGGGGCTGCACACTGAGGGTGGACAAGCATGAATGATAGACAGAGTAGAACAACTCTTGGATGGATGAGAGACAATAATGTAAAGTGGCTGTGACACATTGCAATATTAATACATACCGAGACTGAACTGCGGGTAATGCTCATAAATCTAACTGCAATTAGTACAGGTTTCTGGATTAGGAAGGACATGAAAAGGAAAGCAGAAGGTTAGAATGTACATGTCATTGTCCCATTTCAGTGGACTTATTCTGCAGCATCAGCAAAAAAAAACACAGCTAGCCTACCTGCTTTGAAAAGTAGCTTTTCAGTAAAAGGTCTCTTCCCTTCCTGCCTGGATGAGCTAAATTGAGCCTCTCAGAACAGAGTTCCTGAAAATTCATACTACAGAAAGGGTTTCACTTTTAAATGGGGTTTCTTTTTTCATTTTCTGAGGAAAAGACTTAGATAGTGTCCTATGATGGGCTTTACTGCTTGGAAAAAGTCTATCTTTATGTTTGTTTTTAGAAAAGACCCTCTTCTAATCTAATCAATAGACATTGGTTGAGTACTTGTTCTGTGCCAGGCAGTTTTAATATTGAAGGAAGAACAGAGTTATTTTAATATTAATCTAAATATAAATCATGAAGATGGAGGAAGTATTGCTGTGCCACTGGAAAAACACAGGTATGATGATGGGGGAAGCCTGCTTCTCTTTAGAGATTTACTGGGGATCTGAGTGGCTGTTCATCACTACAATTTTGTTTTACAATTGAGGGGAAGGGTAGAAAATGGGCAATAATTAAACTTTAATTCAAAGTAGTTTTCCAGTTACCCAGATCCTATTGATTATTGGTCAGTGAGAATAGGAATTATCTATATATATGTCATTGGTTGCAAAGGAAAATAATAAACAGAAAGGTGGCCAAATGGAGAAAATAAAATATCATTTTTGCAAGGCTTTTCTCAAAATACAACAATAAACCCTTGAAGAATCTTTATTTGATAATGGTAGACTCACAGATGAAATTCTAATTCCTTATAAATCATATTTTTGCAGTTGGTTAAGTTCTCTACCTCCCAGGAGTATTGGCAGCACCAACAAAAATGATATGTTTGAGGGTAGAAACAGGTGGTGGAAGGAAGTAGAGAAGAAAGTTAAGATAGGTTAAGTTTTCATAGAAAGAACAGGAAAAGAAAACAGGGCAGATTATTAAACCACCAACATTTTATTCAAATACCTGATTTTTAAAATCCTACATATTTAACTGCATATATATTGTGCACATACAAATAGAGTTAGAAGATCAAACATGAGGCATCCATAGTAACCTGAGATTTGATGATTTTTTTTTTTACTTGTTTCATGTGAAAAAGACTCAGAGAATAATCTCTCTCTCCACCATAAATGCACACTTAAAATCCCAGGAAGGCTCTCATTTTCCCCTGTGATTTCATATTGGGCATCTTACCATTGATCTACGAATCAGTGACAACCTGGTCTTTGCCTTATTCTCAGCAAATTCCAAGCTACTGATGTCTTTGAGACGAGCCTTATATTTATTCATTTGTTCCACAACAATCAGCTCCACACAACTGAAATGGGAGGAAAGAGAGAAAACTGTTAAGAGCTAAAGTAAATCAAATAAAGTATAACATCCACAGACTGTCTTTCAGCTAAGTGTGGTAGATGGTCAGAGGGAAAAAGAAAAATCAACATCCCTTGTTTTATGAGCTGATAGATAGGGTTTAGAATGGTGGTTCAGAACTTTGGCTGCACTTCAGTACCCATCTGAGGAGTGGTTATAAGTCCCAAAGCCCAGGACATACCCCAAAACAATTAAATCAGACTACACTGTGGGATAGGACACAAACACCAGTATTTTTTTTAAACCTCCTTTTGCAGATAAGTTAAGAGCCACTAATCCTGAAGGAAAGCAGAGGCTCACAAAGAAAAAGGCCAAGGTGAAATACAGGAATACTAAGGGCAAAGGAATTCAGAACCATAAGACCAGACTAGATTACAAAAAGATACAAAGTATATATAATTTGGTAAATTGGAATTTTAAAATATATTTAGAAACCATAGCATTCCTAAATAAAAGCCAAATTTTATTTTATTTTTTAAAAAAGGTTGACACTTGCCAGGCTGTTGTGGCTCAGTGGTTGAGCATCGACCTGTGAACCAAGAGGTCACGGTTCGATTCTAGGTCAGGGCACATGCCTGGGTTTCGGGCTCGACCCTTAGTAGGGGTAGTGCAGGAGGTGGCTGATGGATGATTATCTCTCATTATTGATGTTTCTATCTCTCTCTCCCTTCCTCTCTGAAATCAATAAAAATACATTTTTAAAAAAGTTTAAAAAGGTTGACACTTTGCTTCAATCATTTTGTTATTTGTTTTTATTGATTTGAGAGAAAGAAAGAGAGAGATCAATTTGTTTTTCCACTTATTTATGTACTAGAGGCCCGGTGTATGAAAATTCATGCACTGGAGGGGGGGGGCGGTCCTTCAGCCTGGCCTGCCCCCTCTCACAGTATGGGAGCCCTCAGGGGCGGGAGGTGACCCGGTGATCAGGGGAAGGCAATGTCCTCATCACACCTCTGCTGCTGCCACTGCCAGCAGCGCAAGCCTTGCGGGCCCTGGTTACCTGAGCCTTGGGCGGCCCTGGGCAGCCGGGCAGCCACCATCTAAAGCTTGCCTGCGCCTCAGGCCGGCCCTGGGAGGCTGGGGGTCTGAGGGCGCCGCCGTCTTTGTGAGGGTGTGACGGTCAGTTAGCATATTCCCTCTTTATAAGATATGATTCATTACATATTCCTGACTGGGGATAGAATCCACAACCTTGGCATATTGGAATGATGCTCTAACCAACTGAACAAGAAAAGCCAAATTTTAAAAATAAGAATCCTCAAAACAATGATGCTCACTTGAACAGACTCTTAAAGAACTTTAGCATTAAAAAACCCAAGGTGTCCAGAAACCTTTTTTTAAAATATATTTTTGTTTATTTTAGAAAGGAAGGGCGAGGGAGAGAGAGATAGAAACATCAATGATGAGAAAGAATCATTGACTGGCTGTCTCCTGCATGCCCCCTACTGGGGATCGAGCCCACAACCCAGGCATGTGCCCTTGATAGGAATTGAACCTGGGACCCTTCGTTCTGCAGGCTAATGTTCTATCCACTGAGCAAACCAGCTAGGGCCAGAAATCTTTTAAAAATAATCTAAGCTTATAAAATAATTTATTATGTTTGATATCTGGATAAAATGACTACACTGAAGAGGTGATGGTGACTGTCCTTACGTGGTAGTCTTACTGATGTCCTGCACGCTTTGTAGTGGGTCAATGGTATCAGGGCAGCGTAGAATGCAGGGTGCAAACACAATGGCTAAAGCATTAGCAGACATTCGATTAGTGTTTTCCTGCAGAGCAATCCTGAAAAAAAAAAAAAAAGACCCCAAGTGAAACAAAGAGAAAATAGTAGGGAGGTAGGCAGAGGAGATGAGAAAGAAGACGTATGTCATCAAATACATAGTACTGAAGGACATTCATAACAGTTGAAGGGCAATACTGTAGGCTCTTCTGAAAACTGTTCCTTTGCCTCCGGAAAACACACTTTTACTCTGTTCCTTCTTTGAAGCAATGTAGGCCAGCAGATAGCTTATCAAGGGAAATCTATGATCCATGGTTCAAGGTTACCATTACTAGATGAACATGTCTGAAGAATGTAGAGTAGAAACTTTAAGGCATTTTCAGATAGTCTTATTTATCTAAAAAGAAAGATGGTGTTCTTTCCAAGTACTGCTGATATTTACACTCAGAGGAAGAGAACTACTCCTGAAGTCTCTTTGATCAGTCCATTCCTAAGCACCATCTGAACCTACCTCCTATGAATCAGGTTATGTCAACAGATTTACAAACTTTCTAGTTCAGGATTTAAATAATAGGTCAGGCTACACAGTGCCACCCAGAGGCTAAAGTTGTTACTTGACTCAAATAGAGCAGAGAAGCACCTGCCAGATTGTCAAACTAGTCTGAGGATTTCTTCTCCAAGGAATTGTTAATTATCTCTTTCAGGCATTGACTTTATATATAGGGAAAAAACGGTATATCAGTTTTCCAAATAAAAGAGCTCTTCATTTATTTAAAAGAATACAAAAGGAACTGTTAGACATCCCTTGCTTCTTGAAGTTACCTGACAAGATGAAAGATGAGGCGTTCCAGTGTATTAAGATGAGTTCGGGAGAGCTGATCAATCACAGAGTATACACCACGGATTGTCTCTTTCCTCTCCTGAAGACCTAAAAACAGTAAGAGCAGCAAATAAGATTGAATATCCCCTCTTATATACAGCATATTCCTCCTGGATAGACACTAGGTAGCAGGGGAGAATGGCTCTAGAGTTTTAGGAGAGGTAGTTGTGCCTGTGTGTCAGGTTAACTCAGTTACCACTTTTCTCTCATTGCTTGAGTTCTATTTTCATTAAGCAATCTTCTGAGTTTTATTCTATATTCCAGTAATCCTTGATTACAACAAGGAGAAAGAGATGCCCTTGTTTTTCAGGCATTTTGGTGGCTGATCCCCCATTAAAATTAATCAACTGCCATATAATTTTTAAATAGGTCTTATGGGACTTTGAGAAATCATGCCTCAGAGACTTCTAGGCCTTCATCCATAGTCTACATATCAGCACTGAAAAACTAAATTCCAATACCTGTTAGGCCTGGCATAAAATAGACAGCCAGCTTTACACAGAGTTCTTGCCTAGATTCACAATTTAAATTATCATAAACCAACCCTTAAGTATCCTGTTATAGTTTAAGAAGCAGCTAGGAAAATCCCATGGTGGGAGGAATAGGGAAACTGACATAAAAAAATTAAACAAGGCCAATTTGGCAGCCTGGAGTCAGCTTATAAATAGCTAGCCCTTATCTTCCCCAATCAAGGATGCATGAGAGCAAATGGTTAATGTTTCTCCAAAGAATGCAGGAGAGGGGGAAAGGAAAGGGAGAGGCAGAAAGCAGGAAGAAGAGGGAAGGAAGAGTGCAGTCTTATCTCATCCCACTGTTTAAACAGAAAAGCCAACAGTCTCCGAATTTAATTGTCAGGTGCTTCTCATAAATTCTGAGAAAGCCATAACAAAGTAAGAGACCTTTAGAGTTAACCTGTACTAGGATATCTAGCAGAGGAATTTTAAAATTTATAGACAGGAAAGTATATAAGGCAGAACCCATCCCCACACCACACTCACTCTTCAGATTAGCTGAGAGCCCATCCGTGCTTCATGCCAGATAGATTTGCTTGCCTTATTTCTTTAATAGATTTGAATGCTTTACTTTCTTAATAAATTAACGTTAACGCAATGCAATTATCTGGAGTCACTTGTTTGAATTCATTTATACAAGAAGACAAGAACCAAGGAGGGGACAGACCTCTCCTTCCCACTCATGGGGCTGTCCCCTAACACCTCTCTGGTGTCTGTGAGAGGTGCCTATAACATATCCGATTTAATCTTTTAATTTGTTTGTAACCCTAGTATTGCAATCTGTTTGTGACAAGCAACTAACTCAGAAAACTTTTAGGACACTGACATTTTAATGAGCCTCTTAAAAAGTCAACATTTACTGCCAGTTTTATATTGACTACTAAAAGCATACTTTTGGATCTTCATGGTAAAACCACTAGAGGATGCCTAAATAATCTGTAACAAAGGTGGCATTCCTTACCCAAGTGTAGGCCTTCCCTCAAACTCAGGAAGCCTGTGCTTACCCATAGCTCGAAGAAATTCCTCATACAGCTCAAAGGTCATGAGTGGATTGGGCAAATCACGAAGCCATTGTTTGAATACACTTGCAATGACATGTATGTTATAGTCATCTAGGTTTACACTCTCAGCATCTATTTATAGATAAAAGTTAGATAATAAAGACAAAACATGCAAAGAGATTCAAATAATTCATTTCAGAAACTATCATCACCAAAAGAAGGCTTCATGTTCTTAATCAGGCTGACTAATTTATATCTTCTACAATCTAATCCCATGCTTTGGAACAGTGCTTCAAACTATAGTTAGTAAATGAGCAGTTTATGTTTGTTTTCCAAATCTGTTATAGACTAATCCATGTGTAAAATAAAAGATCATGTTTTCAAAGCACTGTTAAATTGCTCTAACAGTTTCCAAATGCTTACTCTCAACTTCTGTACTTACCTTGCTATGTTTGTCTTGAACCACACTTTTAGTAACAATGCTTTAGATGGCAAATGGAAAAAAGTCCCAGAGGACATTTTCTAAAAGTTAGGCTGATTTTAAGTCATTCTTAGAGATAAAAGGAGAATAATAATTGAGCTTAGGAAATGTAAAGGAAATACCTTTACTCTGTTTCACTTATTAACTCCTTAAGGAGTTTCTACAGATGAGGTTTAAAGATGAGATAATCAGAATGATCGAGAGGATACAGGATGATTGATTTTTCACTTGTATTGACTCAATATCCAAGAGACAAGTTGGCAATTGTCTTTAAACTGGAGTAGACCGAATCTCTATAGGCAGAACCTCTTGCTTAAGTTTTACCAAGCATTTTCTGTTATTATTTCCATACTGATTCATTTCCCATTGATTTGTTCATTAGAAAAAAAAAAAAACAAAAAAAAACTACTGTGGGTAGGTTCTTGACTATGCAAAGACAGGCTTTGTACATAAGTGTGATTCAAAATGACCTATTCCCAATAGCAATAAAGAGTAGAAGTTGAGAATGAAACCAAAGTCAAACCCCTGGATACATTCCAGAGCTGTAGCTAAAGCTGTTCACAGCTACATGTTCAACCCAGTAATTATCAGTTTAAATAACTATGTCATCAATGTAGGAAGGCAGGAAGATGCATTGCAAGCTATACTTGGAATCAGAAAAATAGAGATTAACAGGCAATAGTTTAGAATATGAAGTCTGAAGATTTGGGGTTAAATTCCAGCTTGACTACTGAAGGGTGATGAGTCTTTAAACCTATGTTTCTTTATCTATAATATGGATAATAATCCCTAATTCATAGGATTGTTGTGAATATTATTATATAACAGCATTAGCTCAGTGCCCTGCATCAACAGCTCATTTAATTTCCCTGAACCTAAATTTTTCTTTGCAAATTACAGATATCATAATCTTACCATTGTTAAAAAGATTAAATGAGATTTGTCTGAAGTATCTAATAATGTCTTGTATAAATGACACACTCAGTATATGTTTGCTGAATTGACCACATAAAAACAAAAGTCTCCTGGTCTGTGCGGCTTATTTGATTGAGCAATATCCTGTGCACGGAAAGGTCGCCAGTTAAATTTCTGGTCAGGGCACAAGCCCAGGTTTCAGATTCAGCTCCTGATCCAGGTGTGTACTGGGAGGCAACTAAGCAATGTTTCTCTCTCACATTGATATCTCTCTCTCTAAAATCAATAAAAACATTTTTTTTGTAAAAAAGTCTCTTTAGAAAGCCACAAAATGATAAAATAAGCATCACAGAAAAGATTACATTCTTCTGGCACAAGAAAATGATCAACATGTAATACAAATTTGAAGAGCACAAAATGACCTATTTTTTCATTTGGTCTTGATTTGGAGGGCACCATCTTACCTGTGTCTAGACCTTGTCGAAGCTCCTTGATTTTATTAGTTGAACCAGACTTCCGGTAAATACCTTCTGTGTACAGTCCATGCATTTCAATGTAGTTTATGAGCTTTTCCACCACTAAAGGAACAGTTCGGTCTTCACTAGTCAAACGGTACAGTTCAACCCCAAATTGTCGAGATGATAGCTCTGGGTCATACTAAATGGAAGATAATTTTTGTTTCCAAATACGTTCAAACATCTTTAAACACGTTTACCTTATTATCCTCAAAAATCTTCAGGGCTAATTAGTATACATCGAATAAAAGGTGCAAACATTCCTCAGCCTAACATTTAAGATATTACTTGAATTGATCCTAATTTCTCCTTACAGTCTTATGTTAATGCATTTGTCACTTATGTGTTTAATAATGGGGAAACAAAATCAAATAAGAGATAGTCCTTATCCTAAGACTAATGCTAAGACTAGTAGTTTAAGCGTGAGGAGATAAGTAGAACAGAAACAACAGATTTATTCAGTATTATGGAGCTATAGAAGTGAAACAAGCTAGATCAGGAAGGATTGGGCTGGGTAACAAGTAATGACCTTGAGAAGACCTGATGCTTAATCAGTTGGAAAGCAAATACTAGTACTTGAGTAAAGAAAGCAAGACACAGAAAACAAAGAACTACAAAATTGAGCAAACAAACTAACATTAATCTGATATGGCTGAACTAAAAATGAGAAAAAGCTAACATTATAAAGGACTTTGAATACTAAGTTACAGAATTTGGGTCTTGTCCTGATAGCTAGGGGAAGCCACCAGAGTTTTAAGTAGGGAAAGATAAAAGTTTCATATTTTTATGCATCATTCATCTACATATACTCTGCATTCCAGCAGCCTTAAATTATACAAGGTAATATCTCTGAAAAATATTTCTAGGTCTGAGGTGGAAAAGACACTCAATCTTGAACTATTTATAGGATACAAGTCAAATTTTATATAATCACTATATAAATTAGGTTATTTCATATTTGTAACAGGAATATCATTTTTCTATCTCAGAGGGTTATTGTAAAGATTAAGTTACAGATAAATATACGTAGCACAGTACCTGAAAAATGACAAATGCTCAATGAATTGTTAAATAAATAAAATAATGCTTGCTGCAGTGATTAAAACAAAATAAATACTGGCCAAACTTCTTTTTCTTATTATTGTAATACACACATGCACTCATATAATTCATTTATTTAAATGATATGGCTAACGCTAGGGCATTGGGAATGTTAATGAAGACTCAAGAAATCAAGGAAAAATTAATTTGAATATTTCAACTGAAAAATTTAACTGAGTTTTTTTTTGTAAAAATGTTTTTATAATATTTCTCTCCAAATTAACTTCCTTGTGAATTTTAAATAAAATTTTATTGAAGTATGATATACATACAAAAATGTGTACAGATCCTAAGTGTATAGACTTTGACAAAATAAATGCACACTTATTACCAGGACCCAAATCAAGAAATAGAATATAACCAGCAATATAAAATTCCCCTCAGGCACTCCCAGCAATTGTTTTTTACTGTTTACAAATAACCAGAATCTATACTTGTATCACTATAGTTTTATCTGCTTTTGAACATTATATAAATGGTAGAACATGTATATCATGAGTTAGTTTCATCAATTTTGAACTTTATGTTTCTGAATACCAATAGTTTAATTTCATTGCTATATAGCATTCCATTATACAAATACTAGAGGCCCGGTGCACAAAATTCATGCACTTGGGGGGGGGGGCTCCCTTAGCCCAGCCTGCACCCTCTTGCAGTCCGGGAACCCTTAGGGGATGTCTGACTGATGGCTTAGGCCTGCTCCCTGCCTAACATCCATGCGGAGGTGGGAGAGGCTCCTGCCACTGCCTCTGCGCTCGCCAGCCATGAGCCTGATTTCTGGCTGAGCAGCGCTCCTGCTGTGGGAGTGCCCTGACCACCAGGGGGCAGCTCCTGCGTTGAGCTTCTGCTCCCTGGTGGTCAAGGTGCATCATAGCGACCTGTTGTTCCACTGTTTGGTCAATTTGTATATTAGCCTTTTATTATATAGGATACCACAATTTATTTATTCATTCTATTGCTGATGGACATTTAGATTTCTTTCAGTTTGGGACTATTTCAAACAGTGCTGATATAAATGTTCTTGTATTTGTCTTTGGGCACAAATATCTATGTATATCTGTTGAGTATATATCTTAGAGTGGTACTGCTAAAAGTCATGAGAAAGCTTATATTCAAGTTTGATAAATACTGTTAAAAAATTTCAAGAATATGTCAACTTATACTCCTATCAGTAATGGATGAAAGTTCCAGTTGCTCTAATCCTTGCTAGGGTGTTTTTAATTTCAGCCATTCCAGTGGGCATATACTATATCTCACTATCGTTTCAATTTGCATTTCCCTTCTTCTTTAAATAATGAATGGGTTTTGAGTTCTAATATTTTTCCTGTATTTATTGAGATGATCACATTTTTTTCTTTACTTGCTCAATGTAGTGAATTACATTGATTTCTGAATGATAAACCAACTTTGCATTCATAAAATAAAAACCAACTTTATAATGAGTTACTTTTTCATTTTTTAATCATTAGTACAGTGTCAATGTGCCAATATTTTAAGACTTTTACATTTATGCTTATGATATATATTGATCTGCAATGTTCCTTTATTGTAATATCCTTTTCATGCTTGCCTTCAATGTTTTACATAAGTCAATTTAGTTAAAAAAAAGTCACAAAGTATTCACTCTTTTGCCATTATCTGGCATAGTTTGTAGAGAATTAGTGTTGATTCTTCTTTAAATACTAGCACATATTTAATAGTAAAACCATCTGAAGATTTTCAATTACAGATTCAACTTTAATAAATATGACTCTATTTCCTATTTTTTGTTAACATAATTTAGCTAAATTGTATTTTTGTGGAAATGTATCCAATTAATCTAGATTGTCAAATTTATTAGTATCAAGGTATTTGTAATAGTGTTTTATTTACCTTATAATGTATGCAGTACCTGCAGTGACACGGCACTGTTAAAAATTTTATCATTTGCTAAGAGATTATTGTTTTAGGTTTTTCAAAGAGCTAAAATGTGTCTTTGTACATTTTTATCTTTTGAACAAATTCTTCTGATTTAATTTATTTTTCTTTATTATCTTCCTTTTGCTGTCTTTGGGTTTAACTTCCTGGGATTTTTTTTTTTTTTCCGTAGAGATGGCAATTTAGATCATTTCTATCCTTGTATCTTTTCTAATATGTGATTTAAAGCTATTTAAAGCTAATATTCTTCTAATATGCTTCAGCTATAGCCACACTTTTGCTATGTCATAATTTCATTACCACTGAAATCAAAACATTTTTCTACTTTTATTGTAATTTAGAAGTATACTGTTTAATTTCCAAACATGAAAATTGTCTAGTTATCTTTATGTTTATGTATAGTTTAATTCAATTCTGCTCAAAGAATATACTCTCAATATTTTCTATCTTTTGAAATTTGTAGGAACTTGCTTTATGGCCCAACATGACTGATTTTGTCAAATGTTCCTTGTGCACTTGAAAAGACTGTAGGCAATTATAGAATGTCAGGTTCAATACATGACAACTAGGTTGTTTTTTAACCTTTGTTTTTCATATCATTTTCATCTTTACTGAATTTTTGTCTGCCAGGTATTAAAGCTATATTAGACTGTTCTAAAGATAAAATTTTTATGTCTCCCTGATAGGTTCACCGTTTTCTCATTATTAAACATCTTTACCTGACATAATGTTTCTTGTCCTAAAGTACACTTTAGTATTATACAGCTACTAGAGGCCCAGTGTGTCCCTCAGCCCAGCCTGCACCCTCTCCAATCTGGGACCCCTCAAGGGATGTCCAACTTCCCTCTCACAATCCAGGATTCCTGGCTCCCAACCGCTCGCCTGCCTGCCTGCCTGAGTGCCCCTAACCGCTTCTGCCTGCCAGCCTGATCACCCCCTAACCACTCCACTGCCAGCCTGATCGACATCTAACTGCTCCCCTGCCCAGCCCAATTGCCCCTAACTGGCCCGGTCCCCTGCCGGCCCGGTCACCCCTAACTGCCCTCCCCTGCAGGCCTGATTGCCCCCACTGCCCTCCCTTTCAGGCCTGGTCCCTCCCAACTGCCCTCCCCTGCTGGCCTGATAGCTCACAACTGCCCTCCCCTGCCGGCCATCTTGTGTCCACATGGGGGTGGCCATCTTGTGTGTTGGAGCGATGGTCTATTTGCATATTACCTCTTTATTAGATAGGACTGGAGGCCCATTGTACGAAGAGATTCGTGCAATAGGCCTACCTTCCCTTGGCTTCCAGCACCGGATTTCCTCCGGCACCTGGGACCCAGGCCTTCACTCCGGCCAGTCTGCCTTCTTTGTCTTTGCTGCAGGCTCCGGCCGGAGTCTGCCATCTTCGTCTTCGCTGCAGGCTCCAGCCAGAGTCTGCCTTCTTCGTCTTCGCTGCAGACTCCGGAGTCTGTAGTCTTATCTTCGCAGGCACTCTGCTCCTGTAGATCCCTTTGCCCCCCGCCCTCCCTCTCATAGCAGGCGTCCTGCCCCGCCTGGCCACTCCGCGCCTGGAGCATCTGGGAGGCCACCATCTTTGGCCTTCTAATTTTCATACTCACTCTGGCTGTGGGTGTTCCGGAGGTACGGTCAATTTACATGTTTTTCTATTATTAGGTAAGATACCACCTTTCTACTGGCTACTCTTTCCATCCTATATCTATCTATCCTTTGCTTTCAACTTATATCTATCTTTATATTTAAGCATATCTGTTATAAACAGGTTATCACTGAAATCTTTCAGTTGGTTTTAACCTGATGTTGTAATTCGAAGTATTTGGTCTATTAACATTTTTTTATTTTCAATATGCTGTTTATTTATTACTAGAGGCCTGGTGCACGAAATTCATGCACTCAGGGGTGTCCCTCAGCCAAGCCTGAGCCCTCTCACAGTCTGGGAGCCCTCAGGGGATATCCAACTGACAGCTTAGGGGAGCAAGCCTAAGCTGTCAGTTGGACATCCTTAGCGCTGATGCAGAGGCAGGAGAGGCTCCCACCATTGCTGCTACGCTCACCAGCCATGAGCCCTGCTTCTGGCTGAGCAGTGCTCCCCCTGTGGGAGCGTACTGACCACCAGGGGGCAGCTCCTGTGTTGAGTGTCTGCCCCCTGTGGTCAGTGCGCGTCATAATGACTGGTCGTTCCGCCATCGGGCCAAAACTGGCTCTTTAACATCCCCTGAGGGGTCCTGGATTGTGAGAAGGCACAAGCCAGGCCAAGGGACCCCACCGGGGCACGATCGGGGCCAGGGAGGGACATGGGAGGTTGGCCAGCCGGGGACAGACCATGGGAGGGCTCCAGGGCATGTCCAGCACATCTTGCTCAGCCCCAATCAGCCGAACCCCAGCAGCAAGCTAACCTACCAGTCAGAGTGTCGGCCCCCTGGTGGTCAGTTACATCATAGCCACTGGTCGACGTCTGCCCCCTGGTGGTCAGTGCAAGTCACAGTGAGCGGTTGAGTGGCTTTAGCATATTATTTGCATATTACGCTCTGATTGGTTGAATGGCCAACTGGACAACTGGACACTTAGCATATTAGGCTTTTATTATATAGGATAGCTTTGGACAAGTTTTTCTTTCTTTTTAAAAAATTTTCAATTACATTTGATGTGCAATATATTAGTTTCATGTGTATAACATAGTATTTAGCCATTTATATAACCTATGAAGTGATAACCCAGGTAAGTCTAGTACCCACCTGACACCATACAGTTATTACAATATTAACTATACTAGAGGCCCGGTGCATGAAATTCGTGCACAGAGGGGGGTTGTCCCTCAGCCCAGCCTGTACCCTCTCCAATCTGGGACCCATCAAGGGATGTCCGACTGGGACCCATCAAGGGCAGTCGGACATCCCTCTCACAATCCAGGACTGCTGGCTCCCAACAGCTTGCCTGCCTGCCTTCCTGATTGCCCCTAACCGCTTCTGCCTGCCAGCCTGATCACTCCCTAACCACTCCGCTGCCAGCCTGTTTGCCCCCAACTTCCCTCCTCTGCTGGCCTGGTCACCCCTAACTGCCCTCTCCTGCAGGGTTGATCACCTCCAACTGCCCTCCCTTGCAGGCCTGGTCCCTCCCAAACTGCCCTCCCCTTGCTGGCCTGGTCCCTCACAACTGTCCTCCCTTGCAGGCCGGGTGCCTCCCAACTGCCCTCTCCTGCTGGCCATCTTGTGGTAGCCATCTTGTGTCCACATGGGGGCAGGATCTTTACCACATGGGGCAGCTATATTGTGTGTTGCAGTGATGATCAATCTGCATAGTACTCTTTTATTAGATAGGACAGAGGCCTGGTACAGGGGTGGGGGCCAGCTGGTTTGCCCTGAAGGGTGTCCCTGATCAGGGTGGGGTTCCCTTGGGGTGTGGGGCTTATTCAGTTATTCAGTGTCTGGTAAGTTAATGTTCAAGAAAAAAATGTTAATTTTTATTAAACTTTTCTATTATTTTATGTTAACGATTATTCATTTATTTCAGCTCTTTCTATTCAGAAACCTACATTTCTATGAAAATTGAAGCTTTTGTTTTTTTTTGCGGCCCACATAAATTTAAACCTTGTTTATATGGCCAGTGTTAGCCTTTGAGTTTGACATGCCTGTCTTAGAGAAATGTCTTTTCAAGGTCTCTGTCCAGTTTTTAATTGAATTGGCTTTTTTTTGGGGGGGGAGGGGTTTGGTGTGTGTGTATTTTAAGTTGGATGAGTTCCTTATATATTTTGAATATTAACCCATTATCAGATATATCATTGATGAATATATTCTCCTATTCAGTAGGTTGTCTTTTTGTTTTATTGATGGTTTCCTTTGCTATGCAAAAATTTTTAGTTTGGTGTGTTCCCATTTGTCTTTCTTTTGTTTCCGATGCCTGAAGAAATATATCAGAACAAAAATATTGCTAAGAGGAATGTCAGACATTTTACTGCCTATGTTTTCTTCTAGGAATTTTATGGTTCTGAGTCTAACATTCAAGTTTTTAAACCATTAAGAGCTTTTTCTCGTATATGGTGTAAGAAGGTGGTCTAGTTTCTTTCTGATAGACAAGAAAATTTCTATCTTTTTACCTATTATTTGAACATTCTAATAAAAAAAATTTTAAGTACATATCTGACAAGTCAGTAATTGGATCATCGGTGAGTCTATTGATATTGTCTGTTTTTCTCTTGGTCTCATTTCTTAATGTCTGATATTATACATAAACCAATTATAAAAGCTCTGGATGATGTTATCTCTCTTTATAGAGGATTCACCCTATCTCTCTGGTAAGTAGCCATGATTTGTCTACTAATTTGGAACCAACGAAAATTCTATAAGCTATAGACAGCATGCACACACATTTATATTGTAGTTCAGATTTGCATAGTATTGTTACAATTGTCTGTATACTACTAATAAGTAAGAAAATGTGATCTAATATTGTACAAAGCATATATACATCAATAAAAGCCTGAAATCTTTCAAAAACGGTTGCTTCCTTGAAGCATGAGACACCCAAGTACATGTTCAGTATCTTTTCGATCTCTGTGTATCCACCAACTAAATGGTGCATTTTGATGTTCATGTTAATATATTTAATTGTAAACTACCACTTTTAAGACAACTCCTAGGAAGACGTATGAGTGTTTAATGAAGTAGAAAACCTTTAAAAGTAGTGTTTTAATATATTGTAGAAGAATTAGTTTAGTAGCTCCTATGTAGTGAAGGTAAATGTAGTTCCAGGAAAATCAATTCAGTTATATATAAATACTAGCTTTCCCATTGCAGGAAAAATCCTGCAATAGGATTTCCTGCTGCACTCTACCCCGCCTCCGTTCCTTCCTTGCCGCCTGCCCCGCCTTCTCCTCCAGCCCGCCCGCGTTTCCCTTCGGCCCCGGCCCCGCCTCCGCTCCGCCCTTGCCGCCGGCCCCGCCTTCTCCTCCAGCCCGCCTGCGTTTCCCTTCGGCCCCGGCCCTGCCTCCGCTCCGCCCTTGCCACCTGCCCCGCCTTCTCCTCCAGCCCGCCTGCGTTTCCCTTCGGCCCCGGCCCCACCTCCGCTCCGCCCTTGCCGCCGGCCCCGCCTTCTCCTCCAGCCCGCCTTCGTTTCCCTTCGCCCACGGCCCTGACTTCGCTCCTCCCTTCTCCTCCCCCTGCCCCCCTGGCTTGCTTGCTTCTTCGAAGCTTTACTCCCTTTTGCAGCTCTTGGCTTCTTTCGACACTGTCTTGATATGCAAATTAGCCGCCATCTTTGTTGGGGTAATTTGCATACTCGTCCTGATTGGTTGGTGGGCGTGGCTTGGCTGGTGGGCGTGGCTTAGGTGTAGCGAAGGTGTGGTCAATTTGCATATTTGTCTATTATTAGATTAGATATATCTTTCTATATGTTTATGCTGGATCATGACATAAAATGTATATTTCTTACTGTGATTTGTGGTCAAACGTTTAAAACCCACTGCTCTATAAAACTATGAAAGAGGCCTTGGTTTCTTTTCATGAGGCACAAAAAAACAACAGATCTGTTAATTATTACTCATAGGTAATAACTTCTTACCTTTTTAGAACACTTGGCTGTGGTTTTCAGACAGCACTTCTTATGGCAAGCATACTTGCATACTGAAAAACAGGTTAAGAATGCAGAATTTTTAGAAGTCTGAGCATCATTGACAAGAACTTAAACAATTTATGTTTATTTTGGATATAAATTTTTTTCTTTAGATTCCATAATATCATATATATGCTTTGTACAATATTAGAAAGAAAAAAATTTAACCCATCCTTTATAAGTTCAATTTACTTATTTAACCCATTCTATTTGGAAATATAAAGTTGAAAAATATGCCTAAAGTTTCTAAACAATGTCTATACTTTTAAAAATTCTGCCCATCATTCCCGCCTCCTTTCCCATATTACAGTAGAATATTTATCTGTCTCTCTGGTTTGATTCACAAATTATTTATGTTCCCCTCACTTTACAATCTGCTAAAATGCCAGAAATAGCTACATTTGCAAACATTCCAATGGGTAAGGAAGGCATTACTGCCACGCTTACTGAAATAAAAACAAATTAACACATAAGGTATAAGAAAGGCCTTAAAGTCCAGAATAGAACTCTGAAGATCAAAACATAAAAATATCATTTGTGTTTGGGAATATAAGATAAAGAAAAGGTTCAGAGCATAAATAACATCTTAGAGCAGGAGAAAACAGGGTGTCTGGGCAGGTGGGAAGAGGCACACCAAGAGGAAGATACTAAGAACACAGCTGGCCTATGTCATTTTGCTATACAAGCTCCAGCACTTGCATATTATATCCTTGACCTCCAATAGTTTAACTTGCAGTGTTTCAAGGCCAAGATCAAGTAAGGACATCATTGACTGGAGAAATCACCAGTATAGTCACAAAGAAAGTAATTCTACTCAGAAATCAAACCAAGCCCACCCAAGTCATAAAAAAGCAGATTCTTTACATTTTCAGTTTCAAATCAGAGATAAAATTATACCAAATCAAAAGGAATCAGACTAACATTAGTCACTATAGCTTTTTAAATAATACAAAAGGAAACAATTGTTGAAGCATAGAACATGTGAACATATCTAGCAATAGTGGTGATCTGGCTGTGGTGAAGATGACTTTTATGCTTGTCACCTTACTAGACCAGCCCTTAGTAAATAAACCCTCACAGGATTACTGACAGCACCAGAGTAGATCCATGAAGTGACAGGAATGAAAAAAGATCTTCTGTAAGCCAGAACCAAGTTGACCTACACAAAGTCCCAACTTACAATCTAGGATTTATATATTCTGATGAAAGGATTACAGTAGAAAAAAGTACCCTTTTAGGTTATAATCTAAGAATTCATGAGGTAATTAATCCATTCTATAGGTCCATCTACATTAACATATATTTATTACAACTTATAATATGCCAAAACTGTTTTAGGCACTGGTGATATAGAAGAGACAGATGAGTTTCCCAACCTTATAGAACATACATTCTAGTGGGACAAACAAACAAGAACATAAATGAATGCCTAATATAATCTTGAGTGGCGATAAGTCCTATAAAAGATTTTTAAAGTTGAGTAATGGGACAGAGAATTAGGGGACCGGGTGGCATCTTAGGTAGAGAATAAGGAAAGAGCTCTCTAAGAGGTAACATTTGAGTAGAGACATAAATTAACTGAAATAGTAAAGTCCTATTAATATCTAGAAGAAAAGCATTTCAGATAGAGTGAGCTGCAAGTACAGTGACCAAAAACATCAACATATCTGGATTGGCTACTAAGGGTAGAGAGATAAGACGTTAGAGAATTAGAAACAGTGACACAAGAAAACTAAGGGAACTCTGCCCGTGTGGCTCAGTTGGTTGGAGCACTGTCCCATATGGTGTCTTCAATTGCCGGTCAGGGCAATGTATTTCTCTCACACTGATGCTTCTCTCTCTCTCTCTCTCTCTCTCTCTCTCTAAAGTAAATTAAATTTTTTTTAAGTAGAAGAGGCCTTTAAAAAAAAAAAGAAGGGAAATAGAAATGTCAAGCAGTTAAAAAATCCCTCCAAGATCTCGTACTTACATTTGCAAACAGAGGCTCGGTCCATGATCCATATCAGAGAAGAGCAGTGCTCGCAGTAGGTAGGAATGCTGTACTGAGTGGCCTTGAAGATGTGACCGTTGTGCTCTTCCACCTGAATGAAAGAATACAGCTACTTATGTAAAAGCCAACAGTGAACGTTGTCCTCACATGGTCACTCATTAGGAAACCCTTCAATCCCTTATTAAGTCCCTTTGAGTACTTATTCCACAAGGAAAATTATGATCTTATCTATAATAATAAAAGCATAATATGCAAATTAACCAAATGACCAAACAGCAGAACGACCATCCAGATGATCTTCCAGATGACCTTTCAGACGACCAAACTATGACACCCACTGTTGTCAGGCCAGCCAAGGTGGGTGCGATGCGATTGGTCGGGGGCCCAGCCATCGCCCATGATCGCCCTGCAGAGGAAGGCCCAGGCCACCAACCAGCGGGCTGTGGAGGGTGGGCGATCCATCTCAGCACCCTGGCCGGGTGGACAGGGCCTACATCTTTGGGGTGATTGATGGCAGAGCCCCTGCCAGGTGGGCGGGGCCTGCCTCTTTGGGGTGAACAATTGCGGGGTCCTGGACGGCAAGAGGGCACAGGCTGGCTGAGGGTCCCCCCCAGTGCACGTATTTTGTGCACCGGCCTCTAGTAAGAAATAAAATAAAAGTAAAATACGTGTTCTCTGCTTTCAAAAAGCTAACAATTTTAGTAGAGAAACAAGACTAACTTAATATGAAAATCAGAAAGCAATGCTATAAACACATAAGAGTTAGCTTAAGTGAGTCTAATCAGCATGTTAAATTAAAAGCAGCAGTTCTTGAATTCTTATTTTTAACCTCAAAAACCTTTTGCACTTTTGAAAATTACTGACAACCTCAAACATAAGATACCTACTGATATTTACTACCGTATCAGTATGAAATAATTTTAAGTATTTATCCAATTCATTTAAAATTAACACTAAACATATTACATGTTAACATAAATAACATTTTGATGAAAACTATATCTTTAAAATAAAAAAAAGTAATGACAAAAAAGGGTATTGTTTTAACTTTTTGTAGATCTCTTTAATATCTGGCTTAATAAAAGACACGTGCATCTCATATCCCCATCTTCATTCAACCTGTTGGCAGGTACAGTTTAGTTTGGAAGATACAAAAAAAATCCAGGTCCACACAGATATAAAATTGATAAAAATAAAAGAATACTTTAATTGTCCTTTTAGATAATACTACGTCAAACCTCTACAAATGATACCTTAAAGGTTAATTGAAATATGGAAACTAAAACCACACCAATGAACACTTCATGCTCTCTGACATTAAAATCATTTTCCCGGCTTCACTAAAATTTACAACTTTTACTCTAAGTACCATTAAGAAAATAAAAAGATAAGCCACAGACTTGAGAAGATATTTACAATCATATAGCTGATAAATAACTTCTATCTAGAATATATGAAGAATGGTTACAACTCAAAAATAAGAAGATAATTTTAAAATGGGCAAAACATTGTATAGACAGTTTATTAAAGAAGTACAAATGGCCAACAGGCACATGAAAATACACTCAAAATCATCACTAATCAGGAAAATGCAAATTAAAACCATGATGAGATACTGTTTCACACTCACTGGAATGGCTACAATTTAAAAAGACAATAATGACTTTTGGTGAGAATGTGGAGAGACTGGAACCTTCAGATACTGCAGCTGGGACTGTAAAATGGTAGTCATTTGGAAAACAGTTAAGCATTGTTTGAAAATATTCAACGTAGAGTTATCGTATGACCCAGAAATTCTATTCTTAGGTTTACATCCAAAAGAACTGAAAACATATGTTCTCACAAAAAATATTCATAAACACAAATATTCACATAGCAGCATTTTTATAATACCCCAAAAGTGGAAATAACTTAAATACCCATCAAATGATAAAAGGATAAATAAATGTGTAATATCCACATAATGGGTTAGTAGTATTTCTGCACCAAAACCCACCAAACTACTGATATACATAACTTGAATGAACCGCAAAAACATTATACTAAGAAGCCACATGCAAAAGGCCACACATTGTATGATTCCACTAATATGAAATGTCCAGAAAATGCTAAAATATAAAAACAAAAAGTAGATCAGTAGTTGCCTATAACTGGGAATTGTAAAGGGCAATGCCTGCAAATTGGCATAAAAAATCCTCTTAGGGTAATGTAAATGCTCTAAAATTGGATTGAGGTAATGGTTATAACTATAAATTTATTGAAAATAGCTGAACGGTATTCTTAGAAGGGATAAATTACATTGTAATTAAATTTAACTCAATAAAGCTCTTTTAAGAAACATTTTTATCTATCCTACACTTTAAATGGACATGATTTTATAGTATTATACAGTAATGATTCAGAAAATACTGGTTCACAGAGTTGTGTGGCCCTTCCAAACGTTGACACATTTTAATACACACTATCAGAAAGTGATATTATTCATATTATCAACAATCTCATTAGAAGATTCTCTACTAGAAAATTGTCATGCTCACAGTGGGAAATAAAAGTTTTCCACAATTCTAATATTTGCTTGAAATCTCAAACTTTACCACTTATAATATAGTCAGGTGTTTTCTTTGAAGTGAGAGGGTCACTTTGTTCATTTGCAGAAAATGTCTGCCAAATACCTAAGTCTAAATAAGTATAGCTTATTAATAAAGAAAAAGTGATTTCTATTTAAAAAGTGGATAAAGACACATGTTGATAGAAAAGACTGTACACAAATATTCCTAGTATCATTACTCTAGCTAAAAAGTAGAAAAACCCAAGTCCATAAACTGATGAATAGATAAAGAAAGTGTAGTATAATCTATACAATAGAATACAATCCTACCTAATAATAGACAAATATGCAAATTGACCGTACCTTCGCTATGCCCACGATTGGCCAGGAGGCGCAAGGGGGGGGGGCAGGACTCAGGGTGGCCAGGGTGGCCGATTGGGCCGGCGGGACGCTGAACTCGCGTTGCCAGCGGCGGCGCGAGCTCCGCGTCTGCGCCACGGCTGTGCTGCGGCACAGAAGGGGCCTCTGGGGCAGCAAGCTCACGTCCCACCGCGGACCATCAAAAGCGTGGGAGCTGGGTGCCTGTCCGCTCAGGCACCAGGCCTTTCAGAAGCCTCCAGCACGGCGGAGACTTCTGAAAGGCCTGGTGCACCAGCGGACAGGCACCCAGCTCCCCCGTGATCGAAAGCGAAAGCGTGTAGGGGACCCTACAAGTGCATGATTTAATCATGCACTGGGCCTCTAGTTTGGCTATAAACAGGAATAAAGTATCATACATGCTACAATATGCACGAATCTTGAAAACAATAAGTGAAAGAAGATGGATCTAAAAGATCAATATTGATTTTTTTTTCAATATGAAATGTCCCTAATAGGCAAATCCACAGAGACAGAAAGTAGATTAGTGGTTGACAGGACTGGGGGAAGACAGAATGGAGAATGACTTCTCAGTGGTGATAGTTACCCAATGTAGTGAATACAGTCATGTGCTGCTTAAGATGGGGATACATTCTGAGAAAATGCGTCATTAGGTTATTTCATCACCGTGGGAATATCATAGAATGCACTTATGAAAACCTAAATGGAATAGCCTACTACATGCACAGCCTATATGGTATAGTCTATTGCTCCTAGGCTACAAATCTATACAACATGTTACTGTACTGAATACTGTAGGCAACTGTAACACAATGCTAAATATTTATGTATGTAAACATATATAAACACAGAAAAGGTATAATCTATACTAATAAAAGGGTAATATGCTAATTAGGGCAGATGTCCTCCGGACGCCCATCAGAACAAAGCCGCAGCGACTGCCTGAGGCTCAGGCAAGTCACAGATGGTGGCTGCCATTGCCCAAGGCCGGCCCGAGGCTCAGGTAAGCCGTGGATGGTGGCTGCCACTGCCCAGGCCACCAGTGGCAGCAGCAGCAACAGGGTGATGGGGCTGGCGCCATCCCCTGATCTGCCAGGTCACCTCTGGCACAGGGAGGCCAGATTGCGGCTTAGGCTGGGGGCCGAGGCAGAGGCGGTTAGGGGTGATCAGGCTGGCAGGGGCAAGGTAGGAGCAATCAGGCCAGCAGGGGGGCAAAGTAGGGGCGATCAGGCCAGCAGGGGGGCAAGGTAGGGGCGATCAGGCTGGCAGGGGGACAATGTAGGGGCAATCAGGCCAGCAGGGGGGCAAGGTAGGGGCAATCAGGCTGGCAGGGGGGCAGTTAGGGGCGATCAGGCAGGCAGGCAGAGGGGTTAGGGGCAATCCAGCAGGCAGATAGGCAGAGGAGTTAGGGGAGATCAGGCAGGCAGAGGGGTAAGGGGTGATCAGGCAGAGAGGTTAGGGTCGATCAGGCAGGCAGGCAGGTGAGAGGTTAGGAGCCAGTGGTCCCACATTGTGAGAGGGATGCCCGACTGCCGGTTTAGGCCAGAATCCTGTGGGATCAGGCCTAAACTGGCAGGGATCGGGCCTAAACCAGCAGTCAGATATCCCCTATGGGGTCCTAGATTGGAGAGGGTGCAGGCCGGACTGAGGGGACCCCCCCTCCCATGCACAAATTTCGTGCACTGGGCCTCTAGTCCTATCTAATAAAAGGGTAATATGCAAATTAACCATCACTCCATCACAAAGATAGCAGCGCCCATAGCCACAAGATGGTGGTGCCCAGTCCTCTCAGCCCCGCTGGAATCCCCCAGTCCTGGGTGGCGGCTGCTGAGAGCGGGCAGCATGAGCGGCCTGGCGGAATGATTGCTTCGTCGCCATGGTGACGAGGCAAGCATTCCACCCTTGCCCGCAGAGAGCCTCTGGCCAGGCCAGGGCACAGAACGCTTGCCTCGTCATCCTGGTGACGAGGCAAGCGTTCCGCGCCCAGTCGCGGATGGGCCTCTGGGCCACAGAGAGCCTCTGGGCAGCGGGCGCAGAGAAGCCACGCCTCGCAGAGAGCTACTGGTGCACGGATTCATGCGCAGGGCTACTAGTATAGTGTAAAAGATAAGAAATGGTACATATGAAAAAAAGAAAAGAAATGGTACATATGTATAGAGCATTCATGAATGGAGTTTGCTGGACTGGATGTTGCTCTGGGTGAATCATTGAGTGAATAGTGAGTGAATATGAAGGCCTAGGATATTAATGTAAACTATAAACATTGTACACTTAAGCTACACCAAATTTATAAAACAACCCCAGATTAAATGAAGCATAAGAGAAAATGATGCAATCTAGAGACACAGTAAACGTGAGATGTATGAGGCACATCATACTGTTTTAAAACCAAGTTTTTTTAATAAGTTTTTTGAATAAGTATACTCTAAAAATAACAATAAGTAATATAGTACAATAAAGAAACCAGTAACAGTCATTTATTATCATCATCAAGTATTACGTACTGTACACAATTGTATGTGCTATACTTTTTACTGGCAGCACAGTAGATTCATTTACACCATCACCACCATAGGCATATGAGTAAAGGGTTGTGCTCTGACATTATGAAAGTTCTGACTTCACTAGGCAATCAGACTTTCTCAGCTCCATTATATTACTACAGGCCCAGTGCACGAAATTCATGCACTGGGGAGGGGGAGTGTCCCTCAGCCCAGCCTGCACCCTCTCCAATCTGGGACCCCATGGGGAATGTCTGACTGCCGGTTTAGGCCCGATCCCTGTGGCATTGGGCCTAAACTGGCAGCCAGACATCCTTCTCACAATCCGGGACTGCTGGCTCCCAACCGCTCGCCTGCCTGCCAGCCTGATTGACACCTAACTGCTCCCTTGTAGGCCTGGTCACCCCCAACTGCCATCCCCTGCAGGCCTGGTCCTCTCCAACTGCCCTCCCCTGCAGGCCTGGGTCCCCCCAACTGTCCTCCCTTGCAGGCCTGGTCACTCCCAACTTACCTCCTCTGCTGGCCTGATCGCCTCCAACTTACCTCCTCTGCCGGCCTGATCGCCCCCAACTGCCCTGCCTTGCAGGCCTAGTCCCTCCTAACTGCCCTCCCCTGCTGGCCCGATCACCCACAACTGCCCTCCCTTGCTGGCCATCTTGTGGCAGCCATCTTGTGTCCACATGGGGCGGCCATCTTGTATGTTGGAGTGATGGTCAATTTGCATATTACCTCTTTATTATACAGGACTAGAGGCCCAGTGCATGAAATTCATGCACTAGGGGGGGGGGGGAGTGTCCCTCAGCCCAGCCTGCACCCTCTCCAATCTGGGACCCCTCGAGGGATGTCCGACTGCCCGTTTAGGCCTGATCAGGCCTAACTGCCCTCCCCTGCAGACCTGGTCCCACCCCTAACTGCCCTCCCCTGCAGGCTTGATCCCCCCCAGCTGCCCTCCCCTGCAGGCCTAGTCCCCTCCAACTGCTCTCCCCTGCAGGCCTGGGTCCCCCCCAACTGCCCTTCCCTGCAGGCCCAGTCGCCCCCAGCTTCCCTCCTCTGCCGGCCTGGTCACCCCTAACTGCCCTCCCCTGCTGGCCTGATCGCCCACAACTACCCTCCCTTGCAGGCCTGATCCCTCCCAACTGCCCTCCCCTGCTGGTCATCTTGTGGTGGCCATCTTGTGTCCACATGGGGGCAGCCATCTTGTGTGTTGGAGTGATAGTCAATTTGCATATTACTCTTTTATTAGATAGGATTATTATACAGGATAGTTTAGTGGCTTTGAAGTCAGCCAGCCATTTTAGGGAGCCACCATTGATAACAAGTCAAATCACAAAAGACAAAGCCACATCTCATTCCAAATATTTTAAAGCCAAAAATGATTACACTATAGGCAACTGATAAACATATTCCTTAAACATATCCACATAAATACGGTATGATATGCTTTAGACTGCTGGTCTAAAAATTACTTTTTTTATAATATAAAAGACTATGACTTACTAAATCAGTTTCTTTTTTCCTTCTTTTCTTTCTGTCTGTTTTTGGCACCTGGTGGGAAATAAATACAGAAACTGTGATATAACAAAGACCAACATACTTTCTTACTTCTTTGCAAATGCTAAGATTTTTTGCTCAAAAGGTAACAGAGTAAGCAAATGTGAGAAATTTTGACGTTTTCTAAAACAGTATTCATAAAAACAACAGAATGAAAGGATACTTCAGAAATTATTTTCCTTTTAAATCTCAGTTCTGTCCAGAAACCACATCATATTAATTTAAATGACTTTATTTTACTCATTAATTAAATGATTACTGATGACAAAGATTGCACTTTCCCTATTTTGGCTCTAGAAAACTCACTAACCCAGAGCTAAATATAAAAAAACTAGCATTTGAAATACAAAAAAGTTCCTTTATATATGACATTTCCTGATAACCATAGTATAGAACTACTGAAGCCTAACCTTTTAAAATTATAAACAAAGACTGTATAAGCCTAGTAAGAATCTTCTGCATAACATAAAGACCTTAACCTAGATCTAGAACAGAAGAACTTCTAAGGATTTATTTGTATCTGACTACTTCAAAAATGATTTAAGATAGTTTCTAAATCTAAACACAATATAGCCAGAATAACTGAAAATAAAATTTAACATAACAAAAAGGATTAATAGTATTCCTAATACCTAATAATTAGATAATATTAATACCTAGTAATTCAGTATCCCAGCTAATTATTTAAGCTGGGATACTAAAAGGAAAAACATTGATAACTTTTTCTAAGCCTGCTACTCCTCTGTAACATGGATTTCATAATAGTTATTTAATAGGGCTGAAGCAAGAATTAAATAAAACACTAAACACCTAGACCAATTCCTGGTACTTAATAAAGATTATTATTGTTCTACAGATTCCCAGAAACACACATTTCCTAAAACCTAATTCAAGGAGAAATGTAATTTGTGGGTCCTCATGTAAAGGTCCTAGATGATACAGTGAATCATACCTTCAACAACTGTTTTACCAAAGAAAATTCATGTAATGACCTCTATCAAAGCTGAAGGTATAATCTTGAGGGAACATTAAATTTTATCTCAGTGAAGAATGTATTAATGTATTAAATAACACATTTAGAAATATGGTCTGATGAACTTATCAGACATAATGGAGTTTGTTAAATCTCAAGTAATGCTAAGCTGACATTTCACTGTAATATTTTTCTCAAATATCAGATGTCCCAAACAGACTCTTAAGCAGAGTTAATAACTGAGCCCTTTAAGAAATCAAAATATAACATACTTACCTTTGGGGGTATACAATCCAAAGTCTTGAATTCATTCATATATTCATCTAAAAACACTTTAAAAGTGTTGACCCAAACTCTGACTGGAGATTCTCTCCAATCTCGCTGCTCAAGTCTCATGGTCTTTTCCAGAATCTGCTCAAATAGTGCATAAAGGTCTTTATACCGTATGCTTTTCCCATCATCTATCTAATAAGCAATAAAAGAAGAAATTTAAGGTTTTTAGGAAGAAATTCTTTCATATAGAAGATTGATTCAATTTGCATGGGGTTAATATTCAGAATAAAAATTAGAAACCTGATAACTTTCTAATGGGCATGCCCATGAGGTCATGTGGTACTTATCTAGATATAAATTCCTATTATACTGTGAAATATCTGCTGAGTAAAACCTGCTAAATTTTAGTAAAATACTGAACAGTTTAAAGAATGTAGTAATTTGAAAAAGTCCTGGGAGTTTCTCCCATAGTCTGGCATTATAAAATAAATTTTCTAAAACACAACCAATATCATATGAAAGCATAAAGTAAATCTGAAAGTGATATAAACTGATAGGTAGAAATCAGTAAACAAAACTACTCTAATTCCACTGGAAAAAACTGTATAATAATTCCACACATGTAAGAATTAGAATCTAGAACGAAAGGATTATGAAAAGTCAAAATAGTAGAGTCCATGGGTAATATCCAGAATATCTAAATTCAATATCTTAAGAAGATGAAAATATACCCAGGAGGGAGAAAAAGAAAACTACTTAAGGAAATTTGAGGAAGCTACTAATCTGAGATCAGTCAGTATGCTTTTCCCTAGCTATACCTAAAACAAAATCAGGGAACCGAAGAAATCTCTAGTTGAACATGGCCTCTGTATTATCTTCTACAGTATTGACAAATTTTTCATATGTTGGTCTACAAAATATATACTAATACTGCCCAACTTACCGCCAATGCAGATGAATAAAAGCTGAAGATATTCTGCCGGAATTCTTTCAGGGCTTTTTTAAATACAACATCCACTAGTGTGTCTTTCTTGCTGTCTTCATTATCTAGGTCATTCATCTGGGGACCACAGAAAGAGTTTTTGTACTGAATCAAGTAATTGAAAAGAGGTAAATGAAATAGTAAACACATATAACTGCCCTGAAAGTGCAAGCCACTGCTATTATAGGTAAAAGCACGACTAAATAGCCAAAGTGTCATTATTGCTAGATGATTTTCTAATGTCCTTTCTAACATTTATGATTCTATAGTTCTACCAGAAAAACAACTCCAAGTATGCAATGACAAGCCTCGTCTTCACATATGTAATATATAACATGACAGTTACAGTAAAATTCTGTTTACCCAGACTGACTAATGTATATTATATTATTTACACCTTTCTCGAAAAGACCATTTAAGTTAATAAAGCATATGTCTCCTTGATCTCTAGGGGCCATATCCTGATATACACAAGTATTCCATAGTCAAAGCTGCTCAGGGGCCTAATTCAGCATTCAAAGTGTACCTTTTTCAGAAGAAATTCATCCATGTTCTTTAAATCACTGGCACTTTCTATGATCTGGACAGAGTCATTTTGCCAATGCATAGATTCCAAAGTCACGCCGCTGATCTTCACACTTTGCTTACGCTTTGCCTTTGGAGAGGGCTCTTTATTCTCTTTGAACTCCTTCTGGCAACTACCAGGCAATTCTGGGCTCAAAGGAGGTGTTGGGTGATACTGAGCTAATTCTACAATTCAAGAGAGAGTAGCCAAAAAGAAAAGAAATTTAGTAAAAATAATGAAATCTCCACATCCTTAAGTTCCTTTAGTAAGTCACTGTAAGAAGCACATGTAAATGTTTGAAAGCAAAATAATAATAATGTTTGAGGCCAGGCAGTTAAACAATAAATCCAGACTGCACATTTGTACATAAAATGTATTTAAGAATGACCACTTTTCTTTTTTAAAAAAAATAAATTCTTATTTATTTCAGAGAGTAAGGGAAAGACAGAGATACAGAAACATCAATGATGAGAATCATTCATCAGCTGCCTCCAACACTAGGGATAGAGTCTGCAACCTGGGCATAGTGCTCTGACCAGGAATCGAACCCTGATCTTCTGGTTCATAGTTTGACGCTCAATAACTGATCCACCACAGCCAGGCAAGAATGACCACTTTTCAATAAAAATGCTATCTATCCTGTCTTCCTAAGGTTTGATACTGAAAACCTGAATGGAGGTATCTTATAGGACTGAAGCCAGTGCCAAGGAAAAGACAGAAGAGCACAAAAATCACACTAGCATGTTAAATGCTGTTAACCCAGTCATAATTTTACTGTATTTATTTGAAAGAACATCAGCTATATAAAACTCGAACAAACAAGTGAAGTTTGATTATTACTTCTGCCCAATGATAATTAAAAAGCTACAATCTTAACTTTTATACACACATCCTTATGAAGCAAATACACAATGAAGACTGCCAATAAAATATGCTTCAAATAGGGGCTAAAGCCATGAATGCTTCAGTAATGATATCTGAACTTAGTTTGACAACCTGTTTAGGGAGCCAGGTAACAACTGGTTCACTTCTACTTCGATCTCTTTTGCATTTGGGATTTTCTTATATATCTTCCACATAACTGTCTGAATTTCCCAGAGAATTCCTGGAATGAACTTGGCTTTGTTTTATATATAATACTAGAGGCCTAGTGCATGAAATTTGTGCACGGGAGGGGGAATCCCCTCAGCCCAGTCTGCACCCTCTCCAATCTTGGACCCCTCGTGGGATGTCCGACTGCCGGTTTAGGCCCAAAGCCGGGGATCGGGCCTAAACCATCAGTCAGACATCCCTCTCATAATCCGGGACCACTGGCTCCTAACTGCTCATCTGCCTGCCTGCCTGATCGCCCCTAACTTCCTCCCCTGCCAGCCTGATCACCCCTAACTGCCTCTGCATGCCGACCTGATCGCCCCTAACTGCCCCCCATGCTGGCCTGGTCACCCTCAACTGCCCCCGCCCCCACCAGCCTGGCTGCCCCCAACTCCCCCCCACCGGCCTGGTCGCCTCTTACTGCCCCCCCACTGGCCTGGTTACCCCCAATTGCCCCCTTCTGCCAGCCTGGTTGCCCCTAAATGCCCCCCCACGCTGGCCTAGTTGCCCCTTACTGCCCATCCTGCTGGCCTGGTCACTTCCAACTGCCCCCCTGCCGGCTTGGTTGCCCCCAACTTCCCCCCTCTGCCAGCCTGGTTGCCCCTAACTGCCCTCCTCCCACCGACCTGGTCTCCTCTTACTGCCCACCCTGCCGGCCTGGTCGCCCACGCAGCCTGCTGTTCAGTCGTTTGGTCGTCCCTCACTAACCCCCCTGCCGGCCTGGTCACCCCATGCAGCCTGCTGTTCAGTCGTTTGGTCGTCCCTCATTAATACCCCTGCCGGCCTGGTCGCCCCACGCAGCCTGCTGTTCAGTCGTTTGGTCATCCCTCATTAATACCCCTGCCGTCCTTGTCACAGCCTGCTGTTTGGTTGTTACTGTTACTGTGATGGCATCCAGGACAATTTGCATATTCCTCTATTATTAGTATAGATAATATTATATATTATAAAACACAAAAGGTTTTCTCTACAACTGTTTACACCAAAGAAACTGGATTCCGTGAAGTTCATTACAATCTAGAACTACAGTGGATTTCTAAAACCCTACCTGGGGCTTCTAGGAATATTGGCCCCTTCTCATTTCACATATTTGTTTGTTTCCCCACATGTATTCACCTTACCCTCTTTCCAATGATATATCCTCATCCCATCTAAAAGCTAGTTCTGGCCCTGGCCAGTTGCTCAATGGTTAGAGCTTTGACCCACGGACTGAGAGGTCATGGTTTTGATTCTGATCAAGGGCACTTACCTCGGTTTCAGGCTCTCACCCTGACCCCAGTTGGGGTATGTGCAGGAGGCAACCAATTGATGTATCTCTCTCTCATAGATGTTTCTCTCTCTCTGTCTTTCCCCCTCCCTTCCACTCTCTCTAAAAATCAATGGGAAAAATAAATCCTTGGGTGAGGATTAACAGGGGAAAAAAAAGCTCATTCTGATGCTGAAAAAAAAATGCCAATTCCACCTCAGGCAGAAAGAAGTATGACTAACCTAATCTCAGATATGATGCCAGGATAAAAATTACAAAGATACAGGATACAAGTATATTCAAATTGGTATCAACTGATTTTAATTCTATTATATAACCTAGATATATAATTATTTCATTTAGTAAAGTCAATTATCTTTCTTATAATAAAAGAAATAATAATTACTAAAGTAACTTTATAATCCTATTTCACTATTAAAAACAATAGCTACCTTAATAAATTTCTACCCAAAGATATTTAAAAAGCTACAATCTTGCCCAGTCATCATGGCTCAGTGGTTGAATGTTGACCTATGAACTAAGAGGTCACAGTTCAATTCCCGGTCAGGGCACATACCCGGTTGCGGCCTCCATCCCCAGTGTGGGGCATGCAGGAGGCAGCCGATCAATGATTCTCTCTCATCCTTGATGTTCCTATTTCTCACTCCCTCTCCCTTCCTCTCTGAAATCAATAAAAATATCTATAATAATAAAAGCATAATATGCTAATTAGACCAGACATCCTTCTGGACGACCTTCTGGATGAAGCTGCGGTGGCAGGGGCCAAGGCAGAGGCAGCCCCACAGCGGTGGGGGCCAAGCCCCTTGCATGAATTTCGTGCATCGGGCCTCTAGTATTCAAAATAAAAAGCTACAATCTTAAATTTTATACACATATCCCTATGGAGCAAACACACAATAAAGACTACTAATAATATATGCTCCAACTAAAGAGCTTGGGAATTGTAATGGAGAAAATAACTGTGAAAAATGAAAAATTTAGAATGATTCCTGTAAACCAGATAAGATATATGAAACTGTTCCTGTTAGTGATGTCATGGAAAGGAACTCCTAATCTTCCAAACTAAACGTGTAGTATTCACTATTGGTTTTATCCTTATCGTTTTGTCTGACACACAGTGGACTATGTGGAAGGTTTTTGTTTTTGTTAATATTCACCTGAGGATATTTTTCCATTGATCTTTAGAGAGAGTGGGAGAGAGAGGAAAAGACAGAAACATATCGATTGGTTGCCTCCTGCACATGCCCTGACCAGGGCCCAGGCCCGGGAGAAGCCTGCAACCAAGGAACGTGCCCTTTACCAGAATCGAAGCCGGGACCCTTTGGTCTGCAGGCTGACACTCTATCCATTGAGCCAAACCAGCTAGGGTCCTATGTGGAACTTAATGATCTTTCCTCCTTGTCCCTTTATCATAGATATTAGAAGTTTTATTTATGTATTGTAATTGCTTCTATTGTATCTTTCTTTAAGAGATAATAACTTTCTTCCTAGGACCTCTTTCCATTTTATTCAATACTGGTATGATGTATATCCCTACTGAAGATAGCTGACCTCTTTACATGTAGTAATTGAAAACATGCTTAAGCAAAGGGAAGAATGGAGTAATCTAACAGAGGTATTATTGAAATCCTTAGAGAGTTAGTAATTCTAGCATTTAAAAAAGCCAGTGTTCTCAACAGATGAACTAACTGTTGGGTACTTTCAAATATGTTATGATTGATGTCCCAAAAGTTAAAATAACAGCTACCATTATAAAGTTCCAGGCACTGACATATGGTAGTTACTTAATATGCACCATGGTGTTTAAGAATGTGGACTCTGGAGCTAGACTGTCTAGATTCAAATTTCAGCTTTGCCAATTACTATCCTAGCTAATAAAAGAGTAATATGCAAATTGACCATCACTCCAACACACAAGATGGCCATCCCCATGTGGTCAAAGATGGCTCCCCCATGTGGACAGAGATGGCTGCCACAAGATGGCCAGCAGGAGGGGAGGGTAGTTGGGAGGGACCAGTCCTGCAAGGGAGAGTAGTTGGGGCAATCAGGCCGGCAGGGGAGGACAGTTGGGGGTACCCAGGCCTGCATGGGAGGGCAGTTGGGGGTGACCAGGCCTGCAAAGGAGGGCAGTTGGGGAGACCAGGCCTGCAGGGGAGGGCAGTTGGGGGGGACCAGGCCAGCAGGGGAGGGCGGTTGGGGGCAATCAGGCCGGCAGAGGAGGGAAGTTGGGGGTGACCAGGCCTGCAGGGGAGGACAGTTGGGGGGGACCCAGGCCTGCAGGGGAGGGAAGTTGGTAGCGATCAGGCCTGCAGGGGAGGGCAGTTAGGGGTGACAAGGCCTGCAGGGGAGGACAGTTAGGGGCAACCAGGCTGGCAGGGGAGGACAGTTAGGGGCAACCAGGCTGGCAGGGGAGGACAGTTAGGGGTGACTATGCCGGCAGGGGAGGGCAGTTAGGGGTGACTAGGCCGGCAGGGGAGGGCAGTTAGGGGTGACTAGGTCAGCAGAGGAGGGCAGTTAGGGGCAATCAGGCCAGCAGGGAGCGATAGGATCGGGCCTAAACAGGCAGTCGGACATCCCTCGAGGGTTCCGAGATTGGAGAGGGTGCAGGCTGGGCTGAGGGACACACCCCCCATGCACGAATTTCATGCACCGGGCCTTTAGTATATAAAGCAAAAAACTTCTTATGTATATAAGCAAAAAACTTCTTATGTATATAAGCAAAAAACTTCTCTGTGCCTGTTTTCTCATCTATAAATTAGGAATAATAATCATATTACCTCATAAAGTTGTGAGGATCAACTGATTTAATGCATACATGCTTAGTATAGTGCTTTATACATAGTAAGCACTTAAATATGAGCTGCCATTATTTTTACTAATAACACATATTTGTGAGTGTATGAGGACGAAGTTTTAACACTTTAAAAAAATGAGGCTAACCAAAGATTCAGCCATTCTTAAAGTAGTTGTTGTTTCACCATTTTGTACCACATTTCCTTGAACTTCTATTATAGATACAATGTATTTTTATAGTTATCTTTTAGTTAAGGAAGGATTTCATAATCCTGGTCCTATCTCAGGAAATATAGCCAACAGGATTTCCATTACAATAATTAGAAAAATAGCAAACTTTCAGAAAGAATAAACAGAAATTATGAAGACGATCTCCACCCTTTGTCTATTTTTACCATCTGGAAAGGGATGCACTGGAATCATATCTGAGCCAGCCAAGAGCGGGAAAACCTCCACCTGGGGGGCGGGTTTTACTCTGGCGGTCTTCTTCTCCCCTTGCTTCCCTTTGGCCCAGAATCTCATCCTCGCTCTCTGAGGTCTATTTAGAAAAGAAAAAAAAAGGCAAAAATGGAAATCAGCCAGTTCCAGGGATAGTATTTGTAACCATTTTAAGCTATAAGTATGTCTTAGTTCATTTAATATTCACATGTAAATTTAATCATACTTAATTTTTAATTTCACATTTAAATTTTATCTGAAAGGTAAATATTTTCCTCACCTAGAATACAGCAATAATAAGACCTAGACATTATATAATTTCCTAAAATAAATGGCTACAAAGCAGTGGAACAAGGATTCCAACTCAGGTTTTCTAATTCTTAAACTGGTTATCTCTTCATTCTTGTCCTTCTTCTAGCTAAGATTTAGTGTATAGATAACATAACAAGAACAAAAATACTTTAAAAAAATCACTGATATGCCATCACTCTAACACATGTTAGTTTACATTTTGGGGGGTAATTTCTTCCCAGTATTTATCCATATGCATATCCATTTTCACATCTTGTAATCATGATACAGATATTATTTTGAATCTTTCCTCTTGCCATTATGTAACAAAGGTTTTAATGTTACTCTTTTATATTCATGAGTCATCAGTATTATTAACAAAAGCCACCACTTACTTGAGTTGTTATCTTGCTCCAGGTACAGTACTAAGTGCTTGTATAGGATTACTTTTTTAAATTATTACAATTACAACAAGCTTACTTTCAAACTATTATAACCACTTTACAGGTGAAAAACTGAAAGCTTAACCAGTAGCTACTTTTCCCAAGGATGCACAGCTAGTGAGTGACAAAGTTGCAAATCACACCTACTATGCTATATTGCCTCATTCTTCGTGCTTACATACGCTTTTATCACATAAACCAAGGCAACACCTTGAGATAATAACAATAGCTTATATTTACCGACTACATATCAATTATCCTAAGCCCATACTAGGAGACCTATTTGTACGATAGTTTGTTCCTTCATATATTCACTGAGTTAATGAAAAATTTTTTTGAACATCTAATATAAGCCAGGTATTATGCCTTATATATGATATGCGTAATTTTCACAACTACAGCTGACCCTTGAACAACAAACATGAGAGTTAGGGGCACCCACCCCATGCACAGATGAAAATCGTGCGTAACTTTTGACTCCCCAAAAATTTAACTACCTACCAATAGCCCACTGTTGACCAGAAGCCTTACTGATAACAGTCAATTAACACATATTTTTTATGTTATATGTATTATATACTGTATTCTTACAATAAAGTAAGCTAGAGGAAAGTGTTAAGAAAATCATAAGAGAAAACATATCTACAGTACTATATGTATTTATTGCAAAACATCTGCATATAAGTGGACCCAAGTAGTTCAAACCCATGTTGTTTAAAGGTCAAATGTACTGTGATAAATAGGTATTATTATCTTTACTTTACATATGAGCAAATGAGGCTCAGAGGGCTGATGGAGCTGGAAGTTAAAATGGGGTCTATGGGTTTTGAAGCCCATGATCTTTTTTCTTTTGTTTGTTTGTGCTTTTTAAATTTATTTTTTATTTTTTTAAAATATATTTTATTGATTTTTTACAGAGAGGAAGGGAGAGAGATAGAGAGTCAGAAACATCGATGAGAGAGAAACATCGAATAGTTGCCTCCTGCACACCCCCCACTGGGGATGGGCCCACAACCAAGGCATGTGCCCCTGACCGGAATCGAACCTGGGACCTTTCAGTCTGCAGGCCGACGCTCTATCCACTGAGCCAAACCGGTTTCGGCTGTTTGTGCTTTTTTTTAAAGCTTCTTACTAACTTATATGTCCATATAGCATAAGGAGAAATTTTCTACAAGGCTTATTACAAATGGTAGCATCCTTCTGCCATTCTCATTCCTTTTCTACTCCCTGAAAACAATGCTTTTGAATTTAACTGATTCTTTCAATATTTATTGTACTTACATTGCTATCATATTCTTAGCCACAGATAATAATTAAGCATGTTCCACCACATCTTTCCTACACCTTCCACAAACACAGATGTGACCCCAATAGAATCATATCATAATTTTAGTTAGATCAATATACAGTATTTTCTTTTAGTAATTAATTTTCACTATTTTTATTATGTAAATAATACAACTAAAACATGTAGTTCCCTGCATAACCTATTTTTTCTAGAGTTAATAAATGTTGTTCTATACTTGCTTATTTTTCTCCATAGTTTCCCCATTTGTGTATATCTCCTCTCAACATGTTCAAACATAGTAGGTACTCCATCAAGTTTCATGTTCTTGAAATCTCTCTCCCGAGTCTCTCTGATATGGTTTCCCTCAGGGCTTGCTGTACAACCATCAGTTGAGAAGCTACTTTCACCGATATAATAGAGAGTACTTTTGTTGCTTAGCCTATCTAATAAAGAGGGAATATGCTAATTGACCCTCACGCCATCGCAAAGATGGCAGCGCCCACAGCCAATAAGGAGGGACTATGCTGACTGCCCTGCCCTCAAAGATGGCGGCGCCCACAGCCACAAGATGGCGGCGCCCAGTCCCCGCAACCCCGCCGGGGCGGCAGGCATGTGGCAAGGCCAGGCCTGCCCCAAGGCAAGTCCAGCTGCTCTGCACGCTTGCCTCCGGAGTCCCCCAGTCCCCTCAGCCCGCCAGGCGCCCAGGGCTGGCCCAAGGCGCAGGCAAGCCTCGGATGGTGACTGCCCAGCCAACCAGGGCTGCCCGAGGCGCAGGCAAGCCTCAGATGGCGGCTGCCCTGCCACCCAGGGCCACCCGAGGCTCAGGTAACCAGGGCTGGTCGAGGATTGTGCTGCTGGCCGTGGCAGCAGCAGAGGTGTGATGGGGCGTCGCCTTCCCCTGATCGCCGGGTTGCCTCCTGCCCCTGAGGGCTCCCAGACTGTGAGAGGGGGCAGGCCGGGCTGAGGGACGCCCCCCTCCAGTGCATGAATTTTCATGCACCGGGCCTCTAGTTGTTTTATAATGACACTAGAGGCCCGGTGCATGAATTCATGCACAGGTGGGGAACCAAGGCCTGGCCAGCAATTGGGGCCAATGGGGGCAAGGCTGGCCGGGGGAAGGGGCCGCAGGAAGATGACTGGTGGGAGGAAGGGGTATGGGCAGATCGGGGTGGCCGGACAGGGGTGAGGGACTGCAGCCGGGGCTGGCCAGGGGGAGGGGCCGCGAGAGGTAGGCCAGCCGGCCCCCTCATCAGGCTGATAGGTAGGCCAGCAGGCTGTGGGGAGAGACTGGGGGACATTGGCCAGCCGCAGGAGGTAGGCTGTGGGAGCACACTGACCACCAGGGGACAGCTCCTGTCTTAAGCGTCTGCCCCCCAGTTGTCAGTGCGCATCATAGCAACTGGTCAACCATCAGTCATAAGGTCACTTAGGCTTTTATATATATAGACTAGTGGCCTGGTGCATGAAATTTGTGCATGGAGGGGGGTTCCCTCAGCCCAGCCTGTACACTCTCCAATTGGGGACCCCTTAGGGGATGTCTGACTGCCAGTTTAGGCCGGATTGAGCCTAAACTGGCAGTCGGACATCCCTCTCGCAATCTGGGACCGCTGGCTCCTATCTGCTCACCTGCCTGCCTGCCTGCCTGATCTCCCCTAACTGCCCTCCCCTGCCGGCCTGGTTGCCCCCAACTGCTCTCCCCTGCCGGCCAATGTGGTTCTGATTGGTCGGTTTCTATGCCAGCCAGAGTCAAAAGCTCTGCCTCGTAGGCAGCCATTGGCTCCTCACAGTTCATCTAGATTTGGTTCTGATTGGCCGGTTTCTATGCCAGTCAGCGTCTCCGGGCCTATCTCCGGGCCTGATCAGAGAGGCGGGGCTGATCAGCAGCCCCCGCGGAGGCCCGGAGAGAAACAGAGGCACGGCTGCTGGCGAAGCCCGGAGAGAAAGAGAAAAGCAGTGAGTGATCAATAACTGTCACAGAGGCTGTGGATCAGACCCTGCCTCTCTCTTTGGGTCTCTCTCTGGACCTGATCCGCAGGCCCCTCAGCAGTCAGTGCTAAATTGCCATGCCCGCACCGGCAGCAGTCAATGCTGGGTAACCACGGCAACCCAGCACTGACTGCAGGACTGACTTATAGTGTTTGGTCGAGCCTTTGGTCAGTTGTTACAGATCCTGGGTTTTTATATATTGGACTAGAGGCCGGTGCATGAAATTCATGCATGGGGAGGTGTCCCTCAGCCCGGCCTGCACCCTCTCCAATCTGGGACCCCTTGGGGTATGTCCAACTGCCGGTTTAGGCCCGATCCCACAGGCAGTCAGACATCCCTCTCACAATCCAGGACTGCTGGCTCCTAATCACTTGCCTGCCTGCCTGCCTGCCTAATTGTCCCTAACCACTTTTGCCTGCCAGCCTCATTGCCCCCTAACTGCTCCCCTGCTGGCCTGATTGATGCCTGCTATCCTGCCAGCCTGATCACCCCCAACTGCCATCCCCTGCCAGCCCAATTGCCCCCAACTGCCCTCCCCTGCCAGCCTGATCGCCCCAACTGCCCTCCCCTGCTGGCCTGATTACCCCAAACTGCCCTCCCCTCCAGGCCTGATCTTGCCCCCAACTGCCCTCCCCTACAGGCCTGATTGCACTCAACTGTCCTCCCCTGCCGGCCTGGTAGCCCCAAACTGCCCTTCCCTACCGGCCATCTTGTGGTGGCCATCTGTGATGACATGATGGCAGCCATCTTATAGCGGATATCTTGTGATGACATTGCACAACGCCACCTAGGCTTTTATTATATAGGACTAGAGGCCCGGTGCATGAAATTCATTCATGGGGGGGGGGTGTCCCTCAGCCCAGCCTACACCCTCTCCAATCTTGGACCCCAGTGGGATCGCGCCTAAACAGGCAGTCGGACATCTCTCACAATCCAGGACTGCTGGCTCCCAACTGCTCGCCTGCCTTCCTTCCTGATTGCCACTAACTGCTTCTGCCTGCCAGCCTGATCACCCCCTAACCACTCCCATGCCAGCCTGATTGATGCCTAACTGCTCCCCTGCCAGCCTGTTTGCCTCTAACTGCCATCCCCTGCAGGCCTGGTCACCCCTAACTGCCCTCCCCTGCAGGCCTGGTGCCCCCCAACTGCTCTCCCCTGCAGGCCTGGGTCCCCCCCATCTGCCCTTCCCTGCATGCCCGGTCATCCCCAACTTCCCTCCTCTACCAGCCTGGTCCCTCCCAACAGCCCTCCCCTGCTGGTCATCTTGTGTCCACATGGGGGCAGGATCTTTGACCACATGGGGGCAGCTATCTTGATCTTGTGTGTTGGAGTGATGGTCAATCTGCATATTACTCTTTTATTAGATAGGATAGAGGCCTGGTGCATGGGTGGGGGCCAGCTGGTTTGCCCTGAAGGGTGTCCCGGATCAGGGTGGGGGTTCCCTTGGGGCATAGGGCAGCCTAAGTGAGGGGCCTGTGGTGGTTTGCAGGCCGGCCATGCCCCCTGGCGACCCAAGCAGAGGCCCTAGTATCTGGGGTTTATTTATCTTCTACAATTGAAACTTTGTAGCCTGGAGCGGAGCCAAGCCTTCTGCTTGCTCTGTGGCAGCAGCCTTTTCTGTTGGGGTTTATGTATCTTCTATAATTGAAACTTTGTAGCCTTAAGCAGAGGCCTGGGCAGGAGGGTGTGTGGAAAGCTTGGCTTCCTCCATTGCCGGGGGCAACCCTAGCCTCCTGCTCTTTCCACCTCCGTAGCTGCCACCATTTCTGTTTGGATTTGTTTACCTTCTATAAACAAATAGAAGGGTTCTATTTGTTTATAGAAGGTAAACAAGGTTAGGGTTAGGATTAGGGTTAGGGTTAGGGAGCTTGAGTGGAGGCCTAGGCCAGCAAGGGCAGGCGGAAAGCTTGGCTTCCTCCATTGCCGGGGAAACCCAAGCCTCCCTCCTGCTCTCTGTGGCTGTAGCCATCTTGGTTGGGTTTATTTGCATATTCGCTCCTGATTGGCTGGTAGGTGTGGCTTGTGGGCATGGCTTATGGGTGTAGCAGAGTGGTGGTTAATTTTCATATTACTCTTTTATTAGATAGGATATCTTTTGGTATGGGCCTATTTTCAGCCAATTATGTTGGGCTCTCAGTGGTACCTTTCTATCTAGAAATTCATGCCCTTCAGTTCTATAAAATTTATTTGAGTTACTTTATTAATGATTTCATCCCCTCCATTTTCTTTGGTCTATCTTTCCAGAGCTCCTACAAGTGGGTCATTGAATCTGCTGAACAGCTCCTCTAATTTTCTTATTTTTTCTTGTCTCTTCCATCTCTTTGCCTATTTGCTCAACTTTCTGAGATATGGCCTCATTTTTCTAACATGTCAGAGTTGTTTCTTTATACTACTATAACTTTAATTTTCAAAAGCTCTTTTCATTATGAATGTTTCTTTTTCATGCACTCTGTTCCTTTTCACAAATGTAGTCATATTTATTAATACAAGTCTATTGATAATTTTACTTGTCAAAAAAAAATTGTACTTGTCTGTCTTGAATTCCTCCTCCTCCCCCATGGTTTATTTCTTCCAAGTTGTATTTTTTGTATTATTTTTAGTTTATTTCATTTAAGATGTTCCCTCAAATGTGTAGCGATAAAAAAATAGGGTAAAAAACAAGCCCTAGCTGGTTTGGCTCAGTGGGTAGAGTGTTGGCCTGTGGACTAAAGGGTCCCAGGTGCAATTCCAGTCAAGGGCACATGCCCAGGTTGCAGGCTTGATCCCCAGTAGGGATGTGTGCAAAAGGCATCTGATCAATGATTCTCTCTCATTATTGATGTTTCTCTCTCTCTCTCTTCCTCTCTCTTCCTCTCTGAAATCAATAAAAATTTATTTTTTTAAAATAGGGTAAAAAACAAAAAGCTGTTGGAAGCTCCAGTGTGCATTGGGGGGGCTTTCAAACTGTGGTCTTTCTTGTAGGATTATCTGGTGGTTATGTTTTGTAGGGAGAGCCCTTTTACAAATATCTCTATGCCTTTCCTAGAAGGTTGGACAAAAAGTCTCAAAGACTCTAAACCATCTGCTTAGAAGGTACATGAAATGTAGAAGCTGAGTCAAGGAAAAAAGCTGGGCAATCTAATATTTAGTATGTAAACATTCATTAAAATCATCTGTGCCAAATATGTACCCCAATCTTCAAAAGTCTGGTAACCACCAAGTGCAGAGATCTTTGTTTTATTCTTTCTAGGGAATAAGTCTCCTGTTTTCTGCTAGGATTGGGGAAGAACAGTCAACCTGATGCTTCTTTCTCAGCTTTACTCAGTTGGTTTAGGATTCAACTGTCTCATATTTAAATTGATTTTCAGAGAGAAGAAGAAAGGGTGATGGGGGAGAAAGAGAGAGAGAAAGATAGAGATGAGAATGAAACATTAATCAGTTGCCTCCTACGTGGCCCCTACTGGGGATTGAGCCCACAACCTGGGCATGTGCCCTGATTGGGAATCGAACCAGCAACCTTTTGGTGCATAAGATGACACCTAACCAACTGAGCCACACCGGCCATGGCATACAGTAGGTCCTCGGGTTACGTCAGAGATCCATTCCTATGGCGCGATGTAACACGATTATCACCGTAAGTCGGAACCCACCTACATAAGCATCTACAACACTCACATAGAGCACATACACAGCAGTAATGAAGTGAAACAGTAAAAAATATTTAAAAGATAACAATTCCTGACATTTACTTGTAGTAAATAAATAATAAAAAACATAAAGCACATATGTACATATGTCGAAATGATGGAACTTTTTTATAAAAAATTAAATAAATGGGAGATGGCGACATAACCATGAAATGACGTATGTCGAGTCCGACGTAACCCAAGGACTACCAGTATTTAAAATTTGTTTTTACCTTTTTATTGATTTCAGAGAGGAAGGGAGAGATAGAGACATCAATGATGAGAGAGAATCATTGATCGACTGACTCCTGTATGCTCCACACTGAGGATGGAGCCCACAACCCAGGCATGTGATCTCACTGGGAATTGAACCATGACCTCCTGGTTCATAGATCAACGCTTAATCAATGAGCCATGCCAGCTGGGCTATTTACTTTTTGGATACCACAGTTTTATTATTGTTGTCTTGTGCTGTTTTCCTGTTATTGTTTTTGTTATTTTGTCCTGCATAGGTTTTAGCATTTTAGTAATTTTGAAGGAGAAAGTGGAAATTAAATTTGTATACTTAATCTGCTGTCTCCAGCTATATGTTCTTCCTAGTTTGCCAAAATTTACCTCTAGGATAAACTGCTCTGGATTTGGGTTATCTGGCTTATGCCTCTACAATCATTAAGGAATTGCTCTTTAATAGTGTTATGAACCAGATAGATTTCAATGTGATCTTTAAGTATGCAGTGAGGGCCTGACTGCTTTATATAACACAACTAGAGGCCCGGTGCACAAAATTTGTGCACGGGGGTGTGTGTCCCTCAGCCCAGCCTAAACCCTCTCTAATCTGGGACCCCTCAAGGGATGTCTGACTGCCCTCGGGCCTAAACGGGCAGTCGGATATCCCTTCCACAATCCAGGACTGCTGGCTCCCAACTGCTCGCCTGCCTTCCTTCCTGATTGCCCCTAACCGCTTCTGCCTGCCAGCCTGATCACCCCCGAACCACTTCCCTGCCAGCCTTATAGATGCCTAACTGCTTCCCAGCCAGCCTGATTGCCCCTAACTGCCCTCCCCTGAAGGCCTGGTCACCCCTAACTGCCCTCCCCTGCAGGCCTGGTCACCCCTAACTGCCCTCCCCTGCAGGCCTGGTACCCCCCAAATGCTCTCCCCTGCAGGCCTGGGTCCCCTGCAACTGCCCTTTCCTGCAGGCCCAGTCGCCCCCAATTTCCCTCCTCTGCCGGTTTGGTCACCCCTAACTGCCCTCCACTGCTGGCCTGATCACCCACAATTGCCCTCCCTTGCAGGCCTGGTCCCTCCCAACTGCCCTCCCCAGCTGGCCTGATCGCTCACAACTGCCCGCCCTTGCAGGCCTGGTCCCTCCCAACTGCCCTCCCCTGCTGGCCATCTTGTGGCGGCCATCTTGTGTCCACATGGGGGCAGCCATCTTGTGTGTTGGAGTGGTCAATTTGCATCTTACTATTTTATTTGATAGGATAAGGAACAAAGATATTTATTTATTTAGTCTGCTTAATTTTTCTTTAAATATTTTCCAGAGCCAGTTTTGGTAGTAAATATTTTTCTTGAAATAAGTCAATTTTATTTGTACTTCAAGTTCATTTTTAAAAATAAATGTAAAATTACTTTAAAATTTCTTCTTTTCCTGTAATGATTTCTTCATTGTCAATTAAGATACTATAAAATTGTGTTTTTTATTATAAACTGGGTGTTTTTCTTTTTCTTTTAATTTCTCCCCCTAAACACAGTCCATGCCCAACATCATTCTGCACTAGCTCCAGATGTACTACAAAGTGGCCAGAAAAGCACGTAACTACAGAATGATCTGCCTGCTGCCCCAAGCATCCAACGGCACCATACATAGTTATTACAATATTACTGATTATATTTCCAATGTTGTAGTTCTCAATCTCTTCACCTTTTTCACCAAGTCCCCCAGCTCCCACCCTTCTGACAACTGTCAGTCCGTTCTCTGCTTCTATGAGTCTGTTTCTTTTTTATTTGTTGCTTATTTTGTTCCATTATATTCCACATATAAGTGGAATCATATGGTATTTGTCTTTCTCTGACTGGCTTATTTCACTTAGCATAATACCCTCTAGGTCAGTGATGGGCAACCTTTTGAGCTTGGTGTGTCAAACTTCGCCAAAAAACTGAGCATAACTCAGGTAGTGTGTCACTTTGAGGACAAAACATTATTTCGCAAATGTTTCATCCTCAGGAGCAGCAAATGTTTCATCCTCGGCATGCGGCCGCCTTAGCGGCTGCGTGTCATCAGAAATGGCTACGTGTGTCAGTGCTGACATGCGTTTCATAGGTTCGCCATCACTGCTCTAGGTCCATTCATTCTGACGCAAAAGGTAAGACTTTTTAAAAATTTTTTTTTTTTATGGCCAAGCAGTATTTCATTGTGTAAATGGACCATAGCTCTTTTATCCCCTCATCTACTGAGGGGCACTTGGGTTGCTTCCATATCTTGGCTATTGTAAATAATGCTGCAGTGAACATACGCATGCATATATTCTTTCAAATTTGTGTTTCAGGTTTCTTCACAGGGTACTCACTGGGTCATAAGGCAGTTCCATTTTTAATTTTTTGAGGAACATCCACAATGCTTTCTATAGTGGTTGCAACAATCTGAATTTCTACTAACAGTGCACTAGGTTTCCCTTTTCTTCACATCCCAAATATATTTATTTGACAAATAAAAATTCTACATACTCTCTTAAAGAGAACAGAATTATTTCCGAAAAGATTTTTCCAGTTCCATTTGTAAATCACTTAACTCAGAATAAAATCTAAGTCCAAAACTGAAAAATATTTTCAATCTCATCTGGTCTAATCTCTTCTTTTACAACAAAAAAAATCACAAGTCATATAATGATTTAAAGACTTTCCTCAATTCACACTTAGAAAGATAAAGCTCATATTATATATCTGAACTATTACGTGCTTGTCACACAGTAGGTACTTAATACTTGTTGAAAATAGCTAAATTTCAAAACTAATTATTCTGTCAATTATACTTTTGAAAAGAAGCTAAGTATTTAACTATAGTCAATTAGGAAATAAATTATATTATCCCTATTAACTTTCAGCGTATATTTTATACCTTATATCCAAATCTGAAGACTTCTCTCTCACTGCCAACTTCGTAATTTCTCCTTGAGACATAGTCTTATGAAGCTTTGTTTCTTCATCAACCGAAGAAAATCGTTGTGATGTCTGTAATAATTACATATGTGGAAGACTTTAAAACTAAGTAATATATCATAGCACTATAAATGAAATTCAGGTTATATATTTTTTTGAGAATTATACCTATTAAAAACATACAAAAATACATTAATATTATACAGAGATTTACTGACATAAGAGAACCTATTAAAACTCTGCCTGGTGTAATCTGAAGTAAAGAAAACTTGGGTCAATGAAAATGCTAAATAGAACCTACCAGCTCATGTTTTCTGACAGTTTAACTAAAAATGTCAAGTGGAACGATAAGAAAAAAGTTAAACCATCTAAAGATACAGACAAAAGATCCAGGATCTGACAAATATAAGATGCTAAGTACAGTCTTTCATAGCTCATTTTTATGGCTTAACTTGCTATTATAGATTCTTATTATATCCAGTAAAGGATTTAAAAGAGCAAGTACACAGAAAGAAAACAGAAAACAGAGGAGCAAAGAATAAAAAATCATTATTACTGCCAACAGTCTAAATTATGAACAACTTATATGGCTATCCAATTGGGACCTGAATTTCAATTGGCAATTCCTGTGCCATTTGTTTACAATATGACTTTTTAAAGGAGTGAATTTTCTGTTACCTATTCAAGTAATTTCCTAATATTTAATTTTTCTATAGTTATAATATCTTTTCCTTAACCCTTTCGTCAGCTTGACTATGGCCTTAACAACAAAAACTATCTTGAGTTGTTAAAATTTAAAGAACAAACTTCTGCTTCTGGCAAAGATGGAGTAACAGGGACCCTTTTTATCCTTTTGCTGAAATAACCAAAAACAAAAACCCATACAAAACAACATGAAAACAGCACTTATCAAGATGATGGGCAGTTATCCCTGAGAGAAGAGAAAAAAAGGAAGCGCGTCCTACAACTGACCCAGCTTAGTGACCTGAGGTTGTTTCCAGCTGTGACAGGGAGGAAGAACCCAGGTGAAACTTGGCAGACTCTCTGAGTTGAACACATGAAGCTAAAAGTCCAGAGAGACGAAGGTGACCAAAAGTCAGGAGCTTGGAGAGAAGAGGATGCACAGAGAAAGAACTCTGGAGATCTGCAGAGTTTACACATTGAGTATTTAGCTGAGTACTAAGCAACACCTCTGTCGGAAAACTGCCCACGACCAGGAAAAGGCCACCTGCGAGGATGACAGGTAACAGTGCTCCTCCCTCACAAAAGGCCCGTGGCGGTGCCTGTGCCCAGGAATCAGAGCACACGTTTCTGATTCCCAGGGCAGAGTCACGTGCACCGAGAACCTTGTCTCAATAGCCAAGAACCATGCCTCGGGAGTCTAGCCTGAGTACCGCTCTGCTTGAGCCTAACACATTTTTATTTTAATAAAAACTGTGTGTTTAAGCTGTATGAATTTTACTTACATGTAAGTAGTAAAATGATTACTATAGTCAAGTTAATGAACATATCTCCTCACACAGTTACTTTATTTTTTCTTTGCTGATGAGAGCACCTGAAATCTACTCTCTTGACAAATTTCCAGTATTCCATACAGTGAGCCTAACAAACCTTAAAAGGAAAACCTAAAAGGACCAAGTTGCCTCTAGAACAAAGTTTTGGAATATTGCTGGAATATAACAGGCTCAAGAATATTAATCAAATATAAATATCCAACAAGACAAAATTCACAAAGTCAGGCATCCAGTAAGAAATAACTAGGCATGCAAATAAGTAAGACTATATACCGAGAACGAGAAGAAAAATACTAACACAAATGTTATCGAGTACTGGTAGTTAGAGAACTGACTAAAGAGAAAGAACATAAAAGGGCACAGGATTCAAAATGGCATACTTTTAGAGGCATTATTTCTGAGGTAAAAGATGATAAAAAAGGGAGGCAGGTGGGCAGCCATTGAGGAGCAGCAGCCAAGGCTTTGCGCTAGCCCATAGCCAGGGGCCTCAACAAGGGCCACACCACGAACACGAGCAAGCCAAGGCACAGCCGCCACCGGGGATACCTCACCAAGCACACTGAGTTTATGTGGGACGTGATCTGAGAGGTGTGTGGGCCTTGCCCCCTATGAGCGGCATGCCATGGAGCTGCTCAAGGTCTCTAAGGACAAGAGGGCCCTGAAGTTCATCAAGGAAAGGGTGGGACACACATCTGTGCCAAGAGGAGGAGAGAGGAGAGGAGCAATGTCCTTGCAGCCATGAGGAAGGCAGCAGCCAAGAAGGACTGAGCCCCATCTCCTCTGTGTACAATAAAACCTGTTGGGGGAAAAAAAAGGGAAGAAAGGGGTGCCTTTTGGAGATTGGGCATTAAAGAGGAAACACAGAAGGTGAAAATTTATAATCCAGTGCCTGGCCAACATGGCTCAGTGGTTGAACGCCGACCTATGAACCTGGGGGTCACGGTTCAATTCGTGGTCGGGGCATATGCCTGGGTTGCAGGCTTGATCCCCAGTGTGGGGCGTGCAGGAGGCAGGCAATCAATGATTCTCTCTCATTATCATTAATGTTTCTATCTCTCTCTCCCTCTCCCTTCCTCTCTGAATTCAATAAAAATACATATTTTTTAAATTTTATAATCCAGCAATACAAAAGAGAAGAAAAATAATACCGGAAACACAATGTCTCTGCCATCACAAAAACAACCCCAAAAAGGCTGTGTATAAAAGAAACTGAACTTTGCTACACTGGCAGAAGAGAAAGCGCTTGAACTTGTTCTTTGAAACTACTCCAAATGTACAAAACTAATAAGTTGAAACATACAAAATCTACACAAGCTACAGTAAGAAAACCAAAATTCAAACCAAAACAACTCAGTTGGTTAACTCCACTTTCCACTGCCCTCTCCCCTAAAAAAAAAACACACCAAGCTCGAAGCAGAAAACTGTAATTCAAAAATGAATTACACATCCTCACATGTATGAAATACCAGTAAGAAATGAAAAAACATGTTGAATGAATTCAGAAAAGAAATAAAAACATAGTGCAATGAAGACTAACTTGTAAGATGACTAAGGGAAAAAGGTACAAATGAAAATTTAAAGGGACTAAACAAAGACAGGAAGATAATCTATATATATGAAAGCCTAATATGTAAATTGTCCCCTTGGGAGTTCGACCAGGAGACCGGGAGTTCGATCGCTCGCTATAATGTGCACTGACCACCAGGGGGAGGTGCGGAATAAAGGAAGGCCCTGGCTGGCAACTGGCAGCCAGGGAAGGAAGGCCCCAGCCAGCACCGGACCTCTAGTAAAGAATATAAGGTGATATAAAGAAATAAGAAAAAAAGGGTCAGAGAGAAGGTGGCTGAAATGGAAGACAGGAAAATAAGAAAACAACTTATAGTAATTGGAATTCCTAAACAAGGAAAACAATAGAAATTTAAAGCAATAATCCATTAAAACTGTTCATAAATAAGGCAAGACCAGAACTTAAATATTGACAGAGTCCTGCAGGTATATGGAGTAATTGATCTATAATGATAAACTTGAAGACATATCAGAAACTTTAAATATAAAGAAAAAATTCTGAAAGTCTCCAAGTAAAAAAATCAAATAACTTATAAGGGCAAGAAAATTATACTGGCAATAGGCTTACCAAAAATAACAAATAAAGCAAGTAAACAATAAAACATTATTTTTTAAAAATTCAGGGAAAATATGAATCAAGGATATTTTATATGGCCAAGATGTCCCTTCAAATATCAAGCCTCATGAGGAGGATTCCACATCTATGAGCCCTTCATGAGTAATTTACTAGGGGAACACCATCATGCAAACAAGAGATAAATCAGGAAACTTCAGCAAAACATTTAATGTCATCATTCAATATATTTAATAGTATATCTCAGGCAAAAACAAGGATGGGGACTAGGGTAAAAGAGTAATATGGAAAATTACATGTTCTGACAAAGTAGAAACCTAAGAAACAAGAGTAGAAGGGAGAGGAAAAGTAGAGAGTAGAGTAACTCATCAATAGTTGGGTCACAGTAGATGATAATTAAAGAATATTACTCATTAAAAAATTACTGGAGAATAATTGGTTAAAAAGTAGTAAATTAAAGGCATTTTATAAAGTTATATACAAAAGAAAACAACCAATAGAACAAGAACACAACCCTCCCTAAATATCAAAAGAAAATGTTAAAAATAAGAGAAAAAAAACATGTAACATAACACAGCAAATTTGATGTAGCACATTATAAAATTATAAGAGTTGAGACTGCATCTATCAGTTATATTAATAAATATGAATAGATTGAACTCATCTATCAGGGGAAGAAATTTTTAATTTGGCTCGCAAAGCAGGACCAAACTATACTGTGTAGAAAATGCACATCTAAAACAAAAAGATCCAGAATGGCTAAAATAAGGGATGACTAAAAGTATTCTGGGCAAATAGAAATAGTAAGAAAACAGAGGCTGTAATATTACTATTGAGAAGAATTCAAGCAAAACAAAACAAAAGCCACCATTCCCAATGATAAAAGGTGACTTTAACACAACATTCATTGTGTATAAGACAGATCAAGTGTACAAAAAAATAATAAAAATATAGAAGACAACATAATCAATAAGGTAGAGATTATGGATATGTAATAAAATTTTACACTCAAAATAGAAAATACACCTTATCTAATGCACATGATATATTCACAAAAACTGATCACATAATAAACTTTAAAAATACTGATTGTTTCATAGGGAAAGTCCTATGCAATCTTCAAAGAGCAAAGCCACAATGCTATAAACTATCCCTAACTTTCTGGAGGGAATAAAATACACACTCAGTGTATTTAACATTGTGGCTGTTGTGTGAGGGCCACCAATTCAAACCTCTTATGTCATAAACTTTGTTCACTACCAACCAGCTTTCCAACTATCAAGACCACCTCAAAATCACTTGCCTAGATCCCTAAATCCTATACAGAGCCTCTCTTGACTTCCCCTTTCTGAGAAATTACTAAGACCTAATCAAGGTTGATTTTCACTTACTATAAAATAAGTTAATAAACTTAGCCATACTTAATCAGCAGGTTTTTCTAGCTGATTTTGGGGGAGTGGACAGTGGAAAGAAGGAAAACTCAAAACAGATAAGGACTGGAGAGTATCTCAGAGAATAACACACAGAAATAAGAATATAAGAATCGACAGCAGTTGGGTGGGGGGGAATGAGAAATTTAGTTTTATCATACTGGAGATAAAAAAGACAAATTCTGGAGTGCTATTTTGAAGTCAGACCCATAGAAATGATTGGTTTAATTCTGGTGAATGGTAGAAGAAACTATATAGAGAAAACTGTTATGTTACCTATACCAATCCTATGAATAAGGAATAGAAATTATTTTACTAAACTCACCATTCAGAAGATTGAGACTAGAATACTATATAAAAACCACCTTAAAAATACTGCTTAGCATAATGTGTCATTCTTCTTGGGTAAAAGCCAACATAGTGGGTATAAGAACTAAGTGAGAGCAGCATACATAGACTAAACAATTATTCAAATGACAGAGTTAAAAGTAGAAATTTAAAAAAACACACACACCGAAGTCTTAAGGAGGGAAACCACTATTCTTGTTTCCACTCCCCCACAACTGGTTAACAACTGATGAGCAACAATTCATCAACTTAGGAGGTAATGCTTATCAAATTCCCTTCATGTAATTCATTTATAAGCTGCCTTTATCCCATTAGATGTTTCACAACTGGAAAGGATAGATGGCTTCTTCCAAGATAAAATTGACACACATTTTAGCAAAAATCAGTGATGGGATCACTTTGTCCAGTAAAAAACAGAACAAAACAAAAACAAACAAACAAAAGCAAAGCAAAAAAAACTACAAAACAATAATGTTTTTTTAAAGTCCATGTGCCATAGAATAAAGCCCATTTAAAATCCAAGATATCTCAATTTTGAAAATTCAGTAGATTCCATTTAGAAGCAATTAGTCTTCATCTTCACAATATCAGATATTAGAACATGACATATTTTCAAGATAAACAGAAACACTTTAAAACTGTCCCTACCCTTCCCATCCCAACCCCACTAAATATCTATCAGCATATTCTAGAAAGCAAAGCTTCTTCATGCAAGTATCCACCAGAAGCAACCACCACCACTTGTTCCTAAAATAGTAATGAAACAGAAGGGCAGTGAGAAAGCTGGAGAGGTGACTAATATACGGCAGAGGGTGTTCTAGAGCTACTGGCATGCAGTGACTGTCAAGCAGGTGAACAGAATCATTGGCAGAGGCTATCAGCTAGAACCCTTAAAGGGGCTGAATGCTCCAAGCAGAAAGCCTAACTTCCTGGCTCATCTCAATAGAGTTCTCAGTAAGAAAGAATTCTACCACCAAAAAGACTAAGGTTTGTAACAAAGGAAACTCTCAGGAACAAAGCAGCAATTACAAATGCTAAGTTCTTCCACAAATAAAGTATTTATGCTTTAGAGAATAAATTAAGCATGCTCCCTATTCACAGTAAAAAATATATAGGCAGTACTTTTCATTAAAATTAGTTTGCTTCAGCCCTGACTGGTTTGGCTCAGTGGACAGAGCGTCCGCCTACAGACTCAAGGGTCCCAGGTTGGATTCCAGTCAAGGGCATGTACCATGGTTGCGGGCACATCCCCGATAGGGGGTGTGTAGGAGGCAACTGATCGATGTTTCTCTCTCATCTATGTTTCTCTCTATCCTTCTCCCTTCCTCTTTTGTAAAAAATCAATAAAATCTATTTTTAAAAAATCAGTTTGCTTCATCACATAATTCATCTTTAACTAATAATCATAAAAGAGTATGTGTTGCTATTTATAACTAAAAAACAAGACGCCTCCAAAATGGAGTTATTTTATTGTACCTGAAGAGAGGGCTTTGGTCTAATTATATATATTAGTGATATACAAATTGTTCCAATCATTTACAATCCTACAGTTTGGCTCAGTGTAATGAATCATTTGTCTAATTAGAGAACTGATAGTGCACTTTTCTGTGTTGTTGTTTTTTCTTCCTTAGAATGTCAATATTGTCTTTTTAAAACTGGGTCTATCTACAACAAAAGATAAAGAAAATGAGAATGTTCTGGAAATTAGCAAAAATTTTAATAAACTCGATCTTTGGCACAAACAGCTTAAAATAGGTCAAAGATAAAATATTTAATGAGTTAAAAGAAGACCAACCTAAAATTTTCCTCTCATAAAAAAAAAAAAATGAGATCCAACTTAATTAAGGATATGCATGGTAATAATCTGCATATCACTCCACTTTACCAGTGTCATGTTTTAGTACATAACAGACATACAGGGTCCTTATATTGGGTATTTTCCAGGTCAATTCCAAAATTAACACTTTATATGCACAAATACATTCAACACTTGCCCAACTTTAGGGTGTCTCCCCAAAATGTATACACACACTTGGAATAATTATAAAGGCAGTGTTTATTAAAATACATTTCATATTCAAAATTGAGCTATCAGCTGTTAGAGTGTGTTTACATTTTTTTTGGGGGGGGACACATATATATATATATACATATATATATATATATATATACACACACATATATATATAACTTTGGTTGAGATCTGATGATAAAATTATATTTTTAGTTGAAATAATGCAGTTTTATTTAAACCTAGTTCCAATGTTATAATTTGTGATTATAACAAACTCAAGTACATACAAAACCTCTCCTTGGCTGGGTTGGTCTAGGGAGACATTTTTGGCATTGCTCATTATATTAAATTTTTAAAAATCCATGTTTATTTTCTATTACTAAAAAATTAGGGAGGAAAAGCAACTTTAAATGCAAAAAAAGAAAAAAAGCGAATACCATTTCAATTAAAAGCTATTGGTTGTCTAACTCTAACACATAAGCTAAGTCACTAGATCAGAGAGGGATCAGCAAACTATGGCCAACAGGTGAAATACAGCCCATTGCTGTTCTTGTAAACAGTTTTATTGGAATACAGCCACGCCCAGTTGTTTATTTATTGTCTCTGGCTGTTTTCACTCTGTGGTGGCAGAGTTAAATAGTTGCAACAAAGACTGCTTGACCCACAGAGTCTAAAATGTTTATCATCTCACCTGTTACAGAAAAAATACTTGAGGGTCCATGTTCCAGACCTTTCAAGACATAATACAGAACATTTCTACATTAAGTTAACCATAATGCTGCCTAATTTATGATTTGACATAAACTGCTAAAGTGCCTTTTCTCTTTGTCCTATTAAATTAAAGTTTAGCTTATTTGCTGTGTTCACTGAGGTTTCCTATGTACAAAACATTATCCAGGGAAGAAGCTGTGAAGGTTAGCTTTAGATTAGCAAAGACTATGCCCATCAGATTTGCTTGTTGCCTATTTTTCTTATATAAAATTACCATTTCGGAGTCACTGTGAGAGGCCTGACCCAGGATGGGAGCCGGCTCTAGCTCACAGTGAGAAGGTTGGTCAAGGGAGAGAAGGGGCTCAATGTCATCGTAATCATCTTCCTCTGTATCCCCCTCCCCATCAGCAAAAGTACCTCTAGTCAAGAAATCGGAGCGCGTCCGCGCCATTCGAGCTTTCTTTTTATGGGCCGGTCTGGCAACCTGCTTGACCAAATGATAAAACAAATAACACAACAATGTTTTGTTTTGTTTTTGAGATGATGCCAATGAAAGATATCAGAGAGCTCATGAATTTCTTGAAACATCCCTCCACCCACAATGTACTTTCCCCTAGAAGTGACAGAGATAACCAAAAGCAATCCATATACATTACTCTGGACAAAGGATGAGAATGGAAGCTAAATTTACACTCTCCATAGCCAAGGAAGTCATCTTTTACTGCCAGAAAGTCACAAAAATCATTTGCATAAATTGCCTTCTTTTTCTTAGCAACTTCTTTTTTGTAAATACCATCTGAGTTTGTAGACACCATTCCCTGCCTAAAGTACACCTCCCTAAGTAAGAACAAACTGAACTCATGGCTTCTTTCTCTATAAACTCTTCAGATTAAATGGGTAGATGAGATGCTATGTCTACAAGAATAATAATTTCCAAAATAGCATGCATTGATTTTGCATAAGATATAGATAGGCAAAATTCCATACTTACCTCTCCTTGGCCCGGCCCACTTAACTTCACAGGTTTCCAAACTGGTTCATCTTGTTTATGAAGTTTAGGATTTCCATTGTTTAAGGATTCCTTGTTGACACTTAGAATAAAAAATCAGGATTACATTTCAATTCCTGGCAGCAGTCTTAAAGTACAGCATAAAATATACTTCCACAACCAGGTAGAAGAATTCCAGCAAATTCCATGCATATTCAATTCCCAAAAAAATATATCAAAAAAATTCTGATTATCACATTGATAGTATTATCAAGAATTTATGGTTTTTTTTCAAGGTGGGGCAGGATAGGTGGATCTTTCTTGATCCTCCTCCCAGAAACAAACTGGAAATGAAACTAAATTGGGGAACATTCTCCCTGAATTAGCCAACTGAAGACTAGCTAAAGAGGAGAATTTTAAACAAGTAAGGGCAAAAACCACCTTGAGACTACACCTGTACAACAGCTTTCATGATGTGGTCAGGGTTGAGTATCACAGTCAGTCAGCCCAGGGGAGATCCCACCCACAAAAGGGACAACAACAATCAAGACCCAATTACCAGAGGAGAGCCTAAAGAACCCACAAAAGGAACATTTCTAGAGCATCCAGCTCAGGAGATAAAAGAGACCGCACCGCTGGATACCAAAGGACACTTAAGGCCACCCCACAAAGCCTGGGAGTCATAGCAGCTGTATCTAATACATAGAAACAAACACAAAGAGACAGCTAAAGTGGGGAGACAAAGAAACAACCCCCAAATGAAAGAAAAAAAGGACTCTCCAGAAAAAGAGCTAAATGAAATAGAGGCAAGCAATTTGTCAGACATAGAGTTCAGAACAAGGAATTTAGTGAGAATTACAGGAACTTAATGGGAACAACAAGGAACTTAGTGGGAATTACTACATCAGCATGAAAAAGGACATAGAAACCCTGAAGAAGAACCAGAAAGAAATAAATACCTTATCTGACATCAAAATATAAGGAATTAAAAGTAAGCTGGATGAAGCAGAGGATTGAATCAGTGATATGTAAGGAAAAAGAAAAACAACCAATAAGAACAACAAAAAGAAAAATAATTAAAAAAAAACAAGGATAGTTTAAGGGAACTTTGGGACAGTATCAAACATAACAATATCTACATCACAGAGGTACCAGAAGAAGAGTAACCAAGGAATAGAAAACCTGTTTTAAGAAATAATAACAGAAAACTTCCCTAACCTGGTGAAGGAAAAAGTCACACAAGTTCAAGAAGCACAGAGAGTTCCAATCAAGAAGAGCACAAAGAGACCCATACCAAGACACATCAAGATTAAAATAGCAAATGTTAAAGACAAAGAGAGAATCTTAAAGGCAGCAAAAGAGAAAGTTACCTACAAGGGAGTTCGCATAAGGACATAAGCTAATTTTCCAACAGAAACATTTCAGAAGGGACTGGCATGAACCACTCAAAGTAATGAAAAGCTAGGACCTGAATCCATGACTACCCTATCCAGCAAGGTCATCATTTGAAATTGAAGGCCAAATAAACAGCTTCCCAGACCAAAAAAAAAAAAAAAAAAAAAAAGGTAAAATTAGTTCAATACCACAAACCAGCATTGCAAAAAATGTTAAAGGGATTTGTGGACGTAAGAGGCCACATGCTAACCTGACAAGCTCAGAGGAGGCCTGCATGGTGGTCTTGCAAACTCAGAGACCTAAAGTAACCACAAAGGATGGTCTGAAATTAAACTTTAACTAAACACAGTTATGGTGGGTAGTTACGTCCTAGGCCAGTATCTTCACTGACAAGGTCAACCTTTACCTTAACTGAGCCTTTCTGTCCTTTTGCATCTATAATAACATATCCTTGAAATGTCTGGGTAACTTGTAACTTCCCTTTTTCTGGACCCCTTGGGGCACAACCTAATGTGCCTGGGCACCAGGAAAGATACCATAAATTCCTTCATTATCATGTTAATTGTTCCTGCACCCACCTAAGTACATGTCCTCTCTAATCTATCACCAATGGATTTCATGTTACCCACCTATGTCCCCTCCTTTGATTGCAATGTATAAAAATAGATGTAAGATCACCATTCTCCAGAGCATTATCTCAAAATATCCTATATAATAAAGAGGTAATATGCAAATTAATCCTCACGCCATCACAAGATGGCGAGCCCACAGTGGAGGCGGGATTCCTGTAACGAGCAATCAGCAGGGACCTGAGACTGTGTGGCACTGGGCTGGGGAAGGGGACCTGAAGTTGCGCCCCCCCACCCAGTAGGGCTCGACTGGGGACCTCAGGCCACACCCCCCGCCCGGCGTATGCCTGGTGACCTGAGGCTGTGCTCCCCACCTAGCGGGGTTTGACAGAGGACCTCAAGCTGCACCCTCCCCCTGAGCGGGGCTTGACAGGAGACCTCAGGCTGTGCCCCCACCTGGCACCTGGCTGGGGGACATGAGGCTGCGCCCCCCTACCCGGTAGGGCTTGACGGGGGTGGGGCCGGGCGGGTCTGGATCTCACGTGATTTCAAGGTGCGCGCAGGTGGGTGGGGACTTGACTCTGGGTCCCTTGGCGCATCCCAGACTCTGACAGGAGGAAGATTTTCATATATTTTACTAATTTTCTTTCATCTCTGACACTTCTATTATAGAGAAAGGGCAAATAGCAATATTAAAATATTTCCTCTAATTAATTCCCTTTTAATGTGCACAAATTTCATGCACCAGGCCACTAGTCCTATATAATAACATCCTAATATGCAAATCAACTGAACGGCAGAATGATCAGTGGAATGACTGGTCACTATGACGTGCAATGACCGCCAGGGGCCAGATGCTCAACACAGGAGCTGCCCCAAGCCAGCACACCCCGACTGGCAGCGGTGGCAGGGGGCAGGGCCAGTGAGCAGGCGGCACCAGGCCAGCCAAAGCAGGTGCAAGTGGGGGCTCCGATCGCCCTGCCAGTCACCCCACAGATCGGCCCTGATCGCCGGCCAGGCCTAGGGATCCTACCCATGCATGAATTTCGTGCACTGAGCCTCTAGTATCTTTAGAAAAATCTAATGTGCCTGGGCATGAGGATAGATACCACAAATTCCTTCATTGTTATCATGTTAATTGTTCCTGCACCCACCTAAGTATGTGTCTATTATTTTACTTTTTATCCAATCCCAGGGTCTCCCCGCTTTGCTTTCTCCCACCCTTCTAGTCTATCACCAATGGATTTCAGGTAACCCATCTTTGTCCCTCCTTTGATTGCAATATCCTACCTAATAAAAGAGTAATACAAAAATTAACCATCACTCCGCTACACCCACAAGCCACGCCCACCAGCCAATCAGTGTGAGTATGCAAATTAACCCCAACCAAGATGGCTGTCACCACAAAGAGTAGGAGGGAGGCTTGGGTTTCCCCAGCAATAGAGGAAGCCAAGCTTTCCACACACCCTGGCAGGCCCAGGCCTCCACTCAAGAATACAAAGTTTCAATGATAGAAGATAAATCCCAAGATAAATGGTGGCAGCCACAGAGCTGGAAAGAGCAGGCTAGGGTTGCCCGAAGAAGCAAAGCTTTCAACTTGCCCTTGCCGGCCTAGGCCTCCACTTAAGGCTACAAAGTTTCAATTATAGAAGGTACACAAATCCAAACAGAAATGGCAGCAGCCACGGAGCAAGCAGGAGGCTTGGCTCCACTCCAGGCTACAAAGTTTCAATTGTAGAATGTAAATATATCCCAGATATGACCCAAGGGCCTCTGCTTGGGTCACCAGGGAGCATGGCTGGCCTGCAAACCACCACAGGCCCCTCAGCCAGGCCGCCCCACACCCCAAGGGAACCCCCACCCTGATCCAGGACACCCTTCAGGGCAAACCAGCTGGCCCCCACCCATGCACCAGGCCTCTATCCTATCTAATAAAAGAGTAATATGCAGATTGACCATCACTCCAACACACAAGATCAAGATAGCTGCCCCCATGTGGTCAAAGATCCTGCCCCCATGTGGACACAAGATGGCCACCACAAGATGGCCAGCAGGAGAGGGCATTTGGGAGGGACCAGGCCTGCAAGGGAGGGCAGTTGGGGGCAATCAAGCCTGCAGGGGAGGGCAGTTAGGGGTGACCAGGTCGGCAGAGGAGGGAAGTTGGGGGCAAACAGGCTGGCAGGGGAGCAGTTAGACATTAATTAGGCTGGCAGGGCAGTGGTTAGGGGGTGATCAGGCTGGCAGGCAAAAGTGGTTAGGGGCAATCAGGAAGGCAGGCAGGTGAGCAGTTGGGAGCCAGCAGTCCTGGATTGTGAGAGGGATGTCCCACTGCCCTACATGAGCAGTGGGACATCCCTCGAGGGGTCCCAGAATGGAGAGGGTGAAGGCTGGGCTGAGGGACATCCTCCCCCCCCCCCCCCGTGCACAAATTTCGTGCACTGGGCCTCTAGTATAAATCTAGATGTAACCTGTCATTCTCTGGAGCATTATCTCAATTCGTTGAGGTTCTGCTTCCTGGCAACTGTTGACAGATTGGCTCAAATAAACTCACAAGAATTCTTTCCAGGCTTGAATTTTTTTTTTACATTAACAGACTGCTTTAAAAAAGAAGACAAAATATAAAGAGAGGTACATGGGTATAAAGGGAAAAAAAATGGCAATAAATAAGTACCCAGCAATAAGAACCTTAAGATGTAAACAGATTACATGCTTCAATTAAAAGACATAGGGTAGTAGAATGGATAAGAAAACATGACCCATATATATGCTGTCTACAAGACACCCACCTCAGAACAAAACATATAGACAGGAAGTGAAGGGATGGGAAAAAATATTCCATGCAAATGGAAATGAAAAAAAAAGTTGTGAGTAGCAAGGTGGGACTAGAGGGATTATACAACATAACCAAGGTCATATATGAAAAACCTACAGCCAATATCATACACAATGGGCAAAAAATAAATAAAAGCATTTCCATTAAGATCAGGAATAAGACAGATATGTCCACTCTCACCACTCTTATTCAACACTAGAGGCCCGGCGCACAAAATTCATGCACTGGGGGTTGGGAGTGGGGGAGTGCCCCTCAGCCCAGCCTGCACCCTCTCCAATATGGGACCCATCGGGGGATGTCCACAGGGATCGGGCCTAAACCGGCAGTCAGACATCAACTCTCACAATCTGGGACTGCTGGCTCCCAACCACTTGCCTACCTGCCTGCCTGATTGCCCCTAACCGCTTTTGCCTTGCAGCCTGATCACCCCTTAACCACTCCCCTGCCAGCCTGATCAATGCCTAACTGCTCCCCTGCTGGCCTGATTACCCCAACTGCCCTCCCCTGCAGGCCCGATCGCCCCCAGCTGACTTCCCCTACCAGCACAGTCACCCCCAACTGCCCTTTCCTGCCAACCTGGTTGCCCCCAACTGCCCACCCCTGCCAACCTGGCCCCCTCCAACTGCCCTTCCTCCCCATTAGGCCCAGTCACCCCCAACTGCCCTCCCCTGCAGGCCCGGTCACCCCCAACTGCCCTCCCCTGCAGGCCCGATTGCCCCCAACTGCCCTCCCCTGCAGGCCCGGTCATCCCCAACTGCCCTCCCCGACTAGCCCAGTCAACCCCAACTTCCCTCCCCTGCCAGCCTGGTCACCCTTAACTGCCCTCCCCTGCCGGCCTTGTCGCCCCCAACTGCCCTCCCCTGCCAGCCTAGTCGCCCCTAACTGCCCTCCCCCACAGGCCTGGTCGCCCCCAACTGCCCTCCCCTGTAGGCCCAGTCGCCTCCAACTGCCCTCCCCTGCTGGCCTAGTTGCCCCTAACTGCCTTCTCCTGTTGGCCTGGTAGCCCCCAACTGCCCTCCCCTGCAGGCCTGTTCCCCCCCCACAACTGCCCTCCCCTGCTGGCCTGGTACCCCCCAAATGGGGCTACCAAGGGGCTACCAGGCCGACAGGGGAGGGCAGTTAGGGGCAACCAGGCCAGCAGGGGAGGGAGGGCACTTGGGGGGACCAGGCCTGCAGGGAAGGGCAGTTGGGGGCAACCAGGCCTGCAGGGGAGGGCAGTTGGGGGCAACTAGGATGGCAGGGGAGGGCAGTTGGGGCGACTCGGCCTGCAGGGGAGGGCAGTTGGGGGCGACCAGGTCGGCAGGGGAGGGCAGATGGAGGCGACTAGGCCTACACGAGAGGGCAGTTGGGGGCAATCAGGCCTGCAGGGGAGGGCAGGCCGGAGCGAAGGCAGTGCCGGAGCCACCTTTTCGCCTTTGCTCCGGCCCGGAGCCACCTTTACGCCTTCCCACACTGCCCAGAAGCCCGGAGTGGCTGGGGCCGTGTGGAACGCCTGCATCCCACCCCGGCTGCTCGCACCTATGTATGCAAATTAACCCGCCATCTTTGTTGGGTTAATTTGCATACTCACTCCTGATTGGCTGGTGGGAGTTGCGAAAGTTTGGTCAATTTGCATCTTTATCTTTTATTAGTGTAGATAGTGCTGGAAGTCCTAGCCACAGCAATCAGACAAGAAGAAAGAAAGGCATACAAATTGGAAAGGAGGGAGGAAAACTGTCATTATTCACAGATGACATAATATTGTACAAAGAAAACTTTAAAGACTCCACCAAAAAACTACTAGATCTAATAAATGAACTCATCACAGTAGCAGAATACATAATTAACATCTTGTCCTTTGTCCTATGTAATAATCCCTAAACAATCCTAAATAGATGGCAGTCTTTCCTAGGTAATGGCATTTCAGATATCTCCTTTTTTGACTAATGCATGATCAAGCCTAGCAATCCTAACTTCTCCTAAAAGATTCCCTTTTGGCCATTATAATTTCCCTTGCCACAGTTGTGCCTATTGGTCTTTGATTAGCTCTCCAAAGAGAGCAATAATTATTAGAACCTTTTTAAAAAAAATTTCAGAGAGGGAGAGAGGTAGAAATATCAATTATGAGAGAGAATCATCAATCAACTGCCTCCTGCAACGTCCCCCCACTGGGAACTGAGCCCGAAACCCTAGCATGTGCCCTAACGGAATAAAACTGTAATCTCCTGGTTCATAGGTTTATGCTCAACCACTGAGCAATACCGGCCGGGCTACTAGAACATTTGATAGCACTTGACCACCCTAATTTTTAAACTCATGGCATTTCCTTTAGATTCCACTTCTTTTTGTTCTTCCTCATGAACCAGATGAAGACCATCATGTAGTTATCACCACTATGAAACCCAATGCTGATTCCTAATCATGACACTCAGGTTTTAGTCCCAGCTATTTAATGTGACCTTAAGTCATTTCACCTCTGGAGGCACCAGTGAACTCATCTATAATATGTGAGAAATGGACTAGATAAATTTAAAAACACCAACATTTATAACTCTATAAAATGCTAAGGTTTCTTGTATTACTTATAGAATGAAAGACTTGAAATATACATTTTACTTAAGCTTTTACATAAACAATCTAATATATAATCATTTTGAAGATAAGCAGATCTTACTTAGGTAAAGCAAACTAGATCGAGTAGACTAAAGATAGTTTATCTTGAAAAATTTCTTTTAAAAAGTAATTCACAAGGATGATTAATGATTAATCAGCAAAAAGATTATGACTCACTTTACTGTGATACTCGCTTTGCTCAGTGGTCTGGAATTGAATCCTCAGTATCTCTGAGGTATGCCTGCAAAATTCTCCAAAAAGTCTCCCATTTATACATAAAAGTAAATAAACATTTCACTTACAGGGAAATACTCATATTTTCCTTTGGTGTGAAGAAAATGGCCCTAGTAGTTCCATCTCTGGGAGGGTCATTAGATTTGTGGCTATTAGACTGAGTTGGCCTAAAGTGTTCTCTTTTTGAAATGCCATTATTATTGAATTTACAGGCTACATTCAGTTGGTTGGACATTCTGTCTGTCTTGGATAATTCATTGACAGTACTAGATTGGCTTGGGCCTCCTTTTCTTTCAAAGAACAGGGTGACAGGTCGATCCTTCAGGGGAAAGTGAGCAGAGGGATTGTCTTTTAGGGCAAGAGCTGCATCTTGTACAGTTACCGATGGATGCCCTACGACATCAGATTCTTTCTTATTAGGGGTATTCGGAATGAGGAGAGAGGACGGCCTCTCTACTCTTTGCTTTGATTGATAGAAAGATGATACTGGAAAAGACTCCCCAATTCTTTGTTTTTCAATTGTCTTGAAGGTTTTACGCTCCCTCTCTAAAATATCTGTTTGCTGTCGAATCTGTTCCATCATCTCTTTTTCATTCTGCTGCTGCAACTGTTTTTGCCTTTCTTCCTTCTCAGTGTTCAGCTTTTCCAACTTCTTAAGCACAGTATTAGAAGAATCTGTACTCAAAGCAACAACTTGATTTTCTCCTGAGAAGCGATACATTCTAGTTTTCCTGTTAATATCCAAAGTAAGAGCTGGAATTGTTTCTTCACTTTCCATTAGTTTGTTTCTCTGGATACTTGTGTCTAGTTGGGAACTTGTTTTCAGTGGGTCTTGAGGAATATAAAAAAATGTAGGCAGACTACTGGAAACAAAGGACTCTCTCAGTTGTGGCTTACAGGTAACAGATTCAGAACTGCAAACCAGTTTTTCCGTCACAGTCCCATTATTCAAATGCACTGAATCAGAGGATGCTCCCTTTTGAATCAAAGTATAGCTGGTCTCACTTGAGGCACTTTGGGCATTGGCCTGTGAATCACATTTCTGACTGCTAGATATCGAAGGTGAGAGAGACTGCAGGTCTCCTTCATCTAACATGACAGACTCTAGTTTGCCCTTTTGGCTTTCCTCACAGCTCAGAAGTTCCAAACTTTCTTGAGAGCTTTCACTATCAGGTGTGCCCTGTAAAGACTGAAGGCCCTCAGGCATCAGTTCTGTAGACCATCGGCGTTCTTCTGAAGGAGACACACCACCAAGAGAACGAACTTTTAGCAATTCTAAGCTAAATATAGCTTGTTCTAGTTCTCTCATTCTCCGACTTTCTCTTTTGGCCCGACCTACTTTTTTCTGGTGGAGATCTTCCAAGGACTTGGGTCTCTCTCTTATAATCACATCTTCCTGCAAATCCACACCACTCTGGCTTCTGGCTCTCTCCTGTTGCTTGTTTGAGGAATCCTTCAAGCAGTCCACTGAACTAATTCGATTACTCTCTATCACAGACTTATATTCCTCTATGGCTTTTACTCTGTTGTCAAAGGAACAATCCTCCCATTCTGAAGGGTCTGAACCCTGAATTTTCAGAGCTCCATGTGGCTCAATATTCATCAACCCAAGTTCTAGTTTTGTTTCTTTTAGCCTTTGTTCTTTTAAAGCTTTAAATCTATATGAAAATAGGAGAAAAAGAAAAGCAGGTTATCACTGGAAAAAATACATTTACTTAAATACATTTACTGAGAACTTAAGAAAAAAATTTTAATATACCTAAAAGTATTTTTCAAACTAACTTCAAAGCACATTTCATAGTTCTATTTCGATTAGTGAGATTATATATCATTAAGTGCATTATTTGTAATTAAGCTTTCTACTAAAAAAAGTAAATAAAACCAGAAGTAAGCTCTCCTTTAACAATATCCTTATATTATATAATAAAGAGCAAATATGCAAATGGTTGTCATGTCCTCATGCCATTACGCTATAATGGCTGAGACACTCAACACTGGGGAGAGAGGAATGGGGACCAGCCAGGCACAAATGAGCTCATGAAAGAGGAATGGGGACCAGCCAGGCTGCAGGAAGGAACAAGCTGCATGCCCCAGTGGCTGGGACTGCAGCCTGGAAGAGGAATAAGCCGCCTGCCCTGCAGTCCTGGGCACCAGCGGCTGGGGCTGCAGCCCAAGAGAGGGACAAGCCACCTGCCCCACAGTCCTGGGTGCCAGCAGCTGCACCTGTGCCTGCGGCCTGGGAGAGGGACAAGCTGCCCGCGCCATGGTCTGGGGCACCTGCGGCTGTGGCCCAGGTGAAGCCGCCTGCTCATGGTCCCCTGTGGCTGCAGCTGGCCCAGGCAAAGCCGGCCCAGGTCCTGGGTGCCTGCGGCTGGCCAGAGGGAGGGAAGCCCAGGTCCCAGGTGCCTGCGACCAGCCAGAGGAGGGAATCCTGGGTCCCAGGTGCGGGGAGAGGCAGAGGTGGTTAGGGGCGATCAGGCCAGCAGGGGAGCAGTTAGGGGCAATCAGGCAGGCAGGCAGGCAAGCAGTTAGAAGCCAGCAGTCCCGGATTGCAAGAGGCAGTCAGACATCCCCCGAGGGGTCCCGGATTGGAGAGGGTGCAGGCCAGGCTGAGGTACCGGTTTTCTAGTTTAAACATAAAATTAAAGTTTCTAAAGGTAAAAACAGTTGAATAATGCCGATTTCTAAAGATTCAATCTAATGTAAAAATTAACTTAGCATTTATAACCACAGACCATGTAGGTTTTCAGTCCACTTTAATTCAATAAACACTTATTTAGCTTCTATTATGGACCACACAATGTAGATTAAAATTGCTAGGAGTATCACAGTTTAGTGGAGAAGACAAATTGCACAAAACCAATTCTAATACAAGTTAGGCAAGTATTAGAGCAAAAGTATAAATAATGTACTTGAACAGAGGGACGAATTATTATAACAACAAAGATTACCTTTGTCTTGCTCTGAATCCTCTACATATTGACTGCAAAAGGATAATTTTGTTCCTTTGTTCTTGATACTTCTTACTTTCCCTGTAGCCTTTCCACCTTGCCTGTATACAAATAGCAGCCAAGTGCCTCCACCGATAGCACTCCCTCCATCTCTGCTGGATGATGAGGGTTGCAGTCCGGAGCTCCAAATACCGCTGCCTCTCTAAGTGAGCACGCCAGGACGCTTGGAGAAGAGTAGCTGCACTAACCATAACTAGAGCATCCTTTTGCACAGCTGCGTCTCTGACTTGCTTTTGGTTTAAGTAATTCCGCCAGAATCGCTGTGGGGAAGACAAAATAATAGAAACTGTTGTCATATCTTATACCACATTTTCACAGAAAAAGGAAAAAAAATAAATTTCTTATGTCATAATTAGAGGGTAAGTGGCTAAACAGCTAAATGGTGGGTGATTAAAAAATGTTTTCTTCTCTAGATATGCTTAAAGCAAATATTTTAGATAATATAATCTCAATAAAGTTAATTATAGAACTTAACTTAAAATTCTGATGCTTTCATGTCCTATAAATTAACTTTAACAAGTTATAAATTATTCTAATACTACAATTTGCCTATATTAATTGGGTTTAAGATCAACATGTACACATTTCAAATATTAAGATAAAAAGATTTTCTTGTACAAACAGAATAGGTCCTGTGAAAGAGCTATTGTATAAATCGATGAGAAAGAAAGTAAAACAGGTAAATGTGAAATAAGGTACCTATAAACCAAGATGAGTACCTAACAACAATGTATTTATAACACGCAACTGTCACTCAGAAAACTATTAAATATAACTATGTAACAAAAATTAAGGCACATAATTCCTTTGCCCCAATCATACCTCACAAGCCATTATAACTATAAATTCAATTTAATTTAAATTCAACTCCATCGATATTTATTAATAGTCTTTTTTATATGCCAAGTAATCTTTTCAGTGTTATCAACATTTTAAAAATGTGTAGAATACATTCTCATCTCTGAAGAAGTTTATATTCTTATTTATATGTTTCATAGTAAAATAATTCTTTACTAAAACAAAGGCCAAATAAAATAGCCAATCTCATGCAAGGAACCCTTTGTCTCCCACCTGAATGACAATGGAGGCCTGTCTCAGATGGAGAAAATGCAGCCTGCACAGCAAGACCCTAAACCATCGCTGTAACAATACTATTCTGCGGAGCACCTCTTGGTGAAGCAGGTCTTGTAGGTGCTGTCGTTCCTGTTCCTTTAGGAACACCTACCAGAAAGAAGAAAGATGAGAAATACAGTTTAAGAAGAAATGAGAAATTTATTTCATGAATCATCCCTTCTGTGATAAGCATTTTTAGAGAAGAACAAATACAGTGGCAGATTTATAAAAGCAGTACTGATAAATACTTTTTACAATTTATCCAAAGTAGTCATTCTCAAAATAGAAAGAAGACGTTAGGATACAGAAGGAGAAACGGGAAGGTGCACATGTGTACAAAAATCCCAGTGCAAGGTATTAGGATACACTAGAGGCCTGGTGCACAGATTCGTGCACATTGAAAGGAAATTAATTAGTAGGTGGCCAGTGGGGCAGGACCGGGCGAGAGGGGTCGGACATGCCCTGAAGCCAACTTTCCATGGTCCTTCCCTGGCTGGCCACACCTGGGGCAGCACCAGGTCTTGCAGGGCATCTGCCAAGTGAGCGGGGTCCCTCCAGCAGGTGGGGGTCCCTCGACCTGGCCTGCGGGGATTGGGCTGAAACCAGCAGTACGACATCTCCCGAGGGGTTCCAGAGTGCAAGAAGGCATTCTGCAAAGTTGCTGTCGCTCAGCAGCTCCCGCATTGAGCATCTGCCCCCTGGTGGTCAGTGCACATCATACCGACGGGCCGGTAAGCTGGTCACTTAGCCTTTTACATATATACTAGAGGCCCAGTGCACGAAACACGAAACCCAGTGCCCAGCCTGTACCCTCTCCAATCTGGGACCCCTGAAGGGATGTCCGACTGCCCGATGGGATCGGGCCTAAACGGGCAGTCGGACATCCCTCTCACAATCCAGGACTGCTGGCTCCCAACTGCTTGCCTGCCTGCCTTCCTGATTGCCCCTAACCGCTTCTGCCTGTCAGCCTATTACCCCCTAACCACTCTGCTGCCAGCCTGTTTGCCCCCAACTTCCCTCCTCTGCCGGCCTGGTCACCCCTACCTGCCCTCTCCTGCAGGGTTGATCACCTCCAACTGCCCTCCCTTGCAGGCCGGGTGCCTCCCAACTGCCCTCTCCTGCTGGCCATCTTGTGGTGGCCATCTTGTGTCCACATGGGGGCAGGATCTTTACCACATGGGGGCAGTGATATTGTGTGTTGCAGTGATGATCAATCTGCAGATTACTCTTTTATTAGATAGGATAGAGGCCTGGTACAGGGATGGGGGCCAGCTGGTCTGCCCTGAAGGACATCCCGGATCAGGTGGGGGTTCCCTTGGGGTGTGGGGCGGCCTGAGTGAGGGGCCTGTGGTGGTTTGCAGGCCAGCCACGCCCCCTGGCAACCCAAGCAGAGGCCCTGTTATCTGGAATTTATTTTCCTTCTACAATTGAAACTTTGTAGCCTGGAGCGGAGCCAAGCCTGGGGCTCCTTCTGCGGGCCGGCAGCCATTTGTGTTGGGGTTATAATTGAAACTTTGTTGCCTTAAGTGGGTGGGCCCGGCCAGGGTGTGCAGAAAGCTTTGCTTTGCCTGTTGCCGGCGGCAACCCTGGCCTGCTCTCTCAAGCTCCATTCTGCCGACATTTGTTTGAATTTGTTTACCTTCTATAACTGAAACTTTGTAGCTTGAGTGGAGGCTTAGGCCTGGCCAGGGCAGGCAGAAAGCTTGGCTTCCTCTGTTACCTAGGAAACCTTGCTCTCTGTGGCTGTAGCCATCTTGGTTTGGGTTAATTTGCATGCTCGCTCTGATTGGATGGTGGGCGTGGCTTGTGGGCGTGGCTTGTGGGTGTGTCGTAGGTATGGTCAATTTGCATATTTGTCAATTATTATATAGGATAGATTATTCCCTTGGAAAATTCACCACCATCATGAGCCAATGTACTGCTGGTAGCATATCATATTTCTATTGACTTTTTAAAAATATATATTTTATTGATTTTTTACAGAGAGGAAGAGAGAGGGATAGAGAGTTAGAAACATCGATGAGAGAGAAACATCGACCAGCTGCCTCTTGCACACCCCCTACTGGGGATGTGCCCACAACCAAGGTACATGCCCTTGACTGGAATCAAACCTGGGACCCTTGAGTCCACAGGCCGACACTCTATCCACTGAGCCAAACCGGTTTCGGCTCTATTGATTTTTTTTTTTAAGAGAGAGGAAAGGAAAAAGAGAGAGAGAAACATTGATGTGAGAGAGAAACATCAATTGGTTGTCTCACACACATCCCCCAACTGGGGATCAAACCTGCAACCTGGGTATGTGCCCTGACCAGGAATCAAACCCACCACCTTTCTGTATACAGGACAATGCTCCACACAACTGAGCCACACAAGCCAGGGTGTCATATTTTTCAAAGATGTTGGAGTAGGGGAAAACAAGTTGAGAACCACAAATCTCCAAGTTTGATCATAAAATGAATAAACCAATAATAAGTCTTTTAGAAACCCAGTATGCACCAAAGGCTTCTTGCTGACCAAAGCTATTAATCAGTTTATTTTTTTACTCCTTCATTCCATTAAAAAAATCTAGGGGGATACAAAGATAACTTAGATATGGTCCCTTAGAAAATAGGATTTGCACTCACCTTAAAGAGCAGGTAGATATTAAAAATTGTATACACTTAAGGTATACGTTTTGATGTATGTATACACTGTGAAATGATTACCACAATCAAACTAATTAACATACCCATCACCTCAAAATAAAAACATTGTCAAAAATAAAAACATATTTTTAAAAAGAGCACCAGTCCTGGCCAGAGGCTCCGTCAGTCAGTTGGAGGATTCAATTCCCAGTCAGGGTACAAACCTAGATTGTGGGTTCAATCTCTGATCGGGGCACCCAGGAGGCAACTGATCAATGTTTCTCTCTCACGTTGATATTTCTCTCTCTCTAAAATCAATAAAAACATATCCTTGGGTGAAGATTAAAACATAAAATAAGTTGCCTTTAAAAAGAGCACATAGATATTAGATACCAAAATGGAAAAGAGTAAACTAATGAGGGCAAGAGACAGAGGACCCCACCTGAGCAAAATAAGAAGTTGGAAATAATGATAAAGGCACGTACAGGGACAATGAAATACCTAATCTTAAAATGAAGGAATTAAATAGTGTAAGATCACAATATGAAGGTTCTTGAAAAGGAGAAAGATGTTTGAATCTAATGAGAAGGTTATCAGGAGATTATTACTGAGCAGGAAGTCAACATAAAGAAAGAAATATATTAAGATGATTTTGACAAAATGGGTAGATTTCAACAGAATAACAAACAGACTGGAACTAGACGAGGGATCTGTTTCCTGTAAGAGAAATGTATGTGAAAGGTAAAGAAACAGACTTACCATGGAAGCAGTAGCATTAGAGAAAAGGGGAGAGATGTGAGAATCATTTGTTAAAAAAAAGAAACAATTTTGTAAAAGGATTAAAGTAAAGGGTAAGCCAAATATGATTACGGATTCTAGCCTAAGGAACTAGAAGAAGGATGACAGAAAAGAGCAGTTGATAAATTAAGGATAGTAGGGAAGTCAGGATAAGGTGACCTTGGGCAAGTAGAGTTGGAGATTACAGTAGATAGAGCACTAGGGGAGATGATTTTTAGGCAGTTAAAATTTTAGGTAGAACTAGAGAATTGGCCAGAAGCTCTTTAAATTGACTATATTATTAAGTAAAAAAAAAATCGTGGCCTACTCAAATTCCTTATGACATCTGGAAAACTATGTTTTTCTTTGTTTTCTTGTTTTTTTGTTAATCCTCACCTGGGGATATTTTTCTATATATTTTTAGAGAGAGTGGAGGGGAGGGAGAGAGAGACAGAAAGAGAAACATCAATGTAAGAGAGACACATCGATTGGCTGCCAACCACACCTCGACTAGGGATCAAGTCTGCAACGTAGGTATGTGCCCTTGAATGGAATCGAACCCAGGACCCTTCAATCCACAGGCTGATGTTCTATCCACTGAGCAAAACTGGCTAGGGCTGGAAAATTATGTTTTTTTACAAAACATTATCATAGGCAAAGATTGTCATTATTATTTAAACACAAAAATACACTCAATTTTGACAATATATATTTACCATAGATTTTCCAACTTGATAATTATTTGGATTAGTATTTATTTTCCTGAAGAAATCCTGAATGTAAAATTTAGATGGAGTAATATTTCGAGGAAGAAGTACATGGAAGTGGCTCACAAAATCCTGAAAAAATGAAAAGAAAACGTTATAAAGCCACAAAAGAATGTCATGAAAATGTTATAAAGCTACAAGATCCTAAATTTTAGCTAACTATCCTTTTATTGATCCATTTCTCATTCTTTTAAATAAGGTGAAACCAAGGAAGTACTTGTTAACTTAAAGTATTACCAAAGGTTAACTTATAAAATGGAAGGAGGTGTAGTGAGTTCGACATAGTATTTTGTTATCAAAGGGAAGCAGGAGAAGAAAAGAAGAGCAGAATCTAATCATCCCTTTTGAGAAAGCTGTACTAAAAAAAAAGAAAAGAAAAAGTTATTTAACAATAATCAGAAACTTTTAGCAAAATTTAGAAAAATAAGCAAAGTGACAGTTATTACAGGATGAAGCTTTCCCTCCAAGTAACAATAAAAGACTTGCTCAGTTGCTGAAAAGCTTCAATATACTTTTTTATACCCAGAGCAGCAGTAACTGATGAGAATAAGCATGAGTCTTGCTGGCAGCTTCCTATAAAAGAAAATCCTGCTGAGAAAACTTTAGCAAAAAACAAATGAAATCTTTTTTTTTTTAAACTATTTTTTAACTAAAATAATTCTGATTGAATTATTTTAGTGTGAAGACTTATAATACATGTGAAGAATTGCTATGCTGCGAGTAAATTTAGTATTTACTCATAAGAGTCTGAAGAACTGTTATGCTATGAGTAAATATAGTATGAAGCAATCAGTGTTATGAGTAAATTTAGTATTAGGAAACATTCAGATCAAATGAGAATAGTCAAGTACTGGATCCTCTTAAAACACAAGTTTAATAAGACTGGTGCCATTCAATGGAAGTGAGTACTCACTACCTGTTTAATTCTGTGTACAAAAGATGGAATGGAAAGGAAGAATTAAGAGAAATAAGCCCCAAATAAAAAATAAGCAAGACAGGAATAATTTACTTGATATGCACATATACTTAAAGATCACTGTAAAAGTATAACCTGGAAAGAGTATTTGCAGCTGTATCCTGATTGGCGAATTCGAACTGTCTCCAGCATCCCAGTATACCGAAGCTGCCTAAGCACCAAGGCTTCACTGAACCTCAATGGCAGCTAAAACAAAGCAATAGAAAAAAGAATAGATCTCCAAATTAATGTTTGTCTTACAAATATGATTAAATTTTGAATATCTAGGAACTGACTTGAAGCTTGTCTGGTTAAGATATAGTGAAGTGACAAGACAATCTTCAAAAATGTTCTGACTGCCTGACCCTATGGAATATGAGAAACCAGGTTTCCAGACTTCTCTAGCTGTAGTTCAAAAGGAATGTAGTTACCCACAGAGAAGGCCACATAGGAGTCAATATAAAATACATAACAAAACTAACCTACTTACATATGGTCAAGAGTGTCTGTATTTTTGTTTTTAATTACAATTTTATCTATAATCTCACTCAGAAACTACCTGCCCTACTTTACCAGTTGCCTTGGTTGAGAGCTGACAGATTCTTCTTCTAATGAGTAGTACAAGGTTAAGAGTAGTTTATTTCCTTAAATACTTTTGCTGATAATACTGGTATGACACATTGAAAAACAAAAAATCCCTCTAGTCCCTGACAATTGATTTCATTGTAAAGGCATTGATAGGGAAGAAGCTAATAGTCACAATGCCCTTAAACTCCTAGGTATCTCTGTAGACACATTTTCAGACATTCAAAACAATATGCATTTGGAGCTTCTGATATTTCTCCCTATTCATTCTTAATACTATTTTCAATGATTCCCTAAAGCAATCCCAAACATTTTCCTTCAGACAGATGGGGCATACCAGTTGTCAAGGAAAAAAAGTCAATGGGCAACTTATGTTAAATAGTAATAATAATAGTTGACACCTATTTAGTACTTATTCTATACCCTGAAATACCTCATTAATTGAATTCTTTGTATAGCAAGGTCTCATTTAATAACAGGGACTCAAACTTCTATTTAACTATAAATAAAATGGTTTCTTTCTTAGTCACTATAAAAGAATAGCGACATTTACCAACCACTTAGTATGAACTGGGAACACTCTTAAGTATATTACCAGTATTAACTCACATATACTCACGAAACACTATGAGGTCCTATAAATACAATATATTCTTACATGGATGAAAACATTTAAACCACAGAAAGGTTAACTTGTCTAAGGTTACAAAGCTTGAAAATAACCAAGTTAGAGACTGCTTCCTAAGAATTAAGAAAGCTGAACATAATTCCTACAGTCTAGCTGTTTAGGCTGGGAGCTCCTTTCTCCTCTGATGAACATAAAGGAAGATGATAAATGTTTACACTTTTTAGATATATTCTGCAAAGCCCTAATTAGGGGATCTGTCATAGAAAACAGAAAGGAATCAAAAACACCCATATCTTCCCTATTTTACAAAGATAAGAATCTCTAAACATGAAAAATGCCTAGCAAGTTCATTAAGAGTGACAATGTATATCCAAACAAGAGAGATTAATCTCTGGGTAATAAAAATTGCATAAAACCCTCATTATGGAATTTCAAGAGATATTTGCTTCTCAAAATTCTTGTAGCTATTAAATCAATACCATATAAACACCTTACAGGCAAGTAGGTATAAAAACAAGAAAAATATCCACAGAAACTATAGAACACTGTTTTCCTTAAAAAATATTATAGATAGCTCTTTCTATCCACTTGCTCGCCGTAGAAAGAATTTAAAGCTTCGTTTGAAGTAAGCTGAGCGAGAAGTTCTCATGTATAGGACATTTTTACCTTTTCTGCATTAGAGCGAATGCATTTTACAAAATATGGTTCTGCTTGACCAAGTGTCTCCATCAGCTTGTTTAATGAGGCCTGCGATACAAAGCAATAATATAATGAGAATTTCCTTCCATTCCACATTGGCAACAATATATAAATATAAACAATGATGTTGTTAAAATATGCATAAATGAGTGGTATACAAAAAATAGGTTTATTTCTGAAAAGCCAAATGACCATTGCAGCATGGCTTTAGAGTCACATGAATCATATCCCATTCAGGTTATCTTGCAATCATTTTGACCTTTTAGTATCAATCTGAAAGAAACAGATTCCTCTTTGTTAAAAGTAAAATAGAAACTAACCTGAAACTGAGCACTGATGCTGAGAGGTTTCTTCTTCTTGTGCAAATGAAGAAGGGACTTGGTTATGCGATCCTGCAGAGTCAGTCTTGCCAGGTGCTTTAAAGAATTTACCTCTAGCAAGTGCTAAAAAGAAATGGGGGGGGGGGGGAGGGGAGAGAATAAAATCCTTCACATAAATTAATCTAAGAATAGGGAACACAAAATTGTAAGCCAGTGTTCATCATTTCCTATGTATAATGACTATGGTGAATATGGGAGATTGATATTCAACATCCATCTTACCTTCCTCCTGCTTTCCTGCAGAAGCTTTCCAGCAAACAAGAAAACTACTTTTCCCAAATTCTCTTGCATCTAAGGTTCTGGAAGTGATTTAAGTTCATCAATTGAATTCCCACACATGAAACTGGGAAGGTATAATTAGGCAGAGGTTGGCTAGTAGCTTGTTTCTGCTGGCAAGCGTGTACATAATAAGTTGCTTCCGTTTTCTGTCCAGGTACTACTTTTTTGAGTGCTCAGAGGCAGAGTGTATTGTCACTGCAACTCTAAGAAAGGCACTTGAGCCCTGGAGCCAATAGTTTTAGCAGCTTCTCCAGCAGCTACAACCTCCTGATTGCAGGTCAGGTCAGTTCTGCACTGTTATTTTAATACTCTGAAACTAAGACTTCTAATGCTTTTCTAAGTGCCTCTCTGAATTAAGTCCCTTTCTACATAAAGATATCTACAATAATTACTGTTATCTGCAACTGAATCCTAACTCACAAATTAAATTCAATTCCAGGGCTATATCAGATATGCCATGAACACAGAAAAGGAAAGTCCCTATTGTAGAATAAACAAGTCATCTTTTCTGTCAAAGAACAGTTTAGACAGCCGCCATTTTGGACTGCGTGACTTGGCAGCTGCCATGTTGGCTGCATGGCTTGCAGCTCCCCTGGGAGCCGCCATCTTGAAACCGCAAAGGCCAACCCCTCCCTTTGGATTAGCCAATCGTGAAAGACTGTGCGCCTGAGCTCCAATCAAAAGCAAAGGACAGGTCACGTGCATAAGGGATTATAAACCCAAGCAGCCCACCTGCTTGGTGTGCACGCGCTTCCAGCCCATGTGTGTGCACCCTTCTACACAGAAGTAAATGTTTGCCTTGCTGCCTGGCTCCCGAGTGTTTTGTATCCTACCGGAACCCCTGACCTTGGGGGCTCGCCTTATTTCTAACACTATCAACAGTCATCCTGATGTACTAATTATTAATCTTAAGATTGAAGTTACACATAAGCAATTAAAGAATGTAAAATAAAATATTAATAAAGTATGTGGGAGCTTTTTTAGCCCATCAAAAAATACAGGGCGTATCAAAAAAATGTATACACACTTTGAATAATTATTAATTCCAATGGGTTAAATCTGAAAAGAAACATCAATTGAGCTATCAGCTGTTAAAGTGTGTATATTTTTTTTTGGGGGGGGGAACACCTTGTATATGGCAGTGACTTTGTTAATAAAAAGAATATATCTATACAGATGTGCAACTAATAATGTTACTGAAAAGGAAGTAAAAGTTTTATTGTATGTAAAGCACAATATTGAGTTAAAAAAGCATGACAACTTTAAGTCTAAAAAATAGCCGAAACCGGTTTGGCTCAGTGGATAGAGCGTCGGCCTGCGGACTCAAGGGTCCCAAGTTCGATTCCGGTCAAGGGCATGTACCTTGGTTGCGGGCACATCCCCAGTGAGGGGTGTGCAAGAGGCAGCTGATCTATGTTTCTCTCTCATGGATGTTTCTAACTCTCTGTCCCTCTCTCTTTCTCTCTGTAAAAAATCAATAAAATATTTTAAAAAAATAAAAAAATAAAAAATAAAAATAAAAAATAAAAAATATTAATTTTGCTCTGGCTGGTGTGACTCAGCTGGTTGGACGTCGTCCCATGCACCAAAAGATTGCTGGTTCAATTCCCAGTCAGGACACAGGCCGGGTTGCAGGCTTGATCCCCAGCAGGGGGTTTGCAGGAGGCAGTGGATCATCATCGATGTTCCGCTCTCACATCAACGTTTCTCTTTCTCTCTCCCTCTCACTCTCCCTCTCCCTTCCTCTCTTTCTAAAAAATCAGTAATAGTATGGAAAATTTTTTTAAATATTAGTTTTGACAATATAAGCATTAAAAAATAAAAACTTTCAAGCAATAAATACAATACATATTTAAACAAGTGCAACTAAGAAAAATATGTTTCCAACAATGATAATGACTCATTATCTGTATATAAGAACTGTAAGAAACCCTGTAAAAATTCACAAAGTATAAATGACAACACAATGACAATCATTCAATTTCATTTGTAAGCAAAGAAATAATTTCTTTTAAAGATATTTTCTGCATATCAGATTGGCAAACATAATAAAGACTTACAAAACCTAACATTAATGAGGATGTGGGGAAATAGGTTTATATATGCACTGTTCTTAGGAATGCAAATCAGTATAACCTTCCTGATAAGCAATGTCACTCTCAGGTATTTATTTAAGGAGAATGTCAGATAAGATCTGAATGCTATCTCTGACAATGTACTTCAAAAAATAATAAAAAATTATGAACAGAGATATGCATTTATATGGAACTCTTTTTGTAAAGTATGCTTCATCCACACAACTGAATACTACCGTAGCTCATAAAACAGAGGGAAAGGGGGGAGAGGGAGGAAGAAAAGGGTAAAAGGGGACCAAATGGTGATGGAAGGAGACTTTACTTGGGATGGTGAGCACACAATACGATACACAGATGATGTATTACAGAATTGTACACCTGAAACCTATATGAATTTATTAGCCAATGTCACCCCAATAAATTCAATATTTTTAAGGCCTGTATTTCCTGACATGGAGAAATATTTGCAAATACTACTGACAAAAAATACCATGTAAAATAATAATATATATGTATGATGGTGTGTGTATGTTGAATTTTGGAGGGTTTTTATTTCTATTAGCAATTTTTAATTCTCAGAAGAAAATTCATTGCATGTTAAGAAAAAAATAATTTTACATACCGGTCAAAACTAATTAGAATAATTTTAGAGTTTATCCATAAGTAATAACAAATTAGCACTGAAGCCTGAAATGATTTTTATCTCAAACATTTAAGATACTTCTGAGAAAAAGACCTTGGAAATAATGGCTTCATTTTGTAAACCATATCTAAAATGGTAGTAAAATTAATTAATAAACATTTGTCACTATGTGAGAGCATCATATGGACAGTGGAAAATATAAAATAACTATTTTTAAAAACATTCTTGCCTTAAAAAAGTTTAACTGGAAAAGTATTTTAAAAAACAAATAAATGCCACAAGTATTATTACATAATAATACACATCTTTCTAATCTTTCATTTGCTTGGAATACTCTACAGCCAGATCTTCACATGGCTTGATTTTTCTTGGCATTCAACTTCTAACTTAAATGCCCAAAACATTCTCATGAAGTTCTTGCTTAACTACCCAAAAAATCAACATGTCATTTCATTTTCCTCTTTGCACATATCATGTAATTATCTTTTCATATATCTATTTACATTTTCTTCTAGAAGATAAACTAAAGGAAAGCAAAGACTCTGACTAGACTGCTCATCCCTGTACCCTAATGCCTGGTTTCTGGTGCAGAGCAGGTATTCAGTAAGTATTAGTTTTAATGAGTGAATGGATGGATTATTAGCAACTAATGACTTTTGAGCATTATTCCTTAGCAAGTGGAGGCCAGACTTCTGCCCATAAAATCACCATGCTCAGCTCAATCAACAAATATTCAGATTACTACAGATCAGGCTCTGTTCTAAGTGTTTGGAATACAGTACATTTAAGTCCAGGGAAACAGGCTACAAGGGCATTATAAAATAAATGGTAACTTGAGGATTATTAAGATTTATAAAGAAGATAAAATAGGGCAAGTGAAAAATGGGGAGACAAGGCAAAACAGAACAAGGTGGAAGGCAAGAGACTAAGGGGACAAGAGAGAGATTAATCCAGTTAAGTGACAGCTGCAATAGCCCAGCATGATGTGACAGAAACCACAAACTAGAATGTGGAACAGAGATCTAGTGGAAAAAATATATAGAGTTAATTTCTTTCTTAGATCTTCCATTCATTATCTACTTTATTCATTTCTTAATTCCATTTTCATTGTTTGATTTATTCAGCTTAAATAATCAGTTCTTTAAAAAAAAAAAACTTTTACTGCTTGCTGTGCAAGGTGTTGTAGAAACAAACATAAAAAAGATATTGCTTAGACATTATTTACAATAGCCAAGATATGAAAGCAATCCAAATGCCCATCCACAGACAAAAGGATAAGGAAGAATTGGTATATACGTATATAAAATGGAATATTACTCAGCCATAAAAAAGAATTAAATCTTGTCATTTGTGACAACTTGGATATATCTAGAGGGTATTATGCTAAGTGAAATAAGTCAGACAGAGAAAGACAAATATGATATGATTTCACTTATATGTAGAATCTAAGAAAACCCAAACAAAATAAAACAATAAACAAAACAGAAACAAACTCTAGAACATTCTGATGGCTGCCAAAAGGTGGGTAGGGGAATAGATGAAAAAAATAAGGGATTAAGATATATAAATTACCATTATAATTACAGTCGCAGGGATGTAAAGTATAGCATAGGGCAGTGATGGCGAACCTATGACATGCGTAGCCATTTCTGATGACACGTGCCCGCTGAGGCGGCCGCATGCCGAGGATGAAACATTTGCTGCTCTTGAGGATGAAACATTTGCGAAATAATGTTTTTTCCTCAAAGTGACACACTACCCAAGTTATGCTCAGTTTTTTGGCGAAGTTTGACACACCAAGCTCAAAAGGTTGCCCATCACTGGCATAGGGAATAGCATCAGTAATATTGTATTAACTATGAATGATGCCGGACGGGTATTAGACTTATCAGGATAATCACTTTGTAAGGTATATAAATGTCTAATCACTGTGTTGTATAGCTGAAACTAATGTAATACTGTAAGTCAACTGTAATTGAAATTAAATTTTTAATTTAAAAAAAGAAGAAGATACTGCTCAGGTTAAGGAAAACTAAGACTAACTTCATGTCTTGAGCCTTAGTGACTAAAAATTTAGTAAGGAAATGACATACTAAAATCACTCTGGGCATCAAGAAAGAAAGATGAGCAGGAATGTACAACAAAGTAGAAATGTACAACAGGGCAACTGACAGTAAAAAATTGGAAATTAAAAGTGAGGTCATGTTAGAAAAAGTAGATTTAACAGAAGTGACAGTTTCAAGGTATGAGCAGAAATAAATTCTAAGAGGGAAAGGGAAAGTACTATCTGTAATAATCATGGAGAACAAGAGCTATAGTGAATCTGATGAGGAGGAAGAACTAACAGCCACCTTCTGGGGGCCACAATAACTCACCAAGTAGACTCCAATAACCTGTGCAAGCACCCCCTTCATCATGGAGAGCCTAATCTGCTATAGCTTCCAAATGGCCAAGGGCATGGAGTTCCTTGCTTCCAGAAAATGCATTCATCAGGACTTGGCTGCTCAGAACATTCTTCTAGCTAATGATGACATTGTGAAGACCTGTGACTTTGGTTTGGCCAGAGATATCTACAAAGACCCTGACTGTATCTGGAATAGAGATGCAAGAGTCTCACTTAAGTGGATGGTGCCTAAAGCCATTTTTTACAAGGTGTATACTCCCCAGAGTGATGTGCGGTTGTTTGACATCTTGATGTGGGAAATATTCTCTCTTGACTGTAGTCATACCGTCTGACTTAACTTGTGTCCACTGGCAGAACAACATCCCAGCCAAGACCCCAGCGCCAGCCAGGCCTGGGCCCACCACCTGAGGCTAGAGGCATGCAAAGCTGCACAAGAAGACTGAATCTGAAAGCAGCTCAGACCCCCCGGCTGAGCATCCAGGAGCCTGAGAGATGGGTGCCTGAGCTGGGCTGCAGGTGCCTGTTCCCTGATCTCTCTTCCTGCCCACCCAATCAGGAAGCCTTAAAGGGAGTTAGTCAAGTAAGAAGCTTGTCCAACTGGAAGAGGATCAGAAAACAGAGCTATTGTTGAGGTTTAATTTGAAACCATTCATTCATTTAATCATATCTTAGTAATACCCACCTCACAGGGTGTTGTGAGAATTAAAGATGAAAAAGGAGACAAAAAAAGAAAGTACTATCAAAAGATAACTGAGTGGAAATAAATTCTAAGAGAGAAAAGGGAAAGTACAATAAAAAGAGAACTATACAAATGAACAAGAGACAAATGAAAAAATGCTCAAAGTCACTAACATCAGAGAAATACAAATTAAAACCACAGTGGAATATCACCTCACACCTATCAGAATGGCTATCATCAAAATCAACAAGTGCTGACGAGGATGTGGAGAAAAGGGAACCCTCGTGCACTGCTGGTGGGAATGCAGACTGGTGCAGCCACTGTGGAGAACAGTATGGAGTTTCTGCAAACAATTAAAAATGAAACTTCTTTTTGATGCAGTGACCCCACTTCTGGGAATATATCCTAAAGACCCCAAAACACCAATCAGAACAAATATATGTACCCCTATGTACACAGCAGCGTTATTTACAATAGCTAAGATTTGGAAACATCCCAAGTGCCCATCAGCAGATGAATAGATAAAAAAAGCTGTGGGACATCTACACTACGGAATACTATGCAGCTGTAAAAAAGAGGGAGCTCTTGCCCTTTGGGGCAGTATGGATGGACCTAGAAAATATTATGCTAAGTGAAATAAGCCAAACTGAGAAAGACAAATATATGATCTCACTTATTTGTGGAATTCAATGAACAAAATGAATTGACCAACAAAATAAGACCCAAAGCAGGGACTAATGCAGGCCAGGCCGAGGGACCCCACCGGTGCATGATCGGGGCCGGGGAGGGACACGGGAGGTTGGCCAGCCGGGGAGGGACTGCAGGAGGGCTCCAGGGCGTGTCCAGCCCATCTCACTCAGTCCCAATCGGCTGGACCCCAGTAGCAAGCTAACCTACTGGTCAGAGCGTCTGCCCCCTGGTGGTCAGTGCATGTCATAGCAACTGGTCGACTGTCTGCCCCCTGGTGGTCAGTGCATATCATAGCGAGTGGCTGAGTGGCATTAGCATATCATTAGCATATTACTCTTTGATTGGTTGAACAAATGACCGGATGACTGGACACTTAGCATATTAGCATATCATTTTATTATATCGGACTAGAGGCCCAGTGCATGAAATTCGTGCAAGGTTGGGGGGGGGGGGGTTCCTCAGCCCGGCCTGCACCCTCTCCAATCTGGTACCCCTTGGGGGATGTCTGACTTGCCATCCGGGACTGCTGGCTCCTAACCACTCACCTGACTGCTTGCCTGATCGCCCCTAACCCCTCTGCCTGCCTGCCTGATTGCCCCTAACTGCCTCTGCCTGCCTGTCAGCCTGATTGCCCCTGACTGCCCCCCCAGCCAGCCTGATCACCTCTAACCTCTGCTTCGGCCCCCAGCCTAAGCCGCAGTCTGGCCTCCCTGTGCCGGAGGTGACCTGGAGATCAGGGGAAGGCGCTGCCCCCATCACCCCTCTGATGCTGCCACTGGCGGCCACCATGGCTGCCTGAGCTTCGGGTCTCACAGCCGAGTGCGGCTCCCTGAGCCTCCGGCCGGCTCTGGGCAGCAGTAGCTGCCATTCGCGGCTTGCCTGAGTCTCAGGCAGCCACTGCGGCTTTGTCCGGAAGGACGTCTGAATGTTCATCTGGAAGACACCTGCCCTAATTGGCATATTATCCTTTTATTAGTATAGATATGCATAGCCCATGGATACCGCCAATAGGGTAATGGAGACCTGGGGGGGGGAGGGTTTGGGGAGGGAGAAATGGGAGATATTTGTAATACTATCAACAATAAAAAATATATTTTAAAAAAGAGAACTGTATTAACAGAAGGCTAAGGGCTTTTGAAAGCTACATTTTTTAAATATTTGCTGATGTTTAATTGTTTGGGATTGTAGTAAAAATAAAGCATTTTAAAGCCTACCAATCTCAATAAAATAAGAGGTGCCTTGAATACAAGTGACTGAATCTTATTTCCACTAGCTATAAAAGTTGTATAGATTCATGTAAAAATGCTTCATATAGCAAGATATGAAAGAGGCTACAGGATTTTACCAAGGCCCAAATCCTGCCCACTATTTTTTATATGGTTTATATGGTTGAAAAAATTAAAATAATATTTAAGGGCATGTGAAAATTATGTGAAATTGAAACTTCAGTGTCCAAAAATAAAGTTTTATTGGCATACAGTCACACTCATTCAATTATGTATTGCCTATAGCTACATTTGTGCTACAATAGCAGGGCTATGTAGTTAGAACAGAGACCATAGTTCTGTAAGCCTATATGGACCTTTACAGAAAAACTTAACTAATGCTAATGATAATAAGAATTAGGCAAGGTCTAATTAGAAATTATTTAAAAATCAAGTAAAATTCAGAATTTGATATTAATCTGGCTCAAGAAGAAATAAAAAGATCTCATGTAAAGAGGCAATTACTCAATAAAAATTTGCATTTTATTCAGAGGTTTTTAAAATACTAGGAAAAAAGATATAGCACAAATAAATACCTACCTGAATAATCAAGCTTGGCCATTTTATAACATCCAATCTTACTTCTAACATGGATTTAACTGAATGCACACAGTCCCTATTTTGGGTATAAATAAGGTATCTCTTGTCTTTGATTTCTAAAGATTGTTTGCACAAGTAATAAAAATATAATTATGAAATAGGACACCAAAGGGAAGAAGATTTTTCATAATACCCACCTTCGGAAGGCCAGGCTTCAATTTGAAGTTTCTGTTTCTCCTAAACAGATAAATCATACACAGAAAAAAAACTATTGTAAAGATGAATGATTTCAAGGTCTCTATTGAAACAACAGGTTATATACCCATTTCCAAGACACAGATCATTTACATGAAAATGCTGTCTGATTCTACTAAGCAGGCACCTTTAGGAAGGAAAGATAGGAAAAAGAGAACAAGGAAAGAGACGCCTGCTCTGTAATAGAGGTATAAACAGACTTATGCCTGATGATCAATAACAATGTTGTATATTTAAAGCTAAACTCTCATTTTTTTGGATGTTAATAGGTCTCTAATTTCTTATGACTACAGAAGTTTTGTTTCTGTCACTTTAAAGTTTAAATAGATGCTTATATTTTAATGAATTTTTTAAATGTACTTTTCACTAAAACTTAAATTAAAAATTCTTTTTTTTTCTTATTCATAACTCAAAAACATACTTACATCAAGACCATTATTTTTTATTATGGCCACAGAAAGAAAGATAATAAAAGCTAATACTGATTAATGTGGGTGGGGGAGTCAGAAAGACCTGGGCTTGAATCTAAGCTCTTTCACCTACTAAGGTATGATATTAACCTCTCTAAGCCTTGGTTTCATTACATGACAATGTAAAATACCACCAACCTCTTAGAGTTATTGTGAGAATTAAATTAGTTAATTCATAATTCTGGATTATAGCAAGATTTACATAAATTAAAATATGACATTGTTAAACAATAACTTAGGGATTAAGGAATCCAATTTAGTCACACCTCCAGCTAATGGTCCAAAACTATGCTTTGGAAGTATCTGGAATATGTTAATACAGGTAGCTAACAACTTTTAACTGGTCTACCATGCATGGGGTATCTATGTCCTCAAACCAATTCTAGAACCAGGTAATGAGGAATGGCAGGCTTGGATAAGTGTTACGTATCTATCACTCTATGTGGTACCATTCACCTTTTCTTAGAGAATTTTCCTGTCCAATCGGTTAGGACTGCCAGAATTGAAGGACAATTGCTGTTAAAGACCAGGAATCCTAGAAAGGGCTAGTAGTATTTTCTCTCTCTGGATGTAAGGTACATAAAAGAGCAATAAAGAATCATCTCTATAATGAGTATATATTCAACCATGATTCTCCTGGTGAGATGAAAACAAACAAAAACATACCAGCTTAATAATGCATAAGATTCAGAGCTCTAAAAGTTGAGTATTTTTTAATCTTGTTTTAACTCAAAATTCTACTCATGAAGTAGTATCTCCATCACTCCCTTTTTTCACCCAGGATTTTAAACCTGTCACATAAAGCAATCCACATCACTGATGAATACTAACGTGAGAATTCCATGGGCTCTTTCCAATAGTTTGCTGCTAGCTGAGTTAGCGAATATCCCATCTTTGTCAAGCAAGGAGGTATTACTTGATAGTCTGCTCTGGTGAATCCCAGTTCTGCCATTCCAGGCAATATCAAATGTATCACTGTAAAAATTAAATATAGTACAATTTGCTTTAGTTAATTGAGACATCTCTAACACTCTAAATTGCTTTAAAAAGTAAAATGAAACTTTAAACACTAAAGTTTTAATTTAGACAAAATGCTAAACCAGCAGCGTGGTTTTTTTTTTAATCAGAGAGATTATCAGTCAGTTTAAACTAATCTTTTATTCATTCAAAACAAAATTTTTCTATGGATTCTAGCATATTTACATGCAAGTGTGCATGTAGATGACCATATCATACAGCTGTCTTTAAATATATTGTAACCATTTAACAATCAGTATATAATATAATGTAAAGGCTTTTGTCTTTGTTAGATTTTATAACTTCCAAATGCTACTAAAGGAATTTCCAATTTTAATAGGCCATCCCATTGTGGAATATTTCATTTCCTCCTGGGAGGTCTCACTATTACACACATGTCCACTAGGGCTGAGCACTATTCTAGGCACTGAAGATATAGGAATGAACAAAACAGATAAAATTATCAATGATTACAATGAAAAGGGTTAACAGGGGGCTTTCCAGGTAGACAGTAACTTGCATTCATATTTGAATTCCTCCAGTAACCCATAAAAGCATTAATAACTTTTAAAGGAATAAACACTTAAGAGAATATACTGATACACAACCCTAACACATTTTTGAAATATGGAAAGCAGATGTAGAGAGTAAATAGTTTTTTCAGTACTAAACCTTAAATTGGCTGTGGGGAAAGTTAAGAAAGATCTCTATTTATTCTGCAGGACTCCCCTAAGGCTCTGAAACTGGAAGTAGCAAGTACCTCTGGAAGTGGTGAAAATGTAGGTTAAAAATGGGAGCACTAGTTGAAAGTCAGGTTAAGAAGCACTTAAAACTCCATGAAGCCAGATGACCATCCCTCACTTACATAAGCAAGAGGATGAAAGAGAAAACCATGCACAATGGAGGATGGGTGTGTTATGTGTGTTATACAGAAGTCAAAGGAAATACTGAAAACAGAGGTCTCAGTTTGTTACCCAGCTGGCTCCAGAATGCTGGCATCTGGGCTTCAGCTGACCCCTCAACAACACAAATTTGAACTGCACAGGTCCACACATTTTTTCAATAAATACTGGAAATGTATTTTTTTCTTAATAACATTTGTTTTTCTCTAGCTTACTTTCTTGTAAGAATAGTCATAATATGTGTAACATATAAAAGCTGTGTTAATAGACTGTTTATGTTAGCAGTAGTTAAGTTTTTAGAAAGTCAAAAGTTATATATGTAACTTTTACTGCACAGGAGGGTCGGTGCCCCTAACTCCTGTGTTGTTCAAGGGTCAACTGTATATTCTCCAGGCAGAAAATTAGAATAAACTTTTGTGTGAAATCTGATTATGCCAAGAGGAAAGACCCAAAGATACCGATAAGTTCCAGAGACTAATCAGATATTCCAACTAGCATTTCAATGTCTCAATCCTAAATATGAACAGTTGACCAAGGCTCATTAGACATCTGAAGGAAGTCCCTAGCATGAAACATACAGATCAAAACAATCATGACACAAATAGCTTGAAGGAAAAAGGCTAGACAGGGAAAAGAAAAAAATTTTTAAAGCTATCATTCTTTTTGGAGAGTAGAGAGAAAATATTCCATGTATAAAATAAGAACGAGATGCTATAAAAAGTAAGCATAGAAAAGATAAAATTAGTAACAAAAGACGTATGAAAATTAAAATATGATACTGATGAAAATGCAGAATATACCTTCACACATTCAAAAATATTTATTGAGCACCAACTAATGTCAATTATTTTTCTAGCAGTGGGCACATACAATTAACATACTAAAGTTCTACCCTCACGAGGATTAAATTCAGGTGGAAAGGGACAAATAATAAACACATGACAAAATATATTGTACACCCTCAGCCTCCCAGCTGCCCAGCTGCCACCCGAGGTGCAGGCAAGCCTCGGATGGCGGCTGCCCAGCCCCCCAGGGCCACCCAAGGCTCAGGTAACCAGGGCCGGCCGAGGCTTGTGCTGCCGGCAGTGGCAGCAGCAGAGGTATGATGGGGCGTCGCCTTCCCCTGATCGCCTCTGAGGGCTCCCAGACTGTCAGAGGGGCAGGCCAGGCTGAGAGACCCCCTCCAGTGCATGAATTTTCATGCACCGGGCCTCTAGTATAATATAAAAGGTATATGTAACATGGCCTCCAATTTTATCTCCTGTCACTCTTCCCCAGCTTACTCTATCTTAGCCTTGCTGGTAATATTCCCCAAATTGATCTACAGATTCAATATAACCCTATCAAAACCCCAGCTGCCTTTTTTTAAGAAACTGACAAGCTGATCCTAAAATGCATATGGAAATGAAAAGAATCCCAAAATAGCCAAAATGATGTTTACAAAATACACCAAAGCTGGAAGAATTATAATTCCTGATGTGTAAGCACATACAAAGCTGCAGTAATCAAGACAACATGGTACTGGCATAAGGAAAGATCAGTGGAAGAGAATTGAGAACCCAGAAATAAATGTTATCAGTTATGGTCAAATGAGTTTTGAAAAGATGTCAATAATTCAATGGGGGAAGAACAGTATTTTCTTTTTTAAAATATGTTTTTATTTATTTCAGAGAGATGAGAGAGACAGAGAGAGAGAGATGATGAGAGAGAATCATCGATCGGCTGCCTCCTACATGACCCCTACTAGAGATCAAGCCTACAACCTGGGCATGTGCACTGACCAGGTCAATGCTCAACCTGAACCACACCAGCCAGGCAGAACAGTATTTTCAACAAGTGGTGTTGAAATAACTGGATCTTCACAGGCAATAGAATGAAGTTGGACTTCTATCTTATAACAGATACAAAAAATAAACTCAAAATGGATCTAAATTTATGAGTTAAAACTATAAAATTCTTAGGAAAAAACATAACCGTTGTGACATGGGCTTAGATAATAATTTCTTAAATATGACAAAAAATATAGCCAAAAAAATATATAGCCAAAAAAAATAGATAAATTAGACTTCATCAAAATAAAAAACTTTTCCACTTCAAAACACCACCATAAAAATGTGAAAGGACAACTAAATCTCAGACTGAGAGAAAATACTTTCAAATCATATATCTAATAAGGAAACTATATCTGGAATATATAAATAAGTCACTCAAAAATACTAAGACAACCTTATTTAAAAATAGGAAAATTACTCAGAAATAAAAGGAATGAACTACTGATATATGTAACAACCTGACAGACTAAGCACTCTGTTAGGAGAAAAAAGTTAACCTCAAAAAATTACTAAGAGGGTTAGGCTATATAACCCCAAAATATGCTACTTTGGCATAAGGATTATTTTTAGCTGAAAGGAACTGAGAATCCACACATAACAGGGAGGGAGAGTTTGTTCTCTGCCCTCAAAAGCAAAGCAGAAATTCCCCTTTGTGAAGGTGTCCCTCTCTCCCTTACAAGGAAAAGGAGAGCAACTCTTCTCATCAGAGACATAGAACTGACACTGAGATGAATTTGCATAAACAAACCTTATGAAAACAACTTCCATTAGCTTCCCCATATATTTCCTAGTCATTTCCCCACTTTTTAATCATTCCCTGAAGCCCAAATAACCTTTTCTTTGTTAACAGAATATAAGCCCCCAAGTACAACTGCTGCTAGATTTGCTTTTCTATGAATACTGATGCACATAAAATATTAATAAAAATTATAAAAATCTATACATGAGATAAAACTGCAAAAAACTACAGATACACATATATGCATATTTTAAATGGTGAAAAAACTGTAGTTCAGTCAATATGAATGTACTAATATGAATTTCCTGGGTTTGATAATGTGTTACTATTATATAAGATGTCACTTAAGGAAAACTGAGTGAAGATTACATGAGACTCAATGAACTATTTTTTTCCCCTTTGTACTATTTTTGAAATGTCCTGTTTTGAAAAATGGAACATAACCTTACAAATTATTTTCCTATTAGTTCTTTATTTAAACTCTATACCAGTGATGGTGAACCTATGACACGCGTGTCAGCACTGACACGCGTAGCCATTTCTGATGACACATGGCCGCTGAGGCGGCCATGCCGAGGATGAAACATTTGCTGCTCCTGAGGATGAAACATTTGCGAAATAATGTTTTGTCCTCAAAGTGACACACTACCCGAGTTATGCTCAGTTTTTTGGTGAAGTTTGACACACCAAGCTCAAAAGGTTGCCCATCACTGCTCTATACAGTAGGTTCTCGGGTTACGTCGGAGATCCGTTCCTACGGCGCAACGTAATGCGATTTTCACTGTAGGTCGGAACCCACCTACATAAGCACCTATGTCACTCACATGGAGCACATACACAGTAGTAATGAAGTGAAACAGTAAAAAAAAGAAAGATAACAACTCCTGACCTTTACTTGTGGTAAATAAATAATAAAAAACAAAGCACAGCCCTAACTGGTTTGGCTCAGTGGATAGAGCGTCGGCCTGCGGACTGAGGAGTCCCAGGTTCGATTCCAGGTCAAGGGCATGTACCTTGGTTGCAGGCACATCCCCAGTAGGAGGTGTGCAGAAGGCAGCTGATTGATGTTTCTCTCTCATCAATGTTTCTAACTCTCTATCCTTCTCCCTTCCTCTCTGTAAAAAATCAATAAAATACATATTTTTTAAAAAAAACATAAAGCACATATGTACATACATTAAAATGATGAAACTTTTTTTTAATAAATAAATGGGAGATAGTGACATAACCACGAAACGACATATGTAGAGTCTGACATAACCCGAGGACTGCCTGTATGCCAAATGACCAGTTGCTATGATGCACACTGACCACCAGGGGGCAGATGCTCAACACAGGAGCTGCCCACTGGTGGTCAGTGCGCTCAGCCAAAAGCCGGGCTCATGGCTGGTGAGCGCAGCAGCACTAAGGATTTCCAACTGACGGCTATCAGTCGGACATCCCCCAGGGCTCCCAGACTGTGAGAAGGCGCAGGCCGGGCTGAGGGAACTCCCCCCCCCCCCCCCCGAATGCACGAATTTCATGCACCGGGCCTTCAGTTTATTATAAAACTAACTTTTTTAGAGCACAATAATGATAAACATAAAATTCTGGAGAACAGGTACCTGTGGAATGTGAGGAAGGGAAATGATCACAAAGTAAAATAAAGGTGGCTACAGTAGCATTAATGATTTTTTGGTTCTGATCTTGAGTGGAAGGATTATTTTGTTGGTATGCTTCCTAATGTACAGTGTTTTGTGTAGTCTCTTATATCAAATGCTACATTAATGTACAAAGACAATAGGAGCTTCCCATAAAACAGGTACACTAAACACGTCATATGTACCATTTAAAATCCTCAGTCTACTGCTGCTGCAAACAGTACTGTGATGGGTTACACACACATATTTTATACAGTTTTAAAAAGATGCTATAATAGCACCTGGTTTCAGGCTCCTTTTATATGATGTAGGCTTCTCCTCTGTACTTATATAAATCTCTGTTGGATAAGATCTTACTCCTTTCTTCTCCAAGACAAACAGATGGTCCTGAGACACAAATTATTCAACTTATCAACGGGTCCCACAGGATTGAGTAACCAATAGCCAATTCATTAATGCATTCTTTTTTATTTTTTTCCCATTAGTTCCAGCGTGTATTTTCCTCTTAGGCAGATTACACTGCCTCTGAAAAATCCAGAGAAGCCTAAGCTTTTCTTTTTAATTTTAGTTTTTAATTACAGTTTACATTAAATATTATCTTGTATTAATTTAAGGTGGAGAGCATAGTAGTTAGACAATCATATACTTCACAAAGTGTTCCCCTAATATTTCCAGTACCAACTTGGCACCATGCATAGTTATCGCAATACTACTGATTAGATTCCCTATGCTGTACTTTATGTCCCCATGACTATTCTGTAACTACCAATTTATACTTCTTAATCCCTTCCCTTCACCTTTTCCACCCATCCTCCTAAATCCCCTCCCCTCTGGCAATCAACAGTCTGTTCTCAGTATCTATCCATCTATTCATCTGTTTCTGTTTTTATCGTTTATATTGTTCTTTAGATTCTAAATGTAAGTGAAATCACATGGTATTTGTCTTTCTCTGACTTATTTCACTCAGTATAATACCCTCTAAAGCTATCCATGCTGTTGGTAAGATTTTATTACTTTTTACAACTGAGTAGTATTCCATTGTGTACATGTACAACAACTTTTTTATCCACCCATCTATAGATGGGCACTTAGGCCACTTCCGTAACTTCGCTATTATAAATAATGCTGCAATGAGCATAGGGGTGCATATATTCTTTCCAATTAGTGTTTCGGGTTTCTTAGGACATATTCCCAGAAGTGGAATGTTGGGTCATAAGGCAGTTCCACTTTTAATTTTTTGAGGATATTCCATACTGTTTTCCACAGTGGCTGCACCAGTCTGCATTCCCACCATCAGTGCACAAGGTTACCTTTTCTCCATCTCCTGACCAACACTTGTCATTTGTTGACTTGTTGATGGTAGCCATTCTGACAGGTGTGAGGTGATAACTCACTGTCCTTTTAATTTGCATCTCTCTGATAATTAGTGATGTTGAGCATCTTTTCATGTCTGTTGGCCATCTGTGTGTCTTCTCATTAATGCATTCTTAATTGGGTTTCCCATCCTTCCCTTTTTTACTCCTATAAGCCCACCCTGTGGGGAAGCACAGGACAGGAGTTGGCTTGACTTTTCCAAACAAGTACGAGCCCCCGAGTGTTGACTGGAATCTTTATGCTTAGTCCTCAGATGTCCTTGCTTAAAGGACACTGCAGATGCATGTGTCTTCTCAAGGATACTTACCCTGCTGATAGTATCTAATAGTTAATTTCAGTTCAAGCTGTTGTTACAATAAAAGCCTAAAGAGGCAGGCGAATGGGGCTGTTTGGTTTCTATAGCCAGGCAGTCCCTTAGCCCGCCCTTTCACAGAAATGTGTGTCAGAGTAATCATTCATCCACTGCTCAGGGTCTGCTGGTCAGCCCTGGCACCGCCCCTGCTCTTTAGGATAAGATCCTTAAATAAACTACTTAGTCTCCACTTAAGGGAAACCTGTAATAAGCCTCCATGGCATACTAAACTCAGTTGGGGCATACTAAGCCCCAAGCTGAAATATCACTAAAATGATAAATAAAAATGTCATAAATTTACAAGAAAAAGAGTCATAATAAAGACTATGTAAGAGACAAAGGACAGCCCAGCAGCGTGGCTCAGTCCTTGAGCATCGACCTAAGTATATGGGAATCATAGGAAAGGAGGGCATATATGTGTATATGTGATTGAAGATATGCACACACACACATACACACATATATATATATATGTGTGTGTGTGCACGTGTGTGTGTGTGTGTGTGTGTGTGTGTGTGTGTGTAGGAGCTAGGGTTGGGAGTATGAGAGAGACTAACACAACAAAATGCATGTGGATCTCACTGAGAATTCTGGAAAGGTTCAGGTATTAGAGATAACTGGTACCACTGCAATGGTGGTACTGAGGGAGGCCGAAACTAAGAAAATATTTAAAATAAACATTTTATTTGAAGTATTTAAAATATGCTAACCCCTGCCCAGCTGGTGTGGCTCAGTGATTGAGCATCAACCCATGAACCAATAGGTCCCCAGTTTGATTCCCAGTCAGTGCACATGCCCAGGTTGTGGACTCGATTCCCTATAGCGGGTGTGCATGAACAGCTGATCGATGTTGTCTCTCTCTCTCTATCCCTCTCCCTTCCTCTTTATCTAAAAAAATCAATTAAAAAATCAATAAAAACATTTTTAAAAAGAATAGATAATTCTACACTAATAAAAGAGAAACATGCAAATTGACTGTACCTCCACTATACCCACAATCCACACCCACCAGACAATCAGGAGCGAGTAAGCAAATTAACCCAACCAAGATGACTGCAGCCACGCAGCAAGCAGGAGGCTCAGGTTTCCCCGGCGATGGAGGAAGCCAAACTTCCCGCCCACTCTGGCCGCCCCTGGCCTCCACTAAAGGCTACAAAGTTTCAATTGTAGAAGATAAATAAATCCCAGATACCAGGGCCTCCCCTTGGGTTGCCGGGGGGCATGGCTGGCCTGCAAACCACCACAGGCCCCTCGCCCAGGCCGCCCCATGCCCCAAGGGAACCCCCACCCTGATCCGGGACACCCTTCAGGGCAAACCAGCCGGCCCCCACCCGTGCACCAGGCCTCTATCCTATCTAATAAAAGAGTAATATGGCCGAAGCCGGTTTGGCTCAGTGGATAGAGCGTCGGCCTGCGGACTCAAGGGTCCCAGGTTCGATTCCGGTCAAGGGCATGTACCTTGGTTGCGGGCACATCCCCAGTAGGGGGTGTGCAAGAGGCAGCTGATCGATGTTTCTCTCTCATCGATGTTTCTAACTCTCTATCCCTCTCTCTCTTCCTCTCTGTAAAAAATCAATAAAATATATTTTTTTAAAAAAGAGTAATATGCAAATTGACTGTCACTCCAACACACAAGATGGCTGCCCCCATGTGGACACAAGATGGCCACCACAAGATGGCCAGCAGGGGAGGGTAGTTGGGGGGGCCAGGCCTGCAAGGGAGGGTAGTTGGGGGCGATAAAGCCTGCAGGGGAGGGCAGTTAGCGGTGACCCAGGCCGGTAGAGGAGGGAAGTTGGGGGCGACAGGGCCTGCAGGGAAGGGCAGTTGGGGGGGACCCAGGCCTGCAGGGGAGAGCAGTTAGGGGCAATCAGGCTGGCAGGGGAGCAGCTAGGCATCAATCAGGCTGGCAGGGGAATGGTTACGGGGTGATCAGGCTGGCAGGCAGAAGCAGTTAGGGACAATCAGGAAGGCAGGCAGGTGAGCAGTTGGGAGCCAGCAGTCCTGGATTGTGAGAGGGATCCCAGATTGGAGAGGGTGCAGGCTGGGCTGAGGGACACACACCCCCATGCACGAAATTCATGCACCAGGCCTCTAGTTTAAAATAAATAAATAAAGCTAAGCCCTTACCCTATATAGTTAAGTAACATTCACTTCCTCATACCTATCAAAGATGGAAATTTTAATTTATAGAGAAGCTAGAAGCATAGGATCTCAGCAGAAGTCAGGGACATTAAGCATAGCAAAAGGTAAGGGTGGGATCACATTGAAAAGAGAAGGAATTAGGAGGCATTTCAAGATGGCAGCACAAGAAGATGCTGAACTCACTTCATCTCACAGACACAATAAATCTACAGCTACATATGGAACAATTCTCTCTGAAAAAGACCTTACAACTAACTGATCAGATCCTCTACAATAAAGGATAAAAGGACCACATTGAAACTGAAAGGAGTGGCAGAGACATGGTCTCGCCCAAAACCCCACACCCAGCATAGCAAAACACCATGGGAAGGAATCTCATAAACATGGAGCTCCTCCCTAAAGAATCAGGGGACTGTCACCCCAACCCTTGGAACCTGCACTGGAGAGATGATCCCCCCCAACATGTTGGAGAACCATAGGCAAGGAAGTAGAGAAAAAGGAACCCTTGTACACTGTTGGTAGAGATATGAATGGGTGTAACCACTATAAAAAAACAGTAAGTGTTCCTAAAAAAATTAAAAATAGAACTACCATATGATCGAGCAATTCCACTCCTGAGTATTTATTCAAAGAAAATAAAAACAGTAATTTGATAAGACATATGCACCCTTATGTTCATCACAACATTATGTACAATACCAAGTTATGGGAAAAAACTATAAATGGATTTTTTAAAAAAGATGTGACGTGTGTGTGTGTGTGCGCACACACGCGCGCGCATATATATATATATGTACATACATATATATACACTGAGTGGCCAGATTATTATGATCTCTGAATGCATAATAATCTGGCCACTCAGTGTATATCCTAATAAAAGGCTAATATGCAAATTGTCCCCTCGACCAGGAGTTCAACCAGCAGGCAGGCCGGCCAACTGCCCATGTCCCCTCCCTCCTGGCCAGGCTGGCTGGACCCCACCCATGCATGAATTCATGCACCGGGCCTCTAATATATATACACACACACTGGCCAGATTATTATGTGTTCAGAGATCATAATAATCTGGCCACTCAGTGTATATATATATGTAATGGAGTACTACTCCAACATAAAAATATGAAATCTTGTGATTTGCAGCAACATGGATGGACCTAGAGTGTATTACGCTAAGTGAAATAAGCCAACGAAAGACAAATACTGCAAAATTTCACTGATATTTGAAATCTAAAAAACAAAACAAAACCAGACTCACAGATGCACAGAACAGATTGGTGGTTGCCAAAGGGCAGTGGGATTGAAGGGTGAGAGAAACAAGTGAAAAACCAAGAAGTACAAACTTCTCACAGTTTTAACATAATTACGTCATGGGGTTGTAATGTACAGTATGGGGACTACAGTAAAAAATATTGTATTAACTTTGTATGTTGACAATGGATAACTAGATTAATTGTGGTAATCATTATGCAAGGTATGCAAATATTGAATCATGATGTTGTATACCTAAAACCAATATAATATTGCATGTCAATTGTATCTCAACTAATAAGAGGAATTAAGAGGAAGGATACATATGGAATCATGAGAAGCTCAGCTACAAGCACATAATGTTAGCAGCAAGATTTATAATTTGAGGTCAGAGAAAACAGACTAACTCAAGAGAAATAATCTTGAGATACAGATATTTGGAAATTACCAACTAAATGGCAGGTCCCCAATCAATTACAAAATATATCTCTAGCACAAATATCTCCTTTGAGTGTATCTGTGTATCCAATAATTTCTTCTACCTCTCCTGCTGAATGTCTCTCAGAAACCTCCAGGTAGTATGTCCATGCTGAAACTTTCACTCCCCACTCAAAAATACTGCTCCTCTTACATGCCCTATAGCCAAAAATCTAGAAACCATCCTTGTTACGTCCTCTCCTCACCCAATATATTGCAAAACTTTTTGCAGACAAATAGATATTTCCTCTCTCTCTCTCTCTCTCTCTCTCTCTCTCTCTCTCTCTCTCTCTCTCTCTCTCTCTCTCTCTCTCTCTGAAACAAAAGCATACCAGAGTTGGAGATTAAGAAGATGAGCTTGGCCAAGACTAAATTTTTAATGGCTCCCAAACCAATTCTCTTCCTCCTACATGCTATTGGAAGGCCTAAGGTGAAACAGAAAAGTTTTACTGGTATTTTACATATTAAGTAACAGGAAGAGTCCCAGCATTAGAATGGCAGGCTCAATGGTAAAATAGAAGACTGGAAATAAAAGAAAACAAAACTTGGCTGTGGCACAAAAAGAGAGGACAGTAAATGGAATGCTAGGGAGAACATAAAACCTCTGTGTGCACTTATAAGTCTTTATACCAGTTGGTTGTTTCAACAAATGATTTGACATGGGTATTTGTTCCAGATTTTCCAAAGTTAGGTATTTCAGTCTCCCTTATTATTGATACTAAGATTTATGGCATACACAATGTCTTTGTGTATATATACTTTTAACTCATATTAGATCACAGTTATATATTTATTGCATACATATAAAAATTATTTGCACAAAGTAGAGAAGATCCAATATGTACTTTCATAAACTGAATCCTCATGAAATAAGGTGAGACATACACTCTCTCGTAACTTTCCTTCTTAATATAGATTCACATCAATGTATATCCACCACGACCACCCATTCCAAACCATCATCTCTTGCCAGAACTACTAGTCTCCTTGTATCTACAAATCATTCTCCACAAGCCAACCAGAGTCTTCTGAAAATGTCAGTCCTCTGCTTAAAAGCATTAAACTTCTAATCATAACTGCCCTATATGAACTAGTTTATAACGGTTTTTCTTTCTGGAGTCAATTCTCAATACTTCTCGCTTCATACTCACATTCTTTTAATTCTTTATTTGTGTCATTCTTTCCCTCCCCACCTCCCTCAATTCCCACCCCTGCTTTTTGTTCCTGGACCTTCATACAGGTTGCTCTTCTGCCTGCAATACATCACTGCCATCTTACTCTTACTCTTCTCTTGGATAATAGTTTAAAAGATTATTTTTCTGAAAAAACCTTTCTGATATATCTACCCCCACATCCAATTCTTTACAAACACGATCAACATAAAAAATTAAACTGCCTGGCTGGTGTGGGTCAGTGGCTGAGCATCAACCTATGAACCAGGAGGTCATAGTTTGATCCCCAGTCAGGGCACATACCTAGTTTGCAGGCTCGATCCCCAGTGTGGGGCATGCAGGAGGCAGTTGATCAATGATTCTATCTCATCATTGATGTTTCCATCTCTCTCTCCCTCTCCCTTCTACTCTGAAATCAATAATAAAATATATATATTTTTTAAATTAAACTAAGCAGTCCCTTTATGTGTTATTTCTTCTATCATATCACTTATCACACCTATCTTACAAAATACTGAATCTCTAGTTTCTACCTGGCACTAAGTACTTGTTAAATAAGCAAATGGTCTGCCAGGACTGTAAGTTGTTTTTGTCTTAATTTATCTGTTTAGGAATGGATATAACAAGCAAATTATGCCTGAGTAAAAACAGCCATTAATTTTTATAACAAATAAAGGACCAACAAACTATGTAAAAACACAAAAAAGAATTTTGAAATGACTACAATACATAACATTTTAAATTTATAGTAAAATATAAGTGTTATTTCATAATACTTATAATTTATAGTAAAATATAAGTGTTATTTCATAATACTTATTATATGATTTAGTAATCACATACACCTAATTACACTAATATCCAAGTTTTATATTTTTTCTAGAAAATATAATAAACAAAATATATACTAAGACATGAAGAAATCAATGAGATTTATCTAGCTATAACATAAAAAAATCACTACATGCTATTTTGTGACACTGAGTTATATCAATTCTAATAGAACTTTGAAATCCACTCATCTTTATAAATGTTAAATATGAACATTTCTAAAACAATGGTATTAATAAAGAACTTGACCTTTTTAACAAAACTTTATCAGAAGTACTTACTTTCATTCTCATTATTGTATTTTACAATAGAATATCTCAGATGATACACATTTGTCCAGATCAAGAGGAAAAGTTGAATTTAAACATCAATTATGCTTTAGACAGTGAGTTTTTACTTGTATAAAGAATAGAAATCAGGATGCACAACATGCTACAGTTAACTTTTACAGGATAAGTCTATCTCAGTCATCAAATATGTGGATATCAAAATAGTACAAAGTCCTAAAGATTGGTGCCATAACCTAAGAGTTTTAATGAGAGTTATTCCTGTTCCTTAATGCCCTGGGATTTGCATGGTAGTACAATAGATACCATTTAATTATAAAACCTACCATATACTTCTACAATGTACAAAATTCATTATGCCATTGTAATAAATTCCGATGACACACACTTTTGTTTCCTCCTAGATAACAACTTTCCAAAGGCATTGTTTTTTTTTAATATAAGATGGTGTATTTTAGTTTTCACACATTCTGCTCTGCAACTATTCACTTATAAGAGCTACTTCCAGCTAGGAATATATGTGTCTTTGGTTACTAGTGCAGTCTTTTTATTCATAACTAGAGGCCTGGTGCACGAAATTCATGCACAGTGGGGGGGGGGGGTCCCTCAGCCAAGCCTGCACCCTCTCCAATCTGGGAACCCTCGAGGGATGTCCGACTGCTCATTTAGGCCCGATCCAGGTATTATCGGGCCTAAACAGGCAGTTGGACATGCCTCTCATAATCCAGGACTGCTGGCTCCCAACTGCTCACCTGCCTGCCTTCCTGATTGCCCCTAACCACTTCTGACTGCCAGTCTGATCACCCCCTAACCACTCCCCTGCCACCCCGATCAACGCCTAACTGCCCTCCCCTGCAGGCCTGGTCACCCATAACTGCCCTCCCCTGCAGGCCTGGTCACCCCTAACTGCCCTCCCCTGCAGGCCTGGTCCCCCCCAACTGCTCTCCTCTGTAGGCCTGGGTCTCTGCCAACTGCCCTTCCCTGCAGGCCTGGTCGCCCCCAACTTCCCTTCTCTGCCAGCCTGGTTCCCCCTAACTGCCCTCCCCTTCAGGCATGATTGTCCCCAACTGCCCTCCCTTGCAGGCCTGGTCCCTCCCAAATACCCTCCCCTGCTGGCCATCTTGTGGTGGCCATCTTGTGTCCACATGGGAGCAGCCATCTTTGACCACATGGGGCAGTCATCTTGTGTGTTGGAGTGATGGTTAATTTGCACATTACTTTCATTAGATAGGAGGATAAGGGTCAGTATAGCAGCATCTCTAGTACATTTACAATCTTTGCTTTATGATATGTAGTCAGAGACTCTGTACTTTTTCTCAAATCATAGTTTGATATAAAGACATTTGTTTCCAGTTTATACTCTCTTACCAAAAATAACAATTGCCCTCTCAACATGAATGAAAGTTTTATCTCTCACTTGAGGAATATTTGCACTAACTAAAAAATGTTTTACTATTTACATTTAATTGGTTTTATACAGACTACATCAATTCTTAGTCCTAGATCACCATCAAATTGGACAGTCCACTCTTTTATCATTTGAGAGTCACTTATTAGGAGAATTACATAGGAAAGATCCAAAAGACTCCACTTAATAGACATAGCTAATGATTTCATAGTTGATCTTATTTCCTAAGTATCTAATACCCTGTCTTCTTCCTCTTCTCACCAATTTTCTCTAAAATAGTATAAAATAAATTCACCAATATAAAAAATATAATCTGGAAGAATCCTCTTGTTAAGAATGCTAGCTGGCCTTTTCCTGATAATATTGCTTCAATGCCACATATACCGTACTTTCCGGCGTATAAGACGACTGGGCGTATAAGATTTTCCTGGGTTAAAAAGTCGTTTTATACACCGGAAAATACGGTATATTAGACTATATTGATTGGATTAGATATAATGGATTAGATATATTGGACTACCGTATTTTCCGGCGTATAAAATGACTTTTGAACCCAGGAAAATCTTATACGCCCAGTCGTCTTATATGCCGGAATATCTTTCTTTATTGTATACAAAAGAAAAGAATCAAGCTGATGTAATATAATTTCCTGTGAAGAAGGGTCACATATAAATTTATATACATATATTTACAAAATTAACTTATCATTCCATGAGTGCCTAAATTCAGTTAATTGCTTGAGTCCACACCAACTCAATTAATTTTAAGTATTAGACTATCCCAACTGATATATAAAAAACAGAAGCCCATATAGGTCACTTCAGGTACCCAAAATTTAAAGTATAAAGAAATACAAGCTAGGAATTAAGAGAGTTATAAGCATTAAGTTGCTTTGGGAAATGGGGTAAGTCACTGTATCCTTTTATATTTTTAAACATATATATTTAAAAAATATTTTTATTGATTTCAGAGAGGGAGAAAGAGGGAGAGAGAATAGAAACATCAATGATGAGAGAGAATCATTGATTGGCTTCCTCCTTCTAGGGATCAAGCCCGCAACCCGGGCATGTGCCCTTGACTGGAATAGAACCTGGGACCCTTCAGTTCACAGTGGATAGAGCTGTTTGGCTCTATCCACTGAACCAAACCAGGCAGGGACTAAATATATTTTTAATGATTTCAGAGAGGAAGGGAGAGGGAGAGACAGAAACATCAATGATGAGAGATACTCATTGATCGGCTGCCTCCTGCATGACCCACACTAGGGATCGAGCCCGCAACCCAGGCATGTGCCCTGACCGGGAATCGAACCATGACCTCCGGGTTCATAGGTCATAGGTTGACATTCAACCACTGAGCGACGCCGGCTGGGCTCCTTTTTTAATCCAAATCAAGAAAACAGGTTCCTTAACTCAGAGATCTCTACGGACTAGGGTTAGAATACAGGCACACCTCATTTAACTGCAATTTGATTTACTGCACTAAGCAGATACTGCATTTATTACAAATTAACGTTAAGTCCCTCCATCAGCAAACAATACTATGACTTGCTGAAGGCACAGATGATGGTTAGCATGTTTTAGCAATAAAGTAATTTTAAATTAAGATATGTACATTGCTTTTTCAGACATAAGACTACTGCACACTTAACATACTAAGCATAGTGTAAATATAACTTTTATATGCACTGGAAGATCAGAAAGTTCATGTGACTCATTCTATTGTGATATTTGCTTTATTGCGATGGTCTGGAACCCACCCCACAATGTATGCCTGTACTCTCAATAGACTGAATTGAAGGTACACAGGTCACCAGAGTAAAGATCTAATTTGTTCTTGGATGAAATTTAATATGAAAATATAGTGGTGAATTTCATCATTAGTCAAGTATCAATGATAAGAAAACAAAATGCATACTCTATAAAGATAGTAAGTCGTTCAATTTGTTGGCATCACAAATTGGTAAATAGAGTTGAGATTGGATACTTGGGCTGTAACAGCTCTTGCATTTGAGACTAGTGAATCTAGACTTCTTTTAACAAGCAACAAAGAGTTATACACTGAGTGGCCAGATTATTATGATCTCTGAATGCATAATAATCTGGCCACTCAGTTGATATTAGAGGCCCAGTGCATGAATTCGTGCATGGGTGAAGTCCGGCCAGCCTGGCCATGGGGAGGGGACATGGGTGGTTGGCCGGCCTGCCTGCTGGTCGAACTCCTGGTCGAGGGGACAATTTGCATATTAGCCTTTTATTATATAGGATATACACTGAGTGGCCAGATTATTATGCGTTCAGAGATCATAATAATCTGGCCACTCAGTGTAAAAAAGTTATTGAGCAGGAAGTGACAATATACATTAAAAATATAGTAATGCAAAATAAAAAAAGTGATCAATAAAGTTATACCTTGATTTTAATGACAGAACATCTCTATCTCTATTTCTATCTCTATCTCTCTCTGTTTCTCTCGCCCCCCCACCTCTCTTCCACCCTCTCTAAAAAATCAATGGAAAAAATATATGCTCAGGTGAGGATTAACAGCAACAACAACAAAAGTAAAAAACTAAGCTACGAATTGGGAGAATATATTTGTAACATGTTACTTAAGTGGGATCAGTACATAAGATTTATTTTAAAAACTTTTTAAAAATATGTGCAAACAAAGAACAGGCATTTTATACAAAAATATGTTCAGCATCATTAATAAGCAAGAAAATGAAAATTATAACTACAATAAGATACCATTTTATAACTACATCCTTATTACTAGGAAGCTCAATTTAATTGATGATGTTTAAAATGAAGAAAGCAGACTCTCTAGATAGACACTAAACAACGTTCTTTTGCTCATATAAAGTACAATCTTTAGAAAACAGCATGTATAAAGAACAAAGTAACTTTATTTACAAACTGCGAAAATTACACTTGTAATTTTCAAAATTTACTCAAGAATTCTTCTTAAAAATGGTTAAAAAATAAGCTCTGATTATCATCCTCAGCAACAAAAGGTATTCAATGGTTTGATGCGAACCAACCTACTCAATTATTACTTACCAATAAGATTTCTCCACAGAGAGCAGCAGAATAACCCTTAAACTTTGCAAAAGACATAAAATGCAAGAAGGGTTTCAGAAATAAAAACATACGTGGTTAGTTTAAATTATTCTGGAAAACTTGTTTTTAATTGTACAACCACTTTACCAGAGGCAATTTTAGATAATTTAGTCCTAATAGTTTTGTTAGCTCTAACCTTATTAACTTACTACATCATTTATAAAAGAGTTAAGAAATATAAAGCAAACTAGGCCTGATTTTCTTTATATTTTTAAAGCCACAAAAGTATTAATAAGAATTCTAGTTACTTTTTTCTATACTTCCTTGAAAACAAAAGCCAAACATACTTACTGTTGGTTTTTTTCATTTAAAGTATTCATGCCCTGGAGATCAGAAAGAGGTATCCTAGGATTTTTACGGGTTACACCTAGTATATAAAAAGCAAAAATTTTCAAATCAGTGCTAAGAAAAACTAAACATGAAATAATGTTTCCAATGAAAAATGAAATGTACTTTGATAGTAAATTATTTGCTAAACATGTCAGAATAGCTAAATAATAATATGAAGCAAGTCCCATGACTGTTACAAATCTGACTTAACCAACAATGAACCCAATTTTTTCAGCAATAAGTATATTGCTAAAATTGACTATTGATTTTAGTCTATTTTGTCGGATATGAGTATTGCTACTCCAGCTTTTTTTTTCTTTTCCATTTGCATGGAAAATTTTTTTCCATCCCTTCACTCTCATCCTGTGTGTCTTTTGTTCTGAGGTGGGTCTCTAGTAGAAAGCATATAGTTGGTTCATGTTTTTGTATCCATTATGCTACCCTATGCCTTTTGATTGGAGCATTTAATCCATTTATATTTAAGTTTATTTTTGAGAAGTACTTATTTATTGCCATTTTAATTCTGTATGTCTAGGTTTCTCTCTCTTTCTTCTCATTACAGCAGTCCCTTTAGCATTTCTTGTAATGCTGGCTTGGTGGTGATGTATTCCTTTAGCCATTTTTTTTTTCTGGGAAGCTCTTTATTTGACCTTCTATTCTGGATGGTAGCCTTGCTGGATATAGTTATCTTGGTTTCAGATCCTTGCTTTCCATTACCTTGAGCACTTCATGCCATTCCCTTCTGGCCTGCAGAGTTTCTGATGAGAAATCAGGTGTCAGCCTTATGGGAACTCCTTTGTAGGTAACAGTTTGCTTTTCTCTTGTCGCCTTTAAGATTCTCTCTTTGTCTTTAATTTTTGGCATTTTAATTACGATGTTTCTGGGCGTGGGCCTGGCTGGGTTCTTCTTGCTTGGGGTTCTCTGTGCCTCCTGAACTTGTGTGACTTTTTCCTTCACCGGAGTAAAGAAGTTTTCTGCCATTACTTCTTCAAACACGTTCTCTATGCCTTTCTCCCTTTCTGCCTCTTCTGGCACACCTGCTATTTTAATAGTGTTACATTTCATGTTGTCCCACAGCTCCCTTAAGCTGTCCTCCTGTTTTTTAATTGTTTTTTTCTTTTTGGTTCTCTGATTGAGTGGTTTTTTTCAACCCTGTCTTCTAATTCACTGATTTGATCATCAGCTTCCCCTAATCTGCTCTGTATTCCTTCCAATGTGTTCTTTATTTGTGCTATGTCATTCTTTATTTCCGACTATTCTTTTTTCATAGTTACTATATCTTTTCTCATGCTGTTGAGCATCTTTACCATCATTACTCTGAACTCTGTTTCAGATAAATTTCTTATCTCTGCTTAATTTATCTCTTCTTCTGGAGAATTTGCTTGTTCTTTCATTTGGGGGTTGTTTATTTGTCTCCTCATTTTGGCTGTCTGTCTGGGTTTGTGACTATGTATTAGGTAGATCCTCTATACCTCTCAATCTCTAGTGCAGGACAGTATCAAATGCTGTTTTTCAACTATTTTAAAGATCAATTAATCTCACATATAAAAACACTAAGAATCAAAGATGACAAATTGCTTTCTTAAGGATTACCAATATTCTTAAGTTTTAATTTTCTTCGAATCATTCAATAAACACTGGAACTCTATAAAGCATATGGCTACCAATTTTCATAACCTATCCACACAAAGACATTTACTATTGGTAAGACACATATGAAGAAGTGAAAGTATCTCTATTCAAGATAACAGTCTTTTATGTAGAAAATCATAATTAACCCACACAAAAAAATTAGAACTAATAAATGAGGTCAGTAAAATGACAAGATATAAGATCAACATTCAAAAATTGTATTTCTATACAATAATAAACAATTTTTAATAAAAAAATTAAGAAATTCCATTAATAACATCAACATAAAAAAATAAATTTAACAAAAAAGTATAAAATGCCTATACTGAAAATGACAAACATCATTAAAAGAAATTTAATCTAATTAAATGGAATTCCATCCATGCTCATGGATTAGAAAACTTAATAATGTTAAGATGGCAATGCTTCCCAAATTGATCTACAGATCTATGCAATCTCTATTAAAATTCCAGCTGCCTTTTTTTACAGAAATACTAGTAAATACACTGACCCTATAATTAATATGTATATGCAAGAGACCCAGAATAGCCAAAACAACATTGAAAAGGAGGAACATGGTAGGAGGACTCACACTCCTTGAATTCAAAACTTACTACAAAGAAACAGTAACTGAGACATGGTACCAGCATAACAATAAACAAATATATCAATGGAAGAAATTGAGAGTACAGAAATACACCTATTCACATTTATGATCAACTTAATTTTGATAAAGGTGCTAAGACAATTCAATGAAAAATAATTTCATTCCTTCAGTTTCTAATTCATGAACACTAATTTCCCTATGACAGATTATCATTGTCTATCCTCTATATCCATTCTTCTGCATATTAAAACAATCATCAAGTCTTTCCTCAATATTAGTAATTCAATTTTCATCTCTTTCCTCTACTTCTTGAGCTCATACAAGTGTTACTTTATAACTCTGCTTGTTTCAGTAGCTCAATACCTATTTTCATTATCATACTGATATTTTATATCCTCAAATGTGTGCTACATTAAAAAGACCTAAGGAATAGTATACTGAACACTTGCAACTGATCACTCAGATTAGGAAATGAAGCCCAGTGCACCACACTCGAATCCCATGCCAACAGCATCAGATCCCAAAATTGATCACTTGTTGGAATTATCATAAAAGTACTTTAAACAGCTATCATAATGTTCAATGACTTAAATTAGAAGATTATCTTACTGAGTTAAGAGACAGGAAGTCTCCAGAAAGAAATGGAAACTAAAAAAGAACCAAATGGATATTTTGGAACTAAAAACTGAAATTTTGTGAAATGAAAAATTCATTTCATGGGTTTAAGACGTGAAACAGCATAATGAACTTGAAATCAGATAAGTAAAAATTATCCAATCTGAAGAAAAGAAAGAACAAAAACAGAAAATAATGAACAGAGTATGAGGAATGTGTGTGATGTCAAATATTCTAAGATCATGTAAATTGGTATCTCAGAAGGAAAAGAAAAATTGTAGCAGAAAAAAAATTTTTAATATTGTCCAAAAATTTCCTAAATTTGATTAAAAACAATGAAGCACAAGTCCAAAAGGTGAAGCAAATCCCAAACAGGATAAATATAAATATTTAGGGAGATCACAGTCAAATTGCTAAAATTCAAAAGATAAATATAAAATCGTAAGCAACCAGTGTAAAAAAAGGTGCGTTAGATATGAAAGAATAACAATAGGGTGACATCAGAGTTTATAATCACAAATAATGTAGGGGAAAAATGGAACAACATCCTTAAAGTGCCAAAAGTTCGATAGTTCCTAATGATGTTAAATATATGTCTATGTTATGACACAGTAACTCCACTGATAAGTTTCATTCCAAAGAATAAAAATATATGTATTCAAATGACACAAACAAGAATGTTTGAATGGCTAGATCCCTCACAATAGCTCAAAACAGTACACAACCCTTTTATCCACCAAGAAATGAATGATAAACACAACGTTGTATATACAACTGTATATATGTATGTATGTGTGTGTATGCACACATATTCCACACAGTGGAATAAGTCAGCAACAAATTACTGAGATGACTATGTATAGCATTATGTTGCATAACTTCCGAACACCAAAGAATACACACTGTATGATCCCATTTCTGTAAAATTTTTAGAAAAGGCAAAACTAATTTACATAGCAATGAAAATCTTTTATTATTATTATTACAGGAATCTTAACAAAAGTTTTCTAGCCCTAGCCAGTTTGGCTCAGTGGCTAGAGCATTGGCCTGCGGACTAAAAGGTCCCAGGTTCGATTCTGGCCAAAGTCACTTGCCCAGGTTGCAGGCTCAATCCCCCACAGTAGAGGGCATGCAGGAGGCAGCCAAAAAATGATTCTCTCTCATCATTGATGTTTCTATCTCTCTATCTCTCTCCCTTTCTCTCTGAAATCAATAAAAAAATATTTTTAAAAAGTTGTCTCAAGGAGCTGGGAAAACGTACAAGAGAGCAAGAATTAATTTTCTGATACAATTTTATTCCAATATTTTATTTTTAATCATTTAATGTTCATGGTTTGTCTCTTACCGTTTAACTAATTTTTTTTTGTAACTGAATAATCTGTTTTTAAATGTTTAGTTCATTTTAATTTATTGGTATTGCCCTGGCCAGGTGGCTCAGTTGGTTGGAGCCTTGTCCCATACACCAAAAAGCTGCAGGTTCGATTCCCTGTCAGGGGTGCATGGAAGAGGCAACAGATCAATGTCTCTCTCTCTAAAATCAATAAAAACATAACCTCAGATGAGGATTAAAAATACATTATAAAAAATAATTTATTGGTGTTACTGATATATCTGGATTTTTTTCTGCCTCTTTATTTTATACTTTGTATTTACCCTAATTATTATGCAATTTTATCCAGATTTTCACTGAATTTATTTATATTCTGATTTCTTTTTTTCATTTTGTAAAGTTATATGGTATACACTCTTCTCTTTGATTATGAATTTTTAACACATTCATGAATTCGAATCTAAATTCTTTTCTTTTCCTAAAGAGTACAAGAACTTTCTAATGCTTTGATTCTAGTCAAACCATCCCTGTAACAGATAATGCTACACAGTACTTATTTTCATGTTGTTTTCTTCCCATTAATCAACCAAAGTAGATATTACTACTAAATTTTATAGACTGTTTATTTAGATTTATACACATTTACCAATTTCTTTATCAGAACTCAAAACTTTCCAGTGAGTTAGTTCAGCTTCTTTCTCCTCAAAATCTTTTCGTAAGTTCTACTGTAAAGATTTTTTTCAGATTACTGTTATTTATGGCTATTGTTCATCTCTGCCTGGCATATCTTTGTCCAGCCTTTCATTTTCATCGTTTTAAAAATTTTATAAGTAGTCAATTAAACGTTTTGAAAATCCATTTTGAGACTATAATTGGTGAGGTTAATCTATTTTTATTAATTTTAAATAGTAGCATTTGTATTTTATTTCATATCTCCCATTTAGTTTATTCTTTAAACTCATTTTCCCCTTAATTTTCACTTGTAAAGGTTTCTTATGAGACTTTAAAAGATAAAGATTCTATTTTTGTTTACCCATACCTAAAGCTGAAACTAATGGGCCTTATGGAAAATATATGCTTATCTTTATTAAAAACTGACAAACTGCTTTTCCAAAATAACTGTACTATTTTACATTGCCAATAGAGTTTGTAAGTGTTCCGATCGCTTCACATCCTCATCAGCATCCTACCTAATAAAAGAGAAACATGGAAATTGACTGTACCTTCGCTATGTCCACAGCCAATCAGAGCGAACAAGATGGCGGTTAATTTGCATATGCAGGTGCTGAGCGGCCTGGGTCCCGGAAACATCCTCCAGACCCAGGCCTCTCCGAGCCTATAGGCCCGCGCTTAGGTCCTGAGCGGCAGGAGTCCCAGAATGCCCCCTGGCCACTCGAAGCCTATGGGTGCAGGCCCCAAGCCGCCTGGCAGGTGGGAACATCCCCGCCCCCAGGGGCTTGCAAAGGCTTGCGCACGAAGCAGCGGTTTGGGGCCACGCCCCCAGCCAGGCGCCCACGACCGGGGGCTGCTGCTGGCCTCTGGGGTGTGCCGAGACCCTGGTGGCCACCACTGCGTGCTGCCCAGGGTCCCTGCATGCCCCGAGCCTGGGGCCCATGGTGGGGCTGGCTGTTGGCCTCCCCCAGCGGCTTGCAAAGGCTCGCGCACGATGCCGCGGTTTGGGGTGCAACCCCCAGCCAGGCGCCCAGGACCGGGGGCTGGCTGCTGGTCTCTGGGGTGTGCCAAGACCCTGGCGGCCACTGCTGTGTGCTGCCCAGGGTCTCTGCATGCCCCCAGCCTCGGGCCCAAGGTGGGACTGGCTGCTGGCCTCGGGGCGTTTGGAGACGGGGATGTTCCCGCCCCGCCCCAGAGGCTTTCCAAGCTCCAGCACCAAGTGGCGGTTCGTTTCCACACCCCCAGCCCAGCGCCCTCCACAGGGGGAGGGCTGCTGGCCTCTGGGGTGTGCGGAGACCCCGGCAGCCACCACCATGTGACAGGGACACGCCCCTAGCCCAGTGGTCACAACCCAGGGGCTGCATGAGCTGCAGAGGATACACCTTTTTAAAAAATATATTTTATTGATTTTTTTTAAAGAGAAGAGGGGAGAGGGATAGACAGTCGGAAATATCAATGAGAAACATTGATTAGCTGGAGATGTGCCTCCAACCAAGGTACATGCCCTTAACAGGAATCAAACCTGGGACCCTTCAGTCTGCAGGCCCACGGTCTATCCACTGAGCCAAACCATTTTGAGAGTAAATACCTTTTCTGACAACTCATTGGCTAAGCTCCCTGTAGGCCACCAATTGCAGTGTTCTTGGTAATTTGGGTTATAAGAATCCAAGAAGGTGATCTAGGGTTTTTCCACCACACTCTTGAAGGAAAAAATGAAGGTCCCTTGAGGGGTCCTAGATTGGAGAGACTGCAGGCTGGGCTGAGGGACAACACCCCCCCCCCCACTCTGAATTTCATGCACTGGGCCTCTAGTTGTGATTATAATTTGCATTTTCCAAATGACTAATGAAGCTGATAATTTTTCATGGGTCTATGGACCATTTACATATCTTCTTTTTGGAAATGTTTATTCAAATCTTTGGCCATTTTTTACTTATTTTTGTCTTACTGTTGCAGGATTTTTTTAAAAATTTTGTTTTCAAGTCCATTAACAGTTTTCAGTATTACAAATATTGTTTCCCAGCTGTGGTATACTTTTTGTTTTCTTAATATAATTTTAAAAGATGAAGTTTTCCATTTCAGTGGACTCCAATTTATCAATTTTTTCATGCTCTTATTATCCGATCTAAGAAATCTTCGCCTGTCTCAAGATTGCAAAGATTTTCTCTCAGGTTTTTTTTTCTACAAAAATTAAAAGTTTTACTCTTTACAAAGTCCATTTTGAGTTAATTTTTATGTATTAGGGTCAAAGTTCTCTTGTAATAAATAAATACCCAATTGTTCCAGTGCCATTTATTTAAAAGACTATATACTTTGCCCCCACTGAATTACCTCAGCACCTTTATGGAAAATCAATTGACCATATATGTGTAAGACCTACTCCTGGATTCTTTACGTGATCCTATTGATCAGATTCTATTGATCCTTATACTGAGAATAATTTCATGATTATCTTAGTGTTGAAATCATATAGTGTAAGTCTCCAGTTTTGTTCTTTTTCAAAATTATTTGGTCATTCTAGCTATTCTATATTTCTATATAAATTTTAGTTACCATCTTATGAATTTCTACCAAAAATCTGCTCTGATATTCATTAGGATTACATATTCAATCTACAGATCCATTTGGGAGATAACTGACATCTTATAAAAACAAAAACATATACCTATCTTCACCTATTTAGATATTTTTTATTTTCTTTCAATTGGACACCAGTCTAATACATACTTCATTAAATTTTCCCCTAAGTATTTCATGTTTTGGTATATTATTGTCCGTTGCATATTAAACTGCTCTAAAACCTAGCACTGTAAAATAACAGTTATCATATCAAAGATTCTAGAAGAACAGGTTTCAAGAGCTGCTCAGCTGGGTAGTTCTGACAAGATCTCATTAGATTGTATTCAAACTGTCAGCCAAGGCTGCAGTCATCTGAAGACTGAAATAGAACTGAAGGATCTGTTTCTAAGGTCACTCATGTAGTTGGTGGCAAGCCTCAGTGCCTGCTAACTAGAGGCTTCAGAGGGATTTTTAATAGGGCTACTCACAAATAGCAATTTGCTGTTCTTAGGGACAATGAACAGAGAGAGCTAGGAAGAAATTACCTAAGATGGAAATTGCAATCCTTTATAACTTAATTTCAGAAGCAACATACTACCACTTCTGCCATGTACTATAGATCACTAACACTAGTAAAATCTGGGAGATTACACAAAGTTATAAATATCAGAAGAAGGAGATAACTGGGGCTATTGAAGAGGCTGGCAGCCATAGATGTATACGTGGAACTTACAAATTTCACTTTCCAAGTGAATTCATGATTAGTATATTACATTTTAATTTCACATATTGACCTGGTATCCTTTGACTGTTAAACTCACTTTTTAGATTAAAGAGCATTTTTTTTCAAACTCCTTAGCACTTTCTATACAGATGCTCATGCTGTCTACATCTTCTTTTTAAACCTATGTACCTTTTATTTCTTTTTGTTGAGTGGTGAAAGCAAGTATCTTTGCCTTGTTCTACATGTCAGGGAGAAGCATTCCATCTTTCTCCATTAAGTATAAAGTCTGCTATAAAATTTTCACATGTAAAGTTGAAAAAGTTACCCTGGCTGGGTAGCTCAGTTGGTTGATCATCCTCCCATGAACCTAAAGTTTACAGGTTTGAAATCTAATCAGGCAATCAGGAGGCAAACAATATCTGTCTCTGTCTCTGTCTCTGTCTCTGTCTCTCTCTCTCTCTGTCTCTCTCTCTCTCTCTCTCAAATCAAAACATATCCTCAGGTGAGGATTTAAAAAGTCACCCTGGTTGGTGTTGCACCGTGGTTAGAGTGCCAGCCTGCGCACCGAGGAGTCGTGGGTTCAATCGCCAGCCCAGGCCGGGGTGCATGCAGGGGGCAACCAATCAATGTGTCTCTCTTACATCAAAGTTTCTCTCTCTCTCTCTCTCTCTCTCTCTCTCTCTCTCTCTCTCTCTCTCTCTCTCTCTCTCTCTCCCTCTCCTCTCCTCTCCCCCTCTGTCTCCATCTCCCCCTCTCTCTCTCCCTTCCACTCTCTCTTAAAAAAAAAAAAATCAATGGAAAAAATATCCTCAGGTGAGGATTAACAACAAAAACAACAGAAAGTTGTCTTCTATTCCTAGGCTGCTAAGTTTTATAATAGGAAGGGGCATAGAATTATGACAAACTCTTTTTATACATCTACTGAGATAACCATGTGTTTTTTTAGATGGTTAATATGGCGAGTTATATTGATTTTCTATTATCAAACCCCAAACTTTCATTCCTAGAATAAGTTCCACTTATTGTTACCTTTAGTCTTCATATATTATTTTCTATATAGTCCTGAATTCAGTGTGCTCTTATTCAGGAATTTTACACCTAACATTGTGAGGTATGCTGGTTTGTAGATTAGTTCCTATAATATTTTTGTCTGATTTTTGTATTTGAGTAATAATACTGGCCTCATGATATGATTTGTATAGTGTTCCTTACTTCTCTATTTTCTGAAAGAGTTGAGAACTGGTATTATTCTTTTCTTAGACATCTCTTAAACAAAATTCACGATTGAAGCTATTTGGGTTTGAACTCTTTTGTGTTTTTGTGTGAAAATTGTACTTATGAATCCAATATCATTAACAGATACAGGGCTAATAAGATTTTCTATTTTTCCTTGGGTCCATTTAGATGACTTGTTGACACTGAATGAATTTGTCAATTTCATCAAGGTTGAATTTATTGGCATAAATGTTCATAATTCCACTGCTCCTTAACCTTTTGATCTGTACCATATGCAACTGTGCCTATACTTTAAATCCAGATAACAGTATTTGCTCTTCGCTCATGTTTCTTGATCAGAATGGCAAGAACAGCACTGTCCAATTCAGCAGCCACTAGCCATATGTGGCCATTCAAATTTAAATTGATTAATGCTTCCGTTTTTAAATTTTTTTTAATTTCAGGTACTTAACAGCCACATGTGGGCTAATGGCTACAGTTTTGGACAGCATAGTTGGAGAACATTTCCATCTTCACAGAAAGTGCTATTGGACAGTGCTATTTGGGCTCGAACTTTATCCATTTCATTGTTCTTTTTGAAAAAACAGCTTTTGGTTTCCACTGTTGGCCTGCTTTCTATTCACAGATTTTAGCTCTTAACCTTTTTCACTTCCTTCTACTTGTTTTGGGTCTAATATGTTCTTCTTGTTGTAGCTTCATAATGCAAAAGCTTATTACATCATTAATGATATTTTTATCTTATTTTTTCCTAATATAAAGATTTAAAGCTAGAAATTTTCTTCTAAGCACTTTAGTTGCATTACACACGATGTAATGTGTTGTTTCCATTATCATTCAGATCAAGAGACTTTCATGTTTCCCTTATGAATTTTTCTTTAACTCATGAGTTATTTATATACTAGAGGCCCGGCACACGAAATTCATGTGCGGTAAGAGTCCCTAGGCCTGGCCTGCGCCTGGCCTGCGATCAGGGCCATCTTCCCCCACAGCCCGAAGCCAGCCCGCCCCCCACTCCCACCCACCCCCAGTTCCCCATTCGCCATTGGGCGATTGGAGCCTGCCGCATGGGGGAGGGACCAAGATATCACCGTTCCCGCCCACTCGCTGGCCCTGCCCCACTGCGGGTCGCCCTCTGTGTGTGGGGTGATCAGTGGGGTAGGGACCTTGGCCTGGCACCGCCCGCGTCCCTCGCCACCCATCCCTGGTTCCCTGTTCACCATCCGGCGATGGGAGCCTGCTGGCCGGGGAAAGGAACCAAGAAGTGGTCAGTGCGCCTCACAGTGACTGGTCAAGCAGTTGTGGTCGTTCCACAGTTAGGGTTAATTTGCATATTACCCTTTTATTATATAGGATGTTGTTTATTTTCCAAATATATAAGAATTTCTCAGGTAACTTTCTATTGTTAACTGTCCATTTTGGTCAGACAACATACTTTAAATTTCAACCATTTGTGTAACCACACTAAACTAAAGCCTGAGGCCCCGGACAGTAAGGCAGCCACAGTCAGCAAGGTGAGAGTCGTTAGGAGCATCAAGCCCCACACAGCCCTTTCCTGATTATTGATCCTTCATCTTTTTCATGAATATCACCATCTCCATTGTCCTGAGACTAGACTGTCAAAAGTATGGGTTCAAATTGAAATGAAGTTCTATTCTACCCTTTTTCTCTTTCTCCTGCCATCTTATGCCTTATCCTTTCCAGAGCTCCTGACCTTTGCAGAAGTGGGGCTGCATCTCATACTCACGATAACCCCGATTTCTACCCAATCCTCTAATTTCCTCCCTGCCAAATCTCAGAGAATCAGTCACTGCAGAGGGAAGGGGGGAGCACCAGGAATGAAAAGGAGGAGGAAAAGCCACAATACCTTTTATGCCTTAACCTTGAAGGTCACAAAGTCACTTGTGCCACATTCCATTTGTTAGAAGGGAGTCACTAAGTATAGCACAAACCTTTTGAAGGGAGGAGTATCAAAGAATTTGTGGACACATTTTAAACTGCCAGAAAATAATTTTTACCTTAAATAGTCATATACCTTTTTTAAAGAAATTAAGAAACGGAAAGAAAATACATATAGTCATTTGTTTTATACATATTTACTATTTCTGATTTCTTTATTCCTTCCAGTAATTCATGGATCAACATAGTCGAGTCCATGGGCCAAATCAAACCCATTACCTATTTTTGCAAGGTCTATGAACTAAGGATGGTTTTTATATTTTAAAATGGTTGAAAAAAAATAAATGGAAGAATCTTTTTGTGACATTCGAAAATCATATATTTAAATTTCACTGTGCATAATAAAGTTTCATTGGAACATAGCCATACCCACGTATTTATATATTGTCTATGGCTCCTTTCATAGCAGAACTGAGTTGTTTCACTAGAGACCACATGACCTACAAAGTCTAAAATGTTTACTATCTGGTCCTTTGCAGAAAAAGTTTACCAATCTCTACTATATATACAAGTTACCATCTTGTGGTGTCCTTTCCCTTTAGCCTGAAGAATTTTCAATACCATTTCTTGTAGAATACAAACTATAGTGACCAAGAGTCTCAGATTTTGTTTATCTGAAAACATCTTTACTTCAGCTTCATTTTTGAAGGATACCTTTGCTGTGAATTGGACACTGTGGATAATAATTTGCAGCACCACTAGATTCTGTTGTGTTCTTCTGACTGTTGATTTTTCTTCTAACAGATAGTTAACTTTTCTTCTAACAGGTAGTTAACTAGTCTGGTCCCAAACTACAAATACAGAAATTTTGCCTAAAAGCTGTTTTGGTTTGGGGGTTTTGCTCTGTTTTGTTTTTAACTGTGATTTTTTTATATCTTTCATTCTCCACTGCTTTCAATGAGAACTGTTAATCATATCATTATTCTCCTATACTTAATGTAATATTTTCTCTTAGCTGTTTTAAAGATTTTCTCTTTAGCAATTTGCCTATAATGTGCCTAGTTGTGGCTTTATTTTGTACTTATTCTTCATAAAGGTCACTGATCTTCTTGGATCTCTAAGCTAGTTATTTTTTAAACAATCATGAAAAGTTTTCAGCCACTGTTTCTTCAAATATTTTTTTGTCTCTCTCTTTCTCTTCTCTACTTATGAGATTCCAACTAAGGCAATAAGTATTCAGCTTTCCCCACACAAAAGCTATGCACTGATACAAAAAACCCTCAGTCAGAAAAGCAACAAACTTGCAAATCTCACCTACTGCAGTTGCATCTTTCAAAGGTTATCTCCTATTTGGTTTGCAATGCTTCTTTGACAGAGCCCCTACAGTCTTTCTTTCCAGTATACTCACAGCAGTCAGTCAGGTATGGCTGACAGTATTCATATTCTAACTAAATCTACGCACAGGTGGGGGCCCTAGGCCTGGCTGGCGATCAGGGCCTATTGGGACCATCTTGCCCAGTCCCAATCGAGGCTGGGCAGGCAAGGGCCTGCCAGCTGCTGGCCAGGGCCTGGGGGCCTGCCGGCCACCGGACAAGGCCTGCCAGCTGCTGGATGGGGTGAGGGATGGGGGGAGGGACCAGGGGAGGCTGGCTGTGGGAGTGCACTGTGGCAGCTCCTGCATTGATCATCTGCCCCCTGGTGGTCAGTGCGCGTCATAGTGACTGGTCTACCGGTAGTTCCGGTCTTTCGGTCGTAAAGGTCGCTTAGGCTTTTACATATATACTAGAGGCCCGGTGCACAAAATTTGTGCACAAGGGAAGGAGGGAGGAGGGTCCCCTCAGCCCAGCCTGCACCCTCTCCAATCTGGGACCCCTCGGGGGATGTCCGACTGCCGGTTTAGGCCCAATCCTTGGGATCGGGCCTAAATCAGCAGTTGGACAGCCCTCTCACAATCCTGGATCGCTGGCTCCTAACCGCTCACCTGCCTGCCTGCATGATTGCCCCTAACTGCCCCCCTGCCAGCCTGATCACCCTTAACTGCCTCTGCTTATGAGCCTGATCACCCCTCACTGCCCCCCTTGCCAGCCTGGTTGCCCCTAACTGGCCCCCTACCGGACTGATCACCCTTAACTGCCTCTGCCTCCTGGGCTGATCGCTCCCAACTCGCCCCCCTGCCCCCGCCGGCCTGGTTGCCCCCCACATCCCCCCCTGTGGGCCTGGTCGCCCCACACAGCCTGCTGCTCAGTCGTTTGGTCGCCCCTCACTAATCCCCCTGCCGGCCTGGTCGCCCCACGCAGCCTGTTCAGTTGTCCCTTTGGTTGTGATGGTCGTTTAGGCTTTTATATAGATAGATTGATGAGAGTTGGGAAGTACTTTGTGCAAAAAGCCACACATTCACAATTCTTACCCAGTACTTAAAGAATGATTCTCCTCAAGTTTCTGCTTCTTTTTGGTCTTTTTTGGTCTTCTACTCTTTGGGGTCTTTTTCCAGTCCTTTCAAATAGTTATTTTGAATTTTTTTTTCAAGGTTTTATCATTTTTATCTGAGAGAGGGTTCATTCACCTCACCAATTTACCATTATCTAAAGCTAGTAGTCCCTGGTTTTTGTTTTTTAAACAATCTCCAAAACATGTTTATAATTTTATATATTATAAAGTTTTAATTATTGGTAGCACTACAATGGAAAAGGAAATAAACTACCTAAAATAATGAAAAAAGTCCTACTTCCACAAGTGTAAAAATAAATTTGCATGTGAATGCAGGTAAATGTACAATTTCTTTATACAGCCTGTGCTGAAATTTGTGCTTTCCTATTCTGGGCCAACATATACCAAGCTGGAATACAATCAAGCCTAAGAATGTGAGGCTGAGAGACATGAAAATCAACAAAACAAATAAATCACTTGCAACTATTTAAAAGTTAAAAACAATTAATTTAAGCTCCCAGAAAAGAGCTATAGAGTGTTTTAAACAATGTTCCATGGATTAAAATATTTTAAAAAGAAAGATGGATAAATGGAATAAGAACTTGTATACCTTTTAGAAATAATACCAATAATTAACAGTAACATTTAAGGATGTCTTTTTTTTAATGAGATACTTACCTTTGTTCTTTTTAAAATGAGAAAACATTTTAAATAATGTTTTTCAAAATACATTACATATTTTCTTATACCAAGATATAATAAGAACTAAATAAGAAGAACTAAAGAAAAAAAGGCATAGCCTGGCTGGCATCGCTCGGTGGTTGAGCATCGATCCCATGAACCAGGAGGTCACGGTTAGATTCCAGTCAGGGTACATACCCAGGTTGTGGGCTCAATCCCCAGTGTGGGGCATGCAGGAGGCAGCCTACCAATGATTCTCTTTTATCATTGATGTTTCTATCTCTCTCTCCCTCTCCTTTCCTCTCTGAAATCAATAAAAATATATTTTTTAAGAAAGAAAGAAAAGCCCTAACTGGTTTGGCTCAGTCAGTGGATAGAGCATCGGCCTGCAGACTGGGAGGGTCCCAGGTTCCATTCCGGTCAAGGGCATGTACCTTGGTTGCAGGCACATCCCCAGTGGGGTGTGTGCAGGAGGCAGCTGATCGATGTTTCTCTCTCATCGATGTTTCTAACTCTCTATCCTCTCCCTTCCTCTCTGTAAAAAATCAATAAAATATTTTTTAAAAAAAAGAAAGAAAAAGAAAAAACCTTAACATTTGTTCTTAGGAATTTCACTCACTGATAACAGGATACTAAAATTTCATGAAATTTCAATCACAAAACTGGGAAATTAGCAAAGTGTACCTGTAGTGTACTGTAAAAAGCTTAGAACAGAAAATGTAAGTAGTTTAGATCCATCATATGCAAATTTCTGAGTTAATCAAGTATTCTGTAGTATCCTTTTATTCTCATTATTTCAATTAGCCAAATAACTATAATCCACAATAGGTAAAAGAACCCATTTTTATGCAGAAGGAGTATAACAAATAGAAAAAGAAGAAATGGAGACCAAGAGCATCTTTTTACACCTATTTTACTAAAAGAAAAAAGAACATCAACTATGATTCTGTCATTCTTCCTTAAGCCAAAACATTAATGTGGTAGCTTTGCTCTAAACCAGACATAAGAAAGTGTGATAGGACTGCAATCAAATTCAACTATAAACAAACATAAAAATCAGCAGGAATTTGAAAGGGGAAACTTGTAGCAGTGTTGGATATATTAATCATCTTGTGGTGATTATTTCACAGGTGCATATATTATGTAAAAACTTACCAAACTCTATGCTTTTGCATGCAGTTTGTTTTACCTCAATTAGATTTCAATAAAGCTTAAAAAAAAAAAAGTCAGCAGGAAAGAAAATCACTATTTATTTTTACCCACCACTCAGCTACTTTAAAGACAAAAATAAAAATCAATTCAGAGTCTTTAACAAAATGTAATTAAAAACTCAAGCAAACAGACATTCAAATTAAAAAAACAGGTATATCGACTTTTTTAAGAGAAAAAACTAAAGTTTCATTAAAAATATCCTGAGAACAATTGGTCAAAGGATTCTGGAGGTCATATTGCCTATATAATTTATGCCCCACCCTGGTGTAGAATGCTCTTGGTTTCCATTTCCAAATGGATATATGATGACATAGTTTATCAGGATTTTCAGCCTTACTGTACTTTTCTTCCTTGCATCTCTGCAGAATCTCTAAGCTCCTCTGGTGGACTGGGTGTTGGAGAAAGCTAAAACTATCCATACTTTTCAAAATTGCACATGGCGCTGTATCATCATGCCCTTAGGAAGCAAAAGAAAAACAAAAAAATTGAGAAAAGAAAAAGACATTATATAAGCCCAAACCAATTGATAATCAAGGACAATGCTGCCAACTTTCTTCGAGTATATAAAAACATATCAAATGATAGGAGTTAAAGGTGAATGGTTTTTCCAATTAATTTGAGGAAATTACACAACAATAACAGTAAAAAATAAAGGTCCTTTTTAGTAATCAAAATATCCTTTTCAGTACTCAAAGTGTTGGAAGTTAGCACCATACTAATAATTTCCAATTTAAAATACAACTGGTATGGAAATTTCAAAAACAATTGGTATGGTTTAGACTTTTTTTTTAAATTGACTCATTTTTTTCAGGTCTGAAATATAATTGGCATATAGTTGGCAACAATGCAAGAAACACTGATGAACCCCAAAGAGAAATTTATCCAAAACAAATTACCAAAAGTTAAACAATTATATCACAAATCTTGCAATTAACAGCACTTATAGGAATTCCAACAAGTGTGTCAATGTTGAAAGAGTGAACAGAAAAGCACCACAGAGCAGGAAATCCCAGCATCACTTCTGTATATTTATAAATCTAAAAACAAGCTAAAAAATCTGTACCTCACCACCAATTCTTATAAAGTGAGACAGAATCAACTACTGGTGGGAAAGGAAAGAGAGCACTTTCAAGTAAGGACCAAAGCCCCAGATTAGTGTTGCTGAACCAATGAATCACTCAAGCAATAATGGGGGGTGAGGGGGAGCTTCAGTGCCATAAATATTAGCAATAAATTAATTTAAAAGAGAATACAGGTTTTCCAGGTATGGAGGGACTTAAGTATCATTTACTTAGAGAATATCTCTAGACTTATGCCATTAAGTTCAAATTTAAGTACCTTGCCTTTAAAAAGCAAAAGTGAATAGTTACCAGATAGAAGTAAATTAAACAATGAACTGAAGTTCCATTGGTGCATATCTATATATATAAAAGCCTAAGCGACCGAACATGTCAACAGGTAGCTATGATGCACACTGACCACCAGTGGGAAGATGCTCAACGCAGGAGCTGACCCCTGGTGGTCAGTGCACTCCCACAGCCAACCTCCTGTGGCTGGCCAACCTCCTGCGACTGCCACCCTCCTGTGGTGCCTTCCCGTGGCTGGCCGGGTGGTCAGTGCACTCCCACAGCTACCCTCCCACAATCAGCCAACCTCTCACAGTCCCTCCCCGCAGCTGGCCAGCCCCAATTGGGACTGTGCGGGACAGCCCCAATGGACACCGATCATCTGCCAGGCCAAGGGACCCCACCTGTGCACAAATTCATGCACCAGACCTCTAGTCTATCATATATAATAAAAGGGTAATAAGCAAATTGACCCTAACGGCGGAATGACCAGGAACACCCATCGCTATGACTTGCACTGACCACCAGGGGACAGAAGCTCAGTGGAGGAGCTGGCCCTGGTGGTCAGTGCGCTCCCACAGGGGGAGCGTTGCTCAGCCAGAAGCCCGGCTAGTGAGCCCAGCAGCGGTGGCAGGAGCCTCTCCTGCCTCCAAGGCAGCGCTAAGGAGCAGCAAGCCGGGCTCAAGGCTGGCGAGCACAGCAGTGGTGGTGGAAGCCTATTCCACCTCCAACGTAAGTGGGCGGTAAGGAGTGAGGGGTCCCAGAATACAAGAGCCCCGGACTGTGAGAGGGATGTCTGACTGCCGGCTTAGGCCCGATCCCCTACGAATTTCATGCACCAGGCCTCTAGTTCCTTTATAAGGCAGAATAAAATTCCATTTTATGGATATACCACATTTGATTTTTCAATCACGAGTTAATGGGCATTTGGGTTGTTGCCACCTTTTGGTTATCCTATAAAGGCAGTCCCCGGGTTACATCGGATTCAACGTATGTTGTTTTGTGGTTACATCACCATCTCCCATTTATTTATTTAAAAAAAAAAAAAAGTTCCACCATTTTGACTTATATACATATGTGCTTTATGTTTTTTATTATTTATTTACCACAAGTAAAGGTCAGGAATTGTTATCTTTCTTTTAAATTCTTTTACTGTTTTACTTCATTCCTGCTGTGTATGTGCTCCATTTGAGTGGCGTAGGTGCATAGGTAGGTGGGTTCCGACTTTCGGGGAAAATCGTATTACATAGGAGGAACGGATTTCCGACGTAACCTGAGGACCCACTGTATACCAGGTGTAACGGTTAATAATGCGGATTTTGTAATCAAAGAAAATACAATAATTTCAAGAGAAACATCAAAAGTGCTTTATTCAAAGTAATGTCCATCACTAGCTACACATTTCCCCCATCTTTAAGGTATACCGTCCCCATAGAACTTTTCTTGTTTTGAGCCAAACCATTCAGAGACCAAATTTCCCACTTCTTCGTACATTTTGAAGTGCTGCTCAGAAAGTGTATGTGCCATCGATCGGAACAAGTGGTAATCTGAAGGCACAAGGTCTGGTGAATAAGGCGGGTGGGTTAATACTTCCCAGGCAAGATCTTTTCACGTGTCTTTAACTGTTTTGAAGTGTGTGATGGTGTGTCATCATGAAGCACAATTACTTTGCTGTGTCTTCTGGCACATTCTGGTCGTTTCACGATCAAAGCGTGGCTCAAATTGATTATTTGTTGTCGGTAGTGATCACTATTAACGTTTTCACCTGGTTTTAGAAGCTCATAATACACCACACCTTCCTGATCCCACCAAACGCAGAGCATTGTCTTCTTTCTGAAGCGATTTGGCCTTGCAGTCGATGTTGATGATTGACCTGGATCAACTCATGATTTTGTGCATTTGGGATTCTCAAAATAAATCCACTTTTCATTGCCAGTCACAATTCGATGCAAAAGAGACTTTCTTTCGTGCCATTGAAGCAACATTTTACTGATGACTTTTCAGTTTTCCATTTGTCTTTCGTTCAGTTGATGTGGCACCCATTTTCCTTCCTTTAAATCTTTCCCATTGCTTGTAAACAATTGGAAATTGTTTGCTAAGCAACGTTTACTCTTTCTGCAAATTGTTTTTGAGTTTGACACGTATCTTCATCCAATAATGTTTGTAATTGTTGGTCTTCAAACTTTTTTGGTTGACCTGAACATTCTTTGTCTTTCACATCGAAATCATCACTTTTAAAGCATTTAAACCAGCTTTCACAAGTATCTTGAGATGGAGCATATTCACCATACGCTTCCCGAAGTATACGATAACTTTCAGCAGCACTTTTCTTCAAAATAAAATAATGAATTAAAACTTCCCGCAAATGCTCTTTTTTTTGGCATGAAATTCGACATATTATGGAGACCTCATAATAAGCGTAAGAATATCTATGATGTTAACATCTTCAGCAAATTTGATGTATGAAGTTTTGAAGTTTGTTGTCAATACAACAAAATAGCATACATATCCAATAGCATATATACCAACATATGTGTAATTCCATCTATTGAAAAAAATCCGCATTAACCGGCACACCATAATAAAAAGCTAATGTGCAAATTGACCAAATGGCAGAATGACCGGTCACTATGATGTGCACTGAGCACCAGGTGGCAGACACTCAACGCAGGAGCTGCCCCTTGGTGGTCAGTGCACTCCTACAGGGGGAGCGCCGCTCAGCCAGAAGCTGGGCTCACGGCTGGCGAACTTGGATCTCTTTAAATTCACCCTCCTTGTAGTCTGTTGAGATTCTTGGTGTGTAGAGATTATTGAAGCTCTTGAATATGTAGATTATGAATATTACATATCAGATTTGAGGAATTTGGGGTATTATTTCTTGAAATAAATATTATTTCTGTCCCTTTCTCCTCTTTCCTTCTGGACTCCCAGAAGTTGGTATGCTTTCTTAGTGTCCCACAGGTCTAGAAGCTCTGTTTATTTTTCTACATTCTTTTATCTTTCTGTTCCTTAACCCTGATAATCTCAACTGATTTGTCTTCAAGTTCACCAATTCTGAAGTCTGCCTATTCAAATCTTCTATTGAACACTTCTAGTAAATTTTTATGTCAGTTATTGTATTTTTTCTCTCACTTCAATATATATACACATACACATATATATTTGATAATCTCTATTCAGTAGACATTGTCTCAAAGGTTCCTTTAATTCTTCAGGTATGATTGCCTTAGGTCTTTGAACATATTTAGAATAGTTTAATGGCTTTGTCTAGTAAATTCAATGCCTGGCTTTCCTAAAGCACAGTTTCTATTTATTTATTTTTCCTGTGCATGGTTCATATTTTCTTATTTCTTTGCATGTCTTATAATTTTGTGAAGAACACCATACATTTTAAATAATGTAACATGGTAACTCTGAAAATTAGATTCCTTCTTTTTCCCAGGATATGCTGTTGTTGCTATTTCTTGTAGTTGTTGCTATTTACTTAGGACTTACCTGAACTAATGCTGTAAAGTTTGCATTCCTTGTCACATGTGACCATGAAAATATCTTCTCAGTGTAGTGTAGTGTCCAGCTAATAATTACAGACAGACATCTTTACAAGCCTGAAACCAATAAAACTCCAGTGGCTTCACTCACACTGCCTACTTATATGACACCACTAAGAACATTTTGTGATTTCCTGATCATTTTAACACACATTCCACAACTGTAACAAATTTATTCATTAAAAAAAATAAACTGGCTTTATTTTTATTTAAGGGCCTTAAAATGGCCCTATCATTTAATTTGAAAGTCTATTGAAAAACAACAACAATAACAACATTTAAGCCCTGTGTGGGTGGCTCAGTTGATTAGAGCATTGTCCTGATACACCAAGGTTGCAGGTTCGATTCTTGGTCAGGGCAAATACAAGAATCCAATGAATGCATAAATAAGTGGAACAACAAATTGATGTTTCTCTTGCTCTTCCGTTTACTCTCTCTAAAATCAATCAGTAAATAAAAATAACAGTTAAAAGAAGATTTTAATTCGATATTCCCATCTTTGCTCAGTTGACTTCATGAAGAAAAAAAATGTCATGGAATTTCTTTTAAAAATCCAGGATTTTATACCTAGCCGACATGGCTCAGTGGTTGAGCATCGACCTATGAACCAGGAGGTCACGGTTCGAGTCCTGGTCAGGGCATAAATCCGGGTTGCAGGCTCGATCCCCAGTGTGGGGCATGTAGGAGGCGGCCAATAGAGGATTCTCTCTCATCATTGTTGTTTCTATCTTTCTCTCCCTCTCCCTTCCTCTCTGAAATCAGTAAAAATATATTAAGTAAATAAATATAATTATAAAAATCCAGGATTTTGGGATCACTGTAAGGATATTTGTTGACAATTAACTAAGATTCCATTTAAAGTTTTTATAAAGACAGACTCAAAAGAAGTGATATTGTACTTTTGCAGTCTACATCCTCTTTCTTCTATCTAGATGTCCATATATTCTGCTTCTGCTTAAATAACCTCCAATTCCTGTTTCACATTAATATGTTTGCATACTGGGGGAGAAACCAAGATCGCGGCATAGGTAAACACCTAAACTGCTGCCTCGCACAACAATTTCAAAACTACAACTAAAAGACAAAAGAGACATCATCCAAAACCACAGGAAGGCTGGCTGAGTGGAAATTCTACAACTAGAAGGAAAGAGAAAAGCACACTGAGACTCAGAGGAGCTGCAGGAGGCAGAGGTACTGAGACGCACGCGGAGAGGACTGGCAACTGAGTGCGCGGCGGGCTTTCTCAACCGGGAGGGAGACAAAAGCTCCCAACTGCGCTGAACTCAGTTCCGGGCGAGACTCTGGGGACCCAGACTCATACGGGGTGAAACTGGACTGTCAGGAAAGAGAAAAGCACACTGAGACTCAGAGGAACTGTGGAAGGCAGAGGTACCAAGGCGCTTGCGTGGAGAGGGCGGGCAACGAAGTACACGGCTGGCTTTCTCAAGCGGGAGGGAGACAAAAGCTTCCGACTGCACTGAACTGCAGTTCTGGGTAAGACTCTGGGAACCCAGACTCATACGGGGAGAAACTAGACTGTCTGGCAGCGGGTGGAACTTGAGGGCGGCTTTCTCTCAGAGGTGCTTGCAGCGATTACCACGGGACACTGAGACACAGGGGCCTATTAGGGCAGGGCTGACGGGAAACCAATGCTGTCTGCTCCGCCCTGAGACTCCGCCCCATCCAAGCTGAGCACAGAGGCTTTTGCAAATCTTCTCTCATAAGGGTGTCTCCAGCACAGAAGTTCTCCCAGCATAGACACAGCTGATCCTTACAGCCAATTGGCCTGGAGGTCAATTCCTCCCAGTGATACCAACAACAATCAAGACTTAACTATAACAAGACTGTGCACACAGCCCACAAAGGGGTGCACCAAGAGTGTCCACCTCAAGTAACTGGGGAGGCTGAGCCACTGGGCCATAGAGGACACCTAGCACACAAAGCCACTCTATCAACTCAGGGAAGCAGCCAAAATGCAGAGACAAAGAAACAGATCACAAATGAAAGAAATGGAGGAAAGCAAACGACTAGATATAGAGTTCGAAACCATGGTTATAAGGTTTTTCAAGAATTTTCTAGAAAAGGCCAATAAATTTAGCCAGACCCTCGAGGATATGAAAAAGGACCAACTAGAAATTAAGCATACACTGACTGAAATAAAAAAATATTATACAGAGATCTAATAGCAGACTAGAGGATCGCAAGAATCAAATCAAAGATTTGAAATACAAAGAAGCAAAAATACACTCAACGAGAAAAGAAAAAAGAAAAAAGAATCCAAAAATATGAAGATAGTGTAAGGAGCCTCTGGGACAACTTCAAGCATACCAACATCAGAATTATGGGGGTGGCAGAAGAAGAGAGAGAGCAAGAAACTGAAAACCTATTTGAAGAAATAATGACAGAAAACTTCCCCTACCTGGTGAAAGAAATAGACTTACGAGTCCAGGAAGCACAGAGAACCCCAAACAAAAGGAATCCAAAGAGGACCACACCAAGACACATCATAATTAAAATGCCGAGAGCAAAGGACAAAGAGAGAATATTAAAAGCAGCAAGAGAAAAACAGTTAATTACCTACAAGGGAGCACCCATCCGACTGTCAGCTGATTTCTCAACAGAAACTATGCAGGCCAGACGGGAGTGGCAAGAAATATTCAAATTGATGAATAGCAAGAACCTACAACCAAGATTACTCTACCCAGCAAAGCTATCACTCAGAATTGAAGGGCAGATAAAGAGCTTCACAGATAAGAAAAAGCTAAACGAGTTCATCACCACCAATCCAGTATTATATGAAATGCTGAAAGGTATTCTTTAAGAAGAGGAAGAAAAAGAAAAATGTAAAGATAAAAATTATGAACAACAAATACATATCTATCAACAAGTGAATCTAAAAATCAAGTGAATAAAAAAAAATCTGATGAACAGAATAAACTGGTGAATATAATAGAATCAGGGGCATGGAAAGGGAGTGGACTGACAATTCTCGGGGGGGAAGGGATGTGGGGGGTGCGGGAAGAGACTGGACCAAAATCGTACACCTATGGATAAGGACAGTGGGAGGTGGGGGGGCGGCAGGTAAGGGCAGAGGGTGCGGTGGGAACCGGCTGGAGGGGAGTTATGGGGGAAAAAAGAGGAACAATTGTAATAATCTGAACAATAAAGATTTATTAAATTTTAAAAGAATAATATGTTTGCATACTATTTTCAGTCTTTATAAATGTTCTGAATCTACTACTTAATCCATTTTTAATTATTCTGTTAGTTTTTATTTTGCAATGCTACAATTTCTATTTTATGGTATCCTTTTACCTCAAACACACCAGAAAATAGTAGATGGTAAGTGGTGTAGAGAGAGCAAAAATGCTGACCCTGACACTAATACACTGTAATACAATCATTCTTAATAACATATCTGCTGAGTCATTTGCTCAAAATGCAAATAAACTATAGTTTTTCTTTTCCTTCATAAAAAGTACAATTTAAAAACTTTCTCCTAGGGGGAAGTCTATGGTGTTGGCAATATTCTTTTTCTTAACCTAGATGGTAGTTACAAGGGTGTTTTCATTTCTGACAATTCACTGAGCTATGCATTTTTGTTTTGTGCACTTTTCTGTATGCATGTTATGTCCCAGAATAAAGGAATTTTCAAAGAGAGTTTATTATATAAAATCTCTTGCCGAAACCGGTTTGGCTCAGTGGATAGAGCGTCGGCCTGCAGACTGAAAGGTCCCAGGTTCGATTCCGGTCAAGGGTATGTACATTGGCGGCGGGCACATCCCTGGTAGGGGGTGTGCAGGAGGCAGCTGGTCAATGTTTCTCTCTCATCGATGTTTCTAGCTCTCTATCCCTCTCCCTTCCTCTCTGTAAAAAATCAATAAAATATATTAAAAAAATAATAATAATAAATAAATAAAATAAAATCTTTCAATGGGCCAGGAAGAAAAACTAGATTAGAAAACTAGAAGAATCTAGAAATTATGAAAGCAGAGGTAATACAGGTTCAATTTATTGATCATTAGTAACACTGAATGTCTTTGTATAAATTATTATACACATACAACCAGCTTCCACAAATAATATTTTAAATGTCAAAGGAGCATACAATGTAAATAATCTTCTTAGAAAAGAATATATGTAATAGTAAATAGAAGAAATGTTTCTTTGTTACATCTTAGAAGGATATTTAATCAACTTTAAATTTTTCAAAATTGATGTCCATTGTAATAAATAAAACATATCTTAAATTAAAAGAAAAACACTTTGCCTTAAGCCTTTTTGTAATATAACTTCTTAGAAATAACTTTGCAAAAGGCAAAGCAAATTTAAGATATTCCTTTTACTTAAAAAAACATACAACTATAACTCTCCCTTATCTACAAAGGCCAGTTTACACACATGAAAATCTGAAAAATGAAAATTAAATTAGTTTTGTCTTTCATTTTAGAAATAAAACCTTCCAAATAGTTATTCATTTGAAATATATCAATGCTGAATTTAAAAGTTTTACTGGTAGTGCACATGCCAAAAAGCCATATAAGTCTCAGAGTCCTAAAAACACAGGTGTACCCACCATACTTCTATTGAAGTTACTCTGGCCAGAAAATGACTACATATATATTAGAAAATGCTCACACAACAAAGCAATGAACTAGAACTACAGCAAGCATTAGTGTGATTGCAGTAGTTAACAAGGGCTTATGAAGATGCCCTCCTACAGAATGTGAAACAGGTATTTTACGATTTAAGGGAGAGGCACACAGAAAAAGTAACCTGCTTTAACCATTTCTAAATGTCAAGGTAAAATCCAATGAACTGAGTTAAGGGTAAGGGGGGGTGGGGGGACTAATACTTCAGTAGCTCAGTTGGTTAAAGCGTCGTCCCAATACACCAAGGATGTAGGTCCAATCCCTGGTCAAGGCATATACAAGAATCAACCAATGAATGCATAAATAAGTGGAACAACAAATCAATGTTTTTCTTTCTCTCTCTTTTCCCCGCTCCTATCTCTCTAGAACCAGTAAATAAATAAAAAGTCATAAACTGATACTTTGCATGTATTATCTGACTTTACCCTCACAATTTTAAAGGCAGCAGTAGCACTCCAAGAAATAATGCTAATAGCTGCAAAATCAGTCAAGAGAAACGATGACATTTGGTTGATTACCTAAATCAGGTTATCTCCACTATCTACACTACCTCCATCCTAATTTTCTGACTCCTGCTTTATGCTTCCACATTAAATTGTTTCATTTCTAATAAAAACTATCACATAAGAAGCAGAGAAAGATATTGATATCAAATTCTATATACTTAAGTAATAATTACATTTCCCTTTTTGTTTAAAAATCGTAGCAATGTCTTACTGAGTGTCTACTAAATACCAGGTGCTTTACACTCATTATTCCTATCGGTGTTTATTAATAAAAAGTACCAACCCATATACACATACATACATCACATATCTATTTAATTCAATTATATGAAGTTCACCAGAACAAATGATATCTGAAACATGATGTTAGGGTATGGTAAGAAAACAGAATGGCATAAGATTATTGTCTCCTTATAGAAGTAAAAAATTAGAAAATGAAACATGGTAGAATACTAATATTACTGCTTACCAGTTTTTCTCTGAATGTGTCTCTTCCCGGCTTCCCTGAAAGCAACCAAAGCTCTGAAAAAGGCCCGGAGAACCGCCCATCGGAAAACAGATACAGGATCAATTCCAATCATCCCAGAGATAAATGCATTTTTGCTACTTCTCAGAAGAGCTACAATGTCAGGGCGCATATGATCTGTATTTTTTTCCCGGAAATCCTATATGAAAAAAATACCAGTGTTATTTTTTATAAAATTATTAAGCCAAGAAGATAATTGGTCACATGTTTGAACAGTAGTTGAATAAGGACTATTGAAGTGATTTCTGTTCTAAGTATCTAACTTAACAAAATATCTACACTAATAAAAGAGTAAGATGCAAATTGACCATACGACGCCCACCAGCCAATCAGGAGTGAGTATGCAAATTAACCCAACAAAGATGGTGGGATAATTTGCATACGCAGATGCCGAGAGGACAAGGGGGGGGTGATGACGCAGGTGTTCCGCACCGCCCCAGCTGCTCCAGGCCTCTGGGCAGCATGGGAAGGCGGAAAGGCAGCTCTGCCTCGGCCAGAGCGAAGGCGGTGCCGGCAGCCAGGGGAAGGAAGGCCCATTCTTGCACAAATCTTCATGCATCAGGCCTCTCGTGTTCTATAAAGTCCCACTCAATCCTAAAACTATTAGATTCTATACTACATTTGAATTAGAAAGTATATTCCACAATTTTATTGCACTTGACAAACCTTGGTCAGGAAGACCTCTCTGAAAGGATACCATATGAAATGACAAGAAAGCTGAATAATGAAAAGGAATCAGACATAAGAAGGTCAGAAACAGCATTCCAAGCAAGGGGAACATCTACTACCTGTAAGTGATGAATATTTGAACAAGTTAGGAGAAAAGCATTAAGAGCAAGGGCTGGGTATTCTAGGCAATGAGTTTTGTGAAAGATTAGACAAATAAATAGGCTATGTATATTACATAAACCTGAATTAGGAGTCTAGATTTTATTTAAGTGTAAAGGCAAGTCACTGGAAAGGTGATGACATGAGCTAACTGGTATTTTCTAAACACCATTTGGTTCTGTGGAGGGAATGAATTGTGCAAAGAATAGAAAAAGGGAGACCAGCTATTGTAACATTCCAGGTAAGAGCTGACAGTGACTGGGACTACATTGGTAGTATGAATAGAAAGGAAAAATAGCGATCATATTTATGATATGTTATGGAGGTAAAGACAAAGGACTTGTTGGTGGATTAGGGCATGATGAGGGAATTAGATTTAACACCTATATTTGGGGTTTCAGTAACTAGGTGAATAGAGGTGCCATATACTGATATGGAGAAGACTAGAGAAAAGAATGATAGGGAGGGCAAGAAGCTTACTTGAAGGAGATCCCAGACTGATATGTAGAGTCTGGACATTTGGCTATAACCAAACCCAGATGGAAGGATCAAAACTTGGAGTAAATCACTACAAGTTTGTTCAGCTTTAAAAAATAGCTCTAACTCGAAATTCTATGAAGAACATGCCTAATATGATGTCATCTACCCTCGTGTCCAGAAGGCAGTTGGGCTCATCCTATTACTTTTAGGGAATTCCTTTCCTAATTCTTCTTTGTTCACCTGAGAACAGGAAAAAGGGGCAAATAAGCAGAAGTCTTGGTCCTTGACTTGTCCCTAAATACCCTTTGATTAAAAGTAAAGGGTGGGGCAAATGTAGGTTTACAGTTGTGAGTACACGAAACAGTTTATTCTTGAAACTTGTATATATGATAAAAGTTAGTAAAACTGATAACTTTCAAATCCAAAACATCGCCACTGACATCATCATCATCATTAGTTAATACCTACCAAGTGTAGACAAGATGTCAGGCACTAAGTTAAACACTATACATAACCTACTCAATTCTATCATTTACTAAATACAGTAGAATCAAGTATAAGCCACACTTCATTGATAGGTAAACGGAGAGGTACAGAAGCTTGCCAAAAGTCAAACATAGTAAGTAACAGTGCAAGAATTGAAATATCAATCTTCACTACCCCTAGACCATCCCATTCTATAACTACACTGTAAAACCTAAAATTCCAGAATTCTTTACCATGATGACTGTCAAATATTGATAGAGACCTTCGTTTTCCAAATGTAATGGTCTTGTCTCTCTGTCTATACAGGTCTAGATTTCTAAATACATTTCATAAACTAGTCACATCATTCTACTTGAAACTCTTTTCTCTTGGTTTCTATAACAACACATTTTGTGATTTACGACTTACTTTTTATGCTACCCCTCTCAGTCTCCACTGCTGGTTTCATATTAGAAATTCTTATCATCTGGTCTTACGTACTCTTTTCATTCAATCATCTTACACCAGGTGATCTCAAACATAATGATGGCTTAAAGCACAACCTATATGATAAGGCCCAAATCTGTTTTTCCAGCTCAAATCTTTCTTAAGTCTAACATACATTTCCACATTTCAAAATTGAAAGAATGCATTGTCTATTAAAACAAGGCAAGCCTGGAATTTCCTTTGTGGAAAGTTTTAAACTACTGGTTCAAATCATTTAACAAACATTTGATTTTCAAGTTTTCCTATGTCAGTTTTAGTAATGTGCATTTTTCATCGACTTTTCCATTTTATCTATGTTGTCAAATTTGTTGATAAAATATGTTCACATCCTTTTAATATCTGTAGGTTATGTAGTTAAGTCTCCTTTTTTATTTCTGATATCTATAATTTGTGAATATTTTTTCAATACTTAGTTATTTTTTATTCCTTTTACTTAAATTATTTCTGTTATCTTCTTAAGGAAGTGACTTTTGACTTTGTCAGTTTCTCTACTGTATATCTGCACTCTATTGTACTGATCTCTGTTCTTCCCTTATTTCCTTCTCCTATTTTACTGAGGTATTTTAAAATATTTTTTTACTTTTCAATTACAGTTAACATACAATATTATATTAGTTTCAGGTATACAATCTATTGATTAAATATTAATATAACTTCCTAAGTCAGTGGTTCTCAACCTTTCTAATGCCGCGACCCTTTAATACAGTTCCTCATGTTGTGGTGACCCCCAACCATAAAATTATTTTTGTTGCTACTTCATAACTGTAATTTTGCTACTGTTATGAATCGTCATGTAAATATCTGTGTTTTCCGATGGTCTTAGGCTCTACAGCAGGGGTTCTCAACCTGTGGAGATCACCACAATAAGTCTAGTACCTATCTGACACCATACATAGTTACTATAGTACTTTACAACCTGTGACTATTTCTATAACTAGCAATTTACACATCTTAATTCCTTCCCATTTTTCACCCATGCCCCCCAATGCCTCTCCCATCTGGAAACTATTGAAATGTTATCTGTATCTATGAGTATTTTTAGTTTATTCACTTATTTTATTTTCTAGATTTCACATATATGGAATCACACAGCATTTGTCTTTCTTGGACTGACCCATTTCACATATTATTATATTCCATAAGTCCATCCATATTGTGGCAGATGGCAAGATTTCATTCTCTTTTATAACTGAGTCATATAGTCCACTATGTATATATGTATACACACACACACACACACACACACACACACACACACCACTTTTTTCTTTATCCATTTGTTTATCGATGGACACTTAGGTTGCTTCCATATCTTGGCTATCTCTCTCTATAAAGGCCTAAACGACTGTTCAACCAGTAGCTATGATGCACACTGACCACCAGGGGGCAGACGCTCAATGCACAGGCATGGAAACATGGAACAGACGGATGGATTTTAGAGGGGAGAGAGCCGGAAGAGATTAACGAAGTATCTTACATGCATTCTAGAGGCCCGGTGCACGGATTCGTGCACTGGTGGGGTCCCTCGGCCTGGCCTGTGGGGATCGGGCTGAAACCAGCAGTCCGACATCCCCAGAGGGGTCCCAGATTGCGAGGGTACAGGCCAGACTAAGGGACCCCACTGGTGCACGAATCCATGTACCGGGCCTCTAGTTGTAAGTAATGCTGTAATAAAGAGGGATGCATGTGTCTTTTCGAATCAGTGTTTTAGGTTTTGTAGGATAATTACCCAGGTGGAATTGCTGGGTCCTTTGCTATTCTTTTTCTAGTTTCTTAACATGGAAGCTTAAATAATTACTTTTTAATCATTCTCTATAATGTATGCATTTAAAGTTTTAAATCATTGTTTTAAATGCATCCTACAAATTTTGATATGTTGTATTTTCATTAATGTTCAATTTTAAATATTATCAATTTATTGCGATTTTTTTGACTCATACGTTATTCAAAAGAATTTTATTTAAATTCTAAACACCCAAGAGAATCAAGATGGCAGCATAGGTAAACACCTATACTTGCTGCCTTTCACAACCACATCAAAATTACAACTAAAAGGCAGAACCACCACTGAGAAGAGAACCGCCGGAAAGCTGGCTGAGTGGAAGTTCCACAACTAGAGAGGTGAAGAAGAAAGCGCATTGAGACTGGTAAGAGGTGCAGAGGCACAGAAAGTGCAGGCACCTGGATGTGCTGCTCTTTTAATCAGGAGGGAGATACAAGCTCCCGCTTGTTCTGACCTCCAAGGCCAGGCAAGAGTCTGGGGGACCCGGATACATACCGGGAGAAACTGGATTGTCTGGCATTGGGACAGGAATGCGAGGGCGGCTTTCTCTCAGGTGCTCGCAACGATCATTGTTCCTGCATGGGGGCGCGATGCAGAGACCCGGGGACCTCTCCAGTGCAGGGCTGACTGGCAGCAATTACTGTTTGCTCCACCCTGGTGATTCCCAGAGACCCTGCCCCACCCAATTTACAACCCCACCCAAGCTGTGCGCATCGGCTTTTGCATATGGCCTGTCAAACTGCAGCTGGGTCAGGGAGCCCCAGAGCTTCCAAAAGAAGGCCCAAGGCCTGGCAACAGCAGCCTCACTTGCTTCACAGCTGGGCCTCGTCTGGGCACTTCCAAACCCCAAACAAAGAGGAGGAATATGCAGATGTCTCTGTAGCTACTGCTGGGCAGCCCCAGACAGTGTATCCAGTGGTCAGTATGAGACCATACCAGATTACAACTCTTCACATCCAAAAGTGGCACACTCAAGAGGCAGACTCAGTGAGCACCAAAGTCCAACTGAAGCAATTCCTGCCCCATAAAGGTGTCTCCTGTGCAACAGATCTTCCAGTGTAGACACAGCTGGTCACCACAGCCAATTGGCCTGGAGGTCAATTCCTGCCAGTGACAACAACAGTAATCAAGGGTTAACTACAACAAGACTGTGCACACAGCCCACAAAGGGGTGCACCAAGAGTGTCCACCTCAGGTGACTAGGGTGGCTGAGCCACTGGGCCCTATAGGACACCTACCACACAAGGCCACTCTATAAACTCAAGGAGACTTAGCAGCTACACAATACATAGAAACAAACACAGGGAAGAACCCAAAATGTGGATACTAAGAAACAAGTCACAAATGAAAGAAATGGATGAAAGCTAAATATTGGATATAGAGTTCAAAACCACGGTTATAAGGTTACTCAAGAATCTTCTAGAAACCTCTGAGAAATTTAGTGAGACCGTCAAGGATATGAAAAAGGACCAATCAGAAATTAAGCATACGCAGACTGAAATAAAGAATAATATATAGAGATTCAACAGCAGACTAGAGGATCCCAAGAATGAAGTCAAAGATTTGAAATACGAAGAAGCAAAAAATATCCAACCGGAAAAAAAAATTCCAAAAATGTGAAGATAGTGTAAGGAGCCTCTGGGACAACTTCAAGCATACCAACATCAGAATTATGGGGGTGTCAGGGGAAGAGAAAGAGCAAGATATTGAAAACCTAGTTGAAGAAATAATGACAGAAAACTTCCCCCACCTGGTGAAAGAAATAGACTTACAAGTCCAGGAAGCACAGAGATTCCCAAATAAGAAGAACTCAAGAGGACCACACCAAGGCACATCATAATTAAAATGCCAAGGGCAAAAGACAAAGAGAGAATCTTAAAAGCAGCAAGAGAAAAACAGTTAATTACCTACAAGGGAGCACCCATATGATGGTCAGCTGATTTCTCAACAGAAACTATGCAGGCCAGAAGGGAGTGGCAAGAAATATTCAAAGTGATGAACAGCAAGAACCTACAACCAAGATTACTCTACCCAGCATAGCTATCATTTATTTTTTTTTTTACTATATTTTTTATTGATTTCTACAGAGAGGAAGGGAGAGGGATAGAGAGTTAGAAACATTGATGAGAGAGAAACATCGATCAGCTGCCTCCCGCACACCCCTCACTGGGGATGTGCCCGCAACCAAGATACATGCCCTTGACCAGAATCGAACCTGGGACCCTTCAGTCCATAGGCCGACGCTCCATTCACTGAGCCAGACTGTTCAGGGCAAATAATTTAGAATTGAAGGTCAGATAAAGAGCTTCACAGACAAGAAAAAGCTAAAGGAGTTCATCCCCACCAAACCAGTATTATATGAAATGCTGAAGGATATTCTCTAAAAAGTGGAAGAAGAAAAAGGTAAAGATAAAAAATTATGAACAACAAAGTGACAACAAATACATATCTATCAACAAGTGAACCTAAAAATCAAATGAATAAAAAACCTGATGAACAGAACAGACTGGTGAATGTAATATAATCAGGGGCATGGAAAGGGAGCAGACTGACAAGTCTCGGGGTAAGGGGTTTGGGGGGTGCGGGAAGAGATTGGACAAAGAGCTTACAACTATGGACGAGGTCAGTGGGGGTGGGGGGAGGCCTGGAGTGGGATGGGAACTGGGTGGAGGGGAGCTATTGGGGGGAAAAAGAGGAACATCTGTAATAATCTGAACAATAAAGATTTAAATAAATAAATTCTAAACACCCCAAAACTGTCTAGTTATCCTATGATATGCCAATTATATCAGCTTTTTGAGAATACAGTTTAATTTTTGTTTTTTATTTTGTGCCTGCTTACTTTATTAGATACTAAGAGATTATGTCTTAAAATCTACTACTATGAAAAATGGACTTGTCTAGTTCTACTCTTGCTCTCCTTTTGATCAATATATGATGAAATGAAGTCATAAAGTAATATAACTTTTGATGATTATGTCTTCCTGTTGAACTGGCCCCTTTTATTGGTTATAAAATGTGCCACTTTATCTCTAATAATACTTCTTGCCTTAAAGTGTACTTTGTCCTATAATAATGTAAATATATCACCTCTTTTAGTTGGGGCTTGCATAGTATATCTGTTTCCCATCCTTTTACTTTCAACCTATGTGATAATATGGATGAATAATCACAGATACAAATGTATATGCTGCATATTTCCAATTATCTGAAATTTAATAACAAGTAAAATTAAGGACAAAAAGGTAGAATAGTGGTTACCTCTGGGTGAGGGAGAATGAGCAGGGAAGGGGCATGAAAGAAATCCATACACTTTAGATTTATATACTATGCAACTCACTATATGATGTTATAGCTCAAGCTTTTTTGTTGATGTTTAAAATGCACTTTAAAATCTTGTTTGAACTAAGTTATAACTGACATACAACACAGTATAAAGTGTAAACATGTTGATTCGATACATTTATGTTGCAACGTGATTTCCACCGTAGTAGTATTAACATCTCCATCAAGTCATGTAACTATCATTTCTTTTTTGTGGTGAGAACATTTAAGATCTGATCTCATAAAAAAAAAAAGGATCTAGTCCTTAAGAACCTTGAACACTAAGTTATAATCATCTCTATAATGAAGAGCCAGGGTGTAACAACCTTTACGACCAAAGCTCGACCAGACCTGTGCAAGGCAGCGGGGACTCTCTGCCGTGACCCGCCTCTTCTGTGCGAGGCAGCAGAGATGCTGGGACCGGCTTCCTTCGCACTGGGCGGAGCCGCAGGGACTCTCCTCTGCGACCCGCCTCCTCCGGGACCCACCTCCCCTGCCGAGGTGGCAGAGACACCAGGACCCACCTCCTTCGCTGGAGGTGGCGGCGGGGACTGCTTCCGCTGCAGGCGCGGTGACCCAGCACTGACTGCTGAGGGGGCTGCGAATCAGGGCCAGAGAATGGCCTGAAGAGAGAAGCAGGGACTGATCCATTGCCTCTGTGTCAGCTTTTGACCAAAACTTGCCTCTCTCTTTCTCTCCCAGTCTGGCCAGCAGCCTCGCCTCCATTTCTCTCCAGGACTCCATCAGGGCTGCCAATCAGCCCCGCCTTTCTGATCAGGCCCCGTTGATAGGCCCAGAGACGCTGACTGGCATAGAAACTGACCAATGAGAACCAAATCTGGGTGAAGTGTGAGGAACCAATGGCTGCCTAGGAGGTGGAGCTTTTGAGGCTGACTGGAATAGAAACTGATTAATCAGAACCAAGTCTAGGGGCTTAGAGGTGTTTCTGTCCAGGGAGAGTGCCAATCCTGAGGCCAGCTCCAGCAATGGCCTTTGCAAATCTACACTGCTCATCAGTGACAGCCTGGACCCTTGCTGTGGAAGATCCTGCAAGATGGAGGGCTGCAGGTGGTAGAGAAGCAGAACCTGAGCAAAGAGGAGCTGATAGCCGAGCTGCAGGACTGCGAAGGCCTTATCGTCCACTCAGCCACCAAGGTGACCGCGGATGTCATCAACACAACAGAGAAGCTCCAGGTGTTGGGCAGGGCCGGCACCAGCGTGGACAACGTGAATCTGGAGGCCACCACGAGGAAGGGCATCCTGGTCATGAACACTCCCAGTGGGAACAGTCTTAGTGCTGCGGAGCTCAGCGGTGGGATGATCATGTTTCTGGCCAGGCAGATTCCCCAGGCGACAGCTTCAATGAAGGATGGCAAATGGGACCGAAAGAAGTTCATGGGAACTGAGTTGAAGGGAAAGACCCTGGGAATTTTTGGCCTGGGGAGGATCGGGAGAGAGGTGGCTGTCCAGATGCAGTCCTTCGGGATGAAGACTGTAGGGTACGACCCCATCATCTCACCAGAGGTCTCGGCCTCCTTCAGCGTTCAGCAGCTGCCCCTGGAGGAGATCTGGCCCCTCTGTGACTTCATCACTGCGCACACCCCTCTCCCGCCCTCCACAACAGGCCTGCTGAACGACAGCACCTTCGCCCTGTGCAAGAAGGGCGTGGGCATGAACTGCACCCGTGGAGGGATCGTGGACGAGGGCGCCCTGTTCTGGGCCCTGCAGTCGGGGCAGTGCGCGGGCACAGTGCTGGACGTGTTCACGGAGGAGCCGCCTCGGGACCACGCCTTGGTAGACCACGAGAATGTCATCAGCTGCCCCCACCTGGGCACCAGCACCCAGGAGGCCCAGAGCTGCTGCGGGGAGGAGATAGCTGTCCAGTCTGTGGACATGGTGAAGGGGATAGCCCTTGCAGGGGTTGTGAACGCCCAGGCCCTTACCAGCGCCTTCTCTCCACACACCAAACCTTGGATCAGTCTGGCAGAAGCTCTGGGTACTCTGATGCGAGCCTGGGCAGGGTCCCCCAAAGGGACCATCCAGGTGGTAAAGCAGGACTTATCTCTGAAGAATGCCGGGAACTGCCTGAGCCCCGCAGTCATGGTCAGCCTCCTCAAAGACGCTTCTAATCATGCGGATGTGAACTTGGTGAATGCCAAGCTGCTGGTGAAGGAGGCCGGCCTCAATGTAACCACCTCCCATAACCCTGCTGTGCCAGGAGAGCAAGAATGCGGGGAAGGCCTCCTGAGCGTGGCCCTGGCAGGTGCCCCCTACCAGGCTGTGGGCTTTGTCCAGGGCACCTCACCTGGGCTGCAGGCACTCAACGGAGCTGCCTTAAGACCTGAAGTGCCTCTCCACAGGGGTATGCCCCTGCTCCTGTTCCAGGCTCAGCCCTCCAACCCTTCCATGCTGCCTACCATGATTGGGCTCCTGGCAGAGGCAGGCGTGCAGCTGCTGTCCTACCAGACCTCAGTGGTTTCCGATGGGGAGACCTGGCACGTCATGGGCATCTCCTCCCTCCTGCCAGCCTGAACACCTGGAAGCAGCATGCAACCAAGGCCTTTCAGTTTCATTTCTGACCTTGGAGCTCACCAGGACCAAACTTGGGGGCTTTGTGATCAACACTGAGTGGTCACATTCCCGGGGCTGACACCACTAATGTGGGTCTGACCCCTTTAACCTTTTGCACTCGGATGCCGAGTGTGACTCGACACGGTTAGCATTAGAATAAAGGAATCGAGAAAAAAGCAAGCGAGTGCAAAGGGTTAATAACCACTTAATAAACAGTCTATCCCCCTCCCCCAAAAGAAAGACAAATCTGGGTCAACTGTGAGGAGCCAATGGCTGCCTAGGAGGCGGAGCTTTTGATGCAGACTGGCATAGAAAATGACCAATCAGAACCAAATCTGGGTCAACTGTGAGGAGCCAATGACTGCCTAGGAGGCGGAGCTTTTGATGCTGACTGGCATAGAAAATGACCAATCAGAACCAAATCTAGGTGAAGTGTGAGGAGCCAATGGCTGCCTAGGAGGTGGAGCTTTTGACGCTGACTGGCATAGAAACCGACCAATCTGAACCAAATTGGCTGACAGAGGAGAGCAGTTGGGGGTGAGATCAGGCCTGCAGGGGAGGGCTGTTGGGAGCAAGATCAGGCTGGCAGGGGAGGGCAGTTGGGGGTGAGATCAGGCCAGCAGGGGACAGCTGTTGGGGGTAGGATCAGGCCAGCAAGAGAGGGCAGTTGGGGGTAGGATCAGGCCGGCGGGGGGTGGGGGGGCCGTTGGGGGTGAGATCAGGCCATCAGGGGAGGGCAGTGGGGGCAACCAGGCTGGCAGGGGAGGGTAGTTGGGGGCGAGATCAGGCCGGCAGAGGAGGGTAGGTGGGGGCAACCAGGCCTGCAGGGGAGGGCAGTTGGGGGTGAGATCAGGCCAGCAGGGGAGGGCAGTTGGGGTAGAGATCAGGCCAGCAGGGGAGGGCACTTGAGGGCAACCAGGCTGGCAGGGGAGGGCAGTTGGTGGCGAGATCAGGCCGGCAGGGGAGGACAGTTAGGGGCGATCAGGCAGGCAGGCAGAGGGGTTAGGGACAATCAGGCAGTCAGAAGCAGTTAGGGGTAATCAGGCAGGCAGGCAGGGGAGCGGTTAGGAACCAGCAGTCCCAGATTGCGAGAGGGATGTCCCAGATTGGAGATGGTGCAGGCTGGGCAGAGGGAACCCCCTCCCCCCGCCATGCATGAATTTCGTGCCTCAGGCCACTAGTATTAACTATAATCAAAATGCTGTGTATTAAATCTCCAGAACTTAGAGATGATTATGATCATCTTCTAACTGCAAGTTTGAATCCTTTGCCCAACATCTTCTCAATTCCCCCACCCTTTAGCCCAGAGGTCGCCAACCTTTCGGACCTCACAGACCACCAGTGGTCCGCAGACCACCGGTTGGCGATTGCTGCTCTAGCCCCTGGCAACCACCATTCTGCTCTGTTATTCTTAATGTTTACTCTAAAATATATTCCTTCCTGTCTTTTCCATCTGAAAAAAAATAGAACATCAAATTTATCCATTAGCTATAACCAGAAGTCACTTACCTAAAATTTCTTAATAAGGTCTACTGATTATATCTCTGAAATATCCTATCTAATAATAGACAAGTATGCAAATTGACCATACTTCCGACACAAGCCACGCCCACAAGCCACGCCCACCATCCCATCAGAGCGAGTATGCAAATTAACCCAAACCAAAATGGCTACAGCCACAGAGAGCAAGGTTTCCTAGGTAACAGAGGAAGCCAAGCTTTCCGCCAGCCATTGCAGGCCTAAGCCTCCACTCAAGCTACAAAGTTTCAATTATAGAAGGTAAACAAATTCAAACAAATGGTGGCAGAATGGAGCTTGAGAGAGCAGGCCAGGGTTGCCGCCGGCAACAGGGGAAGCAAAGCTTTCCGCACACCCTGGCCGGGCCCACCCGCTTAAGGCAACAAAGTTTCAATTATAACCCCAACACAAATGGCTTTGGGCCTCGAAGGGAGCCCCAGGCTTGGCTCTGCTCCAGGCTACAAAGTTTCAATTGTAGAAGGAAAATAAATTCCAGATACCAGGGCCTCCGGTTGCGTTACCAGGGGGCGTGGCCAGCCTGCAAACCACCACAGGCCCCTCGCTCAGGCCACCCCACACCCCAAGGGAACCCCACCCTGATCAGGGACACCCTTCAGGGCAAACCAGCTGGCCCCCACCCCTGTACCAGGCCTCTATCCTATCTAATAAAAGAGTACTATGCAGATTGATCATCACTGCAACACACAATATAGCTGCCCCCATGTGGTCAAAGATCCTGCCTCCATGTGGACACAAGATGGCTACCACAAGATGGCCAGCAGGAGAGGGTGGTTGGGAGGCACCCGGCCTGCAAGGGAGGGCAGTTGAGAGGGACCAGGCCTGCAAGGGAGGGCAGTTGGTGGTGATCAACCCTGCAGGAGAGGGCAGTTAGGGGTGACCAGGCCGGCAGAGGAGGGAAGTTGGTGGCAAACAGGCTGGCAGCAGAGTGGTTAGGGGGTGATCAGGCTGGCAGGCAGAAGCGGTTAGGGGCAATCAGGAAGGCAGGCAAGCAAGCAGTTGGGAGCCAGCAGTCCTGGATTGTGAGAGGGATGTCCGACTGCCCGTTTAGGCCCGATCCCTGGGATCGGGCCTAAACGGGCAGTCGGACATCCCTTGAGGGATCCCAGATTGGAGAGGGTACAGGCTGGGCTGAGGGACAACCCCCCTCCGTGCATGAATTTCGTGCACCGGGCCTCTAGTATTTCATAATCATTTAGATCTTTTCCAACTCTACTGCCACCCCTGTGGTTCAGTTTATCTTACTAATTCACATCAACAGGTTTTTAAAATAACCTAATTTGATCTCCCACCTCCCATTCCCAGTTGTTCTTTCTCCTCACAGTAATCAAAGCAATCTTTTAAAAACACAAATTACATCCTCAACTTAAAATCTTTTCATGGCTCCCCTAATAATTTCAACAAAAACCAAATTCATTTAACTTCATCTAAAAGCCCTGAAGAATGAACTTGCTTTCCATTCTCTGAATTCATTTTATGCCACTAGATCCAGTGTTCACTATAATCAGTAACACTGGCTTGTTTTCAATTATTTTTATATGATAGGTTTTTTTCTATCTAATGATTCATCATTTACATTTACTTCAGGCCATCTTTCAAAATCTGAGTTTCTCAGAGAGGTTTTCATGGATCTACAAATTCAAAATCCAATATTTCACTAGTTTCCCTCATAGAACCCATTCATTAGTAGCACATAGCCCCATTTATCTATATTACACACAAACACACACACACACGAATATGTGTGTATGTCTTTTATATATATATATATATTTTTTTATTGATTTTTTACAGAGAGGAAGAGAGAGGGATAGAGAGTTAGAAACATCGATGAGAGAGAAACATCGATCAGCTGCCTCTTGCACACCCCCTACTGGGGATGTGCCCGCAACCAAGGTACATGTCCTTGACCGGAATCGAACCTGGGACCCTTGAGTCCGCAGGCCGACACTCTATCCACAGAGCCAAACCGGTTTCGGCTATGTGTGTATGTCTTAAACACACATACACACGAGTGTGTGTGTGTGTGTGTGTGTGTGTGTGTGTATGTATACAGAGAGCCAGGAATATATTTGTCTATTTTATTTTATCACTGGGTCATTCCAAATACCAAGCACAGGGTCTGACATGCTATGTGTTTAATAAACACTTCCTGAATAAGTGATCTTAATTCTGACTCTTACCTCAAGATGCAAGAGAAAATATATTGCTCCACTAGTCTCCATATCATCACTGTCTTGCCTGGGAAATTGTCTTAAATGGCAGGCTCAAACATCAAATGGTTGAAAGATAATAGCTCATTAATTACAAAGAAGAACTGAACAAAATTATGAATATTTCCTTCCATAGGAGTTAAAGAGTTTTAATAAATTCATTAGTAGTACAAGCTCACAAATACCTAATGGTGCATAGAGACATGAAGCTTCAGTCAGGCCTCATGGATGTAGAGAAGAGAATAATTCAACAAACTGCAGATCAACTAGTGCTTTTAAGACATACTGATGCTATCTATTCTTTCAGATCTAAAAAGGCTATTAGGATGGACTAACGTCAGGTTTATATGTAGAAAAAATCAACAGAAACATCACCTACGACAGTAATATATTACAAGGTGGAATCTGAATTTTAGTAGTATTCTTATAATAATCCTTATAATGTCTCTAATTGTACTGATGAAGAGCCTCCACATCTACAAAGAGGGTAGTGTGGTAGAGAGTTAAGATTACATCTCTACCCTAAAGGCATATGCAATATGAAATTTACTGACCTTTACCCCATATTTTACTTTCCCGGCATAATGCTTTATGGTGAAAGCAGGCTCCATCACAGCTGGAAATTCAATGTAAGAATTCTCTTCGTGTTGATGCTTAAATTTATCTAGCAATGTTTGATTTGTAGCCTGTGGAAAGCTGAATTAAAAACAAAAGAAAGATGTTGCAGTGAATACAATCTTTTGTAAAAAATAAAACAAATTATAATTACATTGCCATCAAACACATTTAGCAAATTACGAAGAATTTTTACTGGTATTTTCTAATCTGATTTTCATAACAAGCTAAAAAGTGAGTGTAACAAGAAAAGTATTCCTATTTTATGAATGAGGGATCAAAAGTTGTGATTTGCCCAAACTCAATTTGAAAGAAGTGGAACTGAGAAATAAACTCAGGTTTTTAAGTATTTAGCTTATGTTGCATTGTGCTGTACTACTATAAAACCTATCTATACTAATAATAGCCTAGGGCAGTGATGGGCAACCTTTTGAGCTTGGTGTGTCAAACTTCCCAAAAAACTGAGCATAACTCGGGTAGTGTGTCACTTTGAGGAAAAAACATTATTTCGCAAATGTTGCATCCTCAGGAGCAGCAAATGTTTCATTCTCGGCATGCGGCCGCCTTAGCGGCCGAGTGTCATCAGAAATGGCTACGCGTGTCAGTGCTGACACGCGTGTCACAGGTTCACCATCACTGGCCTAGGTGGTCGTCACACCCTGACGCCATGATGTCCTCACGCCGTCACAAGATGGCTGTGCGCACAGCAGAGGCAGCCCAGCAGCAGCTCCGTGCAGTGAGGCCTGGGGATCCCGCGGCTCTGTGTGGCAAGGAGGAAGCCTGGCACAGAGAAGGCGGGTCCCGGCAGAGAGTCCCCGCCGCCTTGCACAGAAGAGGTGGGTCGCAGCGGAGAGTCCCTGCCCCCTCGCGCACCATGGAGGCGGGTCCTGGCATTCCTGCCATTTTGTGCAGAGGAGACGGGTCCCAAGGCTCCACGTGCTGTAGAGATGGGAACCCCAGTTCTGGCCTCTTTGGGGCAATCCATGGAGGAGCCCTGGATGGGTGGGCAGGGCCTACCTCTTTGGGGCAATCGATCACGGGGCTCCCACAATGAGAGAGAGCACTGGCCAGGCTGGGGGACACCCCCCCCCAAGTGCACGAATTTCGTGCATCAAGCCTCTAGTCTATAATAATAAAAGCATAATATGCTAATTAGACCGGAAGTCCTTCCAGACTAAGCCAGGGCTGCAGCCTCCATGGCTGCGAGGAAGGGATCCAGGCAGCCGCCAATGGCTGCCAAGGCCTACTCTTGCAAGAATTTATGTATCAGGTCTCTAGTAGAATAATAAAAACTAAATCATATGTTGTTTGGTGCCAAGAACTTCCAAATAGAAAATGATGTCTCAATTTGGATAGGTCCTTTAAATCCACAGTAATTTTTACTTTATTTCTTCATATATAAATTAAGCAGTAATTTTCTTACTCATACCAGTTAATGTATATTTTTATATTATATCTATTATTTCAAATATATCAATGGTATTGTACTCACTGATGAGCATTTCATATCCAGGAATAATTCAAATAATATTTATTACAAACTAATTACATAATAGCAAATACAGGAATATAAAAGTTCAGAAGAGAAAAAATCACTAGTCACTGGGAGTAATGAAAAGGTTCATATGGGTATAGAAGACAAGTATGAGCTAGATGTTAAAGGTTGGGTAGGAGTTGAACACAGGACATATCACTGATAGAGAAAGGAGAGAGCAAGTATCTTTCAGAGAATAGTTTCATTTAATAGCTGAGATAATGAGAAATGTGACATGAGGTTGTAAAGATGCTGAGTATAAAATCTAACGTGTACAAACGATTCCAAAATTACAACAAAAATGATTAAAGATGTACTATGTATTGGAATCAGAAAGGAAAATGGCCTTTTGTGTCAGTCATAGTCATAGTATAGGTTACCAGTTGTCTGTGAACTTGGGCAAGTTAGGTAGATAACCTTTTTTAAGAATTGGTTTCCTGACCATAAAATTAGTACCATAAGGTATCACAATGCAAGTGGGATTTTAAAAACCTGAGTAAAAACATCTAACACTTGCTGGCATCCTATAGAGATGATATAAAAGTTATCTACTTTATGTTGCCAACATTGCCATTTTCCTAGTCAACTAGGTCTGCTTTCACATTCAAATACTATCACTTCTTCAAAACATCTGTAGGCTAGCTCTTCCTTTCCATTTCAGAACTCTAAAGCCATTCTAGAATGGATTATAATCTTACAATTTCAAACAGCCTCAATAATAATTCCAGTGATTCTACAAGATTCAAAACAAATTTTCCTACAATAGTGCTTTAATCATGTGCCTCCCTCCTCAGGAAAATGTATGGATCACCAGGCACATACACGGAATCCAAGCTCCTGAGCCTAGGCCAACCCAACCTCTGCAAACTTATGCCTCACTACTCCCCACAGAAAGCTTCTCTTCAGGAAAGGCTTATTTACCTTCTAATCCAGAGTAATCAAAATGCTGTGATTGCTTTTTCTCCTACTTTAGATTTGGAAGAAAGAAATATTCAAACAAAGGAGGACAGACATGAGAACAGTTTTTATTTCAAACAAGGAAAGATGGAAAGGAAAGCTCTCCACATATCCCACATTCAACAAATATTTGTGGCTACATATACATTATCAGGCAAAAGAGCTTGGAACAGAGAAACATCAGACATTACTGTTCATTCCAAAGTTCTTCATCTTGTGTTCCCCCAAAGGCTATCTGCAAGGGCAGCTTCAGTGTTTCTATGCACACGGGAAGTACTTCGGAAACTTTCAAAAAAAAAAAAAGAATGCCTGGACCCCACCTGCTGTGGTTCTACAGAATTAAAGCTAGTCGGTGCCACATTAGTATTTTTTTTACAAGTGCTCTTATGAGCAGTCAAGACTGACAACAGGCTGTCCTAAATGAATGCTCTGATCTTAACTTCAGTTTGTTAAATCGGTGATTCTGACTCAAGAAGTCTGGGGTGAAAGCTGAAATTCTGCATTTTTAATAAGTTTCCACATGCTGCCAGTGCTGCTGTCAGCAGATGACACTTTCACTACAGGAAAGACTGATAACACTCCTAGCAGCTTACTCCCACCTCACTTTGTTTGCCCTATTCCTCCTCTCTAAATCCACACTGCATGAATCCTTTATAACGTAGTTTTAAAAAACTTGCCCAACGTCAAATAGCCATTAAATAGTGAGAAAAATTAAACAAGACTTCTGACGTCAAGTCAGGCACCTAAAGCACTACAAATACATTGAATGACGAAGGAACACTGCTAAAGATACATTTCATGTTATATATTCACTACATAAAAAGGTATTTTTAGAGGAAAAATACTTAGTCTAAATGATTTCCAAAATGGCTCCTCCTACATGTGACTAATTTATTTTCAACCCCTCCTTAAAGATACATGGCAAAGGAAAAGTATTTCATGCCTTTGCAACTTCCGAGATATTAAAGCATAGAGACAAAGGTAACAACATAAATTGAGGTTTGTTAAAAATTTTATGGTGGACTGAATATAGAAACATAATTGAAGGGACAACTATCAAGAGGTTATTCAGTTATCGCCTACCTACAAAACCCTTACATATGATGCAAAATAATGGCTAAAATGGGTAATTTTATTACTTTATGAAGCAATTGCTAATCAGCCTAATAATTAAAAAGTTCTTCAAAACATCAAGTCAAAATCTGTCTCCCTGCAATTTCTGGTCATGGATTAACCTCACAAGCTTTGGCAACAGCGAAGAGGTGACACCCTCCTCAGTGGCAGTATTGATATTCATGTGCGGCTACACATTTCCAGGGAGACACAGTCTTTGTTTAGAGATGACCAGACAGACAAGACCCCTTTGTTCTAGAGCCATATACAATCATACATCAACTATCTCAACTGCTGTTCTTAATCACCTTAAGATATACACTGAGGGGCCAGATTATTATGATCTCTGAACACATAATAATCTGGCCACTCAGTGTATATCCTATAGAATAAAAGGCTAATATGCAAATTGTCCCCTCGACCAGGAGTTCGACCAGCAGGCAGGCCGGCCAACCGCCCATGTCCCCTCCCCCTGGCCAGGCTGGCTGGATCCCACCCACACATGAATTCATGCACTGGGCCTCTAATATATACACACACACTGAGTGGCCTGATTATTATGCATTCAGAGATCATAATAATCTGGCCACTCAGTGTATATAGCAGACGCCCTGGCCAGTGTGGCTAAGTTGGTCAAGCGTGGTTCTGTGCACCAAAAGATTGCCAGTCCGATTCCCAGTCGGAGCACATGCCCAGGTAGCGGGCTCGATCCCCAGGAAGCAGTCCATCGATGATCCTCTCTTGTCATTGATATTTCTACCTCTCTCCCTCTCCCTTCCTTTCTGAAATCAATAAAAATATAATTTTTTAAAAATACCAGGAAGGTTTAACCCTTTGCATCGCTTGCTTTTTTCTCGATTCCTTTATTCTACTCGAGATTTAATTTTTTAAATACCCCAGATTTTACAAAGCGAGGCAATAGAATAAAAAACTGGAGTTTCTTTTCATACAAACTTATTTATTTGGATTTTTTTTATTTCAAATTATTGATACATTCAAAGAGTATAAAAAGAGCTGCTACCGATGCTAACCGTGTCGAGTCACACTCGACATCCGAGTACAAAAGGTTAAATCTTAAGTCCAGCATTTACTACCTATTTGATCTATTTCTCAAATTGCTTAAAGTTTTTGGTTCTTTTTATTACCATAAAAAATGTTTATCATTTTAATATCAAACATAATGGTTCTCAACACTTAGTATCATAACTAACTATGAGATTCCAAGATGGTGGCCAGGAGGATGGCAGTGAGGGGGAGGGGGGGAGTGACTCAGGGTGCAAAAGGGAAGAGTGTGGACGTGTGGTTTGTGTGTGTGTCTGAGGAAGGGACAGCTAGATCTCGCAGGACCTTGGGGGGCCGGCGGACCGGACTTGCCTAGCCAGGCAGCCTCTGCTACTGCAGTAATCTCTCCCGGAGCACCAGCTCTGCCACAGAAGCTGCGACATCTTGAAGGGGAGAGATGTGGTGACTGGGAGCCTAGCCTCACCTCCACCCAGGGTGCCCTTAGGTAACAACCAGGACCCTACAGACACGCCGGCCAGGGAACTGCTGCCTCAGCTGCGAACCTACCAAAACCCAGACTTCAGCCTCCCTGGCTGAGGGCGACTGGGAGTTCCGGAACGGCTCCCCTTCCGCCAGCCAGACGCTTTAGCCCCAGGCACCACAACCAAGCCAGCAGCCACCAGAAAACAGCTGCCATCCAGGAATGTGCACGGAGCAAGCAGCCACCACCCGTAACCCCCTGAGGAGCAGCTGACACCCATGAACGCCTGGGGAGCAGAACCCACCCATGACCACTAGAGGAGCAGCCACCACCTACGACCATGCGACCCGTCACCAGGACCTCCGCTGCAGCCACAGGCCCTGTGCGATTTGACACCTAGATCCTTCAGTGAGAGCAAAAATGGGGAGACAGAACAACAACCCTCAAAGGGAAAAGGAGGCATCACCAGAAAAGGAACTAAATGAAAATGGGCATGCAATATGTCAGAAGAATTCAGAATCAGGGTCATACAATTCATAAACTGATGGATGAAAAAATTAACAACTTATGTAAGAATCAAGAAGAAATAAATAGTGATATAGCTATGATTAAAAAAACATTATGGAAGCTTTCAACAGTAGACTAGGAGAAGCGCAGGATCAAATTAGCAAATTAGAAGACAGGGAAGCAAAACACACCCTATCTGAACAACAACTGGAGAAAAAAATCAAAAGACAGGAGGAGGGCCTGAGGGAGCTTTGGGACAACATGAAATGAAGCAACATATGTATAATAGGGGTGCCAGAATGACAAGAACAGGAGCAAGGATTAGAAAACCTATTTGAAGAAATAATGACAGAAAACTTCACTGATTTGGGAAGACAAAAGTCACACAAGCATAGAGAGTTCCAAACAAGATAAACCCAAAAAGACCCACAGTAAGACACGTCATAATTACAATAGCAAACATTCAGGAAAAAGAGAGAATCTTAAAGGCTGCAAGAGAGACACAAAAGGAAGTATACAAAGTGATGCAAAGCAAGGGACTTAAATCCAAGAATACTATACCCAGCAAGGCTATCATTCAAAATTGAAGGAAAAATAACTAGCTTCAGAGACAAAAAAAAAAAAAAAAAGGCTAAGGGAGTTTATCACTACCAAGCCAGCAATGCAAGAAATGCTAAAGGGACTGTTGTAAAAAGAAGGAAAAAATGAGGTGGCATGAGGAGGAACACAGGCAAAAAAATAAAAACGGTTACAAACAAGTACCTATCTATATTCCAGTATATAAAAGCCAAAGCAACTGAACGACCAAACAACCAATAGCTATGACAAGCACTAACCACCAGGGAGCAGATGCTCAACGCAGGAGCTGACTCCTGGTGGTCAGTGCACTCCCACAGCAGGAGTACCGCTTAGTGAACTTAACGAGCAGCAGCAGTGGCAGGAACGGTGTGGGCTCCTCTCCGACCACCTGCCACTTGGCACATTATTACATCCCCCGAGGGGTCCCAGATTGCGAGAGGACACAGGCCAGGATGAGGGACCCCACCGGTGCATGAATCTGTGCACTGGGACTCTAGTCAATAATAACTTTAAACATAAATGGACTAAATGCTGCAATCAAAAGACATGGAGTGGCTGAATGGATAAGAAAACATGACCTATATATTTGCTGTCTACAAGAGACCCACCTCAGAACAAGAGACTCACACAGACTGAAAGTGAAGGGATGGAAAAATATCTTTCAGGCAAATGGAAATGAAAAAAGAGCTGGAGTAGCAATACTTATATATGACAAAATAGATCTCAAAGTGAAGGTCATAACAAGATATAAGGAAGGGATCGATACAACTAGAGGATATAACTCTGGTAAACATATATGCACCCAATGCAGCAACACCCAAATACATAAAAATTCTTCTGAAAGGTAACAAAGGGAGCTATCAACGGCAATACATTCATAGTAGGGGACTTTAATACCCCACTGACATCACTGGATAAATATTCTAGACAAAAAATCAACCAAGAAACAGCTATCCTAAATGACTCACTACATCAGATGGACTTCATTGACATCTTCAGAACAATATACCACAAAGCTACAGAATATACATTCTTCTCAAGTGCACAAGGGACATTTTCAAAGATAGATCACGTACTGGATCACAGGCAAAGTCTCTCCAAATTCAAGAAGGTTGAAATCATATCAAGCATCTTCTCAGACCACAATGGCATAATATTAGAAATCAACTACAATAAAAACAATAAAAAAATTCAAACACTTGGAGGCTGAATAACATGCTATTAAACAATGACTGGATTACCAAAGAGATCAAAGAAGAAATTAAAAACGTTCTGGAAATGAATAACAATGAAAAAACAATGAAACCAAAACCTATGGGACACAGTGAAAGCAGTCCTGAGAGGGAAGTTCATAGCATTACAAGCCTAACTCAAAATATAAGACCAAAAAACCTAGAGGAAATGCACATATTCCTAGAAAAATACGACTTTCCAAAGCTCAATCAAGAAGAATCAAAATATCTCAACAGACCGATAACTAAGGAGGAAATTAAAGCAGTCATCAAAAAGCTTCCAGAGTCAGACAGCTTCACAGGGGAATTTTACCAAACATTCAAAGAAGAACTAAAACCTATCCTTCTCAGACTATTCCAAAAAATTCAAGAGGAAGGCCCACTTCCAAGCTCTTTCTATGAAGCCAGCATTACCCTAATCCCAAAATCAGATAAAGACACAACAAAGAAGAGAATTACACCAATATCCCTAATGAACATAGGTGCTAAAATCCTCAACAAAATTCTAGCAAATCAGAGCCAGCAGTACATCAGAAAGATCATACACCATAACCAAGTAGAATTTATTCCAAGGAAGCAAGGCTGGTACAATATCCGCAAATCAATAAACGTGATACATCACATAAACAAACTGAAAACAAAAAATTACATAATCCTATTAATTAATGTAGAAAAGGCATTTAACAAAATACAACACCCTTTCCTGATAAAAACTCTCAGCAAAGTGGGAATAGAGGGATCATACCTCAATATAATAAAAGCCTTATATGAAAAACCTCATACTCAATGAGAAAAAACTAAAACCATTTCCCCTAAGAACAGGAACAAGACAGGGATGCCCACTCTTACCACTCCTGTTCAACATAGTACTGGAAGTGCTAGCCATAGTGATCAGACAAGAAGAATAAATAAAAGGAATCCAAATTAGAAACAAAGAAGTAAAACTGCCCTTATTCGCAGATGACATGATATTGTACATAGAAAACCCCAAAGACTCCATCAAAAAACTACTAGATTTAATAAATGAATTTGGCAATGTAGCAGGATACAAAATTAACACCCAGAAACCTGTGGCCTTTTTATACACCAATAATGAACTTACAGAAAGAGAAACTTAAAAAAAAAAAAATCCCATTTACCATTGCAACACAAAAATTAAGGTACCTATGAATAAATTAATTTAACCAAGGAGGTAAAGAACCTATACTCAGAAAATTACAGGACACTGAAAAAAGAGATAGAGGAAGACATAAATTCAATGGAAGAATATACCGTGTTCGTAGATTGGTAGAATCAACATCATTAAAATATCCATACTACCCAAAGCAATCTATAGATTCAATGCAATCCCCATTAAAATACCAATGGCATACTTCAAAGATCTAGAAGAATCTCTCCAAAAATTCATCTGGAATAAAAAAAGACCCCAAATAGCTGCAGCAATCTTGAGAAAAGAAGAAAAAAGTTGGAGGGAACACAATACCAGATAGATATCAAGCTATATTACAAAGGCATTGTTCTCAAAACTGCCTAGCACTGGCACAAGAACAGACATATAGACCAATGGAACAGAACAGAGACCCCAGAAATTGACACAAGCCATGATGCTCAATTAATACTTGACAAAGGAGGCAAGAGCATACAGTGGAGTCAAGACAGTCTCTTCAATAAATGGTGTTGGGAAAATTGGACAGATACATGCAAAACAATGAAACTAGACCACCAACGTACACCATTCACAAAAACAAACTCAAAATGGATAAAGGACTTAAACATAAGGCAGGAAACCATAAAAATCTTAGAATAGTGGTCAGCAAACTCATTAGTCAACAGAGCCAAATATCAACAGTACAACGATTGAAATTTCTTTTGAGAGCCAAATTTTTTCAATTTAAACTTCTTCTAACGCCACTTCTTCAAAATAGACTCGCCCAGGCCGTGGTATTTTGTGGAAGAGCCACACTCAAGGGGCCAAAGAGCTGCATGTGGCTCGCAAGCCGCAGTTTGCCGACCACGGTCTTAGAAGACGCCATCGGCAGCAAAATAGCAGACATATGTCGTAGCAATATCTTTACCGATACAGATCCCAGAGCAATGGAAACTAAGGAGAAAATAAACACATGGGACTACATCAAAATAAAAAGCTTCTGCACAGCTAAAGAAACCATCAACAAAGTAACAAGAGAGCCCACTACATGGGAGAACATATTTGCCAATGTTATCAGCGATAAGGTTTTAATCTCCAAAATTTATAGGGAACTCATACAACTTAACAAAAGGAAGATAAACAATCCAATCAAAAAATGGGCAAACGACCTAAATAGACACCTTTCACAAGAGGACATACAGAAGGCCAAGAGACATATGAAAACATGCTGAAAGTCACTAATCATCCGAGAGATGCAAATCAAAACAACAAGGTACCATCTCACACCTGTCAGAATGGCAATCATCAACAAATCAACAAATGACAAGTGCTGGCGAGGATGCGGAGAAAAAGGAACTCTCTTGCACTGCTGGTGGGAATGCAGACTGGTGCAGCCGCTTTGGAGAACAGTATGGTGTTTACTCAAAAAATGAAAAATGGAAGTTCCATTTGACCCAGTAATCCCACTTCTAGGATTATATCCCAAGAAAACAGAAACCAATCAGAAAGAATATTTGTACCCCTATAGTCATAGCGGCACAATTTACCATAGCTAAGATTTGGAAGCAGTCTAAATGCCCATCAGCGGAAGAGTGGATTAGAAAACTGTGGTACATCTATACAATGGAATACTATGCTGCTGTCAAAAAGAAGGAATTCTTACCATTTGCAACAGCATGGATGGAACTGGAGAACATTATGCTAAGCGAAATAAGCCAGTCAGAGAAAGGTAAGTATCACATGATCTCACTCATTTGTGGAATATAATGAACAACATAAACTGATGAACAAAAATAGAACTGGAGTCACAGAAGCATTGAATAGACTATCCAACCTATGATGGAAGGCAGGGGGTGAGGGGGTAAGAGATCAACCAAAGGATTTGTATGCATGCATATGAGCATATCCAATGAATACAGATATAGGAGGGGGGGGTTGAGGGCATTTGCTTGGGGTGGGGGGCAGTAGGGGAGAGGTCAAATGGGAGGAAAAGGAGACTTATGCAATACATTAAACAACAAAGAATTTAAATTTAAAAAAATAAAACAAAAACTAAAGATGAAAAACAAAGAAACAAAAAAAACTACTTATGGCTGTGGCCAGTGTGGCTTAGTTGGTTGGAGCATCATGATTCCCAGTCAAGGCACATAGAGGGGAAGGGAAGGGGGAGAAGGGGGGCACATGGGAGGCAACCAATTGTTTCTCTCTGAGTTCAGTGTCTCCCTCCCCTCTCCCTTCCTCTCCCTCTCCCTCCCTCTCCCTCTCCCTCTCCCTCTCCCTCTCCCCCTCCCTCCCCCTCCCCCTCCCCCTCCCCCTCCCCCTCCCTCCCCCTCCCCCTCCCCCTCCCTCCCCCTCCCCCTCCCCCTCACCCTCACCCTCCCTCTCCCTCTCCCTCTCACTCTCCCTCCCCCTCCCTCTCCCTCCCCCCCCCCCCCCCCCTCCCCCTCCCTCTCCCTCCCCCTCCCCCTCCCTCTCCCTCTCCCTCTCACTCTCCCTCCCCTCCCTCTCCCTCCCCCTCCCCCTCCCCCTCCCTCTCCCTCTCCCTCTCCCTCCCCCTCCCCCTCCCCCTCCCTCTCCCTCTCCCTCTCCCCAATAAAAACGTATCCTTGGATGAGAATTAAGAAACTACCTATGAAGCTTTCCAAAGAAAATATACCAGCGGTAAAGGTACACAAGCAGAGTTAAGAACCACTACCTTACAATTTTATAAGAGATAATATGTTTCAGGGCATATAGGCAAAACAAAAAACTTTTACACACCTGTGGCCATGAAATTATAATATTTTATAATAACTACATTTTAATCCATTTAGATTTATGTAAATAGTCTAGTAATACAGAGGGTAGCTGTAACTGTCTGCAGTCTCCTTTCCAATATATTTTTAATTCTGCCATATTTACTCTGTATTTCTATACAGCCATTCTTTGTGTTTATGGCTTATCAATAGGGTGACATATAACTTACTATATAAACCAGGTATTCTGAGGGTAAAAGTAGGTACCTTTAATAACTAAACTGGACAACAGTCATAAACTTTAGATTGTCCCACACAAACATGATGTATGAACATCCTACCTATAATAAATCCCCAATATTTTATATCCTAGTTTAATGGGTATAACACTAATTTCCAAATATTTTACTTAAAAGTAATAAAAAACCCACACAATTCTCCATCACTTCAGTTTCTCCAATTCTAAATCTGCCATCTCTTAGCATAATTTATCTATAAATAATACTTTATAGAGCACTGAGAATGCTGTGGAAGATGCCATGTGAAGCTTTATTTCTGAAGCTTAGAGATAAGTTTAGTACATTGAACAGGATTAACAAAGGATGGTAAATATCTGGCATATATTGTCACTTACCACCTGCACAGTTGTGGCAGTATCACTAATCTATCATGATACATTTTCTACTAAACAGGAAAACAGCAAACGCATCTCACATATAACTTGATTCAAGAAGAGAGAAACACACAACAAATAAATTACGGTAATGCCAACAAATTTAACATCAATGTAACTCTGTAGAAGAAAAATGGAGAAACATATTTAAGTGAGTTCTATAATAGTGAAGTCCATACAAGTTCCCTAGACACACACACACAAAATGCATTTGATAATGTAAGAAGAAAGCTTAGGACTTAGACATGAAAAGCCCAAATGGCCTATGACAAAATGGAAAAGAATTATACTCACTTGCTTTCTTCATCTAAAAGATGGAGCAGTCCTGTTGGTTTCTTGCTAATAAGATTTATGCAACAGGTATTATCTATATAATCTATATTGTGCCAGCTGATACCTTCAGCTCTGTATTCCTCCTAGGAAATAACAAATTAACAATTTATTCATCTTGCAGAAAATAATAGGTATAGGATAATAAGGACTGAAAAACTTTTAACAGGCTTAAAAAAGAATAGTCTAAAGTTTCCTCTTTTAAATCACAAAGACACAAGACGAAATGTATAATTTCAATTTTATAAAATCTTGATACAGTATGTGTCTATTTCCTTTAAAAAGTACATGTAACCAAATTTTTTGTTAAATCCTACTTGTGATACATTCAGATCAAAATTTAGGGTTAAATTTGTTTTAGACATCCTATCTGATGATTACACTAAGGAAAAATATAAACTAGAGAATCCTAATTTCTCCCATGTGACTATAAATCGACAACAATGAATTTAATAAAACAATGTCTGGGCCAAGTGGAAAACCATCACCTCCAGTGACCACTGATATAAATCATATAGAATTCAAATATACTTGCCTTTAGCAAAATAAAACCCTTAGTATATTTTCCAAAACAAGGTTTCACATTCCATCACTTAAAAATTCAAACCTCAGGCCTTGAGCAACTATTTAAAACCCTCTGACAAAACCCCCACATTCCTTACTAATATTTCTCTGTACTGAAAAATATTATTTTACCCATCAGTGAGATGCTTTTACTTTTTGACTATTTTCCAGAAAGATACCCCTGAGAACCCAAGAAGATACGTTTCTATATTACAAGGATATCTAGGCACCAAGAAAATACTATGTTCACATGATGATTTTAGTATTCACTGAAAATACCTGCATACTTCTCTGTAAATATGGTGATTTTATAATTTTATCACTTCTGTATTATTATAATCCTACAAAGAAAAATGACCCTAATATACAGAGGCAACCAATTGATGATAGTTATTCTAACTGGGAAAGCCAAATGCTTAATTCTTTCCTTTTAATTAAAAATTTCACAAGTAAGACAGAGTAGGTATATGCAGTGCTCTCATCTCCTCCCACACCCACATCAAAATTACAACTAAACTATGGAATATACCATCATTGAGAACCGCCTGAACACTAGCTGAACAGAAGTTCTATAACTAAAAATATACAGAAGAAGCCACATCAAGACCAGTAGGAAGGGCAGAGATGCAAAACGGGCTGGTCCCACACCCACGTGTGACAGTTAAAAATCAGAGGGATAACTCAGCTGCGGAGACCCCTCCTGAGGAGTGAGGGGTTCCAGCCCCATACCAGGCTCCCCAGCCTAAGGTTCCAATGCCAGGAAGAGAAGTCCCATAACTCGGGATTGTGGCTGAGTAAGAGGAAGGGCTGCTGGAGTCCCAGGCATTCCTCTTAAAGGGCCCATGCACAGATTTTCTCACTGACTCACTTGCTCTGAGTAGCAGTACTGGGGCAGCAACTCAAAAAGCACCAGGGCCATACAGGAAGGAACTGAATAGTCTGGTTTCAAAGCAAGGGCTAGAGGAGCAGCTGTCTCTCAGGCAGAAGTGCTGGTAAAGGCCACTGTTCCTTTGTCGAGCCCTCCCTCCACCTAGCCTACAGGTAAAGGCCAGTGCCAAGTCCGAGTATCCATCAACCTGCCTAACACCCTGCCTGTTGATCTCCAGGACGCCACCCCACACAACCTGTGGGCCAACTCAAGCCGCTTTTCCATTTAAACAGCCTGTCTCAGCTAGTGCTGGGGACTTTCCTAAAATCTCCCAAAGGTTCACAAACTCCTAAAAAGCAGTAGCTGGTCTCAGAGTACCCCATACTTCTTGTTAAGCCAGGGGTCCTCAAACTTTTTAAACAGGGGGCCAGTTCACTGTCCCTCAGACCGTTGGAGGGCCTGACTATAGTTTGGAAAAAAAAAAAAACTATGAACAAATTCCTATGCACACTGCTAAGTCAGCTGCTAAGCCGGACAGGCAGCGGCGGCAAAAACACCCGGCGGGCCGGATAAATGTCCTCGGCGGGCCGCATGTGGCCCGCGGGCCGTAGTTTGAGGACCCCTGGCCTAAGCCCAGCACTAGTGCCAGCCAGCCTTAGATGGCAGCTTAGATTCTCCCAGGCACCTCCAAGCCAAACACAAGTAGCAACCATTTGCAGATCACTTTGTAAGCCATACCACGTGGCCCCAGAATGGCATAGGCAGTGGCTGACCTTGGCCTGCACCAGAGCCCCTCCCAAGCGGCCCCTGAATCTACATACCCGGTGGCTAGCTTCAGATCACAACAGAACACTCAATCTCCTCTACAAATGACTTGCCAAAGGGCAAACTCAGCAGGCACTAGATCCCCACTAACATACATCTTGCTCCATGGGGTCAGCCCCTGCACAACAGCATCTCTGATGTAATCATGACCACTCCTCGTAGCCAGTCGGCCTGAAGGTAAATCCCTCCCAATGAAGTGCCAACAGCAATCAAGACTCAACTACAATAGTAAGACACACACAACCCACACAAGGGAGCACCTAACTCATGTGACCTGGGAGACTGCCACTGGACCTCATAAGACACCTACTACATAAGACTACTCTACCAAGACTGGAAACATAAAAGATCTACCTAATACATAAAAACATACACAGGTAGGCAGCCAAAATGAGGAGACAAAGAAACATGTCACTAATAATAAAAGAAGAGGAGGAAACTAAAGAAAACTAAGCTAAATGGAGACAAATAATCTACCAGATGCAGAGTTTGAAACACTGGTTATAAGATTGCTCAATGAACGCAGGGGAAGAGATGAACTCAATGAGAACTTTAACAAAGAGATAAGAAACATAAAAACGGCAACAAAACATAAAAAAGAACCAGTCAAAAATGAAGAATACAATCACTAAAAATAAAGAATAAATTAGATTAAATCAACAGTAAATTTGATGAAGCAGATGACAGAATCAGCTATTTGGAAGGTAGGGTAGCAGAAAACACCCAATCAAAACAGCAAAAAGAAAAAAAGAATTTTTTAAATGAGGATAGTTTAAGGGACCTCTGGAACAACCTCAAGTGTACCAACATTCATTCGCATCATGAGGGTGCTGGAAGAAGAAGAGAGCAAAGAAATGACAACCTATTTGAAGAAATAATGATGGAAAACTTCCCTAACCTGGAAAAGAAAATAGACACACAAGTCCAGGAAGTTCAGAGTCCCAAACAAGATGAAACCAAATAGACTCACACTAAAATACATCAAAATTAAAATGCCAAAGGTTAGAGACAAAGATAAAATCTTAAAAGCAGCAAGAACCCTAGTCAGTTTGGCTTAGTGGCTAGAGCGTAGCCCTGCAGACTGAAGGGTACCGGTTAGAGTCTAGTCAAGGGCATATACCTCAGTTGCAGGTTCGATCTGTGGCTCTGGTTTGGGCACATGCAGGAAGCAACCAAGGGCTCTCTCACATCAATATTTCTTTCTTTCTCTTTCTTTCTTTCTTTCTCTCTCTCTCTCTCTCTCTCTCTCTCTCTCTCCACCATCCCTTCCATTCTCTCTAAAAATCAATGGGAAAATATCCTCAGGTGAGGATTAACAAAAAAATAAATTAATTAATTAAAATTAATAGAAAAATATCCTCCGGTGAGGATTAACAATAGATAGATAGGTAGGTAGATGATAGATAGATAGATAGATAGATAGATAGATAGATAGATAGATAGCAGCAAGAAAAAGGCACTTAGTGACCTACAAAGGGAGCTCCCATAGATTGTCAGCTAATTTCTCAACAAAAACTTTGAAGGCCAGAAGGGATTAGCATAAAACATTCACAGTAAGGAAAAGGAAGAACCTGCAACCAAGATTCCTCTACTCAGTAAGGCTATCATATAGAATTGAAGGACAAATAAAGAGCTTCCCAGATAAGAAAAAGCTAAAGAGGTTCATCACTACCAAATCAGTTTTTACAAAAAATAAGATAAAAAATAAGAATAATAAAACAGCAATAACTGTATACCTATTAATTACTTTATAGTTTTTTAGAGAGAAGAAAGGGGTTGGGGGAGAGAGAGATAGAGAGAAACACTGATGAGAGAGAGAAACATCAACTGGTTGCCTCTCATACATTCTCTAATCCAAGACCAGACCCAAAACCTAGGTATATGCCCTGACCGGGAATGGAAACCTCAAGCTTTTGAGGGGGTGCTGGAAGCTTTTGCTGGTATAGGACAACACTCCAACCATCTGAGCCACACTAGCCAGGGCTATCAATAATTACTTTAAATGTTAATGGATTAATGGTCCAATCAATAGCCATCGGGTGGCCAAATGGATAAAAATACAAGACCCAAACATATACTGTCTACAGGAGTCCGAATTCAGGTCAAAAGACAAACAAAAACTGAATATAAAGAGATAGAAAAATATATTTCATGCAAATGGAAACGAATAAAAAGTTGGGGTACCAATATTTATATCAAACAAACAGACATTTAAACAAAGTCTATTACAATAGACAAAGAAGGACCCACCAATTCCACTTCTGGGTATTTATCCTAAGAAAGCCAAAACATGAACTCAAAAAGACATTTGCATCCCTATGTTCACTGCAGCATTATTTACAACTAGAGGCCCGATGCATGAAGATTCGTGCAAGAATGGGCCTTCCTTCCACTGGGTGCCAGCACCGCCTTTGCTCCGGCTGAAGCTGCCTTTCCACCTTTGCTCCAGCCCAGAGCCGCCTTTCCGCCTCCCCACACTGCCCAGAGGCCCGGAGCAGCTGGGGCGGTGCGAAACGCCTGCGTCATCGCAAGCGTCCCGCCGCTGGCTGCTCGGCGCCTGTGTATGCAAGTTAACCCACCATCTTTGTTCGGTTAATTTGCATATTCACTCCTGATTGGCTGGTGGGTGTCGCAAAGGTACAATTTGCATATTTCTCTTATATTAGTGTAGCTAGCCAAGATAGGGAAGCAACCTCAGTTAACCACTGACAGACAAATCAATAAAGAAGATAGAATATGACTCAGCCATAAAAAAGAACAATACCTTGCCGTTTTGACAACACGGATGGACCTAGAGGGTATTACGCTAAGTGAAATGAGTCAGAGAAAGACAAATGTTATATGATTTCACTTATATGTGGAATGTAAAAAAATAAGATAAATGAATAAACAAGACAAAAACTAACTCATAGATACAGAAGATATTTTGATGGTTTCCAGATGAGAGGAGGCTTGGGGGAATGGATGAAAAATGGGAAGGGATTAAAATGTGCAAATTGCCAGTTATAACAATAGTTAGCATTGGTTCTCAACCTTCCTAATGCCGCGACCCTTTAATACAGTTCCTCATGTTGTGGTGACCCCCAACCATAAAATTATTTTCGTTGCTACTTCATAACTGTAATTTTGCTACTGTTAAGAATCGTAATGTAAATATCTGTGTTTTCCGATGGTCTCAGGCGACCCTGCTAGCGGTTCTCAACCTGTGGGTCGTGACCCACAGGTTGAGAACCGCTGCTGTACCTGTGGGTCACGACCCACAGGTTGAGAACCGCTAGCAGGGTCGCCTGAGACCATCGGAAAACACAGATATTTACATGACATATGGTTGGGGGTCACCACAACATGAGGAACTGTATTAAAGGGTCGTGGCATTAGGAAGGTTGAAAACCACTGAGTTAAGGGAATGTAAAGTACAGCACAGGTAATATAGTCAATAATATTGTAATAACTATGTATGGTGCCAGAAAGCTACTAGATTTATCAGGATGATCACTTCATAAGTAGTATCTAGAGTCTCAGTGGAAAGGGTTGATCAAGAGGAGCAGCTGATGAGGAGACATTACAAAGAGGCGGGGTTGCAAGCCAAAATTCAAGGTATGAAGAATGCTGTTCCAAAGAATGACAAAAAGAGGAGGAAGCAACTCAATGAAAATGTTGCTAAGTTGGAAGCAGAAATGGAACAGAAACAGAAAAACTGGAGCAATTTAAGCTAACTTCTAGGGAGAGTTAAATACATTCTGGTGCTGTTAACATTTCAACCTTGGCTCTTGAGAATCAGCCACCTGAGATATCAACAGCACAAAAGAGATGGGACAAAAAAGAAGCACTGGAAAAAGAGCAGAAAGAAAGGATAGCTGAAGCTGAAGCTGAGAACTTACATAAAGCTAGATGCATAGAAAGTGAAAAACTTGCTCAAATAATGGCAGCTAGACAGTTAGAAATTAAAGATTCCATCTGATGGCCACTGCATGTAGAGAGTCATTTAAGATCAACTGAAAGAACAGGAATGCCCTCTGACTATAGCTGCCTTCAGTAATTAAACTAAGTATATGCAAAGCCACGTGGACGACTTTCTGCCATTTTTAACAAACCCTAATACAGAAGATACGTATACTTCAGAAGAATTCGGAAAGTACTGTGATGGCATTATATACACAACTGCATGGGGAAGTCAGCTTGAGCTAAAATCTCTATCTCATATTTTACAAACACCAATAAAGATAATACAGGCAGATTCTCCTCCCATTGTAGTTGGCAAAGAGTATCAAAAGAAACCTATTAAGACTTGCATATATGAGATATGCATATGGCTTAGTCAGTGAACAGAGCTACTGGAAATTTCAACTAGTTTACAAAATGTTGCACAATTATATTTTAGTACAGTGTGCCAATATGAATAATTCACACCAAGTGCTAGATTGTTCTAAATGTTACTGAAAAATATAACTACCTTAAATCAGTTTTATGGCAAAGCTTTTAATAGGTTTCTCAAAAAATTGTGTCAGAGATAAACTTTAACCAGTGTCCTCTTAGTGGTATTTTAAAAATACTTATAAGTCCATTGTCAAGAACATCACTCACAGACCAAGATGCAACCCTATCTATATCTATATATATAAAACCCTAAGATGCAAATAGACCAAACGGCAGAACCGAATAATGGAACAACTAATCACTATGATGTGCACTGACCACCAGAGGGGAGTGCGTGGAACATGGCGGGATGGTGGAGCAGGTGAGCGGGGGTGCCAGACCAAGGCAGGGTGCCAGTCGCTGTCATGGGGGGGGGGGGGGGGGAGTGGGAGCCTCTGGTGTTTACTGAAAATTCTTTGCTCCCACATGCCACAGTCCCACCCAGTGCTTGCACCTGCTGCCAGCTCCAGCCCTGCTCATACCCGCTGCTGGCGCCGGAGCCGCCGCTTACACCCACTGCCAGTGCCAGCCCTGGCCCCAATCACTCGGTGCCATCAGCAGGTGTGAGCGGCGGCTGCTGGCCCCAATAGCCCCTCAGGGTTTCTTCACCTCCCCCTGCTCCTGAGGGGTGATCGGGGCAGCAGCCGCTGCTCACACCAGCTGACGGTGCCAGCCCCACTCCCTCTGCGCCATCAGCATATGCGAGCAGGGCTGGCGCTGTCAGCACATGGGAGCAGTGGCACCAAGAGCAGGGCTGCTGGCAGACAAGAGACGGGCGGGGGGGGGGGGGGGAGGGCGCGGCAGGAGGGGCCAGCAGGGGCACAGAGGATGGGCCAAGACCTGCCCCTGTGCCCACGGCAGTCTCGCGGCCCCTAGTTTGCTTATATTTTTATTAATATAGGATCCTGAACATTATGTTGAAATAAATCTTAAATGTTTTTTAAAAAGCTTTCAGTAAAAGCCCTAGCTGGTTTGGCTCAGTGGATAGAACATTGGCCTGCAGACTGAAGGGTCCCAGGTTCGATTCCAGTCAAGGGAACATGCTCAGGTTGTGGGCTCGATCCCCAGTAGGGGTCATGCTAGAGGCAGCCGATCAATAATTCTCTCATCATTGATGTTTCTATCTCTCTCTCCCTCTTCCTTCCTCTCTGAAATCAATTAAAATATATTATTTTTTAAAAAGCTTCCAGTAACCATTTCAGTGTAATTTTTCTTTAAGAAATGAAATGACTCAGTCTTTTTGTCACTGCAATAAAGTGGGGGGGATGGTGATAGCAAATTTAATTAACACTTATAAACTTGATTGCAGTAACCTGGTATTGATGAGATTAATGCTGTGAAGTTTTTTTATGACCCATCAAAATGCAGCTAAGAAGCTTGTTTTAATGACTGAGAATTTAGTTTTGTCTCAATGGTGTGATTTTTTTTTAGATGGGAATCAGATGTTAAGCTTTAAGAGATGGCACAAATTCAAAGGTAAATAGGTGTTCCCTATCAGCTTTGAACCTAAAGAATTACAGATTAGCCTTTTATTTGTGTGTAATGTAAAAAGACGAAACAAAAAATAATTTAAAATGAAAAGATCCAACAGATTATTTATAATTCATGTTACTATTTGCTGTTTCTTAAACTTCAAAATGGAATTAATACCATAATTTCTTGATTATTTTCATAACTACACATTTTTACATCTTCGTTGTGTTTTCTCCTTCACTGCTCAGCTGCTTTGCTTTCCTTGCAGATTTTTCCACTAAGGAACAGTTTGGGACCTCTCTTATTATTTAACTTGTACGAGCTGAAGGAGGAGCAATGTAAAAGGGTCCAAGGACAAATTTACTTAAAATCTTTCCTCTTTTCAAATTTGTCTTACAAGCTCTTTCTCTTTTTTGCTTCATTCTCTAGGATTAAAAGAAAGTCTCTTTTGTTATTTGTTAGCCTTTTAAGGTCATCTTTCCTTAACTCAAACAAGTATTTGAGAATGATTACATGTATGGATAAAGTCAAAAGCTACTCTTTGGGAGACAAGACTTTATAGTAAAAATCAATATATAATGCTTTTTGGTGTGAGTGATTTATCTAGCTCAGATTTCAGGTTACACGTAACAATATTCCTTCTAGGAAAATAGTACTCACCTATACAAATGGGTCTGATAATTTGATATGCAAGGAAGTATTATGTAAATGAGACCTTTTTGGTTGAATCTATTTTTCCCCAATTAGAAATAACTAATAACATTTAGCATGAAGTATATAACATTTTAATTTTTGCTTTCTGAATATAACAAATTTATAGTTAAATATCGGGTTTATAATATTAAAAATGGGGTATCAATCTCATGTGCCTAGCAGGTGATGACGTGGGAAGATGGTCAACTAGATCAAATAAGTACTACATGAAGGTAGTCTATTTTAAGAAATTAAAAACCATTCTGCCTGTCAGACAAAATATATGCTGAAGGATAACTGTTTTGTAATCCATGATCTGAGTTTTCTTGGAGGTCTGTAATATATAAAATAATGAAATTATAAAATAATAAACACCTTGGCTTTATTTTGAAGTAATCATTATTTTAAAATTAAAAGATAAGCATTCGGAAGTAATAAAACAAGGTATCATGAAACTTAGTTATTATAAATTCCATCTATATTTAAAGTATTGGAAAATACCTTAATGGTAGTTTATTTTTTTCCTAACAAGTGTCATTTTCTTGATTATAGGTTTATTTCTATTTTTATTATTTTTAAACTAGAGGCCCAGTGCATGAAATTCATGCACGGATAGGGCCCCTAGGCCTGGCCAGTGATCAGGGCCGATCTGTGGGGAGACCAGCAGGGTGATCAGGGAGGCCCCCGCTGGCACCCACCTTGGCTGGCCGGGCCTGCAGGCTGGGGCAGCTCCTGTGTTGAGCATCTTCCCCCTGGTGGTCAGTGTGCGTCATAGTGACCAGTCATTCCACAGGTCGTTCCGCTGTTTGGTCGATTTGCATATTAGGCTGTTATTATATAGGCTAGTCCATATGGTTATAAACAACATTTGTTAGCTTCTGTTCTTTCATAAAACTTCACGTAAAAAATCATTTCAGCTGTAACCTAAAATGGAAGTCTTTAAAAAATGGCAGATGTTAACTTAAAAGCAGATATACTAATTTAGTTTTTGCTGTATAATGATAATCTAATGGAAATTTCATAAATTTTCCTTTGTCCTAACTCAAAAAGTATGTTGGATTTCTGAAATATGTGTTAAGCCAAGAATTTTATCCATATGTTTACAATTTGTATAAAGCAAAAAGGAGTGTGTATACTAACTATAGCGAGCAATATAGCTTTGTTCATATTATCTGTTTGCCAGAAGAATAAAAGATGAATTAATTTTTTTAAATGTCCAATTACTATGTTGTACACCTGAAATTAATATAGTATTACACATGTCAACTGTAATTTTAAAATAAAGTATTTAAAAAGTGTGTTTTTTTCACAAGTGGTGCTAATAAAGTTTTTTCCCAATTCTTCTTTTTTATAGGATGGTTAACAAGTGCACTAACATAGTATGAACATATGAACTTTTATAGACAGCACTAGCGGTCCAAAATCCCAACTCATCCCCTCTTTCCAAAGACGAAGAATCTTGCCCCTTAACTATTATCCTAACTTCTGATACCACTGACAAGACCCACCTCTTTAAAAATATTATGTAAATAAAATCATACAATACATATTCTTTTTATCTGGCTTTTTTTACTCAGCATTATGTTTCAGAGACACATCCATACTATAGGATTCATTCATTTTAACTGCTGTAGGGCCGAGGTTGCTGAACACATTTGCTCATTTATACATTACCTATGGCTGCTTCCTCAATATAACAGCAAAGTTGAGACCATATAGACCCAAAAACCTAAGACTTACTTAGCTGGTCCTTTACAGGAAAAGTAAACCAAAATCTGCTACAGAGCATTAATTCTCAAACTTGAATGTGCAGCCCTGGCTGAGTAGCTCAATTCGTTAGAGCATCATCCTGATACACCAAGGTTGTGGGCAGGTTTAATCCCTTGTCAGGGCACATACAGGAAACAACCAATGAATGCATAAAGTGGAACAACAAACTGATGCCTCTCTCTCTCTCTCTTCCCCCCCACTTCCCTCCCTTCCTTTTTCTTTCTAACAATCTATATATACAAAACCCTAATATGCAAATAGACCGAATGGCAGGACAACCAAAAAACCGAACAACCAGTCGCTACGACGTGGCTGACAAGCAGGGGTCAGCAGCAGGCGGCAAAGCACACAACATGGCGGACGTCAGCCGCAGTGGGATGGTTTAAGAGGTGAAAGGGGGTGCCAGACCAAGATGGGGCACCGGTCGCTGTCATTGGAGCAAGCCTCTGGTGGTTACTAAAAATTCTTTGTTCCCGCGTGCTGCGGTCCCGCCCAGCACTTGCACCTGCTGCCGGCACGGGAGCCACTGCTCCCACCCACTGCCGGTGCCCAGCGCTGGCCCCAATCACTTGACACCATCAGCGGGTGCGAGCAGCAGCTGCCGGCCCCGATCGCCCCTCAGGGCTTCTCCAACTCCCCCTGCTCCTGAGGGGCAATCAAGGCCGGCAGCCACCTCTTGCACCCGCTGCCAGCGATGGCCCCACTCGCACCCGCTGCCAGCACCAGTGCCACCACTCACACCCGATAATGGCTTTAGCCCCGCTCACACCTGCTGCTGGCCCCGGCCCCAGTCGCTCGCACTGTCAGCAAATGCAAGCAGGGCTGATGCGGTCAAGTGCGTGGGAGTGGTGGCAGTGGGAACGGCACTGCGGGCAGACAGGGGGCCGCGAGGGGCCAGGCAGGGGCACGTAGGATGGGCCGAGACCACGGCCCACAGTTCTCAGTTCTTTCCAAGGTGCACGAATTCGTGCACTGGGCCCCTAGTCCATTAATAAATAAATAAAAAACTTTAATGTACAACAGAATCACGTGGAGAGCTTATTAAAACCAGACTGCTGCCCTAGCTGGTTTTGCTCAGTGGACAGAGCTTAGGCCTGAGGACTGAAGTGTCGCAGGTTGATCAGGGCACATGCAGGAGGCATCTAATCTGTTTTTCTTTCCCTCTGTCTCTCCTCCTCCCTTCCACTCTCTCTAAAAATCAATGGAAAAATATCCTCGGGAAAGGATTAACGAAAATATACAATAAAACACAGACTGCTGGGACCCATGCCCAGAATTTCTGAAGTAGGTAGAGGGAGGAGTCCAATAGTTGCATTTCTAACAAGTTCCTTGGAAATGCTGATGCTACCAGTAGGATTAAGGGAAGAACAAAACTTTTGAGAACCAATGCTGTAGAATATTTACATGCAATTTATTCCCCCATTGCACTGTCGATAGGCATTACAGATACTCCCAATTTTTGGTCATTAAAAATGCTATTTTGAATATTTCTGTACAAAACCTTCGGTGTGCATTTATATGCATTCTAAGCGTAAAAACACAGGCTTATAAACTACACCAGTATAACTTTAGCAGATAGTGCCAAAAAACTTTCTAAAGTAGTTGTACCAATTTATGCACCCACCTCCAGTACAGGGGACTTCCTCATGCACAGTACTTATCTAATACTTGTATTATTAGTCTTTTTCATTTTAATCATTCTGGTGAATGCCAACGGGTATCTCATTGTGGTTTTAATTTTTATTTCCCTGATGACTAATAAAGTATGAAATCTTTTCCATGTTCACTGCTCAGTTGGGTGTCATCACATGCCTATACTCCTCTATAATAAAAGCCTAATATGCTAAGTGTCCGGTTGACCATTTGGCCATTCAACCAATCAAAGTGTAATATACTAATGGTATGCTAAGGTCGCTCAACTGCTTGCTATGATGTGCATTGACCATCAGGGGCAGACAGTCGACCGGTTGACCAGTCACTATGATGTGCACTTACCATCAGGGGGCAAACACTCCAACTGGTAGGTTAGCTTGCTGCTGGAGTCCAGCCGATCGGGACTGAGCAAGATGGGCCGGACACGCCCTGGAGCCCTCCTGCAGTCCTTCCCTGGCTGGCCAACTTCCCGTATCTCTCCTCGGCCCTGATTGTGCACCGGTAGGGTCCCTCGGCCTGACCTGCACCCTGTCGCAATCCAGGACCCCTCAGGGGATTTCAGAGAGCTGGTTTCAGCCCGATCCCGCAGGCCTCTAGTGTTTACGATAAAAACTCTGAGGAAACATTCTTCCTTATTCTCAATCTTAGAGGGAAAGTATTCAGTTTGTTTCAATTAACTATATTACCATTTTGTGAATGCCCTTTATCAGAAAGTTCCCTTCTATACCTAGTTTGCTAAGGTGTTTTTTTTAACATATATAATTTTATCAAATGCTTTTTATACTTCTATTGAGATCATCATGGGGTTTTTTTCTTCATTTTGTTAACAGATGAATTAAATTGATTGATGGTTAGATGTTAACACACACTGGAAAAGAACTCCACTTGGTTCTGATGTATTACCCTTTTATATATCTTGCTGAATTTAGTTTACTAATTTTGTCTAAAGTTTTGGAATCTATATTTACGAGTGATACTGACCTTAAATTTATTTTTTTAAATCCTCACCTGAGGATATGTTTATTGATTTTAGAGAGAGGGAGAGAGAAAAATATCGATGTGAGAGAGAAACATTGATAGGCTGCCTCTCACATGCAGCTCTGCTAGGGACTTGAACACGCAACCTAGGTATGTGCCCTGACTAGGAATTGAACCCATGACATTTTGGTGTATGGGACAACGTTCCAATAAACTTTAGCCACACAGGCCAAGGCAATTTCCACTTCTAATATCCTTTAAAGATTTGGGTATCAATGTTGTCCTGGCTCCCTAAAATACATTGAATTGTCCCTTTTTATCTATTTCACATAACTATTTATGTCAAACCAATCTTCTTTTGTGTTGGTAGAATTCACCAGTGAAGCCATCTTGGCTTACAGTGTTCTTTATAAAAATATTTTTAATTACATATTCAATTTCTTTAATAGTTATAGATACAAATTTTGTATTGCTTATATGTCAGTTCTGAAAATGGTTTTTTTCCCTATCATCTGATAAGTCTACTTAAAAACATAAAGTTGTTTTAACTATTGGAGTCTCAACTTGTGGAGGTTACCAGGGAGCTCCTCCTTGCTCTTGAATCTGTTCAGTACCTCACACTTCAAGCTGGACTCTTTCTGAATCAGCAGCCCTTTACCATAATAGAAAAGTCCATAAATAATGGGCTCATCTCTCTGGATTTCCTTCTTACAGATTTAAGCACAGTAAAATTTTACTTATTTGAAGGTATTCCAATGCCTTCAAATATACTTTGTTCAGTTTTTTCAGGTGTCCTCAAGGCAAGTTTAGTGAAAATTACCTAGTTTGACATCCATCTCCAGAAGTGGGATAGATAGAAGAAAAACTCACCAGATTATGAAATCCTCAAATAAGATCCCTGGCACTCTAAATTTTCTATTTTCAATGCCTAGCACAGTGCCTGACACAATTATTTTTCAATTTATTGATGAATCAATGACCTGGAGGACAATTCTGAGCAAGTAAAGAGAATAAGAAGAGAGCACTATTACAAATGACATACGTTGATTTGAAATATCACAGAAACCTCTTTTGTTCTGTCTCTTATTCCACATTTTCTCTACTAAAACTCTGATTCAGGACTCAATCACTCACCCACACTACTTCAACTGGCTCATATACGTGGCTCATATGTGATGTCCTTTTTTCTAGTTCACCTCTCTTCAGTCCATCTCCCATAGTTCCAATTCAAATCCTCCACTAAATATATTTCAAATGTCTCCTCATTCTCTAAAATTCTAATCTTCTCTTCATGATATATAAGGCTCACAACTATCTGAACTTAGGCTATTTCATCAAACTTACCTTTCTTCCTGCCTGCATTCTTTATTTTATACCCTATATTTTAGCTACATTGATTCAGTTCATCAAAAGTGCTATGTCATTTTATATCAAAGTTTTAAGGAATTGTTACCTTTGTTTAAAGTATCTTTTTCCCATTGACAATCTGGTAAACTCAACCTTCCATTCAAAACTATGTTCCAGAATCATCCCTGGGAAATCTTTGCAGACTTTCAGGAAGTTCTAATCAACTTCATTCTTTATATCACTACTTTACCTTGTATCTAACTATAGCATTTACTATCCTACATGACAATTACTACATCCTGTGTGCCTCTGTACTAGTTTTAAACAAAATGTAAAGGTGAACATTCGTAATCAAGATTTTCAAGATGTTTTCTCCCAAAGAATATTTTATACTTTTCTATTTCTATCTCCATTTAAAATTTTTTTATCTACTTAACTGATTTATATTCAATAGAATTTAACAAATAATCACTGGGTACCCATCTCATACCAGGAAACACTGATAAATATAATCCCAGCAAATCCATTTTAAGAGAAAAACTTGAGGAGAGAAAGAATAAAATAGATGAGATGGCAAATAGATGTAAGGTTTCTAAACTTTCCAGAAGTAACATTGAAACACAATTACATTACATCACAAATTACAGAAGAGAATACTGAGACTTGAAAGAAAATAGAGATATGCCTTAGAATCTGTGTCTTCTGATCCATAGTTCCAACACATTACCCAAACTTATGATATTCAGAGTAGCAAATCAATGAGAATCACCCACCCCCAAGTAGTTATGAACACATTTTCCATGAACTCTAAGGTTTTCTTTTTATAGATGTTTTTAGGTAAGGCATTTCTTGTGACTTCTCCATGTCTAATCTAGACTTCTATAGAAAAGGTAAGAATAATTTCAGTTCACAATAACAGAATAAATGTCTTCTTCAAAAACAATTTAACCAGTCTTCTGGTTGTTTCCTCTTTTTAAACAGATATGTATTTTTTTATTGCTTGCAGAGAGGAAGGGAGAGAGAGAGAGAGAGAAACATCAATGATGAGAGAGATGCCTCCTGCATCTCTCTGAGATTAATCAGATGCCTCCTGCATGCCCCACACTGGGGATCCAGTTCACAACCCGGGCATGTTCCCTGACCAGGAATTGAACCATAACCTCCTGGTTCATAGGTCGATACTCAACCAATGAGCCACGCCAGCCAGCACCAGTCTTCTGTTTAATGATCCACAGAGCAAGTGGTGCTTTGCTTTTTAAAGTACAGAACACATCAACTAAATGCAATCATTTGCTCCCCCAACACATATACCCATTTGCAAGAGATAAAAATACTAATTTGGCATGATCTAGTTAAAAGAACACTGGACTGTTAAAAGACCAATCCCAGCTCAGCTTCTGATTAAAAGCAAAAATTATGGAACCAGAGTCTTAAGGATTGAATACTTGCTTTAGGCATCACCTGTAAAACTAGAATAAAAATATTAGGACCTGCTTAAGAAAGAGCAGGCACTACATAATGCTAGCTACTATTATAGCAAACAATACTATCTTTTTTTGTTCTTGTTGTTAATACTCACCTGAGGATATCTATTTTTTCCATTGATTTTTAGAGAGAGTAGAAGGGGTGGAGGGGAGAAAGAGACAGAGGCAGAGAAAGAGAGAGAGAGAGAGAGAGAGAGAGAGAGAGAGAGAGAGAGAGAGAGAGAGAGAGAGAGAGAGAGAGAGAGAGAGAGAGAGAGAGAGAGACCCCGCTGTGAAAGAGCACATTGATTGGTTGTGTACGTGCCCTTGACTGGGAATCAAACCCACCAACCTTCAGTGTGCAGGCCGGCACTCTAACCACTGAGAAACATCAGCCAGGGTGTAATAATTATACCATCTTTAAAAAGATATATTTATTGTTAAGATTATTATAGATGTACCTCTTTTCCCCTCAATGCCCCCCTCCACGCATGGTTCCCGCCAAGCCCCAGGCCTTTGCCACCCTATTGTCTGTGTCTATAGGTAATGCATATATTCATATAAGACCTTTGTTTAATCTCTTCCCGCCCCCCTCCTTCCCCCCTTACTTCTGAGCATCATCAGTTTGTTCCATTTCCATGCCTCTGATTCTATTTTATTCACCAGTTTATTCTGTTCATTAGATTTTTTTATTCATTTGATTTTTATATTCAACTAGAGGCCCAGTGCATGAAAATTCATGCATTGGAGTGGGGGTCCCTCAGCCTGGCCTGCCCCCTCTCACAGTCTGGGAGCCCTCAGGGGCTATCAGGGGAAGGCAACGCCCCCATCACACCTCTGCTGCTGCCACTGTCGGCAGTGCAAGCCTCTGCCGGCCCTGGTTACATGAGCCTCGGGCTCCCTGGGTGGCTAGGCAACTGTCATCCGAGGCTTGCCTGCACCTTGGGATGGCCCTGGGTAGCTGGGGGGCTGAGGGGACTGGGAGACTCCAGAGGCAGGCACGCGGAGCGGCCGGACCTGCCTGGTGGCGAGCCTGGCAATGCCGTGCGCCTGCCGCCCCGGGCGGGGCTGAGGGGACTGGTCACCGCCATCTTGTGGCTGTGGGCGCCACCATCTTTGAGGGCGTGACAATAAATTAGCATATCCCCTCCTTATTGGCTGTGGGCACCGCCATCTTTGTGAGAGCGTGACGGTCAGTTAGCATATTTCCTCTTTATTAGACAGGATTGTAGATAGGTATGTATTTTGCCATTTTGTTGTTCATATTTTTGAACCTTCTATTTTACTTCTTCTTCCTCTTCTTAAAGAATACCCTTCAACATTTCATATAATACAGGTTTGGTGGTGATGAACTCCTTTAGCTTTTTCTTGTCTGTGAAGCTCTTTATCTGACCTTCAATTCTAAATGATAGCTTTGCTGGGTAGAGTAATCTTGGTTGTAGGTTCTTGTTATCCACCACTTTGAATATTTCCTGCCACTCCCGTCTGGCCTGCATGGTTCAGCTGATAGTCGCATGGGCATTCCCTTGTATGTAACTAACTGCTTTTCTCTTGCTGCTTTTAAGATTCTATCTTTGTCTTTTGCCCTTGGCATTTTAATTATGATATGGTCCTCTTTGGGTTCCTCTTATTTGAGACTCTCTGCGCTTCCTGGACTTGTAAGTCTATTTCTTTCACCAACTAGGGGAAGTTTTCAATATCTTGCTCTCTCTCTTCTGGCACCCCCATAATGTGAATGCTGGTAAGCTTGAAGTTGTCCCAGAGGCTCCTTACACTATCTTCATGTTTTTGGATTCTTTTTTCTTTTGCTCTTCTGGTTGGGTGTTTCTTGCTTCCTCATATTTCAAATTGTTGATTTGATTCTCAGAATCCTCTACTCTTGTGTTGAATTTCTGTATATTATTCTTTATTTCAATCAGTGTATGCTTAATTTCTGACTGGTCCTTTTCCATTTTTCTGGAGATTTCTAGAAGATTCTTTAGTAACCTTATAACTGTGGTTTTGAACTCTATATCCAATAGTTTGCTTTCTTCCATTTCTCTCATTTGTGACATGTTTCTTTGTCTCTGCATTTTGGCTGCTTCCCTGTGTTTGTTTCTATGTATTGGGTAGCTGCTATGTCTCCTTGAGTTGGTAGAGTGGCCTTATGTAGTAGGTGTCCTATAGGGCCCAGTGGCTCAGCTTCCCCAGTCACCTGAGCTGGGAGCTCTAGGTGCACCCCTTTGTGGGCTGTGAGCACAGTCTTGTTGTAGTTGAGACTTGATTGCTGTTGTTGTCACTTGGAGGAACTGACCTCCAGGCCAACTGGCTGTGAAGAAAAGCTGCAACTACAGTGGGAGAGCTGCTGTGCAGTAGACTTGCTTCAATGGGGCTTTGGTGCTCACTGAGTCTGCCCCTTGAATGTATCACTTATGGATGTGAAGAGTTGTAATCTGGTATGCTCTCACACTGACCACTGGGTAGTACCCTCGCTCTTGGGACTCCAGGGAGGTGCAAAGTCAGTCATTGCCTGGGGCCACCCAGCAGGAGCTACAGAGAGATCTGCAGATTCCTTCTCTTTGTATTGGGTTTGGAAATGCCCAGATGAGGCCCAGCTATGAAGTAAGGCAGGCTGGTGCTGGTGCTGGTGCCAGGTCTTGGGCCTTTTATTGATAGGTTTGGGGCTCCCTGACTCAGCTGCAGTTTGTTTGAGAGATTTTAGCCTGAGCAAAAACAGACCATTCATAGCCACTGCACACAGCTTGGATAGGGTTATAAATTGGATGAGGCGGGGTCTTAGTGAATCACCAGGGTGGAGCAAACAAAAATGGCTACCAGTCAGCCTTGGGACAGGGGAGGTCCCAGCATAAGAACAATGATCCCTGCGAACACCTCAATCTGGGATAAAGCCACCCCCAAGTTCCTGCCCCATGCCAGACAATCCAGTTCCTCCTCATATGTGTTTGTGTCCCCCAAAGCCTCTCCCTGGAACTCATAGGAAGCAGGACGCGGTAAGTTCAGTTCGTAGTGCTAGACTTTTAAGAGGAACAGCTGGGTCTCCAGCAGCCTCTGTGTCACTGAGCCCCAATCTGCACTGGCTTTTACAGCCGAAGTTCTTACTGCCCACAGGGATTTCTTTTCCCAGCTCTGGGACCCTGGGCTGGGGTTTTGGTGTGGGCCTGGGACCCCTTGCTCCTCTGGGCAGCCTCTACAGATTAAAAAAGTGGCACACCTGGGTGCCAGACCAGCCCATTCCAAGCCTCTGCACCTCCTACCGGTCTCAGTGTGCTTTCTTCTTTACTTCTCTAGTTGTAGGACTTCCATTCAGCCAGCAGCGGTTCTGGATGATGGTTATTCTGTATCTTAGTTGTAATTTTGATGTGGTTGTGGGAGGTGGCGAGTGCAGGCGTTTACTACACTGACATCTTATTGTCAGTCAATACTATCTTTTAATAGCTCTATTGACTAGTCTAGCTAAAAAGTCATGTGTTTAAGAACTTCAAGCATTCAAAATAACCAGACCAATGTTGCTTGTGCAACTGTTAATCAGTCCTTATAACCTTTTAAGCAAAATAGAAGTTGGACAGAGGTCAACAAACCCTATGATAAAAGATTTTTTTTTCTGTTTTATAGACCTGTTGTGGTCTTTCTGTTCATTTCATTATTTTAAATTATTAATTTGAGAGAGGAAAGAAGGAAGGGAGAAACAGAGAGGGAGAGGAAGAGTGGGAGAGAGAAAGAGAGAAATAGAGAGTGAGAGGATGAACTCAAAACCTTGGTGTACCGGGATGATACAATCTAACCAACTGAGCTACCCAGCCAGGGGTGTTCATTTCATTTCTTCACCATTCCCTTAAGTCAAATATAAATTCTGCTTCTGCCTATGTCCTCATACATAAACTGGAAAAAAAAAAGCTACAATCTCAACTTGTTACTGACCTCAAACTTGGCTTGAAGGAAGATCCCACATATTCTTTGACCTTGCATTTAACCTAAGAATTCTTATGGAAATTGATGGCTCACTCTTCCTACATTAAGTCAATATTCGTTTCTCAAAGGATATATCTAGTTACCCATTTTTTTTCTCTCTATATTGTCCTGTTTCCTATATCCACACTATGAGTTGATTCGAGATTCCATTAATAAGCTCCTATATCCCATTCTAGAACTAAGAGACCAAAGCAATCAAACAAGCATACTTAGCATGTGACCAAGCCCATGTAACTAATTAAAAATCAATAACAGGAAAACCAAGATGGCGGCATAGGTAAACACCTAAACTGCTGCCTCGCACAATTTCAAAACTACAACTAAGAGACAAAACAAACATCAACCAGAACCACAGGAAGGCTGGCTGAGTGGAAATTCTACAACTAGAAGGAAAGAGAAAGGCACACTGAGACTCAGAGAAGCTACAGGAGGCAGAGGTACTGAGACGCACGCGGAGAGGACTGGCAACTGAGTGCGCGGCTGGCTTTCTCAAGCGGGAGGGAGACAAAAGATCTCAACTGCGCTGAACTCAGTTCCGGGCGAGACTCTGGGGACCCAGACTCATACGGGGTGAAACTGGACTGTCAGGAAAGAGAAAAGCACACTGAGACTCAGAGGAACTGTGGAAGGCAGAGGTACCAAGGCGCTTGCGTGGAGAGGGCGGGCAACGGAGTACACGGCTGGCTTTCTCAAGCGGGAGGGAGACAAAAGCTCCCGACTGCACTGAACTGCAGTTCTGGGTAAGACTCTGGGAACCCAGACTCATTCAGGGAGAAACTAGACTGTCTGGCAGCGGGCGGAACTCGAGGGCGGCTTTCTCTCAGAGGTGCTTGCAGCAATTACCACGGGACACTGAGACACAGGGGCCTATTAGGGCAGGGCTGACGGGAAACCAATGCTGTCTGCTCCGCCCTGAGACTCCGCCCCATCTAAGCTGAGCACAGAGGCTTTTGCAAATCTTCTCTCATAAGGGTGTCTCCAGCACAGAGTTCTCCCAGCATAGACACAGCTGATCCTTACAGCCAATTGGCCTGGAGGTCAATTCCTCCCAGTGATACCAATAACAATCAAGGCTTAACTACAACAAGACTGTGCACACAGCCCACAAATGGGTGCACCAAGAGTGTCCACCTCGGGTAACTGGGAAAGCTGAGCCACTGGGCCGTATAGGACACCTAGCACACAAAGCCACTCTATCAACTCAGGGAAGCAGCCAAAATGCGGAGACAAAGAAACAGATCACAAATGAAAGAAATGGAGGAAAGCAAACGACTGGATATAGAGTTCAAAACCACGGTTATAAGGTTTTTCAAGAATTTTCTAGAAAAGGCCAATAAATTTAGCGAGACCCTCGAGGATATGAAAAAGGACCAACTAGAAATTAAGCATACACTGACTGAAATAAAAAAATATTATACAGAGATCTAATAGCAGACTAGAGGATCGCAAGAATCAAGTCAAAGATTTGAAATACAAAGAAGCAAGAAAACACTCAACGAGAAAAGAAAAAAGAATCCAAAAATATGAAGATAGTGTAAGGAGCCTCTGGGACAACTTCAAGCATACCAACATCAGAATTATGGGGGTGGCAGAAGAAGAGAGAGAGCAAGATACTGAAAACCTATTTAAAGAAATAATGACAGAAAACTTCCCCTACCTGGTGAAAGAAATAGACTTACGAGTCCAGGAAGCACAGAGAACCCCAAACAAAAGGAATCCAAAGAGGACCACACCAAGACACATCATAATTAAAATGCCAAGAGCAAAAGACAAAGAGAGAATATTAAAAGCAGCAAGAGAAAAAGTTAGTTACCTACAAGGGAGCACCCATCCAACTGTCAGCTGATTTCTCAACAGAAACTATGCAGGCCAGACGGGAGTGGCAAGAAATATTCAAAGTGATGAATAGCAAGAACCTACAACCAAGATTACTCTACCCAGCAAAGCTATCATTCAGAATCGAAGGTCAGATAAAGAGCTTCACAGATAAGAAAAAGCTAAAGGAGTTCATCACCACCAATCCAGTATTATATGAAATGCTGAAAGGTATTCTTTAAGAAGAGCAAGAAGAAGAAAAAGGTAAAGATAAAAATTATGAACAACAAATACATATCTATCAACAAGTGAATCTAAAAATCAAGTGAATAAAAAAATCTGATGAACAGAATAAACTGGTGAATATAATAGAATCAGGGGCATGGAAAGGGAGTGGACTGACAATTCTCAGGGGGAAAAGGGTGTGGGAGGTGCGGGAAGAGACTGGACAAAAATCGTACACCTATTGATGAGGACAGTGGGGCGGGGTAAGGGCAGAGGGTGGGGTGGGAACTGGGTGTAGGGGAGCTATGGGGGAAAAAAAGAGGAACAATTGTAATAATCTGAACAATAAAGATTTATTAAATTTTAAAAGAAGAAAAAAGAAAAAAAATCAGTAACAGATAGAAACTCAAAAGAAACCCACCCAATTTTCATTCAAAAGTGCACTCAAACACATATTACTGAATCTACTTGGGTCCTATTAAAAAACAACAAAACCCTGCATAATATATCTTAAAACCTATGGTCTGACATGTTATTTGCTTACATTAATATGAAGACTACAGTATCTGTATTGAAATATAAGATTTAAAATGCTTATCATGGCCCAGCCATCGTGGCTCAGTGGTTGAGTATTAACCTATGAACCAGGAGGTCACAGTTTGATTTCGTTTGATTCCTACTCAGGGCACATGCCCTCAGGTGGCAGGATCCATCCCCAGTGTGGGGCCTAAAGGAGGCAGCCAATCAATGATTCTCTCTCATCTTTGGTATGTTTCTCTCTCTCTTTCTTTCTTTCTTTCTTTCTTTCTTTCTTTCTTTCTTTCTTTCTTTCTTTCTTTCTTTCTTTCTTTCTCTCCTCTCTCTCTCTCTCTTCCTCTCTGAAATCAATAAAAATATTTTTAAATGCTTATCATGACTATGACTCAAAAATTTATGTGTGTGTTTGTAAAGGTGGGAAATGAAGGAGTGGCGGGGGGGGGGGGGGGGGGGGGCCAGCATACATGCACTTAGGTACTCACCTGCTCCAGTTTAAAGATGTGCTGATTAAAGTAGTGTTGTAAACGTTCATTAGCAAAATTAATGCAGAACTGTTCAAAGCTATTATTTTCATAATCTTCAAAGCCAAAAATATCAAGAACACCAATTGACAAAGTCTACAAAGCAGGAAAAAAAATTATGGTTGAAAAAATGATGCTCAAATTTATTTCATAAATAGTATTTATAGTAAGAAACAAATGCTCAAAGTTCTTTTTCAGCATTGGAGAGTAGGTTTTGGGGGCCAACGTTTAACCACATTATACCACAAATAAAAAGCATTTTAGTTCTCTTTAGTTTCATCTTTTTCTTTTTATCCTAATTATTTTTTTATTATCCAAAATGTTAAACAACGTAACCCACTGATTACTCTACAGAAATGTACAAAGCTGGGACACTGGCCAGTTATCTCAACCTCAGAAATTCCTCAATTCCAAGCAACAAGGGAATGGAGATAACAGGCTATGGGAATTCAAAACGTTACTTCAGTACTACTAGGTCACTACTGGCTATGTCTTGTTTTCATACCAAGAGGCCCGTGCAATTTTTCCTACTTTGACTTCCATATTCCAGTAGAATCCTGCTTTAAAAACCAAGCTAACAAGGATGTTTAATCAGCCTTGTGCAAGCTAGAAATAAAACTGAATATCAGAATATGTGCTTTCTTGAAGTTAAAAATTTTTATCAAAAAAAAAAAAAAATTGTAGCCCTAGCCGGTTTGGCTCAGTGGACAGAGCGTCAGCCTGCAGACTGAAAGGTCCCGGGTTCAATTCCGGTCAAGGGCACGTACCTCAGTTGCAGGCTCCCGGCCCTGGTCAGGGACATGGTCCCTGGTCAGGAGCATGCGGGAGGCAACCAATCAATGATGTGTCAACCAATCTCATCGATGTTTCTCTCTGTCTCTCCCTCTCCCTTCCACTCTATCTAAAAGTCAATGGGAAAAATATCCTCGGGTGAGGATTAAAAAAAAATGTACAAGGATTATAATGTTAAATAGTTCTAAAAGGATTACAACAAAACACAACAATATATTCTTCATCCTCAATTTCTGCACCCTAATATCAACAACTCTCAAATCATTGAGCTGTTTGGTATGGAATAGTATAGTATAGTATAGTATAGTATAGTACAGTATACAAGTGCTTATTTTTCTATTTCTTGATATTTCACTTGTAGAAATTATCTTCTAACTACTTACTACTGATGATAGGGATTTAACTCTAATACTCCCATACCAACATTCTTCTCACCACTCCACCTCACTCTTGAAATACAGTTGTATTGACAACTTTGGTTAAATGAAAATAATTTTTCTCCACCAGTGCTAAGAGAGATACTAGGCAAAATGATGTAATGAGTGATAGTGAGAGATATTTTTAACATTTACATTAAGAGTATTTTGTTTTCCATAAGTACCTAAATCAATAAAATTCAGATCTACTTCCTACTGTCCCATCCACCCCCCCAAAATAAAAGTATTTTGTTTGATTAATTCTGTTGACTAAATTCTAAGCCCTTATGAAAATAATGACCTTCAAAAATAAGTTAATTTGTCAAATTAGATTACAATTAAAACTAATATTCAGTGGGCTCACATAAAGCATAAAAAGTTCATATAAAAGCAATTTTACATTTAAAATAATCAAATTAAGTAATAAAGATGACATTTCTTTTTTTTTTTCCCTGTGTCCCAGAGCTTAAGGATAGAACCTGCAGACTGGAAGCCACCGGCGCCAAAGACATGACCCCAAGGGGGCTGGCGCCCTGTCCTTCTGCCTCAGTACATTACAGGGACAGGGACAACACACCTGATCTCCCCCAGAAAGAGGATTAAAGATGACATTTCTAATCAGCCTGAAAAGGTAAACTATTCATTCCATAAAAGTTGTTAGAAAATGAATTTGAAATTATTAAAATTAAATATCTAAAATCTACCTTATTAAAAGTAAATTCCAATTGGAAAAAAAGGTCTGAATATAAAAAACTATATTCTAAATGTATGAGAATAAATATTTTATAATTTGGGCTGGAAGAGGACTTCCAATGTAACATAAATAAATAAGGTCCAGGACAATAAAAGAAAAGAATGACAGAACTACACAAAAATTTAAAACATAAAGACTTCAAAAAACACAACATAAACAAATCTCTAAAGAGAAAATGTTTGCAATGTACGTCAAACTAAAAGTCTCTGCAATATCCACAATGACTCCTAAAAAGGAATAACAAAAAGATAAAATGAACAACAAAAATAGGAAAAATATATAAAGAAATAAAGAAAAGAAATAGAACAGAGAAAATATGAGATGCTCAACTTTCATCTATCATTAAAAACATTGGTAACAAATGGACTAATCTTCCTTGTCAGATTAACCTAATGAAAATTCTGAGAATATCCAATGTGACTAAAGGTGTAGCAGGGAAATGGGCACTTTTATGCACTACTGGTGGAAGTGCAGTTTTTTTTGAAAAGCAATTTAGCAGCATCTACCAAAATGTTAAACATATATATCCTTGAATCCAGCAATTCGTTTTGAGGATTTTGTCCTAGAGAAATGTATGCAAAGAATATTTGTTACATTATTATTTAACAATAAAAAATTTAATATATTTTTAATGGGGGAATTTATAGTACACATCCAAAGTATATATTACAAAGTTGATAAAAATGAGGTACACATTGGTACAGAGAACAGACTGACAGCTGTAAGAGGGTGGGGGGTTTAGGGGCCAGGTTAAAAAGGTGAAGGAATTAATGAAAACTATTAACCTATAAATATGACAAGTATTTAATATTTGTCATAAAAAAAAAAAAAACACCACAATTCATAGACACAGACAACACTATGGTGATTACCAAAGAAAAAGGAGGCTAGGGGCGGTAAAAGAGGGTAAAGGGGGGATAAATGGTGATGGAAGGGGACTTGATGTGTGGTGATAAACACAATAAATACACAGAGGATGTATTATAGAATTGCACACCTGAAACCTATATAATTTTATTAACCAATGTCACCATAATACATTCAATTAAAATAGAACAATGAGGTATAACTATATTTCAAGACACACTAGGTTTTCAAAAACAACACACAGAGAAGCAATACAGATTGTGTGGACAAAAAGGGGGGTTCTGTGGAAAGTAACCTCACAGGGTGATCTGCTCATAAATTCCTAACTAGGCAGTTCATTGTGGGTAGTCATGTCCCAGGCCTACAACCTCTTGGGTGAAAAGCTTTAAGCCAGCCATGTCCACTGTTCCAGTGTATCTAGGTTAACACACCTTTGAAAAACCAGAAGTAATAACCCTCGAAGGGGGTATTAACTCCCAAGAGAGCACATAATCTTAACTATTCTGTTGCCTCCTCCCACCTTTAGGTAATCTGCCTTAGTTCCCTCCTAATTTCAAATGCATAAAAGAAACTGCAAAAATATTATTCTCCGCAGTACTTGAGATCTTGCTGCTCTCCAGCATATGTCATCAGTTTGGCTCAAATTAGCTCATAGAAATCCACAACAAGTTAGGACATTTCTTACAATGACAATAGTATAATTGTATTTTTATGTTTAAAAGCAACTCTATATGCACATTTATAGGAATGTAAGTACATAAGAAAAAAGACACAGATTAACAGCTCTTCTAAACAGGATAATAAAAACAGAGATAAGGAAAAAAACAGCAGGGAATAGAGATAAAAAGATGACTCTTACATAACTTTGTCTTTTTAAGTTTAATGTATTAACCATTTTATTAAAACCGTTTTCTAGAAAAAATATATAATTTATGAATGTCTACCTTGGTATTTTGCTCCAAATCTTTACTATTCAGAAGTGCATGATTAATCCGAAAAACTATCCAGTCAAATAGGGCACTATATAAAGACTTAGCCATGGAATTCCTCACTGTCACAGCCTGAAAAAAAAAGAAAGGGTTAGGAATACAAGTGAAATTGGCAATAATCTAACTAAGATATTATAACAAAGTGTGTTTTGTTCTCACTAAATAAAAAAAGCTTACTATCATGAATTCAAAATTAAGTTTTCTCTCAATATAAATAGCTTCTAATTATAATAGGCTATAAGTTTTCTATATACATTCATTGATTTAGTCCAACTCAAAGAATCTAGGCTAAAACTGTCTGGAAAAATAAGAAAAAAATGTAGGTTATTCAGTTCAAAATAGTTTTACTGAAAATTAAGGTGTGTATATATATATATATTTCAGCTGGTAAAGACAGTACAACAGGAAGTTTACAAACAAATCAACCTTGCCATCTACAGTGGAGAAGAGTATTCCAAGGAAAGCAATAAATCTGTTAGCAAAAAGGCCATCAATTATGTGCAGAATCCCAGTCAGATTCTTAAAACATAACCCTAACACCACTACAACTACATTCCCGGTTATCTTCAGCTTGTCATCAATAGTAACTTCTACAATTTCTCCATCCCTACACAGAGGAACAATTCTTTCATTACAGAGTTATGCAATTTATTTTTCCCTCATTTCAAACTTTCCCCAGTTTATGGAAACTCTGGACTAACTGCTCAATTTTTCTATAAATCTGAAATTGTTCTAAAACACAAATTCTACTAGTTAAAGAAAATTCAACATTTTAAAAGTACTACAACCGCCCAGCCAGTATGGCTCAGTGGTTGAGCATCAACTCATGAACCAAGAGGTGACTGGTTCTAGTCCAGGTCAGGGAACATGCCTGGGTTGCGGGCTCCATCCCCAGTATGGGGTGTACAGGAGACAGCCAATTGATGATGCTTCTCTCTCATCAATGCTTCTATTTCTCTAACCTTCTCCCCTCCTCTCTCTCTCTTTTCTCTCTCTCTCTCTCTCTCCTCCTCAAAAAAAAAAAATCAATAAAAACATATTTTTTAAAAATAAAAAAAAAAGTACTACAACCTAAAGTGGGGGTACATATGTCTTAGATAATCTTAAGTCTTAGCACTTAGAATACAATCATTTATATATTTATCACCTAGGAACTTATTTTGAAGCTTGTATATTCAGGTACACATTTATATTCAGTTCTGAAGTTTAGAGGAAGTAAAGAGTAATGATTAACAGCTGGACCATCTTCCAATACCAAATTCTCTACTTATTCTAGTTGTGTGACCTTAGTCCAGTGGTTCTCAACCTTTCTAATGCCACGACCCTTTAATACAGTTCCTCATGTTGTGGTGACCCCCAACCATAAAATTATTTTCGTTGCTACTTCATAACTGTAATTTTGCTACTGTTAAGAATCGTAATGTAAATATCTGTGTTTTCCGATGGTCTCAGGCGACCCTGCTGTCGTGACTCACAGGTTGAGAACCGCTGCTGTGGAGCCTAAGACCATCGGAAAACACAGATATTTACATTACGATTCATAACAGTAGCAAAATTACAGTTATGAAGTAGCAACGAAAATAATTTTATGGTTGGGGGTCACCACAACATGAGGACTGTATTAAAGGGTCGCGGCATTAGAAAGGTTGAGAACCACTGCCTTAGTCAAATTATTTAAACTCTTAGGCTACAGCTTATACATTTGCTGTGTAGAGATCATACAGATGATGACTGAACTTCTGAATTTCAGGTAAAAAGGAAAAAAAAAGAAAGCTTCAAGTTTCTAGACAAAAAAATTTACTGCTACCTAAAAACCACTACCAAAGAGAAGACAGGTATCAAATTCTATATCTTTAACATTATCAACTTGAAAATAATTGGGAAATGTGTATAAGTTCTGAGAGAAAAAGGAACGTGGCCCTAGAATTCTATACTTATGCAAGTTATCAACAACGTATCTTTAAAATACCAATAAAACCATAGTAGAGGAGGAACCAAGATGGCGGCATAGTTAAGCAGCTAATCTGCTGCCTCACACAACAATTTCGAGGGTACAACTAAGGGACAGAGCGTCTACCCCCCAGAACCACGGGAAAGCTGGCTGAGGGGCAGATTTACAACTAGGAAGAGAAAGGAGCACAAACGCTGGGGAGCTGAGGTACGGAGGCGCGCGAATCGGGCTGGCAGCGGGAGACTGGGTGCGCGGTTTTTCTTCAACCCGCAGGGAGACAAGCTCCCGATCACTCTGAAATCCAGTTTCTGGGGACACTCGGGGGACCCAGACACCTACGGGGAGAGGCTGGACTCTCGGCCATCGGGTCAGAAAGTGAGAGTGACTTTTTTGCGGTGGTGTGCCCAGCAATCATTGTTTACTGCGCTGGAGCGTGGGGCGCAGGGACTTGGAAACGGGAAAGGCAGAGACGGCTGACACCAGCCATCGCCGTTGGCCACGCCCCAGCCTAGTGATGCCCTGAGACCCCGCCCCGCCCTGAGGCCCCGCCCCGCACATTCTACAAACCCGCCCAGGCTCCACACAGCGGCTTTTGCATATAAATGGCCTGTTCTGTGGCAGCTCAACCAAATTAACTGCAGCTCCAGTCAGACTGCTCCAAAACCGCCCAAGCATAGGAGGAGAAAACTAGTTCTTGCTGTAGCTCCTGCTGGGGGACACACAGTACACAAGGGTACAACAAGAGTGTCCACCTCAGGTAACTGGGAGGCTGACCCGTTGAACCAATAGGACACCTAGTACACAAAGCTACCCTACCAACTCAGGGAAGCAGAGAATATGAGGAGGCAAGGAAACAGATCACAAACCAAAGAAATGGAGGAGAACAAGCGACTGGACATAGAGTTCAAAACCACAGTTATAAGGTTTTTCAAGAATTTCATGGAAAAGGCCGATAAATTCAATGAGACCCTCGAGGATATGAAAAAGGACCAGCTAGAAATTAAACATACACTGACTGAGATAAAAAATATTGTACAGAGACCCAAAAGCAGACTAGAGGATTGCAAGAATCAACTCAAAGATTTGGAATACAAAGAGGCCAAGGACACTCCTCCAGAGAAGCATGAAGAGAAGAGAATTCAGAAAGTTGAAGATAGTGTAAGAAGCCTCTGGGACAACTTCAAGCGAACCAACATCAGAATTATGGGGGTACCAGAAGAAGAGAGAGAGCAAGATGCTGAAAACCTATTTGAAGAAATAATGAACGAAAACTCCCCCCACCTGATGAAAGAAATAGACTTACAAGTCCAGGAAGCGCACAGAACCCCAAACAAAAGGAATCCAAAGAGGACCACACCAAGACACATCATAATTAAAATGCCAAGAGCAAAAGACAAAGAGAGAATCTTACAAGCAGCAAGAGAAAAACAGTTCGTTACCTACAAGGGAGCTCCCATACGATTATCAGCAGATTTCTCAACAGAAACCATGCAGGCCAGACGGGAGTGGCAAGAAATATTCAAAGTGATGAATAGCAGGAACCTACAACCAAGACTACTCTACCCAGCAAAGTTATCATTCAGAATTGAAGGGCAGATAAAGAGCTTCACAGATAAGAAAAAGCTAAAGGAGTTCATCACCACCAAACCAGTATTATATGAAATGCTGAAAGGTATTCTTTAAAAAGAGCAAAAAGAAGAAGAAAGATAAAAATTATGAACAACAAATACATATCTATCAACAAGTGAATCTAAAAGTCAGTGAATTAAAAATCTGAGGAACAGAATAAACTGGTGAACTTAATAGAATCAGAGGCATAGAATGGGAGTGGATTGATAATTCTCAGGGGGAAAGGGGTGTCTGTGTGGAGAGTATAGGAAGAGACTGGACAAAAATCATACACCTATGGATAAGGACAGCGGGGGGGAGGTAGGGGCAGAGGGGGATGGGAACTGGGTGGTGGGGAGATATGTGGGGAAAAAGGAGAAACAATTGTAATCTGAACAATAAAGATTCATTAAAAATAAAAAAAATAAAAAAATATATAATACTTATTAAAAAAAATCTTTTAAAAGAAGGAATAAACTAATCATGTAATTGCAAAAAAAAAAAAAAAACATAGTAGAATGTCTACAAATAATTGCCATTCTATTTTTCCCAGAGGGAGAAAAGGGAATAAAGATAATTGATCATATTCAGCAAAAGTAAAACATTTTAAATCTAAATAAACAAGCAAGATACAAAAAAGAAGACAACATATTGGTTATTTCAACCCATTAAATATAATGGGTTAATCTTTTAGTTAAAAGACAGACCTTCATATTAAATTAAAAACTAAGCCCCACCTATTTATGGTTTAGAGTTAGATACTATTTTCATAAAATATAGTTAAATAGAATCCAGATTTACCAAAGTATACCAATACTTATTTACCCCACAACTCCCAATATTATACTTTCAGCCCTTATTCTCTGAAATGCAGTCCTGCCTACCACAGCTTAATCTCAATAAGCCCAATATAAATTAATATTTTCCCACACAAACAAGATCTCATTTAGTGTTTCCTAGCTCACTGTATAGTACCAATATTCTTATAGTTGTGTGAACCAGAATATTAAGATTCATCCTTGACATTACTTCTTCCTCCTTGCCTCCCATTTAGCAAATCACTGACAGATCCTATTGGTTTTACCATCTAAATTTCTTTCATTTTAACTATAATGATTTCTCCCTACCATTATCTTACCATTCTAGACAAAGCAGCAAACATCTTTCTCCTCAGTACTAATACAGCCTCCAAATTAATCTTTCCATATTCACTCTTGCCCTCTGTTTTCTAATCCTAAAATGATCCCCAAGATTCCCATCTCCTGCTGTACAGGTTCTATATCACATGTACACAACCTAAGTGTGAGCAGGACTGTAACTATGATGGATTTCATTCCACTAATTGTCATATATTATACTAGTAGCCCATTTGCAGGAAATCCTGCAAGCGGCCGCTGTGGCCGCGTGCACTGCCGCAGCCGCTGCCGTTGCAGCCTCCACGCCTGCACCCGCGCGCCACTGCAGCCTGGCCCGCTCCGCCTTTCCCTCTGGCAGCCACCTTGCTTTCCGCTTTTCCTCCCTCTTCCTTCTAAGTTGTCTTCAGTCTTCACTCCTCCCTCCCTCCGCATATGCAAATTAACTGCCATCTTTGTTGGGTAATTTGCATACTCGCCCTTATTGGCTGGTGGGTGTGGCTTTGGCTGGTGGGCGTGGCTTGGTGTAGCGAAGGTGTGGTCAATTTGCATATTACTATTTTATTAGGTAGGGTGACAAAGATAAAGAGATTTTAAAGATTTCATTATGGCCCCAAACAGCTGACTTTTTTTTATTTTTTTAACTTATTTACAGGAAGATCATCCTGGATAGAGCTGACTTAATCAGAGGAAACTCTTAAAAGAAACTGATTTCTTTCATCAGAGATTCTCCTGCTGGCCTTGAAGAAGCAAACTGCTATGTTGTGAACAGGACTCTTGACAGCCAACAAGAAATTCGGGGTCTCAGTCCTACAACTGCAACGAACTGAATCCTGTCAACAACCTGTGAACTTGAAAGAGGATGTTGAGTCTCAGATGAGAACACAGCCCTGACAAACATCTTGACTTCAACCTGATGAAACCTGAGCAGAGTACCCAGCTAACTTGTGCCCAGACATGATCCATGGAAACTGTCAGATAATAAAATTGTATTAAGTGGCTAAGTCTGTTACACAGCTATACAAAACTAATATACTCGTTTCCAAATAACTCTTCACACTGCTGCCAGAGTGAAGAGTTATTTGGAAATTTCCATTGATCTTCAGATGAAATGCTAAAAGCCTTACGGACTGCTCCTCATTTTATACATAGCACATTTAATACCTAGCACATTTCTAAGCACATATTTCTAAACAAATATAAATAAAAAATAAAGCAGAGGCTATAAATATAATCTCAGAAAGCTAAATTTAAAGTTAAAATGTTTTATAATGAAAAAAATTGTTAAAGAAAATACAAAAGCAATGAAATCTTATGCAAAAACAGTTTGGCTTCTTCTGCTATTTAGAAAGGAGCTCTCAAAGTTGGACACTATAAAATATGACATAATATACATGACATACATAATGAAAATATGTAGACTTGTAGGTACAGTTAGGAGGGACCTAAAAAGTGGGATAAATGGATCAACGTCAGCCCATAAAGCATTCTCTACAGTTCAATCACTATTTCCCCACCCTTGTGTCTTCTAATCTCATATTGCTGTCCTATTTTTATAATTCTCTAGTTTCATTTCTTATCACTTTCATAAAATTACACTAAAATAATCAGATTTTCAATAGTTTCTTACTTCTATACACCTGGATAGTCCAATAATAATGGCTCACTATAGCAATAAATCTCATCTGGAAGCCTCACTATACAGATTATAGTTAAAGTCATAGGATTGGGTAAAATAATCTAAATAAAAAATACAGAGAGGAAAAAATAAAGACTGTGTCATAGGGCATTCCATCTTTCAAAGGTTAGAAAGAAAGGGAAAAAAAAGCAAACAGACAAAAAGTAAAAACTAAAAAAATAAACCAGGAGAGTCTGAAATACCAAAATATAAGAAACTGCCTCAGTGGTTGAGCATCAATCTATGAACCAGGAGGTCATGGTTTGATTCCCGGTCAAGGCACATGCCCAGGTTGTGGCTGTGGGCTCGAACCCCAGTGTGGGGTGTGCAGGAGGCATCCAATCAATGATTCTCTCTCTCCCTCTCCCTTCCTCTCTGAAATAAATAAAAATATTTTGTAAAAAAAAGAAGGAATAATCAATTGGGTCAAATATTGCTCATTTATAATTCTATTTATCATCTCTTCACCCCATATTAATAATATGAAACTTAAGAATGGTGAACAGATTATGAGCTTTTAAGAAAAATGTAAGACTAATTCCTTAAAATCACATTCAACTTTAAGTTTCCAAGTTGATGGAAAGTTCACAAATTTCAAAGGCCCAGAAATATTTCAATCAACACTTTTTCTTGTTATTTTCCTTTTGTGTTAAGAGAAATTACACTATCCAAACTTCTAAAAATTATCAGAGTACTTTGATCCAAAGAAAATCTACTCATACCTCTGCCAGTCTGTATGGTAAAATAAGCTTTTCTCCCACTGTCACAGTCTTCCTTGTAACTAATGCTTCAAATAGCACCTCTTCTTTAACCTGTACAGCAGAAAAGTTTAATATATAAGATTCATAACAATGGTTTGAATTATTTATTGAAAAGCCACATAGAGAAAAAAATTGAGATTAGCAAATAGTAAACAACAGAGTAAAAGAAAGACAATACACTGGGAATTTTAAATATTGGCCAAAGTGAAATGTAAGTGTCCTGCCCGGCCGGTTTTGCTCAGTGGTTGAGCGTTGACTCATGCACCAGGAAGTCGAAGGTTCAATTCCCAGTCAGGCTCAATCCCCAGTAGGGGGCGTACAGGAGGCAGCAATGTTTTTCTCTCCTCTATGTTTCTATTTCTCCCTCCCTCTCCCTTCCTATCTCTAAAATCAATTTTATTTTAAATGTTTTTAAACATGTATCCCACAGTCTCCACTCCCAGACCCCCCAAAAATAAGAAATCAAAGGGGTCTTTTTAAATTAAAGTTTTCATTCTGACCATAATGGAGAAACACGTTTTATTGTGTAGAATATGGAAAATATAAAATAGTATAAACAACATTTTAAGACGATCAATCATAATCTCCTAACCTGGAGAAAAGGACTGAACAGTAACAACACTTCTTGAGTTCCCGGAAAACTGCAGTTGGTACTAATTTATGTTTCAGTTGTTTATTTTATTCACAGACGTTAAAGTATAGATGTCTATATACCTTAACACAAAAGTCTACTACTTAAACTATACTCTAGAACAGCAATTTTCAATCAGTGTGCCTCAAAAATTTTTAAAACATGCAATACCTAACTATTTAGTCAGGGGCACTGACCTCTTTTCCCTTAGACTGTCAAATAAAACAATGTCAGCAGCCAACACAATAACCATCCAATATGAATGAAGCAAAATTATACCTATTTTTTGTCACATCAGCAAAAAATATATTTTTGGTGTGCCAGAGTTTTAGTAATTAGTTTATGTGTGTCATGAGATTTAAAAAGGTTGAAACCCTGTGAATAATGCTCACACATGCTAACAAGCAGACATATGTAAGAATGCCTATCATAATCCATAATAAGAAAAGTATAATATGATAATTAGACTGGACAGCTGAATGACCTTCCGGACATCATTCCAGATGTCCTTCCTGACGAAGCCACGGCGGCAGGGGCAAGGCAGAGGTGGTTAGGGGTGGTCAGGTAGGCATGCAGAGTGGTTAGGGGTTATGAGGCAGGCAGGCAGAATGGTTTGGTTAGGGGCGATCAGGCAGGCAGGCAGGCAAGCAGTTAGGAGCCAGCAGTCCCGGATTGCAAGAGGGATGTTCAACTGCCGGTTTAGACAGTTGGACATCCCCCGAGAGGTCCCAGATTGCGAGAGGGTGAAGGCTGGGCTGAGGGACCCTCCTCCTCCTCCTCCCCCTCCCCCGTGCACGAATTTCATGCACCGGGCTTCTAGTACTATTTATAAATTGAAAATTACAAACAATCTCAATCTCCACTAAAACAGATAAGCTATGTTGTTATATTCATAGAATGGAATTTTAAACAGCAACTAAAAAGAAGATTCTAGAGCAGTGGTTCTCAACCTTTCTAATGCCACGACCCTTTAATACAGTCCTCATGTTGTGGTGACCTCCAACCATAAAATTATTTTCGTTGCTACTTCATAACTGTAATTTTGCTACTGTTATAAATTGTAATGTAAATATCTGTGTTTTCCGATGGTCTTAGGCTCTACAGCAGCAGGGTTGCCTTAGACCATCGGAAAACACAGATATTTACATGACGATTCATAACAGTAGCAAAATTACAGTTATGAAGTAGCAACGAAAATAATATTACGGTTGGGGGTCACCACAACATGAGGACTGTATTAAAGGGTCGCGGCATTAGAAAGGTTGAGAACCACTGCTCTAGAGTATATAAATCAGCTTTGAAAAATCTCAATATCATAATATGGAATGAAAAAGTCAAGTTTTAGCATGATACACACAGTATAACATTTATATAAAGTGTGAAAACATGCAGAACAAAACTATATATTCTTTTTTAAAATTTTATTTTATTGTTTAAAGTTTTACAAATAGTAGTACATATGTCTCCTTTTTTTCCCCATTGACTTTCCCCCCGCCTCCCCTACCCCCCAGCACATGCCCTAACCCTTCCCCGCTCCCCTCAGTGTCTTGCGTCCATTGGTTATGCTTATATGCATTCATACAAGTCCTTCGGTTGATCTCTTACCACCACCACCACCACCACCCACCACCCCCCGCCAACTCTCCCCAGCCTTCCCTCTGTAGTTTGACAGTATATTCTTTATGGAAATATCTATTCTGAAAACATAAAATCAAGAATGGGAATGATAAACATCCAATTCATAATAGTGTTTACTTCTGGTGGGGGCAGAGCACACAGTGAGCTTCAGTTATATGCAGTGTCTTATTACTTGTGTAGGAGGGCTGTACGTACACATTCAGGTGGTTAAATCATTTTCTATATGTATTGTGCTGAAAATGTTCCATAATTTAACACAGAGAAAAAGAACATATGTAAAAACAAAAATTAATAGATTAAATGGCAGAACTAATATATCTAAAGGTCCATTATTTTGTTGTTGTTAATCCTCACCCAAGGGTATTTTTTCCATAGATTTTTAGAGAGAGTGGAATAGATGGGGAGAGGAGGGAAGAGAGAGAGAAACATGCATGTGAGAGAAACACATTGATTGGTTGCCTCCCGCACGTGCCCCAGTGCAGGGGCTTGAACCTGCAACCCTTGGGTACGTGGGCCGGCGCTCTAACCACTGAGCAAACAACAGCCAGGGCTAAAAGGCCCATTATTTGAAAATAACATACAGAAAGCTAACACCATAGAGAAAAACGTTTAAACATTAGCATATTTACAAAGAACACAAACATAATAAATTTTAAACATTTAATCAACACATGAATTCCTAGAAAAACACAAATTATCAACATTAACTCATGCCAGATTTGAAAATCCTAAATAATTAGCTAACACATAATAAACTGAAAGAACATCAAATATAGTTCATCATAGGGCTGATATCTCTCAAATTTTTATGGAATATAATATTCTCTGCTAATGTTTTTTTATTTATTTTTCTTTTTCGATTATAGTTTACACCCATTATCACTGTGCATCAGTTTCAAGTGTACAGCATAGTGGTTAGACAATCATACACTTTATAAAGTGTTCCCCCTGATATTTCCAATACTCAACCAGCACCATATATGGTTTTTACAATTATTGACTACTAGGAGCCCGTTGCAGGAAGATTTCTGCAAGCGGCCGCCTCGGCTGGTACACTGTCCCTCCCCGTCCCGCACGCCGCCGCCCGCCCCGCCCACGCTTTCCCTCCTGCAGCCGCCTTGCTTTCTGCTTTCCCTCCCTCTTCCTTCTATGCTGTCTTCAGTCTTCACTCCTCCCTCCCTCAGCGAATGCAAATTAAGTGCCATCTTTGTTGGGTTAATTTGCATACTCACTCTGATTGGCTGTGGGCGTAGCGAAGGTACGGTCAATTAGCATTTTTCTCTTTTATTAGTGTAGATATCCCCTATACTGTACTTTACCGGTACACCCCCATGACTACTTTATAACTTCCAATCTGTACTTCTTAATCCCTTCCTTTTCCACCAAGTCCCCAAAACACCCTCCCCTCTGACAACCATCACTCTGTTTCTTATCCATGAGTCTGTTTTTGTTTTGTTTCTTCATTTATGTTGTTCTTTAGATTCCACATATAAGTAAAACCATATGGTACTTTTCTTTCTCTGACTAACTTATTTCACTTAGTATAATACCCTCCAAGTGCAGCTTTTTTTTTTTTTAATTGCAGAAGAATCTGTAAAAGGATGAAGAACAACCTACCTCAATTTAAGAAGTTGGCTTAATGCTGGCACTGAAACCTGACAACAATTGTACACAGATCTACACGCTATGCACAAGCACACAAACAAAACTAATCTTGCTTCTATTTGATAAGCATCATAAGAAAATATTACTGAATTCATGACATACTTCTATAATTTTCCAAATGCCCTTAGTTATATATATATAAGTTTTAAAATGAATTAGATCTTTATTAATACAAAATAATTAGTACCCTGGGTGGTTTGGCTCAGAGGATAAAGCATCAGCCTGCAGACTGAAGCGTCCAGGGTTCGATTCCCATCAAGGGCACATGCCTGGGTTGTGGGCTCAATCCCCAGTGGGGGGCGTGCAGGAGGCGGCCGATCAATGATTCCCTCTCATCATTGATGTTTCCATCTCTCTCTCCCCCTCTCCCTTCCTCTCTGAAATCAATAAAAACATGTTTAAAAATAAAATAAAATAATTAGCAATGGGTTCAATATCCAATATACAGTGTTTCTCATAACCACCTAATTGAAAAGCTGATACATTTGTTAAAAAAAAAACATTATTTATGTTGTTTCATCAGATATTAAAATATACTAAAAAAAATGCTAAAAACAGTTTTTGGTAATGGTGATCGTTATAATAGCTCAAAACAAAAATATGATCCACAATTACCTAGTTAATCTATTAGAGCTTGTTCTCTTTCAATAATTTCAGGATTATCTATCCCAAAAAGAGTTTAGTAAACAGGCCCAGCCGGGTGTAGCTCAGTGGTTGAGCATCGACCCAGGAACCAAGAGGTCGCCGGTTCAATTCCTGGTCAGGGCATATGCCCAGGTTGCGGGAGCGTGCAGGAGGCAATGATTCTCTCTCATCATTGATGTTTCTATCTCTCTCTCCCTCTCCCTTCCTCTCTGAAATCAATAAAAATATATTTTAAAAAAAAGAATTTAGTAAACAGGAGACTTAAAACATTTACTATTGTCTCATGTAACTATAAAAAGTAATTTGAAAAATAAATTAATTAAACCATTATTTTTTTTTAAGATTTTTTTAATTGATTTTCAGAGAGAGTGGAAGGGAGGATGAAAACATCCATGTGAGAATGAAACTAATGAGCTGCCTCCTGCATGGATATTGAGCCTGCAAAATCAAAGTAGCAAATTTTTGTTGCAGGGCACACACCCAACCAACTGAGCCACACTGGCCAGGGCAAATTAAACTATTATCTTAAATGTTTTCTTACTTTTTAAAATATATTTTTATTGATTTCAGAGAGAAAGGAAAAGGGAGCGAGAAATAGAAACATCAATGATGAGAAAGAATCATTGACAGGCTGCCTCCTGCATGCCCCCGACTGGGGAGCGAGACCGAAACACAGGCATGTGCCCTGACTGAGAATCAAACTGTGATCTCCTGGTTCGTAGGACGATGCTCTATCCACTGAGCCACACCAGCTGGGCAATCAATTTTTTTTATTTCTTTATTGTTGAAAATATTACATGTCTCCTTTCCCCCCACCCTGACCTCACCCCAGCAGTTCCCACCCCCCAGCACATGCCCTCACCCCCCTACTGTGTGTGTCCATTGGTTATGCTCGTATGCATGCATACAAGTCCTTTGTTTGCTCTCTTACACCCGTCCCTCCCCTGCCGTCCCTCTGAGGTTAGACAGTCTGTTCGATGCTTCTATGTCTCTAGATCTATTTTTGTTCATCAGTTTATGATGTTCATTATATTCCACAAATGAGGGAGATCACATGATATTTATCTTTCTCTGACTGGATTATTTCGCTTAGCATAATGCTCTCCAGGTCCATCCATGTTGTTGCAAATGGTAATAGTTCCTTCTTTTTTACAGCAGCATAGTATTCCATTGTGTATATGTACCATAGTTTTCTAATCCACTCATCTGCTGTTTTAGGCTGTTTCCAAATCCTAGCTATGGTGAATTGTGCTGCTATGAACATAGGGGTGCATATATCCTTTCTGATTGGTGTTTCTAGTTTCCTGGGATATATTCCTAGAATTGGAATTACTGGGTCAAATGGGAGTTCCATTTTTAATTTTTAATTTTTAATTTTAATTTTTAACTACTGTTTTCCACAGTGGTTGCACCAGTCTGCATTCCCACCAGCACTGTACGAGGGTTTCTTTTTCTCCACATCCTTGCCAACACTCATCATTTGTTGATTTGTTAATGATAGCCTTCTGACAGGTGTGAGATGGTACCTCATTGTCATTTTGATTTGCATCTCTTGGATGATTAGTGACTTTGAGCATGTTTTCATATGTCTCTTGGCCTTCTGTATGTCCTCTTTCAAAAAGTGTCTATTTAGGTCCTTTGCCATTTTTTGATTGAATTGTTTGTCTTCCTTTTGTAAAGCTGTATGAGTTCTCTAATACATTTTGGAGATTAAATCCTTATTGGAGATAACACTGGCAAATATGTTCTCCCATGCAGTGGGCTCTCTTATTGTTTTGGTGATTATTTCTTTTGCTGCACAGATTTGATGTAGTCCCATTTGTTTATTCTCTCCTTAGTTTCCATTGTCTTAGAAGCTGAATCAGTAAAGATATTGCAATGAAATATGTCTGATATTTTGCTGTCTATGGAATCTTCTAAAATTTTTACGTTTCTCGTCTTACGTTTAAATCGTTTATCCATTTTGAGTTTATTTTTGTGTATGGTGTAAATTGGTGGTCTAGTTTCATTGTTTTGCATGTATCTGTCCAATTTTCCCAACACCATTTATTGAAGAGACTGTCTTGATTTTACTGTATGATCTTGCCTCCTTCTTCAAATAGTAATTGAGCATAATGGCTTGGGTCAATTTCTGGGATCTCTGTTCTGTTCCATTGGTCTATTTGCCTGTTTTTGTGCCAGTACCAGGCTATTTTGAGGACAGTGGCTTTGCAATATTGCTTGATATCTGGTACTGCCATCCCTCCAACTTTGTTCTTCTTTCTCAGGATTGTTGTGTCTATTCAGGGTCTTTTTTAATTCTATAAGAATTTTTGGCCAAAACCGGTTTGGCTCAGTGGATAGAGCGTCGGCCTGCGGACTGAAAGGTCCCAGGTTCGATTCTGGTCAAGGGCATGTAACTTGGTTGCGGGCACATCCCCAGTAGGGGGTGTGCAGGAGGCAGCTGATCGATGTTTCTCTCTCATCGATGTTTCTAGCTTTCTATCCCTCTCCCTTCCTCTCTGTAAAAAAATCAATAAAATATATTAAAAAGAAAAAAAAAGAATTTTTGGAGAGTTTGTTCTAGGTCTGTGAAATATGCCATTGGTATTTGGGCAACCATTATTTTAAAAACATTTTTTCTTGTAAAATAAATAAATAATACATGATATTAAATTAAAATAAATTTATATTTATCATTGAATGGAATCACTTTGGAAGTAGGGAAATTAAGTTAAATCTTAACTAAAGAGTTTACATTTTTTATTATACCAGTTACTGTACCTACCTTTTAATTTTATCTCAACAAAAGCCTTAAGACTACAATTACTATTATCAATTGTAACCAATAGAGCTTTATTTTTAATTGCTAACTAACTCTAGACAGGATACCATGGTAGGTGCTGTCATATCTTCTCTAACTCCTCACCTTTGAAGATATCTTCTTTCTGCTTATTACCCAATCTTTATTCCCAGAACCAGTCCAAACTATATATAACAAGAAAGATTTTTAAAAGCTTGTGTTATGCAGTGAGATTTGCTATCAAATCACATTTGCTGTTGGCCTAACTTTGACACTGGTAACCATTCTCAGGATTTGGTTTCTCCTTTTTTCCCAATACCTGAGTGCTGCTTTGAACTGCTTTCACCAGTCTCTCACCAAAGAAAAAATACTGCACTAGAACCAGAAACCTTGCTACTTGTTGATCACCAGCCACAATCCCTGTGTTACAGTTCCAAACGTTTGACTAAAACATTACTTATAATGCCTGACTGACAGCAGCTGTGCGACACTGCAGGTTGCCCAGGACCAAACCAGAGAGGGTCGGACCTGCATTACCACCATTTGGCCACCACCCAGAACTGAAATATCATTGCTGACATGTGCACATAAGGAACTGGTGGGCATTGAAATTGGGTCGCAAAAGAACTGTTGGTCCAGAAAGAAACTCACTACAGACTGATTCATTTGCCTGTCAGCATAACTATTATTGCTGGTCTCATTTTCGGTTCTTATAAGTGTATTTCTAGTATCACATGATCTCACTCATCTAGGGGAAATGATGAACAACATAGACTGATGAACAAGAACAGACCCAGAAACAAGGAGGCATCGATCGGACTGTCGGGCCTCAGAGGGAGGGTAGGGGAGGGTGGGGATATAGGGGAGAGATCAAACAAAGGACTTGTGTGCATGCATATGAGCCTAACCAGTGGTTAAGGACGACAGGGGGGTGGGGGCATGCGTGGGGAGGGGTATGGGATGGGAACGGGGGGATGAGGACAAATATGTGATACCTTAATCAATAAAGAAATTTTTTTAAAAAAGTAATATAGGAAACTAGAGGCTCATTGCACAAAATTTGTCCACTTGGAGGGTTCCCTCAACCCAGCCTGCACCCTCTCGCAGTCCAAGAGCCCTTGGAGGAGTGAGCCTAAGCCGGCAGTCAGACATCCTTAGCACTGCCATGGAAGCGGGAGTGGCTCCCGCCACCGCCACTGCACTCGCCAGCCATGAGCCCGGCTTCTGCCTGAGCAGCGCTCCCTTGTGGGAGCACAGTGACCACCAGGGAGCAGCTCCTGTGTTGAGTGTCTGCCTCCTGGTGGTCAGTGTGCGTCATAGCTACCAGTTGTTTTGCCAGTCTGTTGATTTGCATATTAGCCTTTTATGCTTGTGGGATGGGGCCAAAACTGGCTCTCTGACATCCCCCAAGGGGTCCTGCATTGTGAGAGGGCACAGGCCAGGCAGAGGGACCCCACCAGTGCACAATCAGGGCTGAGGAGGTTGGCCAGCCAGGGAGGGACCATGGGAGGGCTGCAGGGCATGTCCGACTTGTCTCACTCAAGTCCTGATCGGCCGGACCCCAGCAGCAAGCTAACCTACTGGTCAGAACGTCTGCCCCTGGTGGTTAGTGCACATCATAGCGACTGTTCAACCAGTTGACTGTCTGCCTCCTGGTGATTAGTGCACGTCATAGAGAGCAGTTGAATGGCCTTAGCATATCATTAGCATATTATGCTCTGATTGGTTGAACAGACTACTGTACATTTAGCATGTTAGGCTTTTATTATATAGGTTAGGCAGTTGTTTCTTGGTTTCATTTGTATAAGTTTCATAAAAATATAAGTACAGCTTTTGTTAATGTAATAAATCAGATTGTTGGTAATGTTCTTTATCTATTTGTGTCTCATTGGAAAAGGGTATATTTGCAAAGGAATGGCTGCTCCATGAAATAGAACATAGAGCAAGCATATTTGATACTTTGTATCTGCGGTTCCCCAAGTATGGACTGAAAACCCTAGGGGTTCTCAAGATCTTTTCAGAGAGCTCGTGAGGTCATAAACAAAATATCTGTTCAAAATGCCATATGGATCAATAGATTTTAGTGTAACAGAGTACAAAATGAACAATATAGTTTCATCTTCCACACAGCAACTAGCCTTTAGAAAACCACCAGTTTTATATATATATATTTATTGATTTTTTATAGAGAGGAAGGGAGAGGGAGAGAGTGTTAGAAACATCAATCAGCTGCCTCCTGCACACTCCCCACTGGGGATGTGCCCGCAACCAAGGTACATGCCCTTGACTGGATTCGAACCTGGGACCCTTCAGTCCACAGGCCAATGCTCTATCCACTGAGCCAAACCAGTCAGGCAGAAAACCACCAGTTTTAAGTTTTGGTGTAGTAGCACAAAAGAATGTCTTCAATGATCTGAAAAGACTATTCAAATACTCTTCCATTTTCCAATTTTATATCTGTATGAGATCAAATTTTCTTCATATACTTCCACCAAAATAACATATTGCAACATATTAAAGTCAGAAGCATGTGGACCTAACTGTCTACCATTGAGCAAGGCATTAAAAAGATTTCTAAAAATGTAAAGCAGTGCTACCTTCTCACTATATCTTTTTTCATTGTGAAAAAATAGTTACTTTTTATAAAATGTCGTTTATGTTAATATGTAATGGGTTTATGATGGCTACATTAAAATAAATTAAATATTTTAAAATTTAAAAATAAATAATAAAATAAAATGCCTGACTGAAATGTTCTCTGACCCTCATGACCTTCAAAACCAAACTCAACATCCTGGTAGAATTTCCACTGAGTGAGTCTAGTTCCAAATTAAGGTACTCCTCCCTTCTCCTGCCCCTTCTGCCAGGCTAACACATTCCATTGAAGTTAATAAGCAACATCCAGGCGTGTACAAAATAATAAACACTTTAAGGTCAGATAAACAAGAAAGAGGCATCCATTGCTCTCAGAGAACACCGCCACCTTATAATGGACATAAACTAGTTAACAATTAACTTTCTGCTACAAAAATAAAAATAAACTATCTTACATAGAAACTGATGGAGTCAGACCATTTAACAAGGTTAAGCCTCATGAGTTGGCACATGAACCAAGATTTTAAAGATGAACAGTATTTTAATATAAAAAAGCAAGCTATTCATAATTGCAAAAAAAAAAAAAACTGTAAACAACCAAGATATCCTTTAAGAGGTGAATGGATAAATAAACTATGATTTAGCTATACATGAAATATTACCCAGCAATATAGAGAAATGAGCTATTGAGACAAGAAGCTTCTGCCTGCCAGCTTGATCAACCCCTAACCGCTCCCCTGCCAGCCTGATTGACGCCTAACTGCTCCCCTGCCAGCCTGATCGCCCCCAACTGCCCTCCCCTACCAGCCCAATTGCCCCCAACTGCCCTCCCCTGCTGGTCTGGTCACCCCCAACTGCCATCCCCTTCAGGCCTTGTCACCCCTAACTGCCATCCCCTGCTAGCCTGGTCACCCCCAATTGCAGGTCTGGTTGCCCCCAACTGCCCTCCCCTGCCGAACTAATCTCATCCCCTAATCTCATCTCTGCCCTCCCCTGCCAGCCATCTTGTGGCGGCCATCTTGTGACAATGTGAGGGTGGCCATCTTGTGATGATGTCACGCAAAGGCATCACACCAACCTAGGCTTTTATTATATAGGATATAGCTAGACAAAAATATTTGCAGATATATGAATATACCCAGGTTAGTATACACACATATTTCCTTATTCTGTCAGAGGAGAGAGCCTATGAAAAATGATATCCCTTTCAAAATGAATCTGGCAAGACAAGAAGTTAGCTGGGAAGCATGAGAAATCATCACTACAGAAAGAAAGAATCCTATATAATAAAAGAGTAATATGCAAATTGACCATCATACCAACACACAAGATGGCTGCCCCCATGTGGACACAAGATGGCCGCCACAAGATGGTCAGCAGGGGAGGGCAGTTGTGGGAGATCAGGCCAGCAGGGGAGGGCAGTTGGGAGGGACCAGGTCTGCAAGAGAGGGCAGTTGGGGGCGACCAGGCGTGCAGGGGAGGGCAGTTAAGGGTGACCGGACCAGCAGAGGAGGGAAGTTGGGGGCAACCAGGCCTGCAGGGGAGGGCAGTTGGGGGGGACCTGGCCTACAGAGGAGGTCAGTTAGGGGCGACCAGGCTAGCAGGGGATGGCAGTTGGGGGTGATAAGGCCTGCAGGGGAGGGCAGCTGGGAGCGACCCGGCCAGCATGGGAGGGCAGTTGGGGACAATCAGGAATCAGGCCTAAATGGGCAGTCGGACATCCCTCAAGGGGTCCCAGATTGGAGAGGGTGCAAGTTGGGCTGAGGGACACACAACCCCACCCCTGTGCAGGTATTTCATGCACCGGGCCTCTAGTAAGGTAATAAAGACCTTGTTATGGAAAGAAGCATTGTAGGTTTCTATATAACTACTAGAGGCCTGGTGCACAAAATTCATGCACAGGGGAGGGGTATCCCTCAGCCCGGCCTGCACCCTCTCCAATCCGGGACCCCTTGGGGGATGTCCGACTGCCAGCTTAGCAGGGAGAGGGCCTAATGTGGCAGTCGGACATCCCTCTCATAAACCGGGACCGCTGGCTCCTAACCGCTCACCTGCCTACCTGTCTGATCGTCCCTAATTACTCTGCCTGCCTGCCTGATGCCCCTACTGCTCTCCCCTGCCAGCCTGATCGCCCTAACTGAGCTCCCCTGCTGGCTTGATTTCCCTCACTGCTCTCCCCTGCCAGCCTGATTCTCCTAACTGCTCTCCCCTACCGGCCTGATCACCCTAACTGCTCTCCCCTGCTGGCCCAATCACCCTAACTGCTCTCCCCTGCCAGCCTGATCCCCCTAACTGCTCTCCCCTGCCAGCCTGATCCCCCTAACTGCTCTCCCCTGCCGGCCTGATCTCCCCTAACTGCCTCTGCCTCTGCCTCGGCCCCGCCACCGTGGCTTTGTACGGAAGGACGTGCAGAAAGTCGTCCAGAAGTCCGGTCTAATTAGCATATTACCCTTTTATTAGTATAGATGAAGAAAGAAAAATTTAATATCCTTTTCTCCCCATCCATCTAGATACCCCATCTTCAAATAAAACAATCTAATCAAAATCTTAGCATGAGAAGAAATCTGAAATATAGAAGAAAAAGTAGCAAAGGCCTAGAATATTATGCCATCTTGAGTGAAATATTCATCCTATACAGCAAATTGAGGGATTATGGGTATCTAGGGCAAGAAGAGGCAGGGTAGAAAACCCAAATTTTCCAAACATTGTGGCACATGCAATAGCAAAATTTCCACCTTTTAGGCAAACACTATTAATAAAAAAGTATTAACCTAGTTTCCCCTACAAAACTTCCACAAAATAAAAACTGACAAGTTACCCAGTATTTGAAATGACAATTGAGAATGTAATCACTCACTTCCAATAATTCTGAGACGACAGGAAGAACTTCTGGATTACAGATATCTATGGAGTCATCCCGGTATGTCTTCTTTTTATAACAGATATTACCCAAATGTAGTATTGCTGAGAGAAGAGAGAAAATCCTGCAAAAACAAGATTATAAATTACAACTTGCTTATGTGTATTCTCTAAGCTTATTTCAACCCAAAAATCATTATCATGCAAATTAACTAGTACAAATATGACGTAGTCTTCAGAAAATAAGAAATATGGGAATAATTATAACTATAAAATTTATTGAGTGTTTACTATGTTAGTCATTGTGCAAAGTGCTTTGCAAAACCTTAACTTCAGTATTGTACCTACCACTTGTCAGAAAAGTTATCTGAAGGGGACGTCTTGCTATTATCTGAATCTGTGGTAGTGTTTCAAAAGTCCATTCCTTCCTAAATGTTTTTCATCCTGACTGGAATGCCCTTTCCCTACACTATCTATCTCAGATCTATTGAATAAAGATGTTTCATGCCTTGGAATATGCATTTTTAACCATGTATCCTAGGTGATTTTTTCAATTAGTAGTTATCTACACTAATAATAGATGAATATGCAAATTGTCCAAGATGCCATCACATAATGACCAATAGGCAGGCTGCGTCCTGCCCCCTGCTCAGGGAGCTGCGAGGCCCAGGGCAGGTAGGATAGGATATGATAGAGAGGATAAGAAAGGAGAGGGAGAGGAAGGCAGGCCTGCATGCAGACAGGCCGAGAGGAGAAACAGAAATACAGAAAGGGAACAAGAAAAAGACACAGGAATGGAAAAGGGAAGGAAATGCAGGGCTGCACATGGGCCGGTGGTGATCATGGGGGCGGGGGGTGGAGCAGCTGCGCCTGGTGAGGAGCGGGGCACAGGCGGCGGGGGGCAGGGAGCCCCGCCAGATGCAGGAGAAGGGCGGTGGCCCCTGGTGCAGGCCGTTGGACGAAGGGGTAGACGGTCCAAGGCCTTCCGGGCAGAGGCACTCCTCTTCACGGCAGCAGCGCCAGGGCTGCGCGGGCCTCGGCCACCTCGCTGGGCTGGGCGCCCCATGCTGGGAGGGGAGATGCAGCTTAGCTGGGCAAGGTCGGACACTAAGGAAGGTACCACTTTCATCCCCGAAGGCTGGACCCCAAAGACACTGGCCAGGGTTAGGTTGGTGGCGCATTAAGTGTACTTTGTTGACTAGAAGTTGGGGTGTCCCGGGCAGGGAATGGGAGGAGGACAGTGGCGGGGAGGCCAGGGAATGGGGGGCAGTGAAGGCCTGGCCGGGACTGGGCCCTGGGCAGGGGATTAATGCCCCCCGAATGGAAGCTTTAATATCAAAGTGCACTCAGGCAAGCTAGAAGCAGGTCCCAGAGAAGAAAGGGGAAGGTTTAAAAGAGAAACCAGTGAACATGGTGGGGGAGGGGGGTAGTAATAATAGGGGAGGAGGGACAGAAGTAGGGTTCAGGCTCACAAAGGAAAGGCGAATGGGGGAGGAGGGTGGGAGGAGTAAGAAGGAGACAGATACGGGGAATGAAGGGAGAGAAGGAAGGAAGGAGGGAGGGAGAGGGGCTGCGGGAGGTTCAAAGGGAGGGAGGGAGGGAAAGAAAGCAGGAAAGAGAAAGATGCTAAAATGAGGTGAGGCCAGGAAAATAGTTAAATAAAAAGAAGAAACAGAATGTGAGAGTGAGGGGAGTTTAAAAGGAGGAGTTAGTAAGAAAATTAAGTACAGGGTGATTTTTTTTAAATGTAGTCGGACCTCCCCTGAGGGCCCCTGGACTGTGAAGTGCGCAGGCTTGGCTGAGACGCGCCCCCTCCCCGTGCATGAATTTCGTGCACTGGGCCTCTAGTCTATATATATAAAAGCCTAAGCGACTGTTCGACTGTTCGATAGGTAGCTATAACATGCACTGGCCACCAGAGGACGTTCAACGCACAGGGATGGAAACATGGAACAGACTGATGAATCTCAGAGGGAAGGGGGGAGGAGAGAGGGTGAGAAGAGATTAAAGATCTTATATGCATTCTAGAGGCCCAGTGCACGGATCGTGCACTGGTGGGGTCCCTCGGCATGGCCTGCGGGGATCAGGCTGAAATCGGCAGTCCGACATCCCCCGAGGGGTCCCGGATTGCGAGAGGGCACAGGCCAGGCTGAGGGACCCCACAAGTGCACAAATCTGTGCACCGGGCCTCTAGCATTTAAGAAAGGCTTTCCTACACGTTATCACATGATCTCCTTATGTGTGGAATCTATGAACCTATTAAACTGATGAACAAAAAAGATCCAGAGACATTGAAGCATGTAAAAGACTGACATATTTCAGATGGGGGGGGGGGGGGGGGAGGAGAGATTAACCAATGAACTTATATGTATACCAGAGGCCCGGTGCACAAAATTCTTGCACTTGGGGGGAGGGGTCCCCTCAGCCTGGCCTGCACCCTAACGCAGTCCAGAAGCCCTTGGGGGATGTCCACCTGACAGCTTAGGCCCGCTCCGCATGGACATCCTTAGCACTGCCGTGCAGGTGGGAGAGGCTCCTGCCACTACCACTGCACTCGCCAGCCCTGAGCTGAGCAGTGGCTTCTGGCTGGTGGTCAGTGTGCATCATAGCAACCGGTCGTTCCACCAATTGGTCAATTTGCATATTAGCCTTTTATGCCTGCGGGATTGGTCCAAAACCGGCTCTCCGACATCCCCCGAGGGGTCCTGGATTGTGAGAGGGTGTAGGCCAGGCCAAGGGACCCCACCAGTGTATGATTGAGGCCAGGGAGGGACACGAGAGGTTGGCCAGCTGGGGAGGGGCTGTGGGCGGGCTCCAGGGCATGTTCGGCCCATCTTGCTTAGTTCCAATCACCGGACCCCAGCAGCAAGCTAACCTACTGGTCGGAGCATCTGCCCCCTGGTGGTCAGTGCACAACATAGCGACTGGTCAACCAGTCGACTGTCTGCCCCTGGTGGTCAGTGCACATCATAGCAAGTGGTTCAGCGGCCTTAGCATATTATTAGCATATTATGCTTTGATTGTTTGAATGGACAACTGGGCACTTAGCATATTAGACTTTTATTATATAGGATATGCATAGCCCATGGACAGATAATAGTGTGGGGAAAGGCCCAGGAAGGTGACTGGAACAAGGTAGAGGGGCCCAATAGGGGGTGAAAGGGACATCTGTAATACTTTCAACAATAAAGATAATTTTTTTAAAAAAAAAAGGCTTTCCTACATCATATGATGGTACCCTTGATAAATGTTTTTTTAAGCCAACCTGAGGCCATTGGGGCATATTATCTAGTATCAGGCCCCAACTGTGAAACATTTACATCTGGACCCTCTCTTTTGTCTTCCCTCCCACCCCCCAGTCTTTGAGGAACACATGCAACTAATCCAGTCAGCAACTAATCCCTCCACTTGTGCTCTCCATCCCATGAACTCCAGTTTACTGGGATACATTATTATACTTTTTTCCTATCTCTCACCTAAACCTACAAGAATTTTTAACCAAAATAATCTCATGTTCACATCTCTCTTACTTTAAAAAACCCATCTTAGATTCCACATCTTCTTTCTCCCCTTCAAAAACAAGCATCCAAATAAGGATTGACTTATAAAATCCTTATCTTTACTTTGTCATCCCTATTTACCATCACATTCTGGCATCTAAAATGTCTCACAGAGGTTACCAAGGACTTCCATGTAACTAAGAAAAGCATATAATTCCTTAGGCATTTAACACAAGTGAACATCTAAAACTGAACACAACTCTATCTAAAAGCCATTCTTGAAAATCCAGATATATACATATATTTGTGCCTTGACCACTTTATTTCTTTAGGATAAATTTGTCCTTACTTATGAAATTTACACTATGTGTTTTCCTAAAATTAGGAAGTATTCTAAATAAACAAAGATACTTCTTTAGGGACCTACAGCTATATTTAGAGGTCCTGAGTCAACATCTAATTTATAGGTCTAATTTCTTAAATAATTAAAAATGTTTAATTACTCAAACAAAAGACAAGTCAATTATAAAGGATTAAGTCATAAAATTAGGCTGGGTTAAATTAAAGAGGAAATTTAATATAACTGAAATACTGTAAAAATAAACGGAAGTCAAAAGATATACAAACATTAATTCCTGAGCCATTTTTTAAAAATATTTTTTTATTGACTTTAGAGAGAAGAACTGAAAAGGATAGAGAGAGAGAAACATCAATGAAACAGAAACATCCATCGGCTGCCTCCTGCACACCCCCTATTGGGGATTGAGCCCAAAACCCCGAAACCCAGGCATGTGCCCCAACTGGGAATCGAACTGTGACCTCCAGGTTCATGGGCCGACACTCAACCACCCGCTCAACCACCAAGCCACACCAGCCAGGCCTGAGCCATTTTTAAAAAACTGTTTCTGCAGTAGTTTCTATGGTTGGTAATTACACTGTTTCAGAACTTTGGGTTCAAAAATCAGCACATTAATGTTTCCTCACGCACAAATATGTAATGCATAAACTCCAGAAATAAGAAACATCATGTCAGTAAATCAATATACTATAATTCAATATGAAAAAGATTAATAAATATAAATAAGAATCCCTGTTCTCAAAAAGCTTATAATCTTCCATTAGGGGATAACAATAACCATACTCTAAGGCAGGATACCTAAAAATACAGAAGCAGAAACAATGTACAGTTAAAGAAAATTTCATTAAAAAGGTTTGGCTCAGTGGATAGAGCATCAGACAGCATACTGAAGCATTTCAGATTCTATTCCGGTCAAGGGCACATGCCTGAGTTGGGGGCTCATCCCCAGTAGGGGGGCGTGCAAGAGACAGCCAATCAATGATTCTCTCTCATCATTGATGTTCCTATCTCTCTCTCCCTCTCCCTTCCTCACTGAAATCAATAAAAAAATTTTTTTAAACAATAGTTATAGCCCTGGCCAGAGTGGTTCAGTTGGTTGGGCATCATCCCATGTACCAAAAGATTGCCGGTTCAATTCCCAGTCAGGGCACATGCCTGGTTGCTGCTTGATCCCAGGTAGGGAGTATGCAGGAGGCAACCAATCAATGTTATATTCTCACATTGATGTTTCTCTCTCTCTCTCTCTCTCTCTCTCTCTCTCTCTCTCTCTCTCTCTCTTCCACTCTTTCCTCTCTCTCTAAAAATCAATAAACTTTTTTAAAAAATAGTAATGTTACAATTTTTTTCTGGTGAGAGTCAAGGTTATTTGTGTCTTTAATTTTAAATAGTTTGTTTTATGTTACCAATAACTAACTTCATCTTTATCTCAACCTTTGTACATTTTATTTTATTTATATTTAGTACAATAAACAAAATGTTTAGTACAATAGTACATACATAAATTTAAAGAGTAAATATATGGAAAATTATTTTTTACTGATAGGTATGTGAGCTTTAATAAGATTAGAGATCAATGATATAGAAAATAAGAAGCTATAAAAATAGTGTTATAAAGCAACAGTGCTTACATAAGGTTCATGAAGAGGCTTCAGGGACACCAGAAACTCTTGCAATTCTATGCAAATGTTTATAAATATAAGTTGTACAGGAAGAAGTGCTCCTGCTTTCAACTGATTTTGAAAGTATCTCAAAGAATTTTTAACAAAAAAGCAATTCAAAACAAGTCTTTTAGAAAAGTAAATTTTCTAAGCCACACCTAAGGAGGAAGAGGCACTAAAATCAGGACTATAATAAAAGTGTCTCAAAGGACCAAGAAAGAGGAATTTTTAAACACACATCATAATTTGTCCTCTATTGAAGGTATAAAAACACAATAAATAAACTCACTGTCTTTGTGTCTTGGGAAGAAATCCTACCATTTCCATGGCCAGTTGTAAGCGTTCAAAGTCATGCTTCAAATCCTCCCCCTCCACTGTGAAGCAATCCTGTTTATTTATTTTTTTAAAAAAAAAAGAAGGGGAAATAAAAATTACCCGTTGAAAACTAACATAAGCCACTCAGAAATATAGTAATTTTAGATAAGTACACCTATGCATAAAAATTAGAGCTGATAAAATACTTAGACACAGTCAAATTCATTAGACCTCTAATCTTATGCAAACTAAATACATAGTACTTAGCAAAATACCATAAAGTTACGTTTTTTTCTCCCTTTCACAATCACCAAGGCAAGAATCTCAAAAGTAACTTATGATAGCAATTTTTATTTTGATTGGTTCTGAAGAGTTTTAGAGACCCAAAGCATCCAGAAGAGCTCAATTACACAAACAAGTGCAAATTATTCAACAAATACTTAATAAATGCCTACGCATAGGCAAGTCACTGAACTAGATCCTGGGACACAAAATAAATTTTAGAAGACCCAATAATTTAGTTGAGAAGTGGAGCATAGATTTGTACGATACAAAAATGTTCCGGTTATATTTAGATATAATATAAATAGCTCCAAATAAAGTAATATAAATATGGTAATCAATCAGCAAAAGAAAAGTGTACACTACCAGATAAAAAAATATTACTTTTTCAGGGTAACCCTTCTCTTTCAGTTCCCCCCAAAACATTAACACTGTACACTTAAGTCTTTTTTAAGTTATTTTACTATGTTTCTTTGATTAGTTTTTTTAATGTGTTTATTGATTTCAGAGAGAGAGAAAGGGAGAGGGACAGAGAGAAACGTCCATCATGCCTCCTGCATGCCCCCTACTGGGGTTGCAGCCCACAACCTGGGCAAGTGCCCTAACCAGGAAATCTAACCTGCAACCTCTCAGTCATGGGGCAAATGAGCCACACCAGCCAGGGCTGTACACTTAAGTCTATAAATCCCTTTGTTGTATGTTCTCAGAGTCCATTACATTCACACAGTCAAACACCTCCTTACACGTATTTACTTTTGTAATGCCTATCCGAAGGAATGTTGTATCAAACACTCAGTAAATTGTTATCTGCTGTATTCATTTCATTATTTCCAGCACCAAATCAGGGCAAAGAAGAAAGTGGGTAATTATTGAAATAAATATATAATCATTGAATTATTAAATAAGTACTGAATTAAATGCAACACTCCTTTTTGAGAAATGAAGTGTCATTTATTTTTTTAGGTATCAAGCACCTATCATGTATAATTTGCTTCAGATACTATAAGAATGAGTTAATGAATACATCTAGACATAGTTTAAATTTTTAAATTCACTTCAGTAAGAATTCTTTCTGAGAATCCATGCATTTTCTGCCTATAACATTTTTGGTAAGATACATTTAAGACAATGTCCTACTCACTAAAAAGTTTTAACACATTTTTACCTATAGTAAAACTTTTTAAAATGCTCTTGCTTCTTTCCTCCAAGACCACAAAAATCTCATTTATTTTATGATTTAATAAACATTTCTCTATAACCAATAAGGGGGTGAGGGGTTCTGTGCTTCCACTTGAGTAAACTCAATGACATAGCAATGATTCTTGTAATTGACAGTGTTCTTGTCTGTTCCCAAAGGAAGATTACAACGTATATACAATACTGAGAAAGTACACGGAAAGAAGCACTAAAATATAAATACATTTACATTTTCTGTTATCCAGAATCAACTTTATTACAATGTTGTCTCAGTGAACACCAAAATCACAATTTTTTAAAACGTGCACTTAACTGTTTTTCTGATGACAAAGATATTAGAAAAACTAAGAATGGATTAATATACCAGATCAGAAATATCCTTATCTTAATTTAGGTTCCTATGGAAGTAGACCTTGAGATCAAGATTCAGTACAAGTAGTAGGGGGATGGAAAAATAAAATAGGGAAGGCAATGTAGCCTGAATAGGGTACAATATTAAAGCAGTTACCACAGAGGGTAACTGGAGTTTAATCCCAAAGTAATCTCTGAGAAACAGTATAAAAGTACAGAGGTGAAGGAGCTGGCGAATTTATAGACCCATCTCCCAATCAGTCATAGCTGAAAACTTCTGGAGAGAAGGGGAGAAGAGTTGTGAATTCATTTGTAGGCCTAAAGAGCACAAACTGGGTCCTGGGGAAAGCCTTCAGGCACCAAAATACAAAGCTGTTGGAGGTCATAGAGAGAACAATGATCTGGTAAGATTCAAAAAATAAGGCAGGGAACTAACCCACAACCATCACAATCCTTTCCATTGAAAGAAGATAACTAATTCCTCAGTCCGACTCAGCTCAAGCTCTAGTCTTACTTGATAACATGCTAGTGCACACTCCCCACAAACATACCAAATGGTTCTTTTATAAGATCAGCCTTTGTTCCAACCCTTTCTCATTTACGAGTGCCCACAATAAGTGCGGCATATAGTAGGCATTTAATATGAGTATGAGGGAAAGTGAATGGTATAGTCAAATTGGACATTTTTTTCTATGCTGTCTTTATGTTTTAGAATGGTATTTGGAAAATCATGCTTTTTTATAACTACAGTTGATAGTGCAGGACACAAGTCATAATAACTGATTTTGAGAATTAGTAAAGATACTGGAGTTCATTTATGGGGGTGGGGGGAGGGGAGGAGGGAGAGAGAGAGAGAGAGAGAAAGAGAGAGAGAGAGAGAGAGAGAGAGAGAGAGAGAGAGAGAGAGAGAGAGAGAGAGAGAGAACGAGAACATAGCCCGATTGGAATCCCAGTTACACTATTAACTTCCTTCACCACCATGGGGGAAGTCCCTTAAATTCTGAGTCCCCATTGCTTCTCAGGTGAAAGGTAACTTACAGCCAGGGGTTTTATAATGATCAAATATAATATGGATGTTAAAGTGGTTTTTAAATGGAAAAATGTATGCAAAAAACAATGTACAGCCCTAACCAGTTTAGCTCAGTGGATAGAGCATCGGCCTGGGGACTCAAGGGTCCCAGGTTCGATTCCAGTCAAGGGCATGTACCTTGGTTGTGGACACATCCCCAGTAGGGAGTGTGCAGGAGGCAGCTGATCGACGTTTCGCTCTCATTGATGTTTCTAACTCTCTATCCCTCTCCCTTCCTCTCTGTAAAAAATCAATGAAATATATTAACAACAAAAAAATATTCAGCATGAAGAGACTTTATATTGGACTGGCACAGGGTAAGGAGTAAAGCCAAAAAGGATAAATTTGAGGGAATTACAACAAACTTATAAACTGTCACACAAGGAATGGCAGTAAGAGTCTTTATGCTGTAGAAACATGTAAAATAGAAAGAAATGAAAACATTACAGATTCAAAAGATCCTACCCAAACTGCAAACTATAACAGACTTGAAAACCAGAAGCAGGATGGTGGTGATGAAAGTAATGCTAAGGGAGTAGGAGAATATGGCTATAAAAATCCTTCCAAAAGGAAAAAATGGATAATGATGATTCCAATGGTGGCAGCAGTGGTGGAAACATTTACTGTGCACTTACTAGGGATTTAGCACTCTAAAAGATAAAGACCATTATTAACACCTTAAATAAATTATAGAAACAAAAGAATTAAGTGACCTGCTCAGGTTCTCAAAACTAGTAAGTGGTTGAGCCAGTATTGAAGTTACTAGTAGGTCTGTTTACTTTGGAGCGCAAATTCTTAAGCATTACTTAGACTATCTAAAGAATAGCAGATCTGGCCGAAACCGGTTTGGCTCAGTGGATAGAGCGTCGGCCTGCGGACTCAAGGGTCCCAGGTTTGATTCCGGTCAAGGGCATGTACCTTGGCTGCGGGCACATCCCCAGTAGGAGGTGTGCAAGAGGCAGCTGATCGATGTTTCTCTCTCATCGATGTTTCTAACTGTCTATCCCTCTCTCTTCCTCTCTGTAAAAAATCAATAAAATATATTTAAAAAAAAAAAAGAATAGCAGATCTGTTCACAATTTTACTATAAACTCTGCATAGGAAATCAAGTCTTATATTGGCCATCAGTTTCTAGGTCTCTTACCTACTTCCGAATGGTATAGTAAGTGAAAAACAGAAGCCTCTCAACAGTGGCAAAACAGCATAAAATTTTTCTACTAAAATTCATCAGAATCTATACATTTAAATGTCTAAAATTTACTTTCCAAAATGTTAAATTACTTGACTTATTAGAAAATGCTAACACAATTAAACTTTGAAGGGAAAAATTCATGTCCATAATTACTGATCTTTTTCAACTCTGAAATAAGCTACTTTTGTAATTAGTGGAGTTTTATCACATGCAGTAAGAATTAAAATGCTGGTTATTTAAAGGAAGGACTAAGATATTTTATGTTTCCAGAAGGACTGGTTAATAAATTAGTTAATTAGTTAAGTAATAGATATAGATGAGTGTGTGTTTTCAGCCTTTTACATTGACCTAACTGCAAACTAAAGGGAAGGAAAAAGATTATTTTGTGTCTTTCATATGATTATAAACTTGTCCTTATAAAATATAACAAATAAAGCTAAATTTACCTTATCATTTTATATGCTATATGCCCTTAAATCACTCAATTTAAAACATGAAATAATATAAAGCATAAAATATAAATATAGCCTCCCTTGCTATTAAAAAATCAGAAAAATTACACATGCATTCAGATGTAGACTGCTAACTGACACATAAAACAGGAAGGATGTTACTTTTAAAAATAAATAATAAATACTACTCATGTGAGTAATTAAACCACTAAAAATTTTTGTGAAAAAAATGTCAAGGAAAAATCCCCTGTTGTTCATAAGGATCCACATCAATGCTGAAATCAGGAATGCAATCAATTTATTATTTGTCAAATTAAATACTAAATATAACTAACTGTTAGCAGAAAAATATCATAAAAAAGTAAATTAACTGATTTTTAATCAACAAACCATATAATATCAATTGAAAGAAATTTAACATTAAGTCTTGTTTGTATGTCAGCTGATTTTCTTTCTAAGTCGTGAAATAGATGCTCATAAACAAGATAAGGATCCCTTAATAGGAACACAGAGTATTTAGGTACTTGTACTGACCGGCTCAGAGTCACAGCAATAATCATCCCAGCTCTGTCTGGGGGGTTTCTTTGTTATCTGAAAGTAAGGCAGATTAGTTAGGTAGAAATAAAAGTTATTACACTTTTCTAATAATTTCTTATAGTGTTCAGATGTCACTGATGCTATCCAAAAAAAGTTATTTTGTATAGCAGCATAAAACAAGAAACAACCAGGTAAGCATTCCAATTCTGAGAGATCATATCCTAGCTAATAAAAGGGTAACATGCAAATTAACCATCACTCCGTCACAAAGATGACAGCACCCATAGCCACAAGATGGCGGCACCCAGTCCTCTCAGCCCCGCCAGAGTCCCCTAGTCCCAGGGGGGGCAGCCGCTGAGAGCGGGCAGCATGAGCAGCCTCGAAGAACGCTTGCTTCATCGCTGCGGCGATGAGGCAAGCGTTCCGCGCCCGGCGTGGATGGGTCTCTGGCCAGGCTGGGGCGCCGAATGCTTGCATCACTGACCCAGCAACAAGGCAAGCATTCCGCGCCCGGCCACGGATGGGCCTCTGGGCCGCAAAGAGCCTCTGTGCAGCGGGTGCAAAGCGGCCAGGCCCTGCAGAGAGCTACTGGTGCACAGATTTGTGCGCAGGGCTATTAGTATTATTATAACCACTAGAGGCCCGGTGTACGAAAATTCGTGCACTTGGGGGATGGAGGGGCCCCTCAGCCCGGCATGCCCCTCTCACAGTCCAGGAGCCCTCAGGGGATGTCCTACAAGAATACATATGGCATGGCCACCAAATACAAAAAATCTGGAAGAATAGTAACTCTGAATTTCTCTAATATTAACAACTATCAGCTCATTTATGGGCAATTACTACTTTTTAAAAAGGAAAATATTTAATTACCCAAATATAATGTAAATAGTTTAAACAGGGGAGGGGGTGAAATCAAAAGCCCATCAATGTTTTTTTGTAAAAAATGCTACTTAATTCTATATATGACAAGTGCCTAGTATTATATCAGGAAGTGATATTTTTAATAATTTCACAGTTCTCAATATATCAACTCAAAGTTAAGTGGGCTTAGGCCCACTCCCCACTGGGCCAATCAGGGGAAGGCATCACCCCGCTTCTACTGCCACTGCCAGCTGCTGTAGCTGCCGGCCCTCCTCAGCCCTCGCAGCCGCTGCAGCTTTGTCCGGAAGGACATCCGGAAGACTTCCGGTCTATCCAGTCTAATTAGCATATTACCTTTTTATTAGTATAGACTAGAGGCCTGTTGCATGAAGAGATTTGTGCAATAGGCCTTTCTTCCCTTGGCTTCCAGCACCAGTTTTCCACCAGCACCCGGGACCTAGGCCTTCACTCCGGCCAGAGTCTGCCATCTTCGTCTTCACTGCTTCGCTGCAGACTCCAGTCAGAGTCTGCCATCTTTGCTGCAGATTCCGGAGTCTACAGTCTTCGTCGAGTGCCAGTCCTATAAATCCCTTTGCCCCCTGCCCTCCCTCTCATAGCAGGCGTTCTGCCCCGCCTGGCCACTCCACACCTGGAGCAGCTGGGCGGCCGCCATCTTTGTCCTTCTAATTTTCATATTCCCTCCTGATTGGCTGGTGGGCATAGCGGAGGTATGGTCAATTTACATGTTTGTCTATTGTTAGGTAAGATACCTACTATTGTCCAGTGACTCTAAGATTTTTATTAATACTGAGTATCCTATTTTATGAATACTGACCTAATGACAAGAATACATATGGCATGGCCACCAAATACAAAAAATCTGGAAGAATAGTAACTCTGAATTTCTCTAATATTAACAACTATCAGCTCATTTATGGGCAATTACTACTTTTTAAAAAGGAAAATATTTAATTACCCAAATATAATGTAAATAGTTTAAACAGGGGAGGGGGTGAAATCAAAAGCCCCATCAATGTTTTTTTGTAAAAAATGCTACTTAATTCTATATATGACAAGTGCCTAGTATTATATCAGGAAGTGATATTTTTAATAATTTCACAGTTCTCAATATATCAACTCAAAGTTATTTCAATGTCACTTCAAAATTAAGAATTACCAGCTATACAGCAGGCTTTTTCTTCAGAAAAGTCTAAGATGTTTCTTTCATAACCCTAAATACATACTACAATCTTTGAGCCATTATCAAAGCATCAATTTGCTTACAAAAACTTCATAAGGATTTTTAATTACCATAAAGGAATGTCTTTCCATACATATTTTTGCCTCAAAAAATTAAAATAATAAGAGGAGGCCATTGATGTACTATCATACCAATTCCATTAATGTTGGTCCTAGAATTTTTGCTAATATGCGAAGTAATAAACTTAGTGAAATCAATGTAATGAAAAGTTGTGATAATTAGTATTTATTATGGAAGTTTGGGAGTATAATGTGAGTTTCAAGGAAGACAGGAATTTTCTAAGTCACTTCCTTTGATACATTTCACATTGAGTGTTTAACAGGATCATTCACTAAATTATCCTATCTAATAAAAGAGTAATATGCAAATCATCACTCTGCTACACTCACAAGCCACGGCCACCAGACAATCAGAAGCGAATATACAAATACACCCAACCAAGATGGCTACAGCCTCATAGAGTGGCCATGGTCGGAACTGGGCGATTGGAGCCGAAGATCAGAGGGGAAGATTGGAGCCAGCTGGGGTCCCCCGCAGGCGATCGGAGCCAGCTGGGGGTCCCTGCCTAGGGCCTGAGCCTCAAACAGAGGCTTGCGGCCTTGGCTAGGGGTGGAGCGGGGCGAATAGACCCAGCTGGGGGTCCCTGTCCAGGGCCCGAGCCTCAAACAGAGGCTTGTGGCCTTGGCTGGGGGTGAAGCAGGGGTGATCGAGCCAGCTGGGGGTCTCCTGCCAAGGGCTAGAGGCTTTAGGCCTTGGCAGGGGTGGAGCCGGAGATCGGAGGAGATAGGTGTGAACTACAGAGGAAACACCTTTTCTGACCACTCATTGGCTAAGCTCCCGGTATGCCACTGGTAATATTCTTAGTAACTTGGGTATAAGAATCCAAAAAGGTGATCTAGGGCTTTTCCACCACACTCCTGGGGAAAAAAACGAAGGTCTGCTGCTGGAGGGCTAAGAAATGTCATAACCTGCCCTACACGGTTTGGCTCAGTGGAGAAGGCCTAGGTTTGCCAACTTCAGGATCCGGGTTAGATTCTGATCAAGGGCATGTACCTAAGTTGCAGGTTCCTCCCTGGCTGGGGCCCAGTTCAGGGCTCATGCAGGAGGCAACCAATCAAAGTATTCCTCTCACTTTGATGTTTCTCTCTGTCTTTCCCTTTCTCTTCCACATTCTCTAAAAGTCAATGGAAACATATACTCAGGTGAGGATAAAAAAAAAAAAAAAAGAAAAAGAAATGTCATATCCTATGAAAGACACATCTTGAAAATGCCTAAAGAAAGTTGTCATTCACCAAAACTGGTTTGGCTCAGTGGATAGAGCGTCAGCCTGTGGACTGAAAGGTCCCAGGTTCGATTCCGGTCAAGGGCATGTACCTTGGTTGCGGGCACATCCCCAGTAGGGGTTGTGCAGGAGGCAGCTGATTGATGTTTCTCTCTCTCATCGATGTTTCTGGCTCTCTATCCCTCTCCCTTCCTCTCTGTAAAAAATCAATAAAATATATTTTAAAAAAAAGAAAAAAAGAAAGTTGTCATTTTTTCTTGGTGAAGAAACTGGAGTCCGTGTTGATGAAAACACCTTGGTGGCTGTGGTGACTGGCAGTGGCTGCAGCAGGGGGGTGATGGGGCTGGTGCCTTTCCCTGATCAGCCCGGTTGTCTCCCACAAAGGGAGGCCAGACTGCTGCTTAGGCCCACTCCCTAAGCCGTCAGTAGGACATCCCCTGAGGGCTCCCAGTATGTGAAAGGGGGCAAGCTTGGCTGAGGAAAACCCCCCCGAGTGCATGAATTTCATGCACCGGGCCCTGAGTGTGTGTGTGTGTGTGTGTGTGTGTGTGTGTGTGTGTGTAAATAAATAAATAAATAAATAAATATATAAATAAATAAATATATATATCCTATCCTATCTAATAATAGACAAATATGCAAATTGACCATACCTCTGCCACACCCACAAGCCACGCCCACCATCCAATCAGAGCGAGCATGCAAATTAACCCAAACCAAGATGGCTACAGCCACAGAGAGCAAGGTTTCCTAGGTAACAGGAAGCTAAGCTTTCCGCCTGCCATTGCCAGGCCTAAGCCTCCACTCAAGCTACAAAGTTTCAATTATAGAAGGTAAACAAATTCAAACAAATGGCGGCAGAATGGAGCTTGAGAGAGAAGGCCAGGGTTGCCACCGGCAAAAGGGGAAGCAAAGTTTTCCACATACCCTGGCTGGGCCCACCCGCTTAAGTCAACAAAGTTTCAATTATAACCCCAACAGAAATGGCTGCCGGCCTCAGAGGGAGCCCCAGGCTTGGCTCCGCTCCAGGCTACAAATATTCAATTGTAGAAGGAAAATAAATTCCAGATACCAGGGCCTCTGCTTGGGTTGCCAGGGGGCGTGGCCGGCCTGCAAACCACCACAGGCCCCTCGCTCAGGCTGCCCCACACCCCAAGGGAACCCCCACCTGATCCGGGACGCCCTTCAGGGCAAACCAGCTGGCCCCCACCCCTGTACCAGGCCTCTATCCTATCTAATAAAAGAGTACGATGCAGATTGATCATCACTGCAACACACAATATAGCTGCCCCCATGTGGTCAAAGATCCTGCCCCCATGTGGACACAAGATGGCCACCACAAGATGGCCAGCAGGAGAGGGCAGTTGGGAGGCACCCGGCCTGCAAGGGAGGGCAGTTGAGAGGGACCAGGCCTGCAAGGGAGGGCAGTTGGAGGTGATCAACCCTGCAGGAGAGGGCAGTTAGGGGTGACCAGGCCGGCAGAGGAGGGAAGTTGGGGCAAACAGGCTGGTAGAGGAGGGAAGTTGGGGGCAAACAGGCTGGCAGCAGAGTGGTTAGGAGGTGATAAGGCTGGCAGGCAGAAGCGGTTAGGGGCAATCAGGAAGGCAGACAGGCAAACAGTTGGGAGCCAGCAGTCCTGGATTGTGAGAGGGATGTCCGACTGCCCGTTTAGGGATCCGACTGCCCACCGGGATCGGGCCTAAACGGGTAATCGGACATCCCTCAAGGGGTCCCATATTGGAGAGGGTACAGGCTGGGCTGAGGGACAACCCCACTCCGTGCATGAATTTCGTGCACTGGGCCTCTAGTATATACATATATATTGTTAAATGATACCAATGCTTAATGCTTGACCTTTGCAAGGGATTACTTGAGATTTCATTTGCATGTTTTGAAGTCTAATATATTGGCTTAAGGTATTATTTTTACTAGGGGCCCGGTGCACGAAATTCGTGCACTCGGGGCGGGGGGGTATCCTCAGCCCAGCCTGCCACCTCTCACATACTGGGAGCCCTAAGCCGCAGTCTGGCCTCCCTTTGTGGGAGACAACCGGGCTGATCAGGGAAAGGCACCAGCCCCATCACCCCACTGCTGGAGCCACTGCCAGTCACCACAGCCACCAAGGTGTTTTCATCAACACGGACTCCAGTCCCTTCACCAAGAAAAAATGACAACTTTCTTTAGGCATTTTCAAGATGTGTCTTTCATAGGATATGACATTTCTTTTTCTTTTTTTTTTTTTATCCTCACCTGAGTATATGTTTCCATTGACTTTTAGAGAATGTGGAAGAGAAAGGGAAAGACAGAGAGAAACATCAAAATGAGAGGAATACTTTGATTGGTTGCCTCCTGCATGAGCCCTGAACTGGGCCCCAGCCAGGGAGGAGCCTGCAACTTAGGTACATGCCCTTGATCAGAATCTAACCCGGATCCTGAAGTTGGCAAACCTAGGCATTATCCACTGAGCCAAACCGTGTAGGGCAGGTTATGACATTTCTTAGCCCTCCAGCAGCAGACCTTCGTTTTTTTCCCCAGGAGTGTGGTGGAAAAGCCCTAGATCACCTCTTTGGATTCTTATACCCAAGTTACTAAGAATATTACCAGTGGCATACAGGGAGCTTAGCCAATGAGTGGTCAGAAAAGGTGTTTCCTCTGTAGTTCACACCTATCTCCTCCGATCTCCGGCTCCGCCCCTGCCAAGGCCTAAAGCCTCTAGCCCTTGGCAGGAGACCCCCAGCTGGCTCGATCACCCCCGCTTCACCCCCAGCCAAGGCCACAAGCCTCTGTTTGAGGCTCGGGCCCTGGACAGGGACCCCCAGCTGGGTCCATTCGCCCCGCTCCACACCCAGCCAAGGCCCCAGGCCTCTGTTTGAGGCTCGGGCCCTAGGCAGGGACCCCCAGCTGGCTCCAATCGCCTGCAGGGGACCCCAGCTGGCTCTGATCGCAGCCATCTTGGTTGGGTGTATTTGCATATTCGTTTCTGATTGTCTGGTGGGCGTGGCTTGTGAGTGTAGCGGAGTAATGATTTGCATATTACTCTTTTATTAGATAGGAGGATTTTTTTTTAATGACTTGAGAGAGGAGGAAGAAAAGAGAGAAACCTCGATTTGTTGTCCCACTTATTTTTTAATTCATTGGTTGCTTCTAGTTTGCACCCTGACTAAAGATCAAACTGGAAGTGAACCTTGGTATATGGGTACGGTGCTCTAAACAACTCAGCAACCTGGGCAGGGAAGCATTAGTATCACTTAACATGGGAGGTCTGTAAAAGGTAAATTACTTTTGAGACAGTAACCCATTTTTCTCACATGGAGATACCTATAAATAGTTTATTATTTTCTTAAAGAGTCTCAAAAAAAGCAAAAGGCACACATATAACTAATCTTTTAAAACTCATGAGAGTAATAATTTTTAAATTTGAGAACTACATCACACAAGTTTTTAGATTGCATGTTTGGAAATACTAGTTAATATCCATTACCAGATTTGGAAAACAAAGTACTTTAAAAAATAACCTGTCACTAAGAGCTAAAATTTAATAATGCCCTATATTTGAAAATACTTTTCATTGATGCTTACCTGATTAAGATAATGATATTCTTCTGGTTGTTTAAGATGGAATGCTAGTCTCTCTTCTTCACTTGCTCCTGCCAGGAGGTAATAGAATACATGATAGTTCCTGTTGGAAACAAGAAGCATGGCTTTATAATGCACCTATGGTTATCATTAACTGGGGGAAAAAGCAAACATTAATTACTAAAATGTTTCAGCTTTGCTTCATTTTTTAATACAAAGGTGATAAACTCAATATTTAAGTACTATAAAATAAAATAATGTTTTGGCTGTTGAATTTAAAGCAGAGGGGTGAAGGCAAGAATATGGCAAAGTTATAATGTCTGAAAATTCTCTCGTTCATAAATCAATTAGAATACTTAGCAAATTTGTCAAAAATCAACTTTTTAGAACTCTGGAAGTTAACAGGTTTACAGCAATCCAGGGAGTGTTTACATAAGAGAAATGGCTGAAACTCAGTAAAACCAGTAAGCTTGTGGTCTTCTAACTTGTCCTATTCTACCTGCTGCTTGCCAGGTCTATGGTGGCCTTCACAGCCAACAGTTTACAGTCCTGGTCAACACCGAAGCCTGGCAGTCTCCAAAGGAGAGCCTCGTTCCATAAGAAATATCATTATCTGAACTGTCTGGAAGAAACCAGTGTTCAAAATTGTCCTTATTTGACCTGACCCAAAGTAAACCAAGTGTGAAAATCTTTTCCCCAGGGGCATTTGTAGAAAAGAATTATAGGTAAATTTTTAATATGTTATTGTCTGAAGCAGTGGATAAATGTTGGGGCAAAAAATAGGCTAACCAAAAATTTAAAGGAAAACTCTGCGAATCTCCACCAAGTCTTTGAAAAGCTCCAATATGTTGCTGAGAATCTAGATGACCATGCACATACATAAAGCTGTGCACATGCTCAGGACTACATGCCAGCTCTGCAAATACCAGAAGTACTAAGCTCTCACTTCCGGCTAATCTTAATGGTCTGCACAAGCAGAAAGTAAAGGTGAAGGCAGAATTATACTAGTAAAATGCCTACCTGATTGTGAAAGACATGTCAAACTTACTATTTCCAAGAACTTAAGGAAATCTCTTTTTAATCATTAGCTAACCAAGCAGATACACTTCAATGCCAGCAACCAGGGCCGCACCGCCTCCTGGTGGTCAGCACACATCATAGCAAGCGATCGAACTCCTGGTCTCCCGGTCAAACTCCCGAGGGAACACTTTGCATATTAGCCTTTTATATATATATAGACTAGGGGCCTGGTGCACGAAATTCGTGCACAGGTGGGGGGGGGGGTGTTTCTCAGCCGGCCTTCACCTTCTCCAATCTGGGACCCGGACATCCCTCTCACAATCCAGGACTGCTGGCTCCTAACTGCTCGCCTGCCTGCCTGCCTGCCTGATTGATCCTAACCGCTTCTGCCTGCCAGCCTGATCGCCCCCTAACTGCTCCCCTGCCGGCCTGATTGACACCTAACTGCTCCCCTGCCAGCCAGATTGCCCCCAACTGCCCTCCCCTGCTGGCCTGCTCGCCCCAAGTTAAAGAAAAGACACTAAGACATGGAAAATGTTCCAAAGGCACCATGCTCACAAAGCACACAAAGATAACCACTGTTTTCCTATTCTGATAGTTTGCCTAGAATTTAGAAAGGACAACAGTTCTATATACCCATTTTAAAAATCTCCTAGCAGCCCCTGGCCAGGTGGCTCGGTTGGAGTGTTGTCACATACACCAAAAAGGTTGCAGGTTCAGATTCCCAGTCAGCACACATACCTAGGTTGTGGGTTCAATCCCCGACTGGGGAGCAGACGGGAGGCAACCGATTGACATTACTCTCTACTGCAATGTTTCTCTCTCTCTCTCTCTCTCTCTCTCTCTCTCTCTCTCTCTCTCTCCTTTAATTCTCTTTAAAATCCATAAATCATATCTTTGGGTGAGTATTTAAAAAAAATAATCTCCTAGCAGCCTCAGAAAAAGTGCACTGTTCTGTCCATGACAGAAATGGCAATTATATGTAAAGCTATGCATGGTATAAACTAAATTAAAGATCATAACATACAAAGATCCTAAAAGTCAATAAGCATTATACAAATGTTAACTTGATCTAATTATACAAATGAAAATATGTACCGTTCATTATGCTCTTGATAAACGAGTCTGGACTTCTCCAGTAGATATTTTTCAACATAGGCACTAGAAGAAAAATAAAATTGGTTAATATAATTAATATAAGGTAGACAAATATGTTTTCAGAGAAGATGAAAAAGCATAAAGAAGGCTATCCAGATCATTTTAGTACATTTACCATTAGTAAATGTGTAAGGATATTGTTATCCATGTTTGGTTCATAAACTCATAACTCATAAATCTTTTTTGTTTTGTTTTGCTTTCAATAAAGCAAAATAAAGCCAGAAGTTCAAAACATGGCACATAAGAACTTCCAATAACACAGACCTTACTCTCTTTCCAGGCTCATCTACCGTACTATACATTATTTCAAATATCATACTTTGGCCAGACTACTAAGTAAGACTCAAAGATATATATTCTTTACATATTAATGCTATTGCCACATTCTGAAATCAATTATTATTTACTGATTTACTCAGTAAGTATTCATTAATTGTGCACTGTGCTAAGCATTGTTCAAATATGGAAATACAGGATACATTATTATTCCCAAGGGGCTTACAAAATAGTGGAGGAAATAAGTAAATTAGCAGCTATCATACTGAGTTGATTGGGTTTATAATAGAACAATGACCAATTATAGATGTACTAGGAGGTACACATAAGATTTAATCCAAGAAGGGAAAAGGATGTAAGGAAGAATTCCCACAGAGGTTGAATATATAGCGCATAGTAAACATTCATTAAATATACCTAGTAAATGAGTAAATGACTCTGAAATCTGAAAGATTGCCCAGAATAAGACAAGGAGAACTGCCTTTATATAAAGGCATAAAAGAAGGAAACCTATCAACTTCAGGGAAGATACTTAACATGGCTAGAGAATAAGACAGGCAAGTGGACTAGATCAAGAAGGAAAAACATATGGTGTGCCAGAAGAAAGGAATTTATCCTGAAAGTAATAAGGAACTTAAACATGAATTGCATTTCTGATGTTATTATCTTTATCCAGTCTGTGTCTTTCAAATCTTCAATACCTCTTCCCCAAATTGGAGCAATCAGTTGAGCTCTAACAAGAAAAAGGGATTCTACAAATATAAAAGCTTTAGACTACTGAATCCAAATTATTTAGCATAAACCTCTTTGGGGTCAAAATCTGATTCTTAAGCTTTTATTTCCCTCAGTTCCCTCCTATAGCAAGCTCTGTATTTCAGCCACTCCCAAATACAGGCTATTCCCTCAAGAATGATATTCACTCCTGAATATATTGTTCACGGTCTTCCTTCCACTTCTAATTCTGTAGACTATTCCCTCTCTGTCTAGCAGATTCAATTCATTAAAACTAAGCTCAAATGCACCTTCTTTGCAAAGTGTCACCACTACCACCAGTAATTAAAATTTATCACGTCTTCTGAAGTAGCATTATTACCTCTAATCTAAACTACTGAAACCGGGTTTTATTGGTCTAAAATGAAAAAAGGAAAATTAACAAACTAGTGTGTTAAATTCTTATACCTACCCTGCATCATATCTTTGAGTATTAATTTCTCCACTTATAAAATAGAGGTATCTACATTAATAAGTGAGATTGATCTGTACTTTTTATGCTATTTTGATTATGCTTGTCTTATCACTTTACTTTTTGTATGTATGTACGTATGTATGTATGTAATTATTTATATGAGTTTATTTGAGTCAAGTTGACGATATATGCTGGGGAGCAAGATCTCAAATGCTTCTGCATTTAGATTTAAACTTTTTTACCAACACTATGTGTAATCTTACAACCTCCCCCCAAAAAAACAAAAGCAAAAACAAGGATAAATTATTCTGCAATGGCTAACAAGTTTCATAGCTCATTCCTTTCCTGAGATGAGGAATGTTAGTTTTCAAAGGTACAGTTGGTACTTTTACTCATAAAAGCGGGATGCAGTCACATCTGGCTGCTCTTTCCTAGTATTTATGATTGGGTTGTTGGAGAGGTTGCTAATTGGTAAAGTTGAGTATATTGCTTTATAACTTACAAAGTACCATCCTACCTAATGAAAGAGTAATATGCTAATTGACCGTACCTTCGCTATGTCCACAGCCGATCAGGGCGCTATTCAAATTAACCCAGCAAAGATTGCAGCCCCCACACGCTGCCCCGCCCCCAATCGCGTGAGTCCCGCCCCCCGCGCCTCCCGCCGGCCGGATCAGCCGCTGCTGAGAGGGGACTGATCGGGCTGGTGGGAGGCACGGGCGGCTGGACTCGGGGCGGCCGATCAGGCAGGCGGAAGGCACGGGGGGCGGGACTCTTAAGTCCCGCCCCCCCGCGCCTCCCGCCGGCCCGATCGGCTGCTGCTGAGGGGGGACCAATTGGGCCGGCCAGAGGCGCGAGTGGCGACACTCACGAGTCCCGTCGGGGGACCGATCGGAGCAGCGGGAGGCCAGAGCCAAGGCCTGGGTCCCCAGTGCTGGAGGAAAACTGGTGCAGGCAGCCAGGTGACGGAAGGTCTATTGCACAAATCTTCGTGCAATGGGCCTCTAGTTATATATATTCCTTGATTCTTAAGACAGTTTAATGACTTAGAAATGGCTGATGTTTATTTTCTCATTCTATAAATGAAATTCAGTGACTATTCCTCTATGTTAAGTGACTACCTAAAAAGGTTCAACTTTCTCTTACATCAGTAATGACCAAAAAAATATTCATCTTGAGTAGTAAGTCAACAAATAGACCCAAGGTAAAAATATCACCTTTTCGAGTGCTCTCCATCCCAGTAGCATGTTGATACCTTCCCATTTGCTTTCTTCTTCCCCCACAGGCATGAATCTCCTAAACTCTAAGGGACCCCATGAGATGGCCAACCAGGTAAGAAATGGGCATAGGCAGCTAACCCACCAAACCTCACTTCCCAGCAAGCTAAAGCAGCCCCGCCTCAGCTCATTTCTTCCCTATAACGTTTTTATTAAATTTATCTTTATTGTTGAAAGTATTACAAATATTTCCTTTATTCTCCCATTGATCCCCTTGACCTCACTCCCACACATCTCCAGGCCTTCTTGACACTATTATCTGTGTCCATGGGATATGCATATATGTATATAAATTCTTTGGTTAATCTCTTCCTGAACCCCCTACCCGCTTCCCTCTGAGATTTTTCAGTCTGTTCCATTCTTCCATGGCTCTGGATCTATTTTGTTCATCAGTTTATTTTATTCCTTAGATTCCAAAAGAAAAAACGTTTTAAAAATCTGCTTCCCACCCTAGCTGGTTTGGCTCAGTGGATAGAGCATCAGCCTGCAAACGAAGGGTCCCGGGTTCAATTCCGATCAAGAGCGCATTCCTTGGTTGCAGGCTCCTCCCCGGCCCAGGCCCTGGTCAGGGCTCATGCAGGAGGCAACCAATTGGTTTGCTTCTCTCACATCGATGTTTCTCTCTGGCTTTCCCTCTCTCTTCCCGCCGGCCCGATACTGATATCTATATCAGTAGTTCATCTTTATTGCTGAGAAATAAAAATCAATGGGAAAATATCCTTGGATGAGGATTAACAAAAAAAAAATCTGCTTCCCAGTGTCACTATTCTCATTAAAGAGCAAATGAACAACCCATGGCTTAGAAAGAAACAATCATCTATAATAACAATAGGGTAATATGCTAATTAGACCGGACATCCTTCCAAACGAAGCCAGGGCCTGAGGGAAGCCTGGGTCCCTGGTGCCAGAGGGAAGCCGGTGCCAGCAGCTGGAGGAAGGAAGGCCTACTCTTGCACGAATTTTGTGCATTGGGCCCCTAGTGAAAATATAAACATGCTCCAAAGCCTGACATTGCTACTTACCCAAGTACAGTGCCTGTTTCTTGGTAATTTACTTGAATAAACTTGCCAAAACGACTTGAATTATTATTATGAGCTGTCTTTGCATTTCCAAAGGCCTGTCAAAATAAATAGTTCTCATTAATTTAATTTTCAAAAAATGAAAAATCCTATGTAGGAAAAATCCTAAGAGACAAAATGCTAAAGAAACAGCAGAAAAAAAAATTCACTTATACCTTCAGCCTCATATAGTTCAGGAAAAGTAAAAGAAAGCAACTAATAATTGAAATAAAACCAAGTAGGCAGTATTTTATGCTATTGGGTAAAATAAAACTTAATTTTAAAAACTTAATGCTCATTAAAATTCTAATTTAAATTTCACATTCTAGAATCAACAAATTATTGTAATATACTTATATGTACTTTTAATTTATTAACTTACTTATTGATTTTAGAGAGAGAAATATCAATTTGTTATACCACTTATTTATGCATTCATTGGTTGATTCTTATATGTGCCTCGACCAAGAATGGAACCCACCACCTTAGCATATCAGGACAATGCTCTAACCAACTGAGCTACTCGGACAGGGCAATATATGTGTGGTTTTTTTTAATCTTGCTAAACTTAAATTTTAAAAAGCTAGGTAAAAAATAATTACAACATACTAATTAAAATTTTTAAATAGTATAAATGAAATGAAGTTTCATTACATAATGTACTACACTTTATTACACCTAACTAAAACAAAAGTACAGTACTATTTTTAAAAGAATAAAAATATAAAAACTCCCTAAATTATTACCTAAAGTATATACCATGCAAATAATATTTCTCAGCAATAAAGATGAACTACTGATATAGATATCAATATTGATGAATATTAAACATTATGTCATGGGAAGAAAACAGACACAAGAGTACTTATTGTAATACGAAATTCTAGAAAAAACAAAACAAGAAAACCAGGAAGCAGATCAGAAGTAGTTTGGAAATGGGCATGGGGTTGAAAAATGTCTACAACGGAAGAACCAAGATGGCGGCATAGGTAAACACCTGTACTTGCTGCCTCCCACAACCATATCAAAATTAGAAGTAAAATACATAACAACTATCATCCAGAACCATGGGAAAGCTGGCTGAGTGGAAGTACTACAACTAGAGAGGTAAAGAAGAAAGCACATTGAGACTGGTAGGAAGTGCGGAGGCATGGAATGGGCTGTCACCCGGGTGTGCCACTTTTTTAATCGGGAGGGAGATAAAAGCTCCCACTTGCTCTGAGCTCAAGTGTCGGGTGAGGCTCCGGGGGACCCAGACAGATAAGGGGAGAAACTGGACTGTCTGGCATCAGGGCAGAAACGCAGGGGTGGCTTTCTTCCAGATGGAGGTGCTCGCAACAGTCATTGTTCCTGTGCTGGGACCTCCCTGGTGCAGGGCTTACTGGCAGCCATTGCTGTTTCCTCCGCCCTGGAGATTCCCTGAGACCCCGCTCTACCCAATTTACAACCCCACCCAAGCTGCACACAGCAGCTTTTGCATATGAATGCACTGTCCTTCCTCAGCCTAAAATCTGTCAAACAAGCTTGCAGCTGGGTCAGAGAGCCCTAAAGCTATCAAAAGAAGGCCCAAGGCCGCACTAGTACCAGCCTGCCTTGCTTCACAACTGGGCCTCATCTGGGCACCTGCAAACCCGATACAAAGAGGAGGAATCTGCAGATCCCTCTGTAGCTCCTGCTGGTTGGCCCCAGGCAGTGGCTGACTCTGCACCTCCTTGGAGATCCAAGAGCCAGTGTACCCAGTGGTCAGTGTGAGACCATACCGGATTACAACTCCTCACATCCATAAGGGACACACTCAAGGGGCAGACTCAGTGAGCACCAAAGCCCCACTGAAGCAAGTCCTGCCCCATAAGGTTGTCTCCTTCACAGCAGCTCTTACATTGTAGACACAGCTAGTCCTCACAGCCAATTGGCCTGGAGGTCAATTCCTCACAGTGATACCAATAGCAATCAAGGCTCAACTACAAAAACCCTGTGCACACAGCCCACAACAGGGTGCACCAAGAGTGTCCACCTCAGGTGATTGGGAGGCTGAGCCACTGGGCCCTATAAGACACCTACTACACAAAAGCCACTTTATCAACTCAAGGAGACTTAGCAGCTACCCAGTACATAGAAACAAACACAGGGAAGCAGCCAAAATGCAGAGACAAAGAACCATGTCACAAATGGAAGAAAGCAAACTACTGGATATAGAGTTCAAAACCACGATTATAAGGTTACTCAGCAATCTTCTAGAAACCTCCGAGGAACTTAGTAAGACCTTCAAGGATCTTAGTGATAATACCAAAAAATAAAAAAGGACCAGTCAGAAATTAAGCACACACTAACTGAAATAAAGAATAATATACAGGGATTCAATAGTAGACAAGAGGATCCCAAGAATCAAGTAAAAGAGTTGAAATATGAGGAAGCAAAAAACACCCAACCAGAAGAGCAAAAAGAAAAAAGAATCCAAAAATATGAAGGTGGTGTAAGAAGCCTCTGGGACAACTTCAAGCATACCAACATCCGAATTATAGGGGTGCCAGAAGAAGAGAGAGAGCAAGATATTGAAAACCTACTTGAAGAAATAATGACAGAAAACTTCCCCTACCTGGTGAAAGAAATAGACTTACGAGTCCAAGAAGTGCCGAGAACCCCAAACAAGAGGAATCCAAAGAGGACCACACCAAGACACATCATAATTAAAATGTCAAGGGAAAAAGACAAAGAGAGAATATTAAAAGCAGCAGGAGAAAAACAGTTAGTTACATACAATGGAGCACCCATACGACTGTCAGCTGATTTTTCAACAGAAACTATCAGGCCAGAAGGGAGTGGCAAGAAATATTCAGAGTGATGAATAGCAAGAACCTATAACCAAGATTACTCTACCCAGAAAAGCTATCATTTAGAATGGAAGGTCAGATAAAGAGCTTCACAGACAAGAAAAAGCTAAAGGAGTTCATCACCACCAAACCAGTATTATATGAAATGCTGAAGGGTATTCTTTAAGAAGAGGAAGAAGAAGAAAAAGGTAAAGATAAAAAATTATGAACAACAAAGTGACAACAAATACATATCTATTAACAAGTGAATCTAAAAATCAAATGAATAAAAAAATCTGATGAACAGAATAAACTGGTGAATGTAATAGAATCAGGGGCATGGAAATGGAACAGACTGACGATTCTCAGAGGGAAAGGGGTGTATGGGGGGTTGTGGGAAGAGATTAGACAAAGATCTTATATGCATGTATGCATTACCTATGAACACAGACGAGGACCTGGGTTGGGGTGGGAACCACGTGGAGGGTAGCTATGGGGGGGAAAAGGAGGGACATCTGTAATAATCTGAACAATAAAGATTTTTAAAAATGTCTACAAAGGAGTATACAAGGGTAATAAAAATAAATTGGTTATATGAACATGGTTACATAGGTATATACATTTATCAAAAATTATTGAGCTGTACATTTTAAATGGCTAATTTTATTGTAAGTTATGTCTCAATAAAATTTATTAAAACTGAGATTTAAAAGAAAAAAAACCATTGTTGAAATCACATATTCAACAACTTGAATCTCTAAGACATAATGCTGTATCAGAGAAGCCAGTCTCAAAACTTTACATACTGTATGATTCCATTTATATGATGACATTTTGAAAACAAACAAACCAACAACAACAAAAACAAAAAAACAGCAAGGGAGAAAAGACAAGTAGTTTCCACGAATAATAAGAATATATGGGAGAGCAGAAACATAAAAAGAAGCAATAGCATGATGGAGTTTTATGGAATAGTGAATCTATCCTGTGCCCAGATTGTATATAAATGATTATTCAAATTAATATGTTTTAAAATTCATAGAATTTTTCTATAAGGTTATTTCTTTCTATTTTAATATTTCTTTCTATTTGAAAACCTAAATCATTAGCAAAGGGGGGCAAAAAAGAAAGTTTCAAATACACAGATCTGAAAATATTCATCATAAGCCAACTCACACTAAAGGAAACATTAAAGGGAGTCCTTCATGCAGAAGGAAAAGTATATATTCAAATATGAATCAATGTAGGGAATAGAGAACAGCACAAATAGTAGCCACATGAGTAAGTATACAAAATATTTTTTATTAGTTAAATCTTTTAAAAAGACCATGAGAATGGGTTCAGAGAAAATAATACAGTAAAGATCTCTGAAAATCCTTTCCCATATATAAAAGAAATACTAGTAAGAATAACAAAAACTTTCAAAATCAACTTTTTAATGACACTGAAAATTAACCAAAGGCTTGGAATATTTCTCTGCAGGGGAACATTTAGTCATGGAAAATAGCTGAACCCTGGCCAGTGTGGCTGTTTGTTGGGCATTGTCCATACACCCAGAGGTTGCTGATTCAAGATTCCCAGTCAAGACACATGCCTGGGTTTCCACTTCATACCCACTGGGGTGCATGTAGGAGGCAATGATCCATGTTTTGATCTCATGTCAATGTTTCTCTCTCTCCCTCTTCCTTCCTCTAAAAAGCAATTTAAAAATCTTTAAAAAGAAAATAGCTGAATGTTGGTAAGAAAAATAGGCATTATGGCATTTTAACTTACCAGATTGATTACCTTCTCCCTCTTCTTAGCTCCTCACTGAAGAGAAAACCAACACTCTATAATTACAGGTGTGTGTATGTGCTTTTAAAAAAAGCAACCTTAAAGTCATTGGAAGGATCAGACCAGATTTAGAGCCAAAGCCCTGTCCCACAGATAACTGTCACAATTTGACCTATATGGCATTTCCCTGGGAAACTTCACTCAACGGGCTATCTGTATTTGACCTAACTTGGAGATCACTCACTGAGAACAGCCTTTTTCCTCATGTGTGTTTGTGTAAAACAATCAGAGGTAGTTGTTTAAAGAATTCAACTGCCTAAAATGGCACCAAGATGGGGCAAAAACAAGGTAATGACTTCAAAGAAAAAGCTGATGACTAACATGTACAAAAGGGACTTTGAAAAGATTAGAAATTTTCCTGGAAATATACAAGATGTTGTGCATGTTTGGGACTATGCACATGCCCAGAAATGTGTACATACAAAGGACTGAGACTTCTATTTGACATTCATGATCTATGTACAGTTAAGGAAGAGTTGACACCTGCCTGGCTGTGTTGAGGGTTATCCCAACAAGCACATAAAACCTTGTAGAAGAAATTGGGAACCTATCGCTGCAGAAATCCCTGTGCAGTCATTATCTAACCAATAGCTGAGTAGAGAATTTGATGGTCTCAACACGAAAAAAGGTTAAACCTTGGTATAATGGACTAATTCAGGAGATAGTGTGTCCGTTAAAGCCAAAAATATGTTATTTAATAAAGTAGGTTTCCCAAATGTGTATGTCAAAAAACTGACAAGTTAGTTACTTTACCTGTTTTTACTTATATAGACATGTTTCTGTAATTAAAATTATCTATGAAAAGTTTAACCTCACAGAAAAGTTTTCTATATGTATTATAGTAATTTTAAATTCATACTGAATATGTTTAGAAAATGTGTGCATTCACCAGTCACCACAAGTGGCTGGAGTGGCTTAGTGCATGTGGGAATATTGGCCAGCATGCAATAAAACTGCTACAAAAAGTAATACCACCCGCCAACAGAACCAATACTAGGCGAGATGCAGTGTGATCAAGTGCTAATCATTCATCAAACACTGTTGATAAGCAGTGACTCTTGAATTTAAATATGTAAATTATAGTTGTAGATATTTAATATTTACTTATGATGGCAAAATTACTATAGTGTTTTTGTTTTGTTTTTACAACATATGGCCTCCTATTTATAAAAGTAACAGTGAGTAGAGCGCACGCCATCTTGTATAGGGGAGAAGTGGAGGTCAGGAGCGCAGCCACACCAATACCTTGACTGACCTCAGTCACCAACCCCGGACCTGTGCAGGGAGCCCTTTGCCAGCCATAACCTGCATGGAACCACCACTGTACCCCAACAGTGAGTAGTGCTGTTCCTCACTGCAGGCTCCCAGATGTCTGCATTGGTGCATGCCAGAGAGACCTCCCAAGCCACACTTCCTCACCCAGCACCTGGACCCAGCTTTCCAGGACCCCGCATTGTGAGTGCAAGCCAGAAGTACCCCACACCCCTGCTCCATCCCTGCCCCAGGAAGAGCAGAAATCTGGCGCAGCACCCCATCACCAGTCCCAGTACAAACCTGCTGCCCAGCAGGCTCTCCTTCTGCAGTGCCCGAAAGCACCCCAACCTCGGCCCCAGGACAGTGCTCCCACTGTAACCCGGAGCCTCCTGGCGTGTGACCCACCCTGGGCCCCAAGAAAGTGCTGCCAGTGCACCCAGCCACAGGTCACAGGACAGCGCTGCAAGTGTGATGCCAGAGGGACCTAGGGCAACATCTGCCTTGGGTGCCAGGGTAACACAGCAAATTGCATGCCAGAGGGCTCTGGGGCCTCACAGGAAGACACATACCAGAAGTACTGTGAAGACACCCCGCCGACCCCAAGTATCTAAAGCGGATGAATGACCCATGGGAAAAGGGGGTACAACTCAGAGCAGAGAAAATAAAGCTGTGAAACTTAAAGCAGACTCAGCCTCCAGGCTAACAAGTCACAGACCATTGGATCACTATGGGCTTTAAACCATTGTATGCCATAAGCATCTGTAGGCTCAAGCAGCAGACCTTCCCCACACGCCATGCACATCAATTAAAAAAAAAATGTTTTCCCTAAGTGGCAGCCCTGACCAACATTAAAAACACTTTTCATGAGAATTTTCAGCTAAAAATATTCACGAACACCTGAATTGTAATATATTTATTTTAAAATATTCATTGTAAATTGATTTTTTAATTAAATTCAAAGCATAATGGCTTGTGGGGATGGTTTCTGTTTTGGACACGTGGCAGTTAACTGGTTAACCTCTCAGACCCCAAGCACCCAAAAGAGACAGCAAAAGTGGGCAGACAAAGTAACAATCCCCAAAGGAAAGAAAATGGGACTCACCAGAAAATGAACTAAATGAAATGGAGGCAAGCTATATATCAGGGAAAGAATTCAGAGTAATCAGTGGTCGGCAAACTGCTGCTCGCGAGCCACATGCGGCTCTTTGGCCCCTTGAATGTGGCTCTTCCACAAAATACCACGTGCAGGCACGCACGTACAGTGCAATTAAAACTTCATGGCCCATGCGCAGAAGTCAGTTTTCGGCTCTCAAAAGAAATTTCAGTCGTTGTACTGTTGATATTTGGCTCTATTGACTGAGTTTGCCAACCACTGAGAGTAATGGTTATGAAGATGCTCAAATATCTGGATAAGGAAGTCACTATCATATGTAAGAATCTAGAAGAGATGAAGAATGATATAGCTGCAATAAAGAACACAATGGAATAGACTAGAAGAAGCAAAGGACCAAAACAGCGAGTTAAAAGACATGGTAGAAAACACACAAACTAAACAGCAAATGGAGAAAAAAAAATTAAAAGCAGGAGGAGAGTTTAAGGAAGCTTTGGGACAACATGAAATGAAGCAACATTGGCATAATAGAGGAGACAGAAAGACAAGAGGAGGAGCAAGGATTAGAAAATCTATTTGAAGAAATAATAAGAGAAAACTTCCCTGGCCCTAACCGGTTTGGCTCAGTGGATAGAGCCTAGGCCTGCGGACGGAAAGGTCCCAGGTTCAATTCCAGTCAAGGGCAAGTACCTTGGTTGCGGGCACATCCCCAGTAGGAGGTGTGCAGGAAGCAGCTGATCGATGTTTCTCTCTCATTGATGTTTCTAACTCTCTATCCCTCTCTCTTCCTCTCTGTAAAAAATTAAATATATATAATAATAATTATAATATATATATATATATATAGAAAACTTCCCTGAATTGGGGAAGAAAAAAGTCACACAAGCACAGAGAGTCCCAAACAAGATGAACCCCAAAAAACCAAGAGACTCACCTCAGAACACAAGACTCACACAGACTGAAAGTGAAGGGATGGAAAAATTTTTTTCCGGCCAACAGAAATGAAAATAAAGCTGGGGTAGCAATACTTACATCTGACAAAATAAATCTCGAAGTAAAGGCCATAACAAGACATAAGGAGGGTTACTTCATAATACTAACAGGATCAATACAACCAGAGGATATAACTCTGGTAAACACATATGCACCCAAAACAGGAGCACCCAAATACATAAGAAAAACTTCTGGAAGCTATCAAGGATGAGATCAACAGCAATACAATCATACTAGGGGAACTTAATACCCCATTGACATCACTGGATAAATCTTCTACACAAAAAATTCGACAAAGAAACAGCAATCCTAAACAACTTACTAGATGAGGTGGAACTAATTGACATTTTCAGAACATTTCACCCGAAAGCTATGAAATATACATTCTTCTCAAATGCAAATGGGACATTTTCAAGATAGACCATGTATTAGAACACAGGCAAAGTTTCTTAAAATTCAAGAAGACTGATAATCATATCAAGCATTTTGTCAGATCACAATGGCATAAAATTAGAAATCAATTACAATAAAAACAATTTTAAAAAATCAAACACTTGGAGGCTAAATAGCATGCTATTCAACAATTACTGGGTTACCAAAGAGATCAAAGAAGAAATAAAAAACATCCTGGAAACAAATGAAAATGAAAATACAACAATCCAAAATCTATGGGACACTATGAAAGCAGTCCTGAGAGGGAACTTCACAGTACTACAGGTCTACCTCAAAAGAAAAGAAAAAGTGGTAATAAATTATCTAACACCACCACTTAAAAAACTAGAAAGAGAGCAACAAGAAAAGCCCAGAGTAAGCAGAAGGAAGGAAATAATAAAGATCAGAGTGAAAATAAATTGTAAATCAACCAATACAAAACATTTATAGAACCAAGAGCTTATTATTTGAAAGAATAAACATATGTAAGAATCAAGATTGGTGAACCTCTAGCCAGACTCATCAAGAAGCAAAGAGAGAGGACCCAAATAAACAAAATCAGAAATGAAAGAGGTGAAGTAATAACCGACCCAACAGAAATACAAAGAATTATTTTTTTTAATACTATGAACAACTCTATTGCAACAAACTGGACAACATAGATGAAATGGACATCTTCCTAGAAAAATAAAATGTTCCAAAACTCAATCAGGAAGATTTTAAAAAATCTTAATAGGCCAATAACTACCGATAAAATTGAAGCAGTAATCAAAAAACTTCCAGCAAACAAAAGTCCTGAGCCAGATGGTTTCACAGGGGAGTTTTACCAAACCTTCAAAGAACTAAAACCTATCCTCCTCAGACTACTCCAAAAAATTCAAGAAGGCACACTTCCAAGCTCTTTCAATGAAGCCATCATTACCTTAATCCCAAAACCAGATAAAGACACTACAAAGAAAGAGAATTACAGGTCAATATCCCTGATGAACATAGATGCTAAAATACTCAACAAAATTCTAGCAAATCAGATCCAGCATTACATTAGAAAGGTCATACACCATGACCAAGTGGGATTTATTCCAGGGATGCAAGGCTGGTACAATATCCGCAAATCAATCAACATGATACATCACATAAACAAACTAAGAGATAAAAATCACATAGTCCTATCAATTGTTGCAGAAAAAGCATTTGACAAAATCCAACACTCCTTCTTGATAAAAACCCTCAACAAAGTGGGAATAAAGGGATCATACCTCAACATAATAAAAGCCTTATATGACAAACCTAAAACCATTTCCCCTCAGAACAGGAACAAAACAGGGATGCCCACTCTCACCACTCCTGTTCGACATAATACTGTAAGTGCTAGCTGTAGCAATCAGACAAGAGAAAAAATAAAAGGCATCCAAATTGGAAAACAAGAATTAAAACTCTATTCGCAGATGACATGATATTGTACACAGAAAACCCTAAAGACTCCAAAAAACTACTAGACTGAACAAATGAATTCGGCAGGGTACAAAATTAACACCCAGAAATCTATGGCTTTTTTATACACCAATAGTGAACTCACATAAAAAGAAATTTAAAAAAACAATCCCACTTACCACTACAATAAAAAAATTAAGATAACTAGGAATAAACTTAACTGAGGAGGTAAAAGACCAGTATTTGAAAAACTACAGGACATTAAAAAAAAAAGATAGAGGAAGATATAAACAAGCGAAAGAATATACCATGTTCATGGACTGGTAGAATCAATGTCATTAAAATGTACATACTGCCCAAAGCAATCTATACATTCAATGCAATCTCCATTAAAATACTAACGGCATATTTCACAGACCTAGAACAAACTCTCCAAAATTTATATGGAATAAAAAAAGACCCCGAATAGCCACAGCAATCCTAAGAAAAAAAGAACAAAGTTTGAGGGATCACAATATCAGACATAAAGTTATATTACAAGGCCACTGTTCTCGAAACAACATGGTACTGGCGCAAGAACAAACATATAGAACAATGGAACAGTACAGAGAACACAGAAATCAACCCAAAACATTATGCTCAATTAATATATGACAAAGGAGACAAGAGCATACAATGGAGTCAAGACAGTCTCTTCAATAAATGTCGCTGGGAAAATTTGACAGATACTTGCAAAAAAAAATGAAATTAGACCACCAACTTACACCATACACAAAATTAAACTCAAAATGGATAAAGGATTTAAAAGTAATACAGGAAACCATAAAAATCTTAGAAGAATCCATAGACAGCAAAATATCTCGAATGTAGCTCAAAGCAATATATTTACGGATATGTCTCCTAAGACAATGGAAACTAAGGAGAAAATAAACAAATGGGACTACATCAAAATAAAAAGTTTCTGCTCAGGAAAAGAAACCATCAACAAAACAAAAAGAGAGTCCACTGCATGGGAGAACATATTTGCCAATGCTTTTTCAGATAAGGGTTTAATCTCCAAAATTTATAGAGAATTCATCCAACTTAACAAAGGAAGATAAACAATCCAATCACAAAATAGGCAAAGGATCTATATAGACACTTCTCCAAAGAGGACATACAGAAGACCAAAAAGCATATGAAAAATACTCAAAATCACTAATCATCCGAGAGATGCAAATCAAAACAACAATGAGGTACCACCTAACACTAGTGAGAATGGCTATCATCAGAAATCAACAAACGACAATTGCTGGCGAGGATGTGGAGAGAAGGGAAACCTCCTACATGGCTGGTGGGAATGCAGACTAGTGCAGCCTCTGGGGAGAACAGTATGGAGTTTCCTCAAAAAATTAAAATGGAACTCCCATTTGACCCAGTAATTCCACTTCTAGGAACATATCCCTAAAAGTCAGAATCACCAATCAGAAAGAACATATGCACCCCTATGATTATATCAGCACTATTTACAATAGCTAAGATCTGGAAACAGCCTAAGTGTCCATCAGCAGATGAGTGGATTAAAAAGCTGTGGTACATCTACACAATGGAATACTATGCTGCTGTAAAAAAGAAAGAACTCTTCCCACTTGCAACTGCATGGATGGACTTGGAGAGCATTATGCTAAGCGAAATAAGCCAGTTGGAGAAAGATAAATATCACATGATCTCACTTATTTGTGGAACATAATGAACAACATAAACTGATGAACAAAAACAGATACAGAGGAAAAACAGAGGGAAGGGATTAGGGCAGGCTGGGAAAGACAATGGGGGGGAAAGGAAAATGTAATACTTTCAACAATAAAAATTTTTTTTAAAATAGTTAATTAGCAACAACAACAAAAAACCTGTTAATTTAATTATAAGCAAATCTTTGTTTAAAGCATTTAAAAATTAACCAGGTGTTAATTTTCACAAATGACAAACTGACTGGAAATTTTGTCCATTAAACCTGAAGTCCGTTAAACCAGGGTCTGCAAAATTGAGTGTTTACTGTACAAACTTTGTAGAATTATTACAAAGAACAACCAAACAGCAATAACAAAACCACCACCACAAACCCAGGAAGAAGGAAAAATCTTATTTCCAGAACTGCCACACTGCATTAATCACAATGCCCAGATTTCAGATAAGAAATGTAAGAGGAGGAACCAAGATGGCGGCATAGGTAAACACCTGAACTTGCTGCCTTACACAACCACATCAAAACTACAACTAAAAGACAAAACGGATATCATCCAGAACCACGGGAAGGATGGCTGAGTGGAAATTATACAACTAGAAGGAAAGAGAACAGCGCACTGAGACTGGAAGTGAAATGCGGAATTTCATTGTGTGGAAGTGAAATGCGGACGTACGGAGGCGTGCACGGAAACGGGCTGGCAACTGGGTACGCTGTTGTCTTTTTCGATCGGGAGAGAGACACAAGACCCCGACTGCTCTGAATTCCAGTTCTGGGTAAGACTCTAGGGACCCAGCCTCATACAGAGAGAAACTGGACTGTCTGGCATCCAGCAGGAATGCGAGGGCGGCTTTCTCTCAGAGGTGCTTGCAGCAATCATTATTCCTGAATTGGTGCCACGGGACACAGAGACCCCTGACGGTCAGTCAATGCTGTTTGCTCCGCCCTGGTGATTCCATGAGACCCCGCCCCACCCATTTACAACCCCACCCAAGCTGTGTGCATCAGATTTGCATTTGAATGGCCTAGCCTTTTGCAATCTAAAACCAAACAAACTACAGCTGAGTCAGAGAGCCACAGAGCCTCAAAAAGAAGGCCCAACTGCTGTAACAGGAGGACGGAGAAAATGGCAGCAGAATAGAGATGTGTTCCAAGCCTGATCCTGGAAAAGAAAGAAAGAACAGCTGAGGTTCGCACGGGGAGCATTTGTTAGCAAGCTAAGGGACAGCTAAACTCCAGGAGAAGGCGGGGAGTGCTGGGCAGTGTTCCCCTGACCGCGCAGCACCCACAGCGGCTGGGTCCCCTCCCGGAGCTGCGGGCTCACCGGGGGCCTCGCCATCTTGCAAGGGAAAGACGATTTTACCAGAAGCCTGACTTTCCACAACAACGGCAAACACTGAACAGCTGTGAGCATCAGAACACCGGTCCCCAATCGGCGCAAACACGCGGATTCAAAGGAACTCTTCACTGCACCAAGGAAAGGTCAGATTTCGCCTGGGATAAGGTGAGGTTTCTCGTCCTGGCGGCGGGAGAGGGAAACGCGCGAGAGCGGCGGGAACTGGAAGACCGGGGAAGTCTGTGCCTAGAAAAATCCGCAGCTGTTGGGGCTGCAATGATCTGTGAATGTAGAAGGGGGTCCTCTGAGCTGCTAACAGAAGAGATCGCTAAAAAGCAACCCATTTTGATCTGACAAGGAGGGTCAGACTAAGAATTTCAAAGGAGTGCAGGCTGCTTAGTCTTGCACGCAGACCCACTGTCCGCACACTTGGGCTTTTTCCGATTCTGATTACCAAGCCCAATACATAGGAAAACCCAGTTTGGGAATACCCTGAGAGACTGCAGGGGAAAGTTGTTTTTCCGGAACCTGGGAAGCAGAGCTGGGAGTGACCATCGGAGAGGCAGCTCTGAGGCGCACACTTCCACAAACCGGTACTGAGTGCCATAGGGGGAAAAAAAGCTAGAGAGGCCCGGAAGTCAATCCAGAAACACTGCCACCCAGGGGCTGAAACAGAAATTGTCCCTGGTGTAATCAAAAATAAATACACTGAGATCCAACAGCTGACTAGAGGGTCGCAAGTATCAAGTCAAAGATTTGAAATACAAAGAAGCAAAAAACACACAACTGGAAAAGAAAAAAGAAAAAAGAATCCAAATATATGAAGATAGTGTAAGGAGCCTCTGGGATAACTTCAAGCGTACCAACATCCAAATTATGGGGGTGCCAGAAGAAGAAGAGAGAGCAAGATATTGAAAACCTACTTGAAGAAATAATGACAGAAAACTTCCCCTACCTGGTGAAAGAAACAGACTTACGAGTCCAGAAAGCACAGAGAACCCCAAACAAAAGGAATCCAAAGAGGACCACACCAGGACACATCATAATTAAAATGCCAAGAGCAAAGGACAAAGAGAGAATCTTAAAAGCAACAAGAGAAAAACAGTTAGTTACCTACAAGGGAGTACCCATACGATTCTCAGCTGATTTCTCAAAGGAAACTATGCAGGCCAGATGGGAGTGGCAAGAAATATTCAAAGTGATGAAAGAACCTACAACCAAGATTATTCTACCCAGAAAAGCTATCATTTAGAATTGAAGGTCAGATAAAGAGCTTTACAGATTAAAAAAAAAGCTAAAGGAGTTCATCACCGCCAAACCAGTATTATATGAAATGCTGAAAGGTATTCTTTAAGAAGAGGAAGAAGAAAAAGGCAAATATAAAAATTATGAACAACAAAGTGACAACAAATACATATCTATCAACAAGTGAATCTAAAAATCAAGTGAATAAAAAATCTGATGAACAGAATAACCTGGTGAATATAATGGAATCAGGAGCATAGAAAGGGAGTGCCCTGACAATTCTCTGGGGAAAAGGGGTGTGAGGGGTACCAGAAGAGACTGGACAAAAATCATACACCTATGGATGAGGACAGTGGGGGGGTGGGGGTAAGAGCAGGGGGTTGGGTGGGAACTGGGTGGAGGGGGACTATGGGGGGGAAAGAGGAACAACTGTAATAATCTGAACAATAAAGATTTATTTTTTTTAAAAAAGAAAAGAAATGTAAGACATGCAAAGAAATAATAATGAATGGACACAGAAAAATAAGAAGAGCAATAGATAGAAACTGTCCTTGACAAAACCAAGATATGAACTTTATTGACAAAGACTTTTATCAGCTATTTTACGTATTTTCAAACAAATGACAGAATGACAAAGATGCCTTAATAATAAAAAATATTAGTAAAGAAGTTGGAATTATAAAAACTACATTTAAAAATATAATATTGATATGCAGGCCACACAGATCCAAAGAAAAGAAAGGTAAGGTCTCAAATCAATGATTTAACGTACCACACAAGGAAACTAAAAGAGTATATGTAATGTAATTAAGTTACATTAAATGTGATGTAAACCAAAAAATAATAAGGGTCAAAGCTGAAAATACTGAAATATAAAACAGCAAAATAACAAAACAAAAAAATCCATAAAAGCAAAATGTGGTGCTTTATATAATAAAATAATATTATATAAAACATGATGTCAATAAGTTTAACATAGATTGAGCAAAAAATTTCTTTGAAAAACACAAATTACCAAAGCTCACTCAAGAAGAATAAATAGCACAGATAGCTCTGTATCTACTTGAAAAGTTAAAACTTAGTTTAAAAACTTGGGTGGGGGGGGTCTTAACCAGTTTGGCTCAGTGGATAGAGTGTCAGCCTGCGGACTGAAGGGTCTCAGGTTCGATTCCGGTCAAGGGCATGTACCTTGGTTGCGGGCACATCCCCAGTGGGAGGCAGCTGATCGATGTTTCTCTCCCATCTATGTTTCTAACTCTCTATCCCTCTCCCTTCCTCTCTGTAAAAAAATCAATAAAATACATTTTTAAAAATAATAATAAAATTTTAAAAATAAAAAAACTTGGGGGGTGGGGGGAACAAAATAAACACAAACAAAAACACAACAGGGTCTTACTTCATTGATAATGTCTAACACTGATAATAGGGAAAAATACCAGACTCACACAAACTTTTCCAAAAATGTAAGAGAAGACTTCACAACTCCTTTCCATTGGGCCTGCATTACCCTGATACCAAAAACAAACAAAAAGGCATTAAAGAAAACAATATTTCTCATGACCACAGATGCAAAAATGCTAAACAAAAGTGTTAGCAAGCCGAACCAGAAAAACGTCTATAATAATAAAAGCATAATATGCTAATTAGACCGGACGTCCTTCCGGATGAAGCCAGGGCTGTGAGGGAACCCCGATTCCCAGGTGTCTGCTAGCAGCCACAAGAGGGAAGCCCAAGTCCCAGGTGCCGGCCGGCGGCCGGCCGGAGTGAAGCCCTGGTCCCGGGTGCCTTTCTTCACTGTAAATAAAGAACTGGACAAAGTCTATGAAACATGTTTGCAAACACTGGACAACTGGCAATGCAGAGCTTTGATCACTGAGAGAAGGGAAACAAAGGGAGAGAGCCCTAATATGTACGTCCCTGATTTTCTGCCTGGAGAAACCTTCTGGATCACACATAGTATGTGGAAGAGGATTCTAAACAAAGCATGGTGGTCTCACTGAGTTGGGGAAACAGACCGGGGATCAGGGAGGCTGCAGTGGCTAGACTCTGTGGGCCAGTGTATCAGAGAGAAAGGCATTGCCCAGATAAAGAGCCCCGAACATCTGCATGGGGTCTCATGCATATTTAGAATGAGACTTCAAGTGGTTGGTCAAAGAATAATTATTGAGAACAGAACAAACTATTAGGAAGCTATAGGCTAAACAAGTCCCAGAACCAACAAAGAATTGAGAGATGGTCAAGTTCTGATCCCACACAGTAATGAGACCTTTATGAACATCTGGTACAGTTAATACAGACCCCAGAAGGGCCAGGCCTTATTATTAAGGCTAAATAACCCTCGATTAAAGGCCACCATAAGTCCATACCAACAGAGCTTAAATTCAAGTCTTGAGAGCTGATCTGCAGGCAATTTAACTGTCTTCCAAGTAAAGCTGCTCTTTAAAAGAAGAACAAAAAATTTAGACACTTAGCAATTACTGGAAAGAAGCAGGAAAGTGGGAATCAAAATCAGAAAATATAAATAGACTTAAAAAAACCCCACACAATAATGATCGAAAGCAGACAAGAATTTTAGACAGCTATTATAAATATGTTGAGGAACTTAAAGGAAAGCATGAACATAATAAGGAGATAAATAGAAGATATAGAAAAGAGCAAAGTGTGCCCTAGCTGGTTTGGCTAAGTGGATAGAGCGTCGGCCCGTGGACTGAAGGGTCCCGGGTTTGATTCCAGTCAAAGGCATATGCCTGGGTTGCTGGCTTGATCCCCAGTGGGGGGCATTCAGGAGGCAGCCAATCAATGTTCCTCTGTCATCATTGATGCTTCTATCTCTCTTTTCCTCTCCCTTTCTCTCTGAAATAAATAAAAATATATAGTTTTTAAAAAGAGCAAAGTAGAATTTCTAAAAATAAAAGATCCTATGTAATAAAAGGCTAATATGCAAATCAAACGAACGGCAGAACAACAGGTCGCTATGATGCACACTGACCAGGGGGAAGACGCTCAATGCAGGATCTGCCCCCTGGTGGTCAGTGCACTCCCACAGGGGAGCACCACTCAGCAGAAGCCCTGAGCCATGGGGAGTGGGCCTAAGCCTCCAGTCAGACATCCCCCGAGGGCTCCCGGACTGCAGAGGGTGCAGGCTGGACTGAGGGACACACACACACCCCCCCCGAATTTCGTGCACCAGGCCTCTAGTTAAAAGATAATACATCAAGACCAAGTGGCGTTTATCCCAGGAATGCTAAACTGTTTTGCCATTCAAAAATCCATCGATGTAATTCACCATATTATCATCTCAACAGACACAGAAAAAGCATTTGACAAAAAATCTAATACCTGACCTGGCTGGGTAGCTCAGCTGGTTAGAACATCATCCTGATACCCCAAGGTTGTAGATTCCATGCCCGGTCAGGGCACATACAAGAATCAACCAATGAATGCATAAATAATAGAACAACAAATCAATGTTTCTGTGTCTCTGTCTCTCTGTCTCTGTCTCCCCCCTCTTCTTCCCCTCTCTAAAATCAATTTTTTAAAAATCCAACATCCATTCCTAATAAAAAAATCTAACAAAGTAGGAATAAAAGGGAACAACCTCAATCTAGTAATGAGGATCTACACGAAACCAACAGCTATCATCATACTTATTTATTTAAGGACTGAATGCTTTCTCTCTAAGACAAGATTGTTGCTTTCACCACTACTATTCCACATTATACTAGAGCAGGGGTCCTCAAACTTTTTAAACAGGGGGCCAGTTCACTGTCCCTCAGACCGTTGGAGGGCCGGAATATAGTTTAAAAAAAACTATGAACAAATTCCTATGCACACTGCACGTATCTTATTTTGAAGTAAAAAAAACAAAACAGCAAAAACTCCCGCATGTGGCCCGTGGGCCGTAGTTTGAGGATGCCTGTACTAGAGTAACAAATGAAATCTGCAAGGAAAAGAGACATTCGGATTGGAAGGAAGAAATAAAACAGCCCTTTTATTCACAAACATGATCTCCTATGTGCAAAAGCTAATGGAAATTAAAAAAATAATAATAACAGAACTAATATTTGCATCTAGCCAGGTTGTAGAATACAAGAACAATATACCAAGATCAACTGTATTTCTATACTCTAGAAATTACCAATTGAAAATGTTTAAATGCCATTCATGTAAAACTAAGATACAAGCTTACCAAAGTTATAAAAGACCTGTACATTAAAAACAACAAAATACTGCTGACAGAAATTACAGATCTTAATAAATAGAATAACTTGGTCTTGGGTCAGATGACTTAATATTGTTACCATGTCAAATCTGCCCCAACTTGAACTACAGATTCAATGCTATCCCAATCAAAATGCCAAAAGGCTTTTATGGGGAAATTGACGATTTAGTTATAAAATTCATATGGAAATGCAAAGAATCTAGAATATCCAAACAACTCTGCAAAAGAAAAGAAACTGGAGGACTAATACTACCCAATTTCAAGAATTACTGTAAAGCTATAAAATGAAAATAAAGTGGCACTGGCATAAAGGCAGAAAAACAGGCCAATGTGACAGAGGAATCCAGAAATAAACGGACATATACATGGACAAATGATTTTTTAACAAAAGATACAAAGGCAATAAGGTGAAGAAAAAACTTGAAACAAATGAATAAACAGGTCATCACTGGATATCTACTTTGCACCATATACAAAAATGGACCATAGTCCTAAATGTAAATAGGAAAAAAAAATGAGAAAATCTTTGCAAACTAGTAGTTAGGCAAAGTTTTGTAAATGTAACACCAAAAGAACATCCATAAAGGAAAAAAAAAATGGCTAAATTGAACTTGATCAAAATTTATATTTTGGTCTTCAAAAGGTACTATTAAGAAAGGATTAGAAGATGGCGGCAAAGTTAAACAACTAAACTGCTGCCTCGCACAACAATTTCAAAAATACAACTAAAAAACAAAACGTCTACCACCCAGAACCACGGGAAAGCTGGCTGAGTGGCAGATTTACAACTAAGAAGAGAAAGGAGCGCAAACGCTGGAGAGCTGAGGTACGGAGGTGCGCGAAGCGGGCTGGCGGCGGGCGACTGGATGCGCGAAGGGAGACAAACTCCCGATCACTCTGAACTCCAGTTTCTGGGGACACGCGGGGGAGAAGCTGGCCTACGGGGAGAAGCTGGACTCTCGGCCATCAGTCGGAGAGTGAGAGTGACTTTTCTGCAGAGGTGCGCCCAGCAATCAGGGTTTGCTGCACGGGACACGGGGACTTGGAAACGCGGAAAGGCAGAGACGGCTGAAGGCAGCCATGGCCATTGGCCACGCCCCAGCCTAGTGACACCCTGAGCCCCCGCCCCGCCCTGAGACCCTGCCCACACATTCTACAAACCCGCCCAGGCTCCACACAGCGGCCTTTACATATAAATGGCCTGTTCTGTGGCAGCTCAACCAAATTAACTGCAGCTACAGTCAGACTGCTCCAAAACCGCCCAAGCAAAGAGGAGAAAACTGTAGCTCTTGCTGTAGCTCCTGCTGGGAGGCCTCAGACCTGCACCCCATTGGAGATCCAGACACTAGGGTATCTAGTGGTCGGTGTGGACAACACCAGATTTCAACCACTCTCATAAGGGACACATTTAAGAGGCAGACTCAGTGAGCACCAAAGCCCTACTGTGTCTCCAGCACAGCAATTCTTCCGTTCTAGACACAGCAGGTCCTCACAGCCAATTGGCCTGGAGGTCAATTCCTCCCAGTGTACCAACAGCAATCAAGGCTTTTAACTACACCAAGACTTTCCACTCAGCCCACAAAGGGGTGTATCAAGAGCGACCATCTAGAGTGATTGGGGAAGCTGAGCTACCGGCCCCTATAGGTCACTGACCACACAAAGCCACTCCATCAACACAGGGAGGCAGCCAAAATACAGAGACATCGAAGCATGTCACGAGTAGGAGAGATGGAGGAAAGCAAACTAATGGACGACATAGTGTTCAGAACCACATTTATAAGGTTACTCAAGAATCTTCTAAAAACCGCTGAAAAACTTGAAGAGACCTTCAAGGACCTTAATGAGAATACCAAAAAAATGGAAAAGGGCCAGTCAGGAATTATGCATACACTGTCTGAAATAAAGAATATACAGACACTCAACTGTAGTCCACCGTACCCAAAGAGTCAAACCAAATATCTGGAATATGAGGAAGAAAAAAACACCCAACCAGAGAGGCGGAAAGAAAGAAGAATCCAAAAGTGTGAGGATAGCATAAGGAGCCTCTGGGATGGCTTTAAGCGTACCAACATCCGAATTTTTGGGGTGCCAGAAGAAGAGAGAGAGCAAGATATTGAACACCTATTTGAAGAAATAATGACTGAAAACTTCCCCCACCTGGTGAAAGAAATAGACTTACAAGTTCAGGAAGCGCACAGAACCCCAAACAAGAGGAATCCAAAGAGGACCACACCAAGACACATCATAATTAAAATGCCAAGAGCAAAAGACAAAGAGAGAATCTTACAAGCAGCAAGAGAAAAACAGTTAGTTACCTACAAGGGAGCACCCATACAATTGTCAGCTGATTTCTCAACAGAAACTATGCAGGCCAGACGGGAATGGCAAGAAACATTCAAAGTGATGAATAGCAAGAACCTACAACCAAGACTACTCTACCCAGCAAAGTTATCATTCAGAATTGAAGGGCAGATAAAGAGCTTCACAGATAAGAAAAAGCTAAAGGAGTTCATCACCACCAAACCAGTACTATATGAAATGCTGAAAGGTACTCTTTAAAAAGAAGAAAAGAGTAAAGATAAAAATTATGAACAACAAATACATATCTATCAACAAGTGATTCTAAAAATCAAGTGAATTAAAAATCTGAGGAACAGAATAAACTGGTGAACATAATAGAATCAGAGGCATAGAATGGGAGTGGATTGATAATTCTCAGGAGGAAAGGGGTGTCTGTGTGGGGGGTACGGGAAGAGACTGGACAAAAATCATACACCTATGGATAACGACAATGGGGGGGAGGTAAGGGCAGAGGGGGGGTGGAAACCGGGTGGTGGGGAGATATAGGGGGAAAAAAGGAGAAAACAATTGTAATAATCTGAACAATAAAGATTTATTTAAAAAAAGAAGAAGAAAAAAGAAAGGATTAGCCCAGCAGTGTGGCTCAATGGTTGAGTGTCGACCTATGAACCAGGTCACAGTTCAATTTCCAGTCAGTGCACATGCTGGGGTTACAAGCTCGATCCCTGGTATGAGCAGTGCAGGAGGCAGGAACAATTGATTATTCTCTCTCATTGTTGATGTTGCTACCTCTCTATCCCTCTCCCTTTCTCTTTCAAATCAATAAAAATATATTTTAAAAAGAGATGATTAAATCTGGGAGATATTTCACCAAGGAGGTGAAAGTTCTATACAATGAAAACTCTAAAATATTAATAAATGGAAAGCTATTCCATGCTCATGGATTGGAAGAATTAATATTGTTAAATGTCCATACTACCCAAAGCAATCTACAGATTCATTGCAATTCCTATCAAAATTCCAATGGCATATTTCACAGAAATGGGGAAAAAAATCCTAACATTTGTATAGAGTTACAAAAGACACAAATAGCCAAAGCAATCTTGAAAAAGGAAAATAAAGCTGAAGGCATCACATATCTTAGAAAAAAATATTGCAACTATCACACTCCTCCTGATTTTAAATGATATTATAAAGCTATAGTAATCAAAACAGTATAATGCTGCAATTTATAATAACTAAGATCTGGAAACAGCCCAGGTGCCCATCAGCAGATGAGTGGATAAAAAAGCTGTGGTACATTTATACCATGGAATACTAGGCAGCAGTAAAAAAGAAGAATCTCTTACCCTTTGAGACAGCATGGAGGGACCTGGAGAGTATCATGCTAAGTGAAATAAGTCAATCAGAGAAAGACAAATATTACATGATTGCACTTATATGTGGAATCTAAGTAACAAAATAAACTGATGAATGGAGTGGATCCAGAGACATGGAAGCATGGAACAGAGTGTGGAATCTTGGAGGGAAAGTGGGGGAGGTAATCAACCAGAGATCTTGTAACATAAATGCATAAACCGTGGACACAGATAGTAGGGTAGTGAAGGCCTCAGGCAGGGGGTGGGGGCAGGCAAGAGGGGGTCAATGGGGAATAAAGGGGGAAATACGTAATACTTTCAACAATAAAGATAAATTTATTTAAAAATAAATAAATAAAGTGTGGTATACCCATACAATAAAATACTACCTTATCAAAAGTAATAAATTATAGGCACACATAATATGGATGAATCCTAAAATAATCATATTGAGTAAGAGAAGTCAAACATAAAGGAGTACATATAGTTAATTATATAGTAAAATTACATTTATATGAAACTACAGAAAATACAAACTAATCTACAGTAACACAAACCACATAAGTGGTTGTCTGCAGATTAGTGGACTAGAAAGGGAGTGAGAGAGGTATTACAAAGAGATATGACAAAACTTTAAGGATAATAGGTATGTTCTGTATCTTAACTATGGTGGTGGTTTAATAGGTATATACATGTGTCAAAATTTATCAAACTGTACACTTTAAATATGTGCAGTTCACTGTATCTCAATTATACCTCGCAAAATCTCTTTAATAAGCAATATCACCTTTTCCTTTCAGCTCTAAAACAAAAAGAGTGTATTTTCTTTCCTTTCCACCCTTGATAGTATTACTCTCAAAACATTACAGAACTAAAAAAATTACCCCATATTTTCTGCATCTTCAAAAGTGAACCCTTAGAATTTCAATGGTAGGCACAGATGCTAAGGTTGCCAAGATACAAATATATTGACAAGAATATTTTCCCCAACCACCTACTTCCATAACCCTATTACTAACAGAAGTTTTGCCACTGCTATTTCCCTTTACAGGGGGATACATATGCTCCAATTATATCTTTATTTTGCATCATTATGACCCAAAGACACCCTTAGAAAAAATATTGCCACTATCTCCAACGTGCTTTTTTTGCTGTCCTATCTTCCAGTTTTCCTTGGTAAGTTATGCCATCCATACTTCTATTTAGTTTCATTTCATTTTCTCACATCTACCAGGTTTTTATTTTTAATTTTTTAAAGACATGTTTAGGAATAAGAAAAGCACTTCTACACACCTCAAGAACTGGTCCGGCTCCAAGAATAATTTGTTCCACTCCACTGGCAAATCCTTTCTGACTGAGAGCAGTAAGGTGGTGAATAAGAAAGTTTGTGCTTTGAGTCTTCCCAGAACCACTCTCTCCCGAAATCACAATGCACTGATTCTTTTTGCGCTGAAGCATGGTATGATAAGCTACATCAGCCACAGCATAAATGTGGGGCTCAAGTTTTCCCAACTGGTGGTTATCATACATTTTTACATATTTGGGGTTATAAATAGGAAGAAACTTGAATGGGTTAATAACTATTAGGATACTGCCAACATAGGTATAAATTTTTTCATGCTTAAAGCGATTTCGTAGGTTTTCTAAGAGAGTTTTCTCATTCAAATCAGGTAAGCTACATAAATCATCAAAGTCTTTCTGTTGAGGCTGTGGAAGAAAACCCCGTTCCATCATCCTGCGACGTTCTTCTGTTACCCGTAGCCATGACTGAAGACTACCATAATGGATTGATCCATCAAGGTTTTTTTCTCTCAAAAGAAAGCGGTAGTCCTCTCCACTTAGGCGATTTTCCAGAGCCATTCGAGGCCACAGCATCATTCGTTGAACTGGACAGTCTGTTGGATTGAGTATCCATTCTTCTCCACCAAATTCCTTTACCTCTGCTAGAACGTAACATTTTGTTTTGTCAAGATGAAGCCTGTTTATAAGAGAGTCGATCACCTCAGCAGCTGTGGAGTTTTTTCTGGCAGGAATTGGACAGTAGATTGTCCCTTCTGAAATTGTCCCAGGATATATATGTAATGTATGTTCATTATCCTCAAAGCGTCGTCTTCCTCCATCATTTATATTCATATTGAATCCTGTCCCATCAGCATGGATAGTACATGTTCAAGATTGTGAAAACCATTTTTGTGGCGAAAGAACTGTAACATAAAAGATGTGAAACATTTAGAAGTCATATTACACAATCATTGCTTTCTGATGCTTAAGAAAGAAAGGCTTAACAATCATGTTGATTACATTTTTAGAACATAATATCCTAACTCTTAGTATAGAAAGTCTTTTTTTTTTTTTAATCTAATTGGCTTGCCCAGCCCGTGTGGCCCAGTGGTTGAGTGTCATCGATCTATGAACCAGAAGGTCACGGTTCAATTCCCAGTCAGAGCACATGCCCAGGTTACAAGCTCAGTCCCCAATGAGGAGCACGCAGTAAGCAGCTCATCAATGATTCTCGCTCATCATTCATGTTTCTAACTCTTTCTCGCTCTCCCTTTCTCTCTGAAATCAATTGATTCATGAATTGGGCAGCATCCCATCTAGAACTAGAAAGGTGCTCAGGAGGAACAGTCTTGAAAATGATCTCATTGAGACCGCATATTACATTTTATTGTCTAAATGAAGACTCTTTCTAAAGCAGCAACTTGCCAAAAATTGTTTCAATGTTTTATTATATTAATAAATCAAAATCCAAGGAGTACAAAATAAAAATTACTTTGTCTTTTACTATCTCAAATGTTTGTAAGGTACCCAAGATTAGAATTAGGCCCTTTCTTTATATCTGAAGAGCCTCTCTGAATACTATGATGGACAAAATAATTACACAAATCTAATCACCCTGCACTGAAAAGCTCTTATGAATAAAGCAAAAACAAGAAAAAAAATGCCATTGATGGAGCAAAAATTTTGTGAAATAGAAAACAGTAAGATGAGATCAGAGAGAAAGTAAACTATTTTAATTTAATTAATAATTAGATAAGAAAAACCTGCTAAAGAATAGACATATTTAAGAACTTATATACTCTTGAGGAGAAGGGGCAACAAAAAGATCGTGCCCTTGCCCTGGCCGGTGTTGGTCATCGGTTAGAGGGTCAGCTCACACACCAAAGGGCCACAGGTTCAATTCCCCGTCAGGGCACATACCTGGTTGGGACACGTGCGGAGGCAACCAATCGATGTGCCTCTTTCACCTCCATGTTTTTCTTTGCCTCCCCCCAGTTGTCCATCCCTGGGCCTATCTTAATTACTATAGCTCTCTAAGTTTTGATATCTGGAAAGCATATCACCTCTATTTGTTCTTCTTTAAAGTTACTTTCACTATTTACTCTGCCATAAGAATTTTAAGAGCCACATATCAACTAACATAAAATAACCTTTTGGCAGTTTGATACTGTATTGATTTTATAGATTAATATTGGAAAAAACTGGCATCCTATTGACTTCCCATTCATGAACACCATGTTATTTTTTTTAAATTATGCTATTTTTCACTTCTAAGGTTTCTGTCATTTTCATATCCACCTGATCTTTTCTCTCCCTCTTTAAATTTCATAATTATTTTCATTTAAGGGATATTAATTGTTCACTTATCTCCTTGAAAGTCCTAAATATATAATTTTATATTTTCCAAACTAAAACTTTAATGTCATCCACTGTAAACTGCTCTTCTGATGATTTTTTTTTAATTTCTTTATTGATTAAGGTGTCACATATTTGTCCTCATCCCCCCATTCCCATCCCACACCCCTCCCCATGGATGCCCCAACCCCCTGTTGAACTTAACCATTGGATAGGCTCATATGCATGCACACAAGTCCTTTGGTTGATCTCTCCCCCCTCCCCCCACCCTCCCCTATCCTCCCTCTGAGGCCCGATAGTCCGATCGATGCCTCCTTGTTTCTGGTTCTGTTCTTGTTCCTCAGTCTATGTTGTTCATCATTTCCCCTAGATGAGCGAGACCATATGTCACCAGATATATACTTATAAGAAGTGAATGTGAGACGAGCAATAATAGTTATGCTGACAGGCAAATGAATCAGTCTGTAGTGAGTTTCTTTCTGAACCAACAGTTCTTTTGAGACCCAATTTCAATGTCCACCAGTTCCTTATGTGTACATGTCAGCACTGACCCCTCAGCTCTGGATGGTGGACAAATGGTGGTAACGGAGGTCCGACTCCCTCTGGTTTGGTCTCGGCCGGACCCAGGGGCACGGCTTCACCCGGACTAAGGGGCACGTGGCCTCACCCAGACCCAAGGGGCGCGTGGCCTCACCCGGATGGATCCAGGGGCACACGGCCTCACCCGGACCCAGGATCCGGCTTCACCCGTACCCAGGGGCTCAAGGCCTCACCCGGACCCAGGGGCGCGTGGCCTCACCCGGGCCCAGGGACCCAGCCTCACCCAGGTCCAGGGGCGCGAGGCCTCACCCGGACCCAGGGGCACGTGGCCTCTCCCAGACCCAGGGGCGCGTGGCCTCACCCGGACCTAAGTGCATGAGGCCTCACCCAGATCCAGGGACACATGGCCTCACCCGGACCCGGGGGCGCGTGGCCTCTCCCAGACCCAGGGGCACGTGGCCTCACCTGGACCTAGGTGCGCGGGACCTAGGTGCGCGAGGCCTCACCCGGACCCGGGACCCAGCCTCACCCGGATCCAGGGACACGTGGCCTCACCCGGACCTAGGTGCGCGAGGCCTCACCCGGATCCAGGGACACACGGCCTCACCCAGACCCAGGGGCGCGTGGCCTCTCCCAGACCCAGGGGCGCGTGGCCTCACCCGGACCCGGGACCCAGCCTCACCCGGATCCAGGGACACATGGCCTCACCTGGACCCGGGGGCGCGTGGCCTCTCCCAGACCCAGGGGCGCGTGGCCTCACCCAGACCTAGGTGCGCGAGGCCTCACCCGGATCCAGGGACACATGGCCTCACCCGAACCCAGGGGCGCGTGGCCTCTCCCAGACCAAGGGGCGCGTGGCCTCACCCGGACCCGGGACCCAGCCTCACCCGGATCCAGGGACACATAGCCTCACCCGGACCTAGGTGCGCGAGCTCTTCTGATGATTGATTTTATTTTGTATCTTTCTCAGCATTAGATGGCTTAATTTGTTTGAGAATTCAGCTTTATAGTCATATTTTTTGATACAAGATTTCTTTTGATCTTTCATACATACATTTACTGAGAACCTACTATTTACTACTTTTTAAAAACATAACTGCAATACCACTAATTGCACCTTTAAAATTAACAATTTTCTAAATTTTTTAAAATATTTTTAATTGTTTTTAGAGAGAGAGAAAGGGAGAGGGAAAGAGAGAAACATCAATTGGCTACCTCTTGCACACCCCCTACTAGGGATCAAGCCTGCAACCCAGGCATGTGCCCTGACTGGGAATCGAATCTGTGACCTCTTGGTACATGGGACGACACTCAACAAATTGAGCAACACCAGTCAGGCTAAAAATTAACAGTTTTTAATATTACTATTTTTTACTTCCCCAGTGTTCAATTTCCCCATTTACCTCATAAATATTTTTCTTACAGTCTATTCAAATCAGGAGAGTTGTCCTGAAGTAACAGTATGGACATGCTATGAGCTGGCAGGTTCCTAGTTGTAAAGCTATGTTTGCATTCTCCTGAATCTATGGTTTCATATAAACTGTGGCCTCTGGCACCAGTCAAAAGCAAAGCTACTCCTTCCAGTCAAGCAAGCTGTACCTTGCACAACCAGGAGATGCACTGCAAAACGGTAGTCTGATCTCTAAAGGTATACAATATGGCAGTCCCAGAACTAAACTCAGAAATATCTCTTTCAACAGAGGAACCCTACCTATCCTGGCCCATGTTTTCCAACAATGAGACCAACTGTAATATCTCTTCCCCATTTACAACAAAGAAGCCAAACCTCTAGGCTCCCAGCAATAGCCTCACTCACTGCTTTGTGTTCTATTCCCTTTCTGAAACATAAAAATGTTTTTCCTTTTTTTGAGCCCCACTTACTAGTATGTCCATTTGATTTTCTCTTCTTATTACTTTATCAGTCACTGCTTTGTGTCCTGGGGTGGGGGGGTGGGGGAAAGGGTTGCCTCAAAATATCATCACAAATACATCTTGACAGCAAGCCATGAGCGTTTATCAGAATCATCTGGGAAACATTTTTAAAATATACATTTCTAGGCCCAATAATGTTTCTGAGGTTGGGAAATCTAGGCAATTCTGTTGTTGCTGGTCCAGAGTATAGCATTTAGGAATCAATGGTCTGCATTTCCACTCTCCACTCCCTTACCACTCTTCCCACATAGCAAGTTACTGCCAATGTTCTTTGAAAATGTCACCAATTACCATAAAGTTGCCTAATCCAAAAGCCTCTTCTCAATTCTCATCCTAACACACCACACTGAAGTGGCCATCTTATTCTTGAAACTGCAATCACATGACAATTATTTTTCTTGCAATATTCTAATAGGCTCACTCTTTCTGAATCACTCTTACAACTCCTTTTCCTCACTTTAAAAATAAAAATATTCTCTCAGTTTCTGGTCTCAACCCAGTGCTCTTTTACCTGGATAATTTAACCTAGTTCTTTAAACTAGAGGGGACCGGTGCATGAAATTCGTACACTCAGGAGGGTGCCTGAGCCCAGCCCGCACCCTCTTGCAGTCCAGAAGCACATCCATAGGGCTGCCACAGAGGTGCCCCGCTGTGCAAGCCAGCCATGAGCCCAGCTTCTGGCTGAGTGGCACTTTCCCGTGGGAACACATTGACCACCAGGGGGCACCTCCTGCATTGAGCATCCGCCCCCTGCTGGCCAGTGTGCGTCATAGCGATCAGTCATTCTGCTGTTCAGTCGATTTGCATATTAGCCTTTTATTATATAAGACTAGAGGACTGGTGCACAAAATTCGTGCACTGGAGGGGGTCCCTCAGCCAAGCCTGCCCCCTCTCACAGTCCGGGAGCCCTCAGGGGATATCCTACTGACGGCTGCCACAGTCTGGCCTCCCTCTACAGGAGGCAACAGGGCTGATTAGGGAAGGCACCAGCCCCATCACCCCACTGCTGCTGCCACTGCCAGCTACCACAGCCGCCAAGGTGTTTTCATCAACACGGACTCCAGTCCCTTCACCATGAAAAACTGACAACTTTCTTATTTTCAAGATGTCCCTTTCATAGGATATGACATTTCTTTCTTTCTTTTTTTTTTATCCTCACCTGAGGATATTTTTTCAATTGATTTTTAGACAGCATGGAAGAGAGAGGGAAAGACAGAGAAAAACATCAATGTGAGAGGGACACTTCAACTGATTGCCTCCTGCATGAGCCCTGACCTGGGCCCCAGCCAGGGAGGACCCTGCAACCTAGGTACATGCCCTTGATCAGAATCAAACCCGGACCCTGTGATCCTCAGGCCAAAGCTCTATCCACTGAGCCAAACCAGCTAGCGCAGGATATGATATTTCTTAGCCCCTCCAGCAGCGGACCTTCATTTTTTCCTCCAGGAGTGAGGTGGAAAAACCCTAGACCACCTTCTTGGATTCTTATTACCCCAGTTACCAAGAACACTGTGAGTGGCATACAGGGAGCTTAGGCAATGAGCAGTCAGAAAAGGTATTTCCTCTGCAGCTCACACGCAGAGGCAGGATTGCGGGCGCGCCGCCGTGTGTCCGCTTGGGGCCTGCTCCAGCAGTGCCATGGGAGCTGGGGCAGGCCCCTGTGTGTGTGTCCACTCCAGGCCTGCGCCATTTGTGGCTTGCCTCACCGCACACGCAGTCCCCTCCCGCCTATCTGCGCACATAGCCACCTCCTGAGCCAGTCGTGACTGTTACGGTGTCCTAGCTAATTTGCATATTACTTCTTTATACACATACACACACACTCTTACACACACAGTTGCCTATTATTTATGGACTAGAGGCCCGGTGCACAAAATTCATGCACGGGGGGGGGAGGGGGAGGCAGTGTCCCTCAGCCCAGCCTGCACCCTCTCCAATCTGGGACCCCTCGAGGGATGTCCGACGAAATGGGCCGTCGGACATCCCTCTCAAAATCCAGGACTGCTGGCTCCCAACTGCTCACCTGCCTGTCTGACTGATTGCCCCTAACCGCTTCGGCCTGCCAGCCTGATCACCCCCTAACCACTCCCCTGCCAGCCTGATTGATGCCTAACTGCTCCTCTGCCAGCCTGTTTGCCCCTAACTGCCCTCCCCTTCCAGCCTGGTCACCCCTAACTGCCCTTCCCTGCAGGCCTGGTCCCCCTCAACTGCTCTCCCCTGCAGGCCTAGGTTCCCCCCAACTGCCCTTCCCTGCAGGCCCGGTCACCCCCAACTTCCCTCCTCTGCCGGCCTGGTCACCCCTAACTGCCCTCCCCTGCAGGCTTGATCGTCCCCAACTGCCCTCCCTTGCAGGCCTGGTCCCTCCCAACTGCCCTTCCCTGCTGGCCATCTTGTGGTGACCATCTTGTGTCCACATGGGGGCATCCATCTTTGACCACATGGGGGCAGCCATCCTGTGTGTTGGAGTGATGGTCAATTTGCATATTACTCTTTTATTAGATAGGATTTTTGTGCTACAATGGCAGAACTGGTGATGAAAAGTGGATTTACTATGAGACTCCCAAACGCAAAAAATTATGGGTTGATCCAGGTCAACCGTCAACATCAACTGCAAGGTCAAATCGCTTCGGAAAGAAGACAATGCTATGCGTTTGGAGGGATTGGGAAGGTGTAGTGTATTATGAGCTTCTAAAACCAGGTGAAACCATTAATACTGATCGCTACCGACAACAAATCATCAATTTGAACCACACTTTGATCATGAAACTATCAGAATGGGCCAGAAGACGCAGCAAAGTAATTTTGCTTCATGATAACACACCATCACACACTTCAAAACCAGTTAAAGACACGTTAAAAGATCCTGCCTGGGAAGTATTAACCCACCCGCTGTATTCACCAGACCTTGCTCCTTCAGATTACCACTTGTTCTGATCGATGGCACACGCACTTTCTGAGCAGCAATTCAAAACATAAGAAGAAGTGGAAAATTGGGTCTCTGAATGGTTTGCCTCAAAACAAGAAAAGTTCTATTGGGACGGTATCTACAAATTACCTGAAAGATGGGGGAAATGTGTAGCTAGCAATGGACATTATTTTGAATAAAGAACTTTTGATGTTTCTCTTGAAATCATCATGTTTTCTTTGATTACAAAATCCACCATTATTAACCGGTACACCTAGTATACCTTCTTCTGGTGAAAGTGCTATGTTTTTCTTTGAAGAACTACCTTGTCATCTGACACAGTTTAAATGGGTCAAACTCATTCCCTAGTTAAGGTAGAGGGGTGGTTATTAATTATGATGCAGGCTCAGTCAGTTTATTCCATTCACTCTAGTGATGATGGTGGCAGTTCACTATACTGAAACATGGCTGCAACTATTAAAAAAGAAATGCTGTTTTCCACTAGGGTGCTAATCTAGAAAGATGTACATTACTACCCCGCTTATCTACAGTTTCACTTTCTGTATTTTTAATTATCACAGTTAACTACTGTCCAAAACTATTAAATGGAAAATTCCAGAAGTAAATAAGTTCGTAAGTTTTAAATTGTGTGCCATTCTGAGTAGTGTGATGAAAGTTTACACTATCTCGCTCTGTCTGCCCCGGGGTCATGAGTCATCCCTTTGTCCAGTGTATCCCTCTATATAAGCTACTCAACAATCAGTAACTTAGTAGCTCACCATGGCTCGATTATCCAGGATCACCCAATGATCCTTTTTCTGCCATAAGATCAATAGTAGCCTAACAGTATATCACAATGCTTATGCCATTCACCTAACTTCATCTCATCATGTAGGCATTGTATCATCTCACATCATCATAAGGAGGGTGAGTATAATACAATGATTTTGAGAGCAAAAGAGAGACCACATTCAAATAACTTTTATTACAGTAATTTTTAATATGTTTTTATTGATTTCAGAGAGAGGAAGGGAGAGGGAGAGGTAGAAACATCCTATCTAAAAAAAAAGAGCAATATGCAAATTGACCATCACTCCAAGACACAATATGGCCGCCCCCATGTGGTCAAAGATGGCTGCCCCCATGTGGACACAAGATGGCAACCACAAGATGGCCTGCAGGGGAGGGCAGTTGTGGGCAGTTAGGAGTGACCAGGCCAGCAGAGGAGGGCAGTTGGGGGAGACCAGGCCAGCAAGGGAGGGCAGTTGGGGGGACCAGGCCTGCAGGGGAGGGAAGTTTGGGGGGACCAGGCCTGCAGGGGAGGGCAGTTGGGGGGGACTAGGCCTGCAGCAAAGGACAGTTGGAAGGACCAGGCCTGCAGGGGATGGCAGTTGGGGGGGGGGGGGGACCAGGCCTGCAGTGGGGGGCACTTGGGGGGTACTAGGACTGCAGGAGAGGGCAGTTGGGGGGGACCCAAGCCTGCAGGGGAGGCAGTTGGGGGGGACCAGGCCTGCAAGGGAGGGCAGTTGTGGGCGATCAGGCCAGCAGGGAGGGCAGTTAAGGGTGACCGGGCAGGCAGAGGAGGGCAGTTGGGGGAGACCAGGTCAGCAGGGGAGGGCAGTTGGTGGGGACCAGGCCTGCAGGGAAGGTCAGTTGGGGGAGGGCAGGCCTTCAGAGGAGGGCAGTTGGGGGCGACCAGGCCGGCAGGGGAGGACAGTTAGGGGTAACCAGGCCTGCAGGGGAGGGCAGTTAGGGGTGACCAGGACTGCAGGGGAGGGCAGTTAGGGGCAATCGGGCCAGCCGGGGAGCAGTTAGGCGTCGATCAGGCTGGCAAGGGAGTGGTTAGGGGGTGATTAGGCTGGAAGGCAGAAGCGGTTAGGGGCAATCAGGCAAAGGCAGGCGAGCGGTTGGGAGCCAGCAGTCCTGGATTGAGAAAGGGATGTCCTAAACGGGCGGTCGGACATCCCTCAAGGGGTCCCAGATTGGAGATGTTGCAGGCTGGGCTGAGGGACACCCCCCACACCCATGCACGAATTTTGTGCACCGGGCCTCTAGTCTATATATATAAAAGGCAATATGCAAAGTGTCCCCTCGGGAGTTCAACCAGGAGACTGGAAGTTCGATCGCTCACTATGACATGGGCTGACCACCAGGGGGCAGCGCGGAACAAAAGGAGGCCCCAGCCAGCAGCCAAAAGGCCCCAATCGGCCCTGATCACCAGCCAGGCCTAGGGATCCTACCTGTGCCCAAATTTCATGCACCAAACCTCTAGTCAATGATGAAAGAGAATCATCGACTGGCTGCCTGTACACCCCTACAGGGGATCAAGCCCACAATCCGGGCATGTGCCCTGACCAGGAATCAAAACGTGACCTCCTGGTTCATGGGTCAACACTCAACCATTGAGCCACACTGGCCAGACTATTTCAGTATTTTTTATAATTTTTCTATTTTATTATTAGTTATTATTGTTAATCTCTTACTGAGCCTAAGTTATAAATTAAAATTTATCATATTTAAGGGATAAAACGTAGTATATACAGGGTTAAGTACTACCCATGGTTTCAGGCATTCACGGGGATCTAGGAACATATGCCCCATGGATAAGGGGCAACTATGGTAAACCTAGAGCTGTTGGCAGCCATCACTAAATGCTTAAAAAAAAAAAAAAAGCTTCTCTGTAGGAAAAGAGAATGAACTAACACACATTCTGTTTGGGCCACTGAATCCAGCTGTGAATCAAATAAACTCAACCACTGAACTTTCTTGTTAAGTGTGCCAATCAATTCCCTTTTATGCACTAAGCCACTGTGAATTGGTTTTCTGTCCTCCGCAATCAAAAGAACCCACTACAATAAATAACATCTCAGTGCAATACCCTTTGAGAATATAGGTATTCTTTGTTATCCAAATCCTTGATATCTAAAAATATCTCTAAACTAAGGAACCAAATATATTTAAATAAACTTTTGGATACTCCCTTCACTATCATGCTACTTGCGATCCAAACCTGAGAAACCAAACAGATTCAAATAAGGCAGTACTCCCCTGACATCCAATTCACATTTCGAATTGAAGAATTAAACAAGAGTTAAATAAATGGTGAAGGATACTTGTAATGCCAATCTTGAAGAAATATGGCAAGGAATATACAACATAATTCCAAATGACAACCAACAAAATATAAAATTGTATTTAAAGGTATACATATGTAAAAATGGACAGAAATGTTAGGCTTCTGGGAAATCTTCAAAATGTCCTTTTATACTTGTCACCAAAAGTAAGCTTGAAGTGCATTACCACATTTGAGTTTCACAGCAATTCTCTAAGTCAGGGAACAAAACCTTTCAAGTCAGAAAATTAAGGCTTAAAGAGGAAAGAAATAGGAGAAAACAAGATGGTGTCATAGGTAAACACCTGAACTTGCTGCCTCGCACAACCACTTCAAAACTACACGGACATCATCCAGAACCACAGGAAGGCTGGCTGAGTGGAAATTCTACAACTAGAAGGAAAGAGAAAAGCACACTGAGACTCAGAGGAGGTGCGGAACTGTAGAGGTACGGAGGCGCGCACACACGCGAGACTCTGGGGACCCAGATTCATACGGGGAGAAACTGGACTGTCTGGCATCAGGCAGGAACACGAGGGCGGCTTTCTCTCAGAGGTGTTTGCAGCGATTACCACAGGACACTGAGACCCAGGGGCCTCTGAGGGCAGGGCCGAGGTTCAGCCATAGCTGTTTGCTCCACCCTGTTGGTGCCCTGAGACCTCATCCCACCCAAGCTGTGCGCAGAGGCTTTTGCATATGAATGGCCTGGACCTTTGCCATCTAAAATTACCTAACAAACTGCAGCTGGGTCAGAAAACGCCAGAACTTCCAAAAGAAGGCCCAAGGCCACACAGTAGCTTGCATTGCTTCAAGCTGGGCCTCATCTGGGCACCTCCAAACCCCAAACAAACAAGAGGAATCTGCAGATCTCCGTAGCTCCTGCTGGGTGGCCTCAGGCAGAGGCTAAATTTGCACCTCCTTGGAGATCCAAGAGCCAGTGTACCCAGTGGTCAGAGTGGGACCATCCAGATTACAACTCCTCAGATCCATAAGGGACACACTCAGGGGGCAGACTCAGTGAGCACCAAAGCCTCACTGAAGCAAGTCTTGCTTCATAAGGGTGTCTCCAGCACAGAAGTTCTCCCATCATAGACACAGCTGATCCTCACAGCCAATTGGCCTGGAGGTCAATTCCTCCCAGTGATACCAACAACAATCAAGGCTTAACTACAACAAGACTGTGCACACAGGCCACAAAGGGGTGCACCAAGAGTTTCCACCTCAGGTAACTGGGGAGGCTGAGCCACTGGGCCCTATAGGACACCTAGCACACAAAGCCACTCTATCAACACAGGGAAGCAGCCAAAATGCGGAGACAAAGAAACAGGTCACAAATGACAGAAATGGAGGAAAGCCAACTACTGGATATAGAGTTCAAAACCACAGCTATAAGGTTACTCAAGAATCTTCTAGAAACTGCCGATAAATTTAATGAGACCCTCAAGGATATGAAAAAGGACCAACTAGAAATTAAGCATACACTGACTGAAATAAAGAATAATATACGGAGATCCAACAGCAGACTTGAGGGTTGCAAGAATCAAGTCAAAGATTTGAAATACAAAGAAGCAAAAAACACTCAACCAGAAGAGGAAAAAGAAAAAAGAATCCAAAAATATGAAGACAGTGTAGGAGCCTCTGGGACAACTTCAAGCGTACCAACATCAGAATTATGGGGGTAGCAGAAGAAGAGAGAAAGCAAGATATTGAAAACCTATTTGAAGAAATAATGACAGAAAACATCCCCTACCCGGTGAAAGAAAGAGACTTACAAGTACAGAAAACGCAGAGAACCCCAAACAAAAGGAATCCTAAGAGGACCACACCATAATTAAAATGACAAGAGAAAAAGACAAAGAGAGAATCTTACAAGCAGCAAGAGAAAAAAGTTAGTTACCTACAAGGGAGCACCCATATGACTGTCAGCTGATTTCTCAACAGAAACTATGCAGGCCAGAAGGGAGTGGCAAGAAATACTCAAAGTGATGAATAGCAAGAACCTACAACCAAGATTACTCTACCCAGCAAAGCTATCATTCAGAATCGAAGGTCAGATAAAGAGCTTCACAGATAAGAAAAAGCTAAAGGAGTTCATCACCACCAAACCAGTATTATATGAAATGCTGAAAGGTACTCTTTAAGAAGAGGAAGAAGAAGAAAAAGGTAAAGATAAAAATTATGAACAACAAATACATATCTAACAACAAGTGAATCTAAAAATCAAGTGAATAAAAAATCTGATGAACAGAATAAACTGGTGAATATAATAGAATCAGGGGCATAGAAAGGGAATGGACTGACAATTCTCAGGAGGAAAGGGGTGTGGGAGGTGTGGGAAGAGACTGGACAAAAATCGTACACCTATGGATGAGGACAGTTGGGGGGTGTTTAAGGGCAGAGGATGGAGTGGGAGCTATGTGGGGCAAAAAGAGGAACAACTGTAATAATCTGAACAATAAAGATTTATTTTTTTATAAAAGAGGAAAGAAATATATGGACTTTATGGTGGCATTTCAAATCACTAGGGAAAAGGAGATTATTCAATAATAATGTGGAGATAAATGTGGAAATAAAATTATACAAAGAATTAGCACATTACTGGTACTTCTACAGCAATGAAACATTGCTGCATCTTTTATAAAAAAATTAATATTCTTTTTATTCTCTATAACAAAGTAGTTATTTCAAAAGTATATCCTAACAGAGAAAAACAATGTGGTAGACAGTTGCTGTGGTCAGAAGGGTGTGGTTCAGAATAGGCCAGCTTATGATGGTATTTACTGGACTAAGTTAGAAGAGACTAATTATAGAGGGAAACTATGGTGAAGAAAGAAAAAAAAAGTTAGAAATTACAGTTTCCTTTAAATTACAAGTTCAGTTAAAAATATGAAACAACTAAAGATTTTTAATGCAGTTTTGTATGTATCTGTGTGCTAATAAAATTTCATTTTCAAAAATTATATACTGTTGCTTTTACTTTTTTATCAAATTCTTAAGGTTATTTTCCAACAACAAAAAAGGGTATCCTTTTTCTTTATACTTGCTTTATCATAGGAATCTATAGATGAATGTTAGTAAACAGAATCATACATTATCATTCAGTAACAAGAGAAGTAGAAGGATAGAATCAGGCAAATACTAGTACATGTCTGAAAAATAAAAATCTAGCTTCACTAAAGGGAAAAAAATAACTTAAGCCCTGGTCAGTGTGGCTCTGTGCTTAGACTGTCGGCCTGCACAGTGAAGGGTCACAGGTTTGATTCCCAGTCAAGGGCACATACCCGAGTTGCAGGTTCATTCTCCGGCCCAGGTCAGGGCGTGCATGCATGTGTGCGTGTGTGCATGCAGGAAGCTACTAATTGATGTGTCTCTCTCATATCAATGTTTCTCTTCCCCCACCCCTTTCTTCCATTTTATCTAAAAGGGATAGAAAAATATCCACAGGCGAGGATTTTTTAAAAATCACTCAAAGCAAAGGCCTCACCAGTACATATTAAAAGGAGAACATTCTATTATTACCAAGGCAAGGTCCAATTGTGGAAAACAACAGTGATTTGAGTGCAGCTGTAAATTTCATGGGGAGAGAATTATTAAACACTTTGAACTTATTTTAGAAAAACAACTCTGGGAAAGTGGCATACATGTTTCTTCATTATTTCAGTAGTTACAATTCAAATGTTCTACAAATAAACAGTTATTACCATAATGATGTGTAATCACATATAAAAATATATATGCAACTTACTTACATATGTAAACATATTTTTAAACTCTACAAACTGTTTCTTAATGATTTTTTTTTCAGTACTCTCCAAATACTCTTACAAACCCATTTCCTCCTTTCCTATTCACATACCTGGACTATATTTCCCAAACTTCCTTGCAGTTAGTTACATATGGCCATGTGACCAAATCTTAAGCCAATAGTATGTGGGCAGGGGTGATGAACATTCCCTTCAGGCTGATCAAATAAAATTCTCATTCTGCTGGAAAAAATGGGAGAGGATTCAGGGAAAAGCTCTAAGGTCCTAAGGCCCTGGTCGGCAAACTGCAGCTCGCGAGCCACATGCGGCTCTTTGGCCCCTTGAGTGTGGCTCTTCCACAAGATACCACGGCCTGGGCGAGTCTATTTTGAAGAAGTGACGTTAGAAGTTTAAGTTTAAAAAATTTGGCTCTCAAAAGAAATTTCAATCGTTGTACTGTTGATATTTGGCTCTGTTGACTAATGAGTTTGCCGACCACTGTCCTAAGGGATACAGAGCCACTAGGTGGAAGGAATCTGGGCCCAAAATGACTACATGGAGAAGAGTGCCCACCATCACCTCTCCTCCATTCATTTTACTACACTGGACTGTGATGTAAGTAAGAAATAAAGTCTTACTGAGCACAGCCATTGATACTTAGCTGTTGAGTTGTAACTAAACTAAGCAGTTACCCTGACTAATGCAATACTATAAGAATTTTCCCATCCTTTCCCCTGTAGAAGTTCTGTAAGGAAATTCCTCTTATATTTAGTCCATCAGTAAATAATATTGAACTACCTTTAAAATATATGCTGAATCTATTTTTTTTAATATTCCCATCTATACCACCATTCTCTCATCTGAATTAGTGAAAGATATGCTTGCTTTTATTATTGCTCCACCATAGTCTGTTATTTATACAAAACACACAGGCTTTTTAAAGGTAAATCAGATCATATCACTCTCTCTCCTACTCACAAACCCTCAGTGGCTCTCCCATAACACAAATAAAACTGAAACCTCTTACTGTGGCCTAACCTCATCTTCCCCTCACTCCACTCCATTCCATCCTCAATGGTCTTTTATCTGTATTTAAGTTTTTCCCTGCTTCAGGACCTTTACTCTCTTTCATATCACCGAGGTCTCTGCTCAGCTGCCAACTGCTCCCAGAGGCTTTTCTTTACTACCCTACCTAAAATAATCCTCTTGCCCTAGCCAGTTTGGCTCAGTGGATAGAGCATCGGCCTGCAAACTAAAGGGCCCCGGGTTCGATTCTGGTCAAGGGCACATGCCTAGGTTGCAGGCTTGATCCTCAGTAGGGGGCGTGCAGGAGGCAGCTGATCAATGATTCTCTCTCATCACTGATGTTTCTATCTCTCTCTCCCTCTCCCTTCCTCTCTGAAATCAACAAAAATATATTTTAAAAATATCTATATCTATAAAAGCCTAATATGCTAAGTGTCCGACCAATCATTCAACCGCTCGACCAGTAGCTATGTCGTGCACTGACCACCAAGGGGCAGACGCTCCAACTGGTAAGTTAGCTTGCTGCTGGGGTCCGGCCGATCAGGACTGGGAGAGACGCACCGGACACACCCTGGAGCCCTCCTGCGGTCCCTCCCTGGCCAGCCAACCTCCTGCAGTCCCTCCCCGCTGGACCAGCCCCAATTGGCCTTGATGGGGACTGGGCGAGACAGCCCCAATTGGCCCCAATCAGAACTGGGCGAGATGGCCCCAATTGGCCCCAATCAGAACTGGGCGAGAGGGGCCGGACACGCCCTGGTGCCCTCCTGTGGTCCTTCCCTGGCCTCTAAAATATTTCTTCTAATTAATTTCCTTTCAATGTGCATGAATTCATACACCAGGCCTCTTGTATAATAATAAAAAATAATAATAATCCTCTTTCACCACTCTATTCTCCTTATCCTAATTTTTCTTTACTCAAAAAACTTGATGCTCTACCTAAAATGGTATCTGTTTGCTTTTGTTTGTTTGTTTTTGTTAATCCTCACCCGAGGATATTTTCCCATTGATTTTTAGAGAGACTGGGAGGGAGACAGAGAGAGAAACATCAATATGAGAGAGAGACACATCGATTGGTTGCCTCTTGCATGTGTCCTGGACCAGGGCCAGAGATCAAGCCTGCAACCTAGGTACATGCCCTTGACCATAATAGAACCTGGGACTCTTCAGTTCAAGGGCTCTAGCCACTGAGCCAAACTGGTGAGGGCTGTTTGTTTTTTGTTTATTCTCTGACTTCCCCACTAAAGGGTAAAAGACTTGTCTTTTTCATCAGAGGTATCCACAGCAGTTTATCCTTTTCCTACTGCCTTCCCTATCTATTTCCATTATTTCACTTCCTAAGAGCTATTTTCAACAATAATTTGATAATGTCTGGCTTTAAAAATGAGCAAGTAATGAAAGTCCTTTCTATAGAAGTAGTTAATGTTACTGATACATTTACGCATGCCAAGCAATATATATGGAAGAGTGGCTCTTAAGAAAAGAGGTTATCTAAATGGCCAATAGGACATGAAAAAGAACTCAACATATGTTGTAGATTATTCAAATATATTCACTACCTACCTTCATGTCTGTTGGAGAAGTATACCTTTCCATGCATTGAATTTGGGCTGAGCCACATGACTTAGTTTGGAGATTGGGAGGTTAACAGATATGATATAAACAAGGTCTTGAAATATGCTTGGTCAGCTAGGTATGCCTTCTTGCACTTGTGTCACTGCCATGAGAACATGCCTCACCTAGCTTACTAGTCCCAGTAGACAGATGAGATATATAGAGCAGAGTTGTCCCAGCTGACCCACAAAATGATGACCAACAAATAAATACTATTGCACATCACTGGCAATTTTCAGGTTGTTTATTAAGCAGTAATAGTTGACTAATACAAAATCATTAGTCATCAGAGAAATGCAAATCAAAATCATGAAAACCTGGCTGGTGTTGCTCAGTAGTTGAGGGTCAACCCATGAACCAGGAGGTCACGGTTTGATTCAGGTCAGGGCACATGCCCAGGTTGCAGGCATGATCCCCAGTGGCGGGAGGGGGGAGGAGGTGCAGCAGGCAGCTGAATGATGATTCTCTCTCATCATTGTTGATTTTCTCTCTCCCTCTCCTTTCCTCTCTGGAATCAATAAATATATATTTACTTTTAAAATCATGATATCCTACCAGATCTCCATTAAAATGGCTTATGCCCACTAAAAGATATGTGCAAGAATGTACATTATCATGTCATTCATAAAATAATAGCCAAAAACCAGAAAACAATCAAAATGTACATCAACAATAAAATTAATAAATGGAATATAATAATAGGGCATTAAAAAAAGCCAAACTGATATATTAAAAATGGCGGCAGAGTAAATAGATGCTACACAGACACGCTCCCAGGACCAAAGTGGAAATAAAACTAAAATGCAGAAAATCCCCCTGAAAAATCAACTGAAGACTAGCTGGAGAGAACCCTGATAACCAAGGATGGAAAGTGGAGACCGCATAAAAACTGATAGGAAGTGTGGAGGCACAAAAGGGCTGGCCCGGCTCCCACAGATGGCAGCTAAAGGTCCAGAGAGCTGTATCAGCTGTGGGGGGTTCCCACTGAGAACTATGGGATCTAAACCCTAAGCTGAACTCCCCAGCCCAGAGAACCAGAACTGAGAAAGGTGCCCACACAACATCTGGCTGTGAAAAGCAGCAGTGTTGCCGTCGGCCAACTGAGCCACACTGGCAGGGCATATTTCCATTGTTTTTAAAATGAGAATTTTTTTCTTATTATTACACTACTAGAGACCCTGCACGAAAATTCATGTTCTGGGTGGGGGGGGGGGGTCCTCCAGCCCAGCCTGCACCCTCTCGCAGTCCAGGACCCCTAGGGGATATCCGACTGACGGCTTAGGCCCACTCCCCCTAAACTGGCAGTCAAACATTCCTCTGGCAGCCCCGAAGCCCTCGGGGGATTTCCGACTGATGGCTTAGGCCTGCTCCCCGAGGGATAGAGCCTAAGCTGGCAGCCAGACATCCTTACCACCACCTCGATGGCAGGAGACACTCTCGCCACTGCCGCTGCGCTGGCCAACCATGAGCTGGCTTCTGGCTGAGCGATGCTCCCCATGTGGAAGCGCAATGACCACCAGGGGGAAGCTCCTGCGTTGAGCGTCTGCCCCCTGGTATTCAGTGCGCGTCATAGCGACCGGTTGTTCCCAGTAGTTCTGCCTTTAGAATCAATTTGCATATTACCCTTTTATTATATAGGACAATATGGATGGATTGCTTATAAAGCTTCTGCTCTTTTACTCATTTAATAAAATTTTTTGAAGTTTTACATTGTTTACATTGTTTTACTCAGCAAATTTTCTACTCTGTAGAAACACCCTAATATCCTACATAATAAAAAGGTAATATGCAAATTGCATCACTCCGCTACGCCCACGATTGGGCCGGCTGGAGGGGCGGGGTGCAGGACTCAGGGTGGCCGATTGGCCGGCGGTAGGAGCGGGGGGCGGGGACTCGCGATTCCCCGACCCCCCGCTCCTCCCACCAGCCTAAACGGCCGATGCTGCGGAAGGACCCATGGGGCCGGCGGGAACACTCTGGTGGCAGAACTCGGGGTGGCCGATTGCATGGCTGCCGGCACCAGTTTTCCACCAGCAGCAGTTTTCCTCTGGCCACCCGACGATCGGAGCGCCTCCCGATCGGAGTTCCTCTCGGGGTAGCCGATCGCGCTGGCGGGAGGCGCTCTGATCGGCGGGTGGCCAGAGGAAAACTGCTGCTGGCAGAAAACTGGTGCCGGCAGCCAGGTGGAAGTCTATTGCACGAAACTTCGTGCAACGGGCTTCTAGTTTATTCATAACTACAACACGATTGCTTGACAGAAAAACTAAGAACTCTACAATTCTTTAGAATTCTTTTTTTTAATATATTTTTATTGATCTCAGAGAGGGAAAGAGTGATAGAAACATCAATGATAAGAATCATTGATCAGCTGCCTCCTGCACACCCCACACTGGGGCTCAAACTCACAACCCTGGCATGTCCCCTTACTAGGAATCGAACTGCAATCTCCTGGTTCATAGGTCAATACTCAACCACTGAAACATGCCAGCTGGGCTTTAGAATTCTTAATAAAAATACAAAAATTCTACTTTTTCTACGTCACTTATTCTGAGGTTCCTTTTGCTATCTCAATGATATTTGCCTTCAAGACTATAAAATCACCCTCCACAGTACTAATGGAAGGGAAACTGTACTTCAAAGAGCTCTCTACCTCAGCTCCCATACCCTAAATAAATGTATTAAGTGAACATGCATTTAGTGATTCCTATGAGGTCAGGAATCTCAGCAGTACTTCACATTCTAAAATTCTGTAACAGTTTATTTCATTTATAGCTTTAAGAAAATATCTCCTCTTTATTGAGCATATGTAGTTAGATGCTGTACTGTGTGCTTTATATTACCTCATTTAATAAGAAATATGTGCTATTATCCTCATTTACAGATGAAGAAACCAATTCTAGGGAGGTTATGTGATGATCCCAAGATATTAACTAATATGTGGATGACTTGGGGTTAGGAACCAAATTCCAATTTCTTAACCAATATACTAAGCACAAGTGAGAAACATGATAATTAAAAATAATAGCAACAAACACTCATGTAGCTTTTACTATGTGCTTAATTTAACCCTCATAACAACCTAATTAACTGTGAACTATTACCATCCGCATTTTTACAACCAAGAAATGGAAGCCCGTGGAGGCTACCACTTGTCTATGGTCACCGGCACAGCCAGCGGTCTAGCCCCAGAAAGGGGGTTCTCAACTACCGTCTACTTTTCCTTTCAGAAACTGCCTTCTACTACATTTGATAAGGTAATGTCACATTTATTCTATGAAATTATAAACTTTTATTAGGGAGCAAAGATCAAGTCTAGCCCCACGACACTCAGCATCAGGTTTTTTTCTAGCAGAGGGACTGATAAGTAATAAGGGGCGACTAGAAGGTATACACTGGGGCCCTAAGAAAGGCTTCTTTGCAATAGTAATAGTTGAGCTTTGCCTTGCCACTAAACTCCAAAAATCACATATCTAATTACTTAGTAGTCTCCCCTACTAGTCTACATGCTTGTTGAGGGCTTTTTCTTTGACTTTGTATCTGCTGCACAATCATTATCCTAGCAGAAACTCAAAAAATGTTTGCTGAACAAATATATGAAACTCTTATTACACAGTGTTATACTTCACAATCCCCACTATCAACATAAGCAATAAAGAGATTCATAAGCAATTATATAACTTGTGGTGAACCACCTATTAGGTTGATGAAGTAGGAGAGTAAAGTGATAGACAGTAGGAACATCTTACCTAATAATAGACAAACATGTAAATCAACCGTACCTCCGCTACGCCACCAGCCAATCAGGAGTGATATGCAAATTAACCCAACAAAGATGGCGGTTAATTTGCATATGCAGGCGCTGAGTGACCAGGGGCGGGTGTTCCACCCCACCCCCTGTCTCTCAGGGCCTCTGGGCAGCGTGGGAAGGCGAGCGGAAAGAGGCGGCTCCGGGGCTGGGCCGGAGTGGAAAGGCGGTGCCGGCAGCCAGGGAAAGGAAGGCCCATTCTAGCACGAATCTTCATGCATCAGGCTTCTAGTATGTTATAACCAGCAGTAAATATGGGAGCAAAGTAAAACAAACGAGACTTCTTCTTTTTTTTAATTTACATATTTATAAATTTGTATTCCATTAGTTTTGTTCAAAATACCCTTCATTGAGCACCTCTCTTCCTTTGATTTTCAATAAAAATGAGAGACTAGGGGAGTTCATCTATGAGTTGATCTATTTATGAGTTCCACAAATGTCCTCATATTTTGGGTGTCTTAGAGATAAAATAGACACTCTATGGCTATAATGTGAACATCAAAATGCTATGAGACTCAGCATCACTTTCCATATTCTTAAGCTTGTGCAACAAAAGCTTAACACTTATTTAGAAGCATGGCCTAGGAATACCTTTCCCTCTACTACTTTGCCTAGGGAACACATGCCTCCATAATATGACAGGTTTTAGGTACTTAATGGCTTTTCAGATGTACATACTCTTAATCATCTGAATAGTTTCACAGATATACTTCAAACTCAGAATTGAATCCTCCATATGAATGATTTTGAGGGGATTTCAGAGTCATATGAGCAGTAGATCCTTTGAACAAACCACCTTTTCTTGTCTAATTTGGAAGAAGTTCCACGGACTCTTTAGTCTTTGTCCCCACAACATTTTTATCTGCCCTGCCTTTCTACACTTTGAACAATGATTCTAATATTCTTTTTATTAACTACTAGTGTACAGTGCATAGATTCATGCACATTAAAAGGAAATTAATTAGAAGAAATACTTCGCCCTTTCTCCATAATAGAAGTGTCAACCAAATTCACGATCAACAATGACAGATCAAAACACACGTGTGCAACTGGCACCAGCGAGAGCTTTATATGTATCACCCATGCACGAGTCAACTTAGCCTTTTATATATACAGATAAACTTATTAATTAGACCTGCTTTCTGATGTAGCTAAACTTTTCCCAGTCCAGTGAAGCACCCCAACTTCTCTTTCAGGTAATTGTCAGCAACACAGCAGTAAATATCAACATCAAGCAGATTATTACTGTAGATCATGCAGGGAGAGAAAAGGATAAAATATTTAATTGTAGCAGTGTTTGACTTACTGTGCACAGTGAGAAAACCTGAAGTCATTTTCAAGTTCCACCATTTCTTACTACTTTTCAGTCAGATCAAGTTTCTAAACTTTCTAAATCTCTGATGTCTTGCTAATGAGAAGAAAATAGGATTCTACAGAGTCTCCTATCTACCTACTCCAGGACTTCTGTGAGGATCAAATGAGATGAGGCATGGGGAAATGCTTCACAGACATTTAGTTGAACTGTAAAATGTTTGCACCTGGCTATAAAGCAAGTCATGTTCCTGGGTTGAAGAAACTCCAAGGAGGCTAGTCGCTAGGGAGAGGAAGACAGGCATTGCTACGTGATGTCATTACCCGGCGCCCACAGCCACCGTTTCCGGGCTGGGCTGGGCTATGGGTTACATTTTGTGCCATGGGGTCTTGGCAGCATTAGCTGTGATTTGGTGGGGTGTCGCTCTGGGGTGCTGGCAGGGCCTTTGTCCCACTTGGGGAAAGCCAAGTGTTGGTGTGTTGGTGCCAGGTCCATGGTGCCATTTATTTTTAAATGGCCAGTGCGCGTCATTGCAGCTCTTGCATTGAGCATCTTCCCCTGGTGGTCAGTGCTCGTCATAGCTCCCGGTCGGAGGGAAGGGCAGACACTTAGCCTTTTATATGTATAGATATAGATTGTTGCTCAATTCCTTCATTGCACAGATCTTAACCAACATGCCAAAACTCTTCAACAATTAAGCATTCTGAGAACAAAAAAATACCAATGATACAAATGAACAAGTAATTCTGAATATCCATTAGTTCTCTTTCTGTAAAGGGTCAGACAGTAAATATTTTAGGTTTTGTGGGTCACATAAAACCTAAGTCACATATTCACTCTTCAATATTTAAAAAAAATCTAAAAACCATTTTTAGCTCTCAGACAGTACAAAAACAGGTTACCTGCCGGATTTGGCCTGTGGGCAGTAGCTTGTCTATCATTATAACAGAGGACTAAGGTGTGCTTATTTTAGTTATCGAAACACTCAGTGAGGCCTCTGGGAGACGGTCAGAAACCTATAGGACATAAAGGAGCAAACTGCTAATATATGGGTGATATACTTCTAGGTAAGAAGAATAGGTAGTGCAAAATGTCAAAATCAGAAACAAATTTAGCATGGTTGAGAAAGAGAAAGGAGGTTATTGTGTCTGAAGCAAAGTATTCAAAGAAAAATATGGAAAAAGATGAGGTCAGAGGTAGGAAAGGTTTGGACTGTGTAGTAGCTTGTAAATGTAATAGAAAGCCTCTGGGTATTTTGTTTTGATACAGGGAATAATAGTGGGTTATATTATTAAATAGGTTATATTATATAATTTATAGGCTATATTGTAATATAACCTAATTTATATTTTAAAAAGATTACTCCAATTGCTTGAAAGAGAATGGATTAGAAGGAGGGAGGGAGGAATAGAAGCAAGAAGATCAATTAGGAGGTGCCTGTAGTAGTACAGGCAAAGACAATGGTTGTTTGACAGAGCAGTAGCAGTGGAGACTGAAAGTGGACAGATTGGATGTGTATTCTGAACTCACTGAAATACTCGAGTAAATTTATTCCATAGAGCCAACTTGAATTAGATGTGGGAACAAACATAAAACGAAGGTTTATTTGAAAGCAACTGGGTAAATAGTGGTTCTATTTATTAATATGGGAAAGAGGAATAAGACTTCAAATGCCTTTTGTCATATTAAGTCTAAAATTCCTATGGAATATCCAAATAGAAATATCATGTAAATAATTGGATATATACAGGCTAAAAAACAAATGAGGAAAGGACTAGAGATAATGCACATCTGGTAATCATCCACATATGGTTGGCATTTTAAGGAACCAGACTAGATGAACTCATATATGAAGAGACTCAGACAGAGAAAAAGAACTATGACCAAGCCCTGTGCATTTCCAATGTTTAGTGGTCCAGGTGCGAAAGAAAGGGGAGTAAAAAACAGAGCAGCTAATGACTTAAAAGCACTTAGTAGTAACGGTGGTGGTGGTGGTGGTGGTGGTAGTAATGGTAAACCCTTAGAATACTTATGTGCCAAAGTATTCATTAAAGTCATTAAATCTGAGAACAATTTTGGAAGGTAAGCACTACTATCGCTTTTCTCAAATGAAGAAACTTAAGAAGAGGATAAACATCATGCTTAGATGACATTTCTAAGCAAAGGAAACCCACCAGACAAATGAAGAGTCACAAAAGAGAAGTATTTCAAGAAGTAGCCAATGAAGTCAGATAAGGGTAGACAAATTTACTATATATTTTTAACTATGGAAATCAGTTATGACCATTTCTGTGCTTGATTTCTGATTGTAGCTGACTGACTCTAGGCAAGTACCTCAATTTCTTCATGAGATTAGTGTGAGAGATAAAGAAAATAATTTAAAACAGTATTGGGCACAAGTACTAGTAAGCAGCCATTAGGTGTTGGCAAGTTTTATTAGTATAATAATAATAATTATTATTGAGTACTAGAAGCCTGGTACATGAAATTCGTGCACGGAGGGGGGTTGTCCCTCAGCCCAGTCTGCACCCTCTCCAATCTGGGACCCCTGGAGAAATGTCCAACTGCCCGGTGGGATTGGGCCTAAACGGGCAGTCAGACATCCCTCTCACAATCCAGGACTGCTGGCTCCCAACTGCTTGCCTGCCTGCCTTCCTGATTGCCCCTAACCGCTTCTGCCTGCCAGCCTGATCACCCCCTAACCATTCCACTGCCAGCCTGGTTGATGCTTAACTGCTCCCCTGCCAGCCTGTTTGCCCCGAACTTCTCTCCTCTGCCAGCCTGGTCACCCCTAACTGCCCTCTCCTGCAGGGTTGATCACCTCCAACTGCCCTCCTTTGGAGGCCTGGTCCCTCTCAACTGCCCTCCCTTGCAGGCCTGGTCCCTCTCAACTGCCCTCCCCTTGTAGGCCTGGTCCCTCTCAACTGCCCTCCCTTGCAGACCGGGTGCCTCCCAACTGCCCTCCCTTGCAGACCGGGTGCCTCCCAACTGCCCTCTCCTGCTGGCCATCTTGTAGTTGCCATCTTGTGTCCACATGGGGGCAGGATCTTTGACCACATGGGGGCAGAAATATTGTGTGTTGCAGTGATGATCAATCTGCATAGTACTCTTTTATTAGATAGGATAGAGGCCTGGTACAGGGGTGGGGGCCAGCTGGTTTGCCCTGAAGGGTGTCCCGGATCAGGGTGGGGTTCCCTTGGGGTGTGGGTCGGCCTGAGCGAGGGGCCTGTGGTGGTTTGCAGGCCAGCCACGCCCCCTGGCAACCCAAGTGGAGGCCTTGGTATCTGGAATTTATTTTCCTTCTACAATTGAAACTGTAGCCTGGAGCAGAGCCAAGCCTGCTGCTCCCTCTGGCCGGCAGCCATTTTGTGTTGCAGTTAATTCACCTTCTATAATTGAAACTTTGTAGCCTTAAGCGGAGACCTGGGCCTGGCCAGGGTGTGCGGAAAGCTTTGCTACCCCTGTTGCCGCCGGCAACCCTGGCCTGCTCTCTCAAGCTCCGTTTTGCCTTCTATAATTGAATTTGTTTACCTCCTATAATTGAAAAACTTTGTAGCTTGAGTGGAGGCTTAGGCCTGCAACAGCTCTCGGAAAGCTTGGCTTGCTCTGTTACATGGGAAACCTTGCTCTCTGTGGCTGAAGCCATCTTGGTTGGGTTAATTTGCATACTTGCTCTGATTGGCTTGTGGGCATGGCTTGTGGGCATGGCTTGTGGGTATGTCAGTGGTACGGTCAATTTGCATATTACCTTTTTATTAGGTAGGATTCCATTACCTATATATAAGCAGACATCTTATCTTTCCTATTATAAATCACTCAAGGTTAGTAATCTATAACATCATCCTCTAATATGAAGTCCCAGGAGAATCCAAACCTGCCAATACTTTGTTCTTGAACTTTTAGCCTCCACAACTATGAAAAAATAAATTACTGTCATTTAAGCTATCTAGTCTGTGGTATTTTGTTATAGCAGCCCTAGCAAACTAATACAGTTTCAGCACACAATTATTAATACACTTTTTTTTAATATATTTTATTGATTTATTACAATGAGGAAGAGAGAGGGATAGAGAGTTAGAAACATCAATGAGAGAGAAACATCGACCAGCTGCCTCCTGCACACCCCCTACCGGGAATGTGCCCACAACCAAGGCACATGCCCTTGACCGGAATCGAACCTGGGACCCTTCAGTCCGCAGGCCGACGCTCTATCCACTGAGCCAAACCGGTTTCGGCAATACACTTTAATTGACAATGTATTATAATGAACTCCAAAGGATACAAACGCTAGTTTTCTCTCAGAATTATAACATCCTCTATGCCTAGTATCTTTCTTGTTCTAACAGAGCTTCAAATATTATACTCAAGTTCCTTTCTCTTCCATCCCCTCAACTGTAATCATCTCTGTCCTCTATTCTAAGTATTTACCACCATTATCAGGTCTATTTTCCAATACACTATCAAATTTGTAATCTGACATATCTGACACTTGCCACTCTGACACCGTTTTCCCCCTCACTCACTCCTTTACCAGATGCCTCATTTATACTTCTTAGCCTCAGCAGTGTTGACAATGAGGCATTTACCAGGTGTACTGGTTAATAATGTGGATTTTTTTCAACAGATGCAGTTACACATATGTTGATACATATGCGATTTGATACGTATGCTATTTTGTTGTATTGACAGCAAGCTTCAAAACTTAATATGTCAAATTTGCTGAAGATGTTAACATCATAGATATTTTTACACTTAAAAATGTCGAATTTCGGGCCAAAAAAAGAGCATTTGTGGGAAGTTCTATTTAATTCATTACTTTATTTTGAAGAAAAGTGCTGCTGAAAGTTATCGTATACTTTGGGAAGCTTATGGTGAACATGCTCCATCTCAAGATACTTGTGAACGCTGGTTTAAATGCTTTAAAAGTGATGATTTCTATGTGAAAGATAAAAAACATCCAGGTCAACCGAAGAAGTTTGAAGACCAACAATTACAAGCATTATTGGATGAAGATGCATGTCAAACTCAAAAACAACTTGCAGAAAGATTAAACGTTTCTCAGCAAACGATTTCCGATCATTTACAAGCAATAGGAAAGATTTAAAGGAAGGAAAATGGGTGCCACATCAACTAAACGAAAGACAAATGGAAAACCGAAAAGTCATCAGTAAAATGTTGCTTCAATGGCACGAAAGAAAGTCTTTTTTTGCATCGAATTGTGACTGGTGATGAAAAGTGGATTTATTTTGAAAATCCCAAATGCACAAAGTCATGAGTTGATCCAGGTCAACCATCAACATCGACTGCAAGGCCAAATCGCTTTGGAAAGAAGACAATGCTATGCGTTTGGTCGAATCAGGAAGGTGTGGTGTATTATGAGCTTCTAAAACCAGGTGATTAATACTGATCGCTACTGACAACAAATAATCAATTTGAACCACGCTTTGATCATGGAATGACCAGAATGTGCCAGAAGACACGGCAAAGTAATTTTGCTCATGATGACGCACCATCACACACTTCAAAACCAGTTAAAGACACGTTAAAAGATCCTGCCTGGGAAGTATTAACCCACCCGCCATATTCACCAGACCTTGCTCCTTCAGATTACCACTTGTTCCGATCAATGGCACACGCACTTTCTGAGCAGCACTTAAAAACAAATGAAAAAGTGGAAAATTGGGTCTCTGAATGGTTTGCCGCAAAACAGGAAAAATTTTATCGGGACAGTATCCACAAATTACCTGAAAGATGGGGGAAATGTGTAGCTAGTGATGGACATTACTTTGAATAAAGCGCTTTTGATGTTTATCTTAAAATTATCCTGTTTTCTTTGATTACAAAATCCGATTAATCGGTACACCTAGTAGAAGCATCACCAGCTAATGAGAGCACTTCTGATTCGTGAAAAAACCATTAACATGATGGTTTCTGTCGATTATTTAGCTTATTGCTCACACCAGAAGGCTGGAATTTTTTTTCTTACTATTGCAGCTGTTCCTTCAGTTCAGAAAGTCAAATGTTAACTCTATGTAGATTATTAAAGTGAAAAACACTGCTCTTCAAATACTATCAAGAGAGTCCAGCTTCATTGATTTATTACCATCAACAAAACATGTGCTAAGAGTTGATTTCTCTACTTACACTGATAAATCTGTGCTCATTTATCTACTCATCTAGTGTCCCTTCTCTGACCAATAATGTGCATTTTTGCAAAGCAATTACCTTCCAAAGGTAGTAGTACGATCAGAGAACAGAGTATCCCTTACCAACTTACTCAAGAATAAAGCCTAAAATTCTGTTACCATTAGAATGAAAACAGCTAAGTTATGCTTCAAAATGTTCATCAAATATTACCTTACTGCCTAAAGAGTCAAAACATGGCAAATGAATCATTTTTATTCCTTCAAGGTCTTAATCTTATCACCAGTAATGTTGCCAGACCAGTTACAGAAAGGTTCAATCTTAAGTTTTTCCTAGGGTTTTGGTCCTTTTAAAAAGGTGCCATCATTTACTATGTTTCAAAAACTAAATTATGCCAATGACTTCAAGTGGGATTATAAATAATCTTACCTCTGCTTTGTTAACCTGTAAATTAACAATGCTAAGTAACTTATAGACACTATCCATGAAAAGAAGTTACTAGTTTTATGTAAAATAAAAGTACAAATTATTACTTTACAGCATCGTAATCATTATTTTACTGCATAGAATCAGTAGCTAGTCACAGATTACTTATTAGTACAGAATTACTTATTAGTAAAATTTCAGCTAAACTTTTAGAAGTCATTCTAGAAATTTAAGTTTTCTAATGAATTGGAATTTCAGCTCTTTCAGTATTAGAAGTTGTTTTCAAATACTCTGGATGAAATTATTTCTACAACATATTTCAAGAACTTTATTCCTTTTAAGCAGGGTATACTGAAAATAATTTATGCTTTACTTAAGAATTTTAAAAAGTACAATTAATATATGATAGTGACATTCATAGAAACTACTGATATGTATGAGCAAGGCCGTCTGTCTCCATCCTCAATATCACCAGATTGGCAAACTTCTAGTTTATAGAAAAGCTTTTAATCCTGTCAGCATAACAACCTACAAACATCCCTCTGTTTCATTGCCGCCTCTAATCCATGTGATCTTAAAAACCAAATAATCACTTAAATTGTCTAAAATAAACCTCTAAATGAAAAGTCTGAGGGATTCTCTCATAAGTATAGAAATGTTAACCATAGCTATCCTATATAATAAAAGGCTAATATGCAAATAGACCAAACAACCGGTCGCTATGACGTGCGCCGACCACCACAGGATGTGCGCAGAACATGGCGGGCGTCGGCCATGGCGGATGGTGGAGCGGGTGAGCAGGGGCGCCAGACCAAGGCGAGCCTCTGGTGATTACTGAAAATTCTTTGCTCCCGTGCACCGTGGAACCTCCTGGGGCTTGCACCCACTGCCAGTGCCGACCCCGCTCCCATCCGCAGCCAGTGCGAGAGCCGCCGCTCGCACCCGCTGCTGGTGCCCAGCGCCGGTCCCAATCGCTCAGCACTGTCAGCGGGTGCGAGTGGCAACTGGCAGCCCAAATCGCCCCTCAGGGCTTCTCCCCCTCCCCCTGCTCCTGAGGGGCAATCAGGGCCGGCAGCCACCTCTCGCACCCGCTTCCAAGAATGGCCCCACTCATATCCACTGCCAGCGCCAGAACCGCCATTCGCACCACAGCCGGTGCTGGAGCCGCTGCTCACACCCGCTGCCAGCACCAGGGGCCAGTCCCGATCACTCCGTGCCATAGCTGGTACGAGTGGCAGCTGCCAGCCCTGATCGCCCCTGAGGGTTTCTCCACCTCCCCTTGCTCCTGAGGGGCGATCAGGGCAGCAGCCACCGCTCACACCCACTGACCGTGCCAGCCCCGCTCGTACCCGCTGCTAGTGCCAGCCCCAATCGCTCAGTGCCATCAGTGGGTGCGAGTGGGTCTGTCGCTGTCAGTGCAAGGGAGCAGCGGCAGCAGGAGCAGAGCTGCCAGCAGGAAGGGGACCAGGGCCCGCGGCAGGAGGGGCCAGGCAGGGACACAGAGGATGGCCGAAGCCCACCCCTGTGCACACTGTAGCCTCTCGGCCCACAGTTCCTTTCAAGGTGCATAAATTCATGCACTGGGCCCCTAGTCCTATCTAATAAAAGGGAAATATGCAAATTGACCATCACTCCAACACACAAGATGGCCGCCCCCGTGTTGTTAAAGATGGCCGCCCCATGTGGACACAAGATGGCCACCACAAGATGGTCAGCCGGGGCGGGCAGTTGTGGGTGATCAGGCCAGCAGGGGAGGGCAGTTGGGAGGGATCTGGCCTGCAGGGAATGGCAGTTGGGGGCGACTAGGCCTATGGGGGGGGGGCAGTTAGGGAGGACCAGGCCTGCAGGAAATGGCAGTTGGGTGGGACCAGGCCTACAGTGGAGGGCAGTTGGGGGGGACCAGACCTGCAGGGGAGGGCAGTTGGGGAGGACCAGAGCTGCAGGGGAGGGCAGTTGGGAGGGACCAGGCCTGCAGGGGAGGGCAGTTGGGGGGGACCAGGCCTGCAAGAGAAGACAGTTAGGGGTGAACGGGCCAGCAGAGGAGGGCAGTAGGGAGGGACCAGGCCCGCAGGGGAGGGCAGTTGGGAGGGTTCAGGCCTGCAGGGGAGGGCAGTTGGGGGGGACCAGGCCTGCAGGGGAGGGGAGGTTAGGGGCGACTGGACCGGCAGGGGAGCAGTTATGCATCAATCAGGCTGGCAGGGGAGTGGTTAGGGGGTGATCTTGCCTGCAGGCAGAATTAGTTAGGGGCAATCAGGCAGGCAGGCAGGCAGGCAGGCAAGCAGGCAGTTGGGAGCCAGCAGTCCTGGTTGGGAGCCAGCAGTCCTGGGATGTCAGGTCTAAACAGGCAGTCGGACATCCCTCAAGGGGTCCCAGATTGGAGAGGGTGCAGGCTGGGCTGAGGGACACCCCCCCCCCCGTGCATGAATTTTGTGCACCGGGCCTCTAGTGTATATATAAAAGGCTAATATGCTAAGTGTCGGATGGGTCGCTATGACTCACACTGACCACCAGGGGGCAGATGCACAATGCAGGAGCTGCCGTGACATGCACTGGCCATTTACAGAGATACAGCACCACAGACCTGGTGCCCACAAAATAACACCCAGCTTCCCCCAAGTTGGACAAAGGCCCTGCCACCACCCCAGAGCGACACCCCACCAAATCGCAGCCAATGCTGATGAGACTCCATGGTGCAAAATGCGGCCCACAGCCCAGCCTGGAAATGGTGGCTGTGGGCACCAGGTAATGCTTCCTCTCCTTAGCGACTAGCCTCCTTGGAGTTTCTTCAGCCCAAGAACACGACTTGCTTTATAGCCAGGTGCAAACATTTTACAGTTCAACCAAATGTCTGTGAAGCGTTTTCCCATCCTTAATCTCATTTGATCCTCACAGAAGTCCTAGAGTAGGTAGATAGGAGACTCGGTGGAATCATATTTTCTTTTCATTAGCTGGAAAACAGAGACTTAAAAAGCTTAGAAACTTGACCTGACTGAAAAGGAGAAAGAAATCATGGACATTGAAAATGACTTCAGGTTTTCTCACTGCGCAGAATATAGTCAAACACTGCTGCAGTTAAATATTTCACCCTTTGTTCTCCCTGCGTGATCTACAATAATAATCTGATTCGTTTTGATATTCACTGCTGTGTTGCTGACAATTACCTGAAAGAGAAGTTGGGGTGCTTCACTGGGCTGGAAAAAGTTTAGCTACATCAGAAAGCGGGCCTAATTAAGCAAATTTACCTATATATATATATATATAAAGCTCTCACTGGCGCCAATCGCACGCATGTGTTTCAATCTGTCACTGCTGATCGTGAATTTGGTTGACACTTCTATTATAGAGAAAGGGCGAATAGCGATATTAAAATATTTCTTCTAATTAATTTCTTTTCAATGTGCACAAATTAGTGCACCAGGCCAATAGTATTTTCATAAAATCTGCACTAACATGTAGAGGCCTTTTTTTTTCTTCTTTTTTTTTTTGCAATACAATTGTATGGGGGAAACATGGGCTTTATAGTCATATATGGGTTCAGATTCTACTTTCAGCACTTACTAGCTGTGTAGTTCTGGCTAAATAACAAACCATCTTCCCTAAACATATGTATATTTATTACAAGAAATCCCCGTAATTTCCTAGGTCACAGTTGCTATGAAATTAAATGTGATATATTAAAAGAAAACAATAATTGCTACAAAACAGGTTCACAATAAAGGTCTACTTTCATCTTTGATTCATATAGTTAACATAGCAAATTTACTGAATTTTACTGTCTTTTATACAGTCAACAAAATTTTCCATTTCTTTTTCAACATTTTTTAGTTCTCAAGTATCTATATATGATCTCTATATTCTGCCAAACAGCTTTTGAGTATTTTTTGCCTTTCTTGTCCTCTGTAACTGAGATACTTCTTCTCCATGACCCAAGCATCAGAAATCCTTAAGACTGTACTGGGAACATAGAAATTGATGTGCAATAATAATTGTTCACCTTCCTAGATCATAAATAAGCTCCCTAAAGTCAACGTCTCTGTCTGCTTACTAGTAATATAAATTTGGAGCAAGCTATTCTCTCAGAGTCTTAACTTCTTCATATTCAAAAAAGAATATCAGTCTCCAATAATATGGCCAATTAATTAGAACAAAATAACCACTGAAATTTTTTAAAGTAAGTAAAATAGAAAGTATATATTATTAAAAGTATCAAAGGGCTGACATGACAGTAGGAACTGTAAGAGCAAAACATAAAAGCAGGCAGGAATTTCAAGAGGTAATCAGAGTGCTGAAGCCAAGTTAGCCCCTGAGCAAAGCCCAACTTGAGCTTTGGTTTCCACAGTCTCATGAAGATGAAAGTCATGCCAGGGCCCACCTTAGGTAGTAAGTCATATAGGAGGTCCTATACCATACAACTGCAACCCATAAAATGAACCAAAGTAAATGTGATCCATTTTAACCAGCTCCTAAGAATTGCGAGGAAAGCTCCTTTGGCACTGTGGTTTAAAGGAGAGTTCTTGACAAGTTAGAACTTTTTCTGTAAAGGGCCAAATATATATACTTTAGGCTTTAGAGGCCATGTGATCTCTGTTGCAACCACTCAACTCTGTCATTGTAGCTTGAAAACAGCCACAGACAAAACAGAAAACACTATTTACGGACACTAAAATTTGAGTTTCATGTCGCAAAATACTGTCCTTTTTTTCTAATTATTTAAAAATGTTAAAACCATTCTTAACTTTCGACCTTACATAAACAGGCTATAGGCCACAAGACATATACTGCCGCCTCAGCTACCACTACCCTACACAGACAGACAGACACACACACACACACACACACACACACACAGATTTGTGACCTTAATTCGCATCACCTGGACAACACAGAAAACCCAGGTTAGATCCATGTGCAAGTGTCACAAATAATGACCTAAGAAAAGGCATTATTTAGAACTAGAGGCCCAGTGCATGAATTCATGCATGGGTGGGGTTGGGCCAGTCCAACCCCAATCAGGGCAGATCAGGGCCTGTCAGGCGGAGGAGATGGAGGGAGACTAGCCGGCTGGCCCGCCCCAATAAGGGCCCAATCAGGGCCGGGCCAACTGAGGGGAGGGACCGCAGACGATTGGCCAGCGTACCCCGACCCTGATTGGGGTGGGGGAGGCCGATTAGAGGTGGGGTCAGCGGCTGGGGGAGGGGCTGGGGGAGGTTGGCCAGCCAGCCCCACCCCTGATTGGTGTGGGAGGGGCCAATCGGGAGTGGAACTGGCTGGGGGGAGGGGCCGCGGACCAATCAGGGTGGTGGGAGCCTATCAGGAGCAGGGCCGGCCAGGGAGAGGGGCCGGAAGTGGTTGGCTGGCTGGCCCTGCCACTGATCAGGGTGGTGGGGTCCATCGGGGGTGGGGCCAGTGGGAGGAGGGGCTGCAGGAGGTTGGCTGGCCAGCCTCGCCCCCCTATTGGGGTGGTGGGGGCAATCGGGGGCGGGGCTGGCCAGGGGGAAGGGCCGCGGAGGGGTGGGGGGTTGTCAATCTGACAAAAAAATAGGAATAACTCTGATTCAGTCACACTGGACAGCTATTGTTGTGTTGGCTGCTGTCGTTTTTTTATTTGACAGTCTAAGGGAAAGAGGTCAGTGCCCCTGATTAAACAGCCAGGTAGTCCATGTTTTAACCCTTTGTATGTCATAAGCATCTACAGATGCTTTAAAATCACTTTTTCGTGAGAATTTTCAACTGAAAATATTCAAGAACACCCGAATTATGAGTAATATATTTATTTTTACAATATTCATTGCAAATTGATTTTTTTAATTAAATTCAAAATATCGTGGTATGTGGGGATGGGTTCCGTGTTGGATGCATGGCAGTTAACTGGTTAAAAATTCTCATGGCACCAGTTGAAAATGATGGTCTAGACTCGTGGTCAGCAAACTGCGGCTCGCGAGCCACATGCGGCTCTCTGGCCCCTTGAGTGTGGCTCTTCCACAAAATACCACGGCCTGGGCGAGTCTATTTTGAAGAAGTGGCGTTAGAAGAAGTTTAAGTTTAAAAAATTAGGCTCTCAAAAGAAATTTCAATCGTTGTACTGTTGATATTTGGCTCTGTTGACCAGTGGTCGGTAGACTCACCCAGGTCGTGGTATTTTGTGGAAGAGCCACACTCAAGGGGCCAGAGAGCCGCATGTGGCTCACGAGCCGCAGTTTGCCGACCACGGGTCTAGACCAAAAGAATTTAGCAAAGTGAGGCTGAGTGCCTTCTGAGGCTGTTACTATTGTAACTAGCTAGTTATTAATATTAATGGCAGAAAGCAAAGAGAAGGCCGGACATGATAAGCATGGTCACCTCGGCAGCTTCACCAGGAAGCTGCAACGTTATATTACCCAGGGAACCACCGGTCAGTTCCCTGCAAATCACTGGGGAAGGGGTCCGACAAAGGGGAAATGGACATATGTGCAGTGAAGTGCCTATCAGTCTAACCTAGAAACAAAGATCACTGGCTAGGAGGATGTACTCCAATGCAAGCCCGAGAAAATTTGGGAATACATAATCCCCAAAGGAATCCTCACTCTCTGTTCCTTTCACTTCTCTCCTGCTTCCTTGCACTCACTGTGTGCCTCCATAGTCATGTGGACCTCACACATGATGGACTGCAATGGGAACACAAGCTACCCTAGCCAGATGTCGGAGTTCTGTGCAAATATGGAGGAGGAACTTTGGGCACCAGTTTTGATCTTAGCTCTGAAGACAAAATGGGACTTTTTCCAAGGTGGGATGGAAGGAGATGGGACCTTAGAAATACAAGGGTTTAATTCCACAGAAATAAAGCTTTTCACAACCCCTCATCCTCCCATGGGACCCACAGGAAATTCTTATTCCCACAGCACCCCAAGAGCCCCACTTCCACCAGCAATAGGTGGGGACATGCAGAGCACCCCACTGATAACAAGGCTAGTTCATAAACAGCAAACAGCCATATGGCTTCTACCTAACGCTTTCTCCCTCAGGAATCCCAGCGGTCACACCATAACAGCACTTTAAAAGTCCCATGGGAAAATCCACATAGAAAGGAACTGAAGCAGAACTGCCAAGCTGAACCATTCCTAACCCACAAAAACTATAAACAATAAAGAGCCCCTAAGTTTTGTAGTTAACTTATTATGCCATAATAGATAACATACTAAAAAATGCTCACACAGGTAGTAAATTTAAAAATATAGTTCCAAATAATCCACATGACAAATAAGTATACAGAAAATATTTTTAACTAAACTATAACAAAATACTACATTTCAAAACTTGAGAGATTCAACTAAAGCAATCCTATCTAATAATAGACAAATATGCAAATTGGCCATACCTCTGACACACCCACAAGCAACGCCCACCATCCAATCAGAGTGAGTATGCAAATTAACCCAAACCAAGATGGCTACAGCCACAGAAAGCAAGGTTTCCTAGGTATCAGAGGAAGCTAAGCTTTCCGCCTGCCCTTGCCAGGCCTAAGCCTCCATTCAAGCTACAAAGTTTCAATTATAGAAGATAAACAAATTCAAACAAATGGCGGCAGAATGGAGCTTGAGAGAGCAGGCCGGGGTTGCCGCCGGCAACAGGGGAAGCAAAGCTTTCCATACACCCTGGCCGGGCCCACCCGCTTAAGCTACAAAGTTTCAATTATAACCCCAACAGAAATGGCTGTGGGCCTCGGAGGGAGCCCCAGGCGTGGCTCCGCTCCAGGCTACAAAGTTTCAATTGTAGAAGGAAAATAAATTCCAGATACCAGGGCCTCCACTTCAGTTGCCAGGGGGTGTGGCCGGCCTGCAAACCACCACAGGCCCCTCACTCAGGCTGCCCCATGCCCCAAGGGAACCCCACCCTGATCAGGGACACCCTTCAGGGCAAACCAGCTGGCCCCCACCCCTGTACCAGGCCTCTATCCTATCTAATAAAAGAGTAATATGCAGATTGATCATCACTGCAACACACAATATAGCTGCCCCCATGTGGTCAAAGATCCTGCCCCCATGTGGACACAAGATGGCCAGCAGAAGAGGGCAGTTGGGAGGCACCCGGCCTGCAAGGGAGGGCAGTTGAGAAGGATCAGGCCTTCAAGGGAGGGCAGTTGGAGGTGATCAACCCTGCAGGAGAGGGCAGTTAGGGGTGACCAGGCCGGCAGAGGAGGGAAGTTGGGGGCAAACAGGCTGGCAGCAGAGTGGTTAGGGGGTGATCAGGCTGGCAGGCAGAAGCGGTTAGGGGCAATCAGGAAGGCAGGCAGGCAAGCAGTTGGGAGCCAGCAGTCCTGGATTGTGAGAGGGATGTCCGACTCCCCGTTTAGGCCCGATCCCTGGACATCCCTTGAGGGGTCCCAGATTGGAGAGGGTACAGGCTGGGCTGAGGGACAACCCCCCTCTGTGCACAAATTTCGTGCACCAGGCCTCTAGTACTTTATAACACTGGTCGCCAACCTTTCGGACCTCAGGGGCCACCAGTGGTCCACGGACCACCGGTTGGCAAACACTGCTTTATAGGAAAATGTATAACCCCAAATAAGTACATAACAGAAAATAATAGATATAATAGGTACTTCTATCTATTCAATAAGATAGAAATAAGAGTAGCAAAATAAACCTTGGACAAGTAAAAGGAAATAAAAGAAATAATGAGAATCAAAAAGAAAATATACACTAGAAAGGGCCAAAAGCCAGAAGCTGGGTTTCTGAAAAAACTATAAATTGGCAAATATCTGTCAAGATGACAAGTGAAAAATAGTGTTATTAGAAATGAAAAAGGGAACAAAACTACCAATGCTGCAAATATTAAATAGTTAAGAGGATTTTTAAGAGGATTTTTTAATTTAGATGAAATTGAAAAAATCATAATAAATACTAAATAATTTAGCAAAACTTATTCAAGAAGATACAGAAAACTTGAATGGTCCTATTTATTTATTATTTTTTTAATCCTTAGCCAAGGATATGTTTTACTGATTATTTTTTTTTGCAGGGGGGAGAGAAACAGAGAGGAAGGGGGAGAGAAAAACAGTGATGTGAAAGAGATACATCGATCGCTTGCCTTCAGTATGTGGCCCAACTGGGAGTTCAAATCTGCAACCTAGGTGTATGTGCCCTGACCAGGAATCCAACCTGCAACCTTTTAGTGTACAGGATGATGCCACCTAGCCAGGACCTGAATAGTCCCGTTTATAAAAACAAACTTATTGACTTCAATAAAAATTAAAATTAAAATCTCCCCCACAGCCGAAACCGGTTTGGCTCTGTGGATAGAGCGTCGGCCTGTGGACTCAAGGGTCCCAGGTTCGATTCCGGTCAAGGGCATGTACCTTGGTTGCGGGCACATCCCCAGCAGGGGGTGTGCAGGAGGCAGCTGATCGATGTTTCTCTCTCATCGATGCTTCTAACTCTCTATCCCTCTCTCTTCCTCTCTGTAAAAAATCAATAAAATATATTTAAAAAAAAAAAAAAAAAATCTCCCCCACAGAGAAAACCCAGAGCCACACTGCTTTACCACCACCAAGTTCTGCCAAATACTCAAGAAATAAATAATCCTATCCTACGTAAATTTTTCCCATTTCTTTTTATGAGGCTGGCATAATTCTAAAACCAAAAAACTCTGGCAGGGACCAGACAAGAAAAGTCATAAACTAATCTTATTCCTGAACTTACATACAGAAATTACAAACAAATATTAGCAAAGAAAATCCAGCAATATAAGATAAGTATAATCCTACCTAATAAAATGGTAATATGCAAATTATCATCACTCCGCTACGCCCACAAATGGCCGTTGGGAGGCTGGGGGCGGGACTCGGGGTGGCCAATTGGGCTGGCGGGGGGCGGGGACTCACGAGTCCCCGCCCCCCATTCCTCCTGCCGTCCCCAACAGCCGGTGCTGCGGGAGGACTCATGGGGCCAGCGGAAGGCGCCGGTGGCGGAACTCGGGGTGGCTGACTGCGTGGCTGCCGGCACCAGTTTTCCGCCAGCACCAGTTTTCCGCCAGCACCAGTTTTCCTCTGGCCACCCGCCGATCGGAGTGCCTCCTGCCAGCGAGATCAGCCACCCCGAGTTTCTCCACTGGTGCCTTCTGCTGGCCCCATGGGTCCTCCCGCAGCACCGGCCGTTGGGGACCGCAGCGCTGGAGGAACTCAGGGTGGCCGATCGCGCTGGCGGGAGGCCCTCCAATCGGCGGGTGGCCAGAGGAAACAGCGCTGGAGGAACTCGGGGTGGCCGATCGCGCTGGAGGCCAGAGGAAACGGCGCTCCGATCAACGGGTGGCCAGAGGAAAACTGGTGCTGGCGGAAAACTGGTGCCAGCAGCCAGGTGAAGGAAGGTCTTTTGCATGAAACTTCGTGCAACGGGCTTCTAGTATACTATAATCAAGTTAGGAATATCCAAAGAAAGCAAAGATAAATCTGATAATAATCAGAAAGCCAATTAATATAATCAAAAAAAGTCATAAACATTCAGTGTTTGCCAATATCTCTAAAGGAATCTTAGTAAAACTAGGAACAGAAGAAAACTTCTGTAATTGATAAAAGGTATCTATAAAAACCTACAGATTACTTAATGAAGAAGGCTGAACATTTTCCTTTGAGATCAAGAATAAGTCAAGGATGACCCCTATCTATTTCTATCAACATTATACTGGAGATACCAGGAAGCATAGAAAAACAAGAAAAAATAAAAGGTATAAGGATTAGAAACAAGAGACAAAACTGTTACCTGTATATGACAATTATGTATACAAAAAAGGAAGAACCTACAGATAATCTTTTATTAATTCTACCAGAGGCCCAGTGCACGGATTCATGCAGTGGTGGGGTCCCTCAGCCTAGCCTGCGCCCTCTCGAAATCCGGGACCCCTCGGGGGATGTAGCAGTGCGTGAAGCGGCAGGAGGCCGGGGAGGAGCCTCCCCGAGCAGGGGCCAGGGCTGCACCGCTCCCACTCATCCCGGCCCACTGCACCTGCCGTCACGCCGCTAACAGCGCTGCCACAGAGGCAGGAGGGGCTCCCGCCACCACAGCTGTGCTCACCAGCTGTAAGCCCGGCTTCTGGATGAGCAGCACTCCCACTGTGGGAGTGCTCTAACCACCAGGAGGCGGCTCCTGGGTTGAGGGTCTGCCCCCTGGTGGTCAGTGCACATCATAGCAACCGGCCGACCGGTCATGTGGTCTTTCGGTCGCTTAGGCTTTTATATATATAGAAGATAATTTGACAGATTAACTTGATATAGTTTAATATCTCTATATACCAGCAACAAATAGAAAACAATCTTTTAAAGATATCACTACTTACAACTGTATCATAAAATATGAAGTGCTCAAGACTAAATCTAACAAATAATGTACAAAACCTCTACTGAAAAAATGAACATTATGAATCATCACAGAAATGGAAAGATATCCATGTTCATAGATTGAAAAACTCAATGTTGTAAAAATGTCAGTTCTCCCAAATTAATTCTAGTCCATTCAATCTCAATAAAAATCCCAAGTGTTGTTTTTTTATGTGGGATTATTTGTGTGTTTTTTCTGTGGAATCTGACACAGTAATTTTAAAATACATATATGAAAGTGCAATGGGACAAAAACAGCCAAGACTCTCCTGAAAAACAATACAAAGTGGAAAGACTTGCCTTACTAGATATCATAACTTATAAAACTTGAAGTAGATGGTGTTACTAGTACAGGAATAAACAAATAGACCAATAGAACAGAGGAGCAAGTCCAGAAACAAAACTACACAAATATGAATAATTGATATATGTGGCACTGCAGATCAATGGAGAAAAGATGAACTTTTCAAAACCGATGCTGGGACAATCAAGTATCCTGAAGTGGGAAAGAATGAAACTGGACCTCACACTACCCACAAGATCTATTCCAGGAAAAGACCAAATGTGCTGGGTTGTTGTTGTTGTTGTTTTTATTTTAATTGATTGTAGAGAGAGGAAGGGAGACAAGAAAACATCAATATCGATCACTGTTTCACTTGTTTATGCATTCATTGGTTGATTATCATATGTACCCTGACTGGGGATCAAACCTGCAACCTTGGCGTATTGTATCCAGATAATGCTCTAACCAACTGAGCTACCCTCCAGGACTAAAGACCATATTTGTGAAAGGTTAAAACTTAAAAGCTCTTAGATGATAATGTCAGAGAACATCTCTTTACCTCAGCCTAGGAAAGGCTTTCTTTAAAAAAATTAAATCACAGAAACATGGATCAGACTGTGGAATCTCAGAGGGAAGGCGAGGGTGGATAGGTGGGAAGAGATCAACCAAAGAACTTGTATGCATATATGCATAACCCATGGACACAGATAATAGTGTGGTGAAGGCCTGGAGGTGGGCGTGGCTAGAAGAGGTCAATGCGGGAAAAAGGGGGACATATGTAATGCTTTCAACAAGATTTTTTTAATTTTTTTAAATAAAAAATAAATAAAAGTAAAGTAAAATAAAAAGATTAAAAAACACTAGCCAACCATTAAATCTGAGAAATTCTGTTGGTCAACAGGCACCACAGAGAATGAAATCCCCAAACAGAAGATACTTGTAACAGGTATCACTGAAGGACTAGTATCCAAAACACATGAATTTCTAAAAATCAGTAAGAAAAGCACAGACCACCTCGGAAAAAAAAGCAAACTAGACAACCAACTTGAACAGACAGAGCATAACAAAAAAATGCAATGACTATGAAAAAAAGTTCAACTTCACTAGTAATCATGGAAATGCAAATTAAAATAATAGATTCATACCTTTAGATTGGCAACAATTAGAGTATGACAATACCAAGTATTGAGAAAGTACAGCAATGGGAACTGTCATACATTGTGTTGGTGAAAATGTAAATTGAAATATTTTAAAAAACACTTTGCTATTATCAGATTTAGTATGTGCATACCTTGCAACCCAGCAATTCCATTCCTAGGAATCCTAGAGAAACATTTGCATACCTGCAAACATGAAACAGATACAAGAGCACTCACCACTGAATTTTTTGTATAACAGCGAAGAATTGAAATCAATTCAAATGTCCATCAAAACTAGAATAAGTAGCCCTGCCAGCATGGCTCAGTGGTTGCGCATCAACCTAAGAACCAGGAGGTCATGGTTTGATTCCCGGTCAAGGCACATGCCCGGATTGCAGCTCGATTACCTGTGGGAGGTGTGCAGGAAGCAGCCGATTGATGACTCTCTCTCATCAATGATGTATCTCTCTCTTCCTCTCCTTTCTTCTCTCTAAAATCAATAAAAACATATATATTTTTTTAAATGCTAGAATGAGTAGTAACCTGGCCCTGCATGGCTCAGTAGTTGAACATCAACCTATGAACCAGGAGATCACAGTTTGATTCCTGGTCAGGGCTCATGCCAGGGTTGCACACTCGATCCCCAGTAGGGGGAGTGCAGGAGGCAGCCAATTAATGATTTCTCATCATTGATGTTTCTGTCTCTCTCGCCTTCTCCCTTCCTTTCTGAAGTCAATAAAAACATATATTCTTTAAAAACCAGAATGAGAAAACGGTATTATAATCACACAACGAAATACTTTTTACCACAATGAAGTCTAATGAACTATTATGGCTAACTACAACCTGGAAATAATTTCATAAATGCTGAACTAAATTTTTGAAATCACATAAAATATTCATATGAAGTTCAAAAGCAAGGAAAACAAAATTATATCATTTCAAAATATATAACCTGGAATTTTAAATTATGAAGGAAAGAAAATGACAGTCACAAAGGTCAGGATAATAACAACCTCCACAGAAGGGGATATACTGACAAGGGCAAAGGGAGGGTGAGATAAGGGGGAGGCAAGTCTGGTTTGTTGGCCTGGACAATAAAAATATTCATCATTTTCTTTAAACTGCACATTTTATTCTCTCTCCTGTATATATATGAATAAAAAGGAAAAGTAACAATTGCAAATGATTGCTATGGTAGTTTAATTCAATAAAGCAACCTATGTAAGTCTGGTAACCTAGTGTGCATTTTTTTAAGCTACTATAATTACATGAATTTTTGTATCTTCCAAAGTGGTCATCACAGTAAGTTGCTCATGGCAGATGCCCAAATATTTTATCCAATAAAAAATTTTATTCAACAAATTCCCTTCAATCACTGGAGTAAAAGACAATTTAGATCTGAATGGTTAGGTTCCCTAACCTCCAATTTCTATTTCACCAACCCAAAGCTTGACTTCCCTGTATTCTAATAGGTACCCTTCCCTCTCCCTTTAGTATTCCTAATCTCTTACTCCTAACACTCATACTATACATCTTATCTGCCTTACAACATTGTAAGTTGCTGTCCACTGAATATTTTGAATCCTATATAGTCTTGAGATTTAAGGGAGAAAAGATGAAAAAGAAAGGCTGAAGTTAAGGAGAGGGGAAGGTGTGGGGGGAAAAAAACTGTGAGGAGAGAACTTGAGTTATCCTTACATGAAAACAGCCAGGACATTGGGTTTTTAGTTCCAATACATCAGGGTGCCAGGAAGCACAGGGAGAGAAAGCAGGTAAATCACCTACTGACCCTCTGAATCTGGTATATAAAAAAATTAAAACAGATTAATATTTGTTAATAACAATCACCTAATTTTTAGGGGCAAAAAGTATACCTTTGTCCCAAAATGTATCTACTTCTCCTGAAATTCTTACCAATAATCCTATCTAGTAAAAGAGTAATATGCAAATTGATCATCACTCCAACACACAAGATGACTGCCCCCATGTGGACATAATATGGCCGCCACAAGATGGCCAGTAGGGGAGGGCAGTTGGAAGGGACCAGGCCTGCAAGGGAGGGCAGTTGGGAGCGACCAGGCCTGCAAGGGAGGGCAGTTGTGGGTGATCAGGCCAGTAGGGGAGGGCAGTTGGGAGGGACCAGGCCTGCAAGGGAGGGCAGTTAGGGGTGATCAAGCCTGCAGGGGAGGGCAGTTAGGGGTGACCAGGCCGGCAGAGGAGGGAAGTTGGGGGCAACCGGGCCTGCAGGGAAGGGCAGTTGGGTGGGACCCAGGCCTGCAGGAGAGAGCAGTTAGGGGTGACCAGGCCTGCAGGGGAGGGCAGTTAGGGGTGACCAGGCCTGCAGGGAAGGCAGTTGAGGGGGACTGGGCCTGCAGGGGAGGGCAGTTAGGCATCAATCAGGCTGGCAGGGGAGTGGTTAGGGGGTGATCAGGCCGGCAGGCAGAAGCGGTTAGGGGCAATCAGGAAGGCAGGCAGGCGAGCAGTTGGGAGCCAGCAGTCCTGGATTATGAGAGGGATCAGATTGGAGAGGGTGCAGGCTGGGCTGAGGGACCCCCCCCCCCCCGCCCCGTGCACGAATTTTATGCACCAGGCCTCTAGTAACATCATAAAAAAACACAACAACAAAGCCCCCTCAGACTATAATATAGGTCTCTCTGGACAAATCAAGTCATTCTCAATTACTTGGAGAAGAAACTGCATTTTTTAATTAATTTATTCAACCTGTATTACTTATTCATTGTTCAAAAGATTAAACATAAATATACATCAGATCCAGATTCATTAGATATTGGAATATCAACAAGATAGAATACGATGCCTCCATATAAAAGACTGAGAAAAACATCTGTATGTACCAATATGGAGCACTCTCCAGAATACATTGTTAAGTAAAAAGGAAAAAGAAAGAGATAGAAGAGGTACAGAACAGCATATACAGGGTGTTACCTTTGGTGTATGAAAGGAGAATATACACATACATAAATACTGGAATGAATGATCAGAAACTTATAAAAACGGTTACATATAGGAAAGTATGAAGCAAATGGAGTAGAAGGGATGGAGATGAAAATGAGATTTCTACATATACCTTTTCATTTGATTCCTCCTTTTGATCTATATAAGAGTTTTATATATTCAAAGAGAACATTAAATTTAAAAAGCAGGGGAAGCAAATCCTAAAATGAAAAACAAATGGACCTAACTACATATCAAATTGCTAAAGTCATACTGAAAAAATAATTATTAAATAACTTTTGAATACAATACTAACAATAAGTATATCCTCAATGGCATACATTCTAAGATAAACAAAATGCAAAAAAAATCTTCAACTTCACTGAGTTTTATTTATTTTGAAACTACTTCAGGTAAAGTTAGAAAAAATTTATATCAATGTTGATAAAACCTAAGATTTTCAATGTTAGGAGATTAAAACTGAAGTAACTAAAAAAAGATACAGAAACATGCAATGTTAAATTTGATTTAAAATTATCAATGTAACCTCCTGCTTTTTCCCCATTGTAACAAGGCCTAAAAACATTTACAGCCCCATAATAAGGAGCACATTTAGCATCCAGATATTGGTTTCTAAATTTCATCCAATACTAGGAGACAGAGCTCCTTAGAGAAAGCGCTGACTCTAAGGCAGCAAGAGTCATGGTGAGCCAAGATATCTTGTACCCAAATACTAGTAATAGGTTTATGCAAAAAGAACTCAGACATTGAACTCAGACAATGTCCTTATTTAAGATAATTTGAGCATCAAAAAGAACAATGTCTGTAATTAATTGTGATACAACAAATAAAAACCTGAGACTATAAAAACTCATTTGTCACAATTGTAGATGACTATTAGTTCAACTCCTCACTCTGAAAATTAGATGGGAAAGAATTAAGCATTTATTCTGCCCTTTTTAAAGAAACTGTATAGTTCACTCCCAGTTTATGAAGGTTATAAAACTCTTGTCAACTAAAAAATGACAGCTAATAAATGTAACTGAATTACAGAATTAGAAAAATCACCATTTTTCAAACTTCAGTTAACTGATTTGCCAATGACTCAGAGGATGCTAAAATTATTTGGTAAAAATACTGAAGAATGGAATGGTACTAAAGTATGGTAACAAAGTACCACCCCCACAGACTACTGCACCTGATGATCACAAGAGGAAAAGAATATGCTTTTACAATGGGGAGATATAACAAACATCACCATAAATCTCATAAAACTGAGATCACCAACTGTGACATTATATACCTCCCAAGTTATGTAACATCAAATATAACATCAACTATTAAGTATTTTTGCCAAAACTTTTTAACATGGATCTAATCAAGCCTTTAAAATATAACTTCCAGTGTACATGATATACAGGGAACAAAGGAACAAGTTAAAAACACAAAGAAACAATCATATAACTCTTAAGACACAAGCCACTGTACAAGATCTGGCCTTGAGAGAGAAATTTCAGTATCATAAGAAAGGGGAGTGGAGAAAGGAACTTTTGCTAGATTAAAAAAGACTACAAAGTTAATAAATATCATTTTATGGAACAATTGGGAATATTTAAATATAGAGTAAATAAAATGTTATTAGGAAATTATTGTTATTTTTCTTAGGTATTGGTAATGGCACTGTGAGGATAAGGAGAACACCTATTTTCTTAAGTAACATATGCTGAAGTATTTTGAGGTAAATGTCACAATATTAAAAACTTTCAAAAAGGTTCATGGGGACTGGGTGAAAAAAGTAAAGGGATTTTTTTTTTTTAAAGTTCAGTGAGAGTATATCACACAGATATGCATAGAAACCCACAAAGATATGGATGGCATGTTAACTTCTGAATCTGGGTGGCAAATATAGCACTATTCTTTGTCCTATTCTTTCAACTTTTCAATATTTTGGTTTTTTATTATAAAACAGCACAGAGTTGGCAGAAAGAGAATTAAAAGAGTTGCAAAAGCATGTCAGAAAAAAATGAGCTAAAAATCATTTATAAACACATATCCACAGTCACCTGAAAACCTTTCACCCTTACATTAAAAAAAAAAAAAATCCCGAGATTACTCAGCCCACTATCTTCTGCTCAATATAAGTAAACAGATTTCAAACAAATACTTGACCCTCTACAAACAGCAATAGCACTACAATCTATCAATGATTTAAGGAATATTTGTCATTGGCAAACAGAACATTTTGTTGATATCTCATGCTGAATCAAAATATATTCTAACATCCATTAATCTTATATGCTGACATTAAGAAAAGCATTTCTTTGAAATTTTTTGAATTGAAAAATGTGATTACACTGGAAAGAGAGCTAGCTGGCAGATGATCCTTCCAAGATTTACTTCTATTAGCAACAAACTTTGGTTAGCCATTTATTCTAATGTCACACTATGAAATTCTTTAAATCCTTGATCTCATATTTAAACATAAGAAAAAGATATATTCAAGGGGAAAAGAAAGACTTATTGAATATCAACTGTGTGCTTCGTGCTTTAAAAGCGTTTAACTTTAATGGTTATCTTGTGAGGTAAATATTCTCATTTGAGAAATGAACATTCTTAACCATCAGAAATTTTAAGTGACTTGCCCACAAATGACAGCTCATAAGTAATAAGGCTGGAAATTGAATGAGGTCGATTGGAAATGCAGGTTTGAAAGTCCATATGCTTTTCAATTAATTGGCCTTAATGGTTTTAATATTTACATACAGAAAAGCCCATCTAAGGAAAAAGTATATTTAAAAGAATACCTTCATATCCAAAGAGCTATATAATCTTCAAGTTTAAGAAAAATCAAAACTGTAAAGTACAACACAGGGAATAGAGTCAATAATATTGTGATAACTATGTATGGTGCCAGCTGAGAACTGGAAATATCAGGTGGGAACACTTTGGAAAGTATATGACTGTCTAACCACTAAGCTGTACACCTGAAACCAATACAAAATAATACTGAAAGTAAACTGTAATTGAAAATGGAAAATTAAATTTTAAAAAAACAAAACAGAAACAGAAAAAAGTACACTGTAAAATTATTGCTAGTTGCAAAAAGAACAATTCTTAGCAAGCCAGCTGTCTGTCTATGAGGAAAACTAGTCCTTGATGTAAAATTACACGCCAGTTGCCCGTTGGATGAGCCTACTGCCAAAATATGAAACATAATTCACATTAAACCCAGAGGCCAACCACCATTTAGAAAATGGAAAATGCTCTACATGTTTACGCATCTCAAGATATTTACCACTCAAAATTAATAGGCTATTTTCAGCAAATATTCTTTGATCTATCATATTCTTTCCTGACACTAAAATATTAAACTAATAAGAAATCTACTTACACAACACATATCCCACACTGAATATTATTAGTATTATGTGCTTCTGAAATTGTCTAGTGCATAAAAACATGCGAGCCCTAGCCGGTGTACTCAATGGTTAGAAAGGACTGTGAACTAAAGGGCTGTGGGCTTGATTGCCAGTGAAGGCACATACCTGGGGTGCGGGTTCCTTCAGACAGGAGTTAACCAAGCAAAAAAGAGGGAAGGGAAAGACAATAAAGAACAAAGAATGCAAACCAGGCAAGAGGAGCGTATATTCAATAAGAATGGACCAAAGATTTAAGGAAGACAGCAAGAAAGTAAGTTCAGAGAATTAAGAGGCAGATCATTAAGGATCTCATATACATGCCATGCTACAGTTCAAACTTTATCCTGAAAGCAATGAGAAAGCACTAAAGATCTTTCTATAGAAAAAGACATGATTAGATTTGTATTTCTACCATAAATGTCAACTGTGGTGCCTGCCATGCCTGCAGCCCCATTTTGTGAGAAATTAGCCTATCCACTGCCCCATGCTTTTCCCCTTTATGACCCTGCTCCACTCCCAATGTGCAGTAAACACACAGCCAACATCAGTGCCAGAAATAGTCAAACGACCAAAGTATACAGGTTTGGTAGCAGTCCATGAGGAGAAAAAAAACTGAGCCAGAGATTGTTTCTTGGGAATCCTACATAATAAAAGGCTAATATGCAAATGACCAAATGGTGGAATGACCGGTCACTATGATGTGCGCTGACCACCAGGGGGCAGACACTCAACTCAGGAGCTGCCCCCTGGTGGTCAGTGCACTCCCACAGGGGGAGCGCCGCTCAGCCAGAAGCCAGGCTCACGGCTGGCGAGCACAGCGGCGATGGTGGGAGCCTCTCCCACCTCAGTGGCAATGCTAAGGATGTCCAACTGATGGCTTAGGCCCCCTAAGCCATTGGTCGGACATCCCCCAGGGCTCCCAGACTGCAAAAGGGCACAGGTCAGGCTGAGGGACACCCCCCCCCAAAGTGCACGAATTTCATGCACCGGGCCTCTAGTAGAAACCAGAAAATCCTAGAGAGAAGGAAGAAGTTAACAGGAGCTCAAGTTAAAAAGATAGCAGCCAGGAGTCAAGATGTTAGCATGAAAGTGACATAGCAGTTATAAGGAGGCAGAAATTAGGAATAAATGAATGCTATGAGCTGGGCATGGGGGTAAGGGGGACTAAGTAGAGAGAAAAAGAGTAGCTAAAACAAGTTAACAGTAGAGCACTAGAGTGAAATCTGTCTTTACCTGTTTCTAGTTTTCTTTATTAAGCTCCTATTCTTGAAACCAAGTTGTTTAACTTTTCCTGGGTTTCCTTCCAATAAGCACCCGACTACTTAAGGTAACCTGAGTCTCTTCCTTGCCTGAAAGAGCCTAGCTAAAAGAGCATTTTAGAACACACTCTGGCAGCAATGCAGAGAATGAACTGGAGGGCACGGCATAACAACATGCAGAAGAGAAAAGGCAAGACAACCACTTAAAAAGCTTTAAAAAACCCCAACAGATATTTTGGGTTAAAATGAAGTCGAGACAAAAATATCAATTAAGAATATGAAATATCATGAAGGAGAATGTACAAAACTTAAGTGATGCTGGTAGTAAGGTACACAGTGTAGTGGAAGACGACTCCCAGGCTCCTGGAGGCTTCATGAGGAAAGAATGGTGCTATTCATGAAGATAGGAAATCAAAATAAAAAAATTTTGTTGCCGTTTGTCTCCCTCTCACCCACCTTTTGGGGGATAAAAGAGGCAGAGAAGAGTTTTATATTGTACGTGTTTGAAGTGCTTGTGAAATGTGAATCCAAGTGGAGATGTGCATTAGCAATAATTTATAAGGGGTCTAGAATAGAGGCAAGAGTTCTACAAAGCAACTCTAAACTTAGGAACAAATAAACTTAGGAACAAATAAATTTTAAATTAAGACAAAAATAAAGTTGGTGTTATCGTTTTAAAACAAAACCGAAAATTCTTTGGCCAATATTTATTTTAAATTAAGCTAACATAACTAAACATCATGCAAACTAAAAACAACATATTCTTGGCAAAACACATTTCAAACCTCCTGCATTTCTCTGTGAAGACAGAACTACTAAATAGTATAATCCAAATGATTAGGAAAGGTGGAGTATGTATTACTAATTTCTACTGAGATTTTACTTTTTCTTTAAAAGTCTAAGTTTAATGAATCATCAGAGAAATGCAAATTAAAACCACAATGAGATATAGCCTCACATCTGTCAGAATGGCTATCATCAATAAATCAGCAAACAAGTGTTGGCGAGGATGTAGAGAAAAGGGAACCTTCATGCACTGTTAGTGAGAATGCAGATTGACGCTGCCAATATGGAAAACAGTATAGAGGTTCCTCAAACCTTAAAAATGGAACTGCCTTATGACCCAGCAGTTCCACTTCTGGGTATTTACCTGCCAAAACACTAATTCAAAAAGATATATGCACCCCTATGTTCACTGAAGCCTTATTTACAAAAGCCAAGATATGGAAGCAATGCAAGTGCCCATGAACAGGCAAGTGGATAAATAAGTGGTGGTACTTACATGCAATGGAGTATTACTCGGCCACAAGAAAGAATGAAATCTTACCATTTGTGACAACATGGATAGATCTAGAGAATATTATGCTAAGACAAACACCATATGATTTCACTTTTATGTGGAATCTAAAGAACTAAATAAATGAACAAACAAAATGGAAACAGACTGATAGACACAGAGAGCAGACTGGTGGTTGCCAGAGGGAGGGAGATTGGGGGAATGGGTGAAATGGGTGAAGGGATTAAGGAGTACAAGTAGGTGGTTACAGAATAGCCAAGGAGGTGGGAAATACAGCATAGGGAATAGAGTAAGTAATATTGTAATAACTATGTGTAGTGCCAGGTGGGTATTAGACTCATTGGGGAATCTGTAAATTATGTGATTATTTAACTACTATGCTGAACACCTGGAACTAATATTAAAAAATACTGAATGTCAACTATAATTGAAAAATAAAATTTTAAAAACAAATGCAATGTAAAAAAAATATCTACTTAAAAAATAAATTTTAAATTAAGACAAAAATATCTAAGTTTACTCCATTTCTTTCATGAATTGTACGCCACTAATAATAACTAAGGGGGGATATATTAAAAAGTCACATGTTAGACAGTGAACCTCACTATCGAATATTAAACTACTAGAGGCCCGGTGCACAAATTCGTGCATGGGTGGGGTCTCTCAGCCTGGCCAGCGATCAGAGCCAGCCGGGGCTGGCTGGGGGTAGGGACCGCCGGAGGTTGGCCAGCCGTGGGAGCGCACTTACCACCAGGGGGGAATCTCCTGCATTGAGCATCTGCCCCCTGGTGGTCAGTGCACATCATAGCGACTGGTCAACCAGTCATCCAGCCATTCGGTCGCTTAGGCTTTTATATATGTAGATAATAACTAGATTTTTAAAATACTTAATCACATAATTTACTAGCTTAGACATTCAACTTTACTTGTACTGTAAATGTTGGGTTTCTGTCCTACAATCTTTTATTCTCATCCAAATCCTTTGCCTCCAAAATCTGTTACTATGAACTCAGAACTTGATAATGAGCTTAAGCCACAAATCCAGTTGCCTACTGGCTATCTATATCTGACAGAAGTATAATCACCCAAACTCAACATGTTACAATTGAATTCCTCTTTTTTGACAAAAATAAAAATTAAACTCCTTCCTCATATGGATCCCCACACATCAGTGAAAGCCACAAGCTAGAACCTAGAATGTATCTTCTATGAACCCTCTCCCTAATCCCAAATCCACTGAAATCACCTAGTCCTGTCTACTCCCAATATCCAAGTCCAGACCCACTACCATCATTTGCCTGAATTGCCTTTCTGATATTCCTACCTTTAGCCTTTGTCTACTCTTCAATCTACCCTCCTCACTGAAGCTGGAGTTACCTTTTAAAAATGCAAATCTCGCCCAGCTGACGTGGCTCAGTGGCTGAGCATCGACCCAGGAACCAAGAGGTCACTGATTTAATTCCTGGTCAGGGCATATGCCTGGATTTGGGGCTTAAACCCCAGCAGGCAGCCGATCAATTATGTTTCGCTCTCATAGATGTTTCTATCTCTCTATCCCTCCCCCTTCCTCTCTCTCTAAAAAAATCAACAGAAACATTAAAAAATGCAAGTCTAATCATTTCAGACCCCTACTTTAAATCCTCCAGTAACTTATTTGATAAATATTATAGTCACCATTAAAGCTAGTCACTCCAGCCCTGCAGGTGTGGCTCAGTGGTTGAGTGTTAACCTATGAACCAGGAGTCACAGTTCAATTCCATGTCAAGGCACATGCCCGAGTTGTTGGCTGGATCCCAAGTGGGAGGCAGCCCATCAATGATTCTCTCTCATCATTGATGTTTCTATCTCTCTCTCCCTCTTCCTTCCTCTCTGAAATCAATAAAAATATATTTTAAAAAGAAAAAAAAAATCTAGTCACTCCATGGAAGTTCAGCAGATCAATCAAATTTACTTTAGTTATATCATTGTTTCTGGCAGGTTCAGCATAAAAGAATCATCAGGAAATTTTTTCCAATCCTGAAATATACTTAAGACATACATATAACAACTGATACATTTAAAAGAAAAGCATAAAGCACGGTTTGTAAAATCAAAGACTGAAAATATCTCAAGACCACCAAAATGGAACTACCATCCAGCTAGCAAATGAGGCACTAACACATGTACTGTTGTTGAATGGTCTCTAGGGTCTATTATAAAGTGGGGATAAAAAGTTATATAGTGTGCAGGATGCTTTAGTGTTTTAAGAATATAAATGTACAAGCAGTTGACATACATCGTTTCATGGTTACATCACCATCTCCCATCCTACCTAATAATAGACAAATATGCAAACTGACCACACCTTCACTACACCTAAGCCATGCCCACCAACCAATCAGGTCGAGTATGCAAATTGCCCCAACAAAGATGGCAGCTAATTTGCATATCAAGACAGCGTAGAAAGAAGCCAAGAGCTGCAGAAGGGAGCAAAGCTGCGGAGAAGCAAGCAAGCCGGGGGGAGGAGAAGGGAGGAGGGGAGGCGGGGCCAGGGGAGAAGGAAGGAGAGCAGGCGGGGCCGGGGGAGAAGGGAGGAGCGGAGGCGGGGCCGGGGGCGAAGGAAGGAGAGCGGGCGGGCTGGCGGAGAAGGGAGAAAAGCAGGGGGGCTGGCGGAGAAGGCGGGGCGGTGGACAAGGGAGGAGAGCAGGCGGGGCAGGGTAGAGTGCAGCAGGAAACCCTATTGCAGGATTTTTCCTGCAAAGGGAACGCTAGTTTATTTATGAAAAAAAAAAAAAGTTCCGTCATTTCAATGTATGTACATATGTGCTTTATGTTTTTTATTATTTATTTACCACAAGCAAAGGTCAGGAATTGTTATCTTTCTTTTAATTTTTTTTTACTGTTTCACTTCATTACTGCTGTGTTACATGCTCCATGTGAGTGACGTAGGTGCTTATGCAGGTGGGTTCCGACTTACGCGAAAATCGCGTTACGTTATGCCGTAGGAACGGATCTCCAACATAACCCGAGGACCTACTGTATATGCTTCTATATGCTAGAAATATCACAGATATGGAATTAGTGGTTGCCTCTAAAGAGTGAAAACAGGTGGTTAGAGGATAAAGAGAAACTTTTTCCTACATATTCTTTTAACCCCTTTGATTTTTATATTCCATCTAATTATTATCTATAGTTTTAAACATGATTATCCCCCTCTTCAGTTCCACACAAAATAAAAATGTTAAATATACTGACTACAAAAACCTCTATACGTCATCCCTACAACAACGTTAAAATTATGCACTGATCATTTGGTGTAACATTACATTTCCTTCTTTACAGCTCAGGAGTGCAACTTCAACAACATTTTATTCAATACTAATGGCCCGGTGCACGAATTTGTGCACATTGAAATGAAATTGATTATAAGAAATATTTTAATATCGCTATTCGCCCTTTGTCTGTAATAGAAGTGACAACTAAATTCACGATTGACAATGACAGATTGAAACACACGGGTGCGATTGGCGCCAGGGAGAGCTTTATATGAATCACGCATATGCAAGTCAACTTAGCCTTTTATCTATATAATAAAGAGCCAGGGTCGTAATGGTTGTTACACCAGACCAGAAGTCAGTGCTGGGTTGCCGCTGCCAGCTCCCCAACCCAGCACTGACTGCCTAGGGGGCTGCAGATCAGGCCCGGAGAGAGGCCTGCAGAGAGGGAGGCAGGGTCTGATCCATAGCCTCTGTGGCAGCCATTGATCAGAACTTGCATCTCTTTCTCTCCCGGCCTGGCCAACAGCCACACCTCCATTTCTCTCCAGGCCTCCACCGGGGCTGCTGATCAGGCCTGGCTTTCTGATAAGGCCCCGTTGATAGGCCCAGAGACGCTGACTGGCATAGAAACTGACCAATCAGAACCAAATTGGCCGGCAGGGTAGGGCAGTTGGGGGCAAGATCAGGCCGGCAGGGGAGGGCAGTTAGGGGCGATCAGGCAAGCAGGCAGAGGCAGTTAGGGGTGATGAGGCAGGCAGAGGCAGTCAGGGGCGAGCAGGCAGGCAGGCAGAGAGGTTAGGGGCGATCAGGCAGGCAGGCAGAGGGATTAGGGGCAATCAGGCAGGCATGCAGGTGAGTGGCTAGGAGCCAGCAGTCCCAGATTGTGAGAGGAGTGTCTGACTGCTGGTTTAAGCCCAATCCCACAGGGCCCCGATTGGAGTGGGTGCAGGCTGGGCTGAGGGGAACCCCCGCTCCATGCATGAATTTCGTGCACCAGGCCTCTAGTATATATAGAATAAACTTGCTTAATTAGACCTACTTTCTGATTTAAACTTTTTCCAGCCCAGTGAAGCACCCCAACTTCTCTTTCAGGTAATTGTCAGCAACACAGCAGTAAATATCAAAACGAAGCAGATTATTATTATAGATCACGCAGGGAGAACAAAGGGTGAAATATTGAACTGCAGCAGTGTTTGACTATATTCTGCGCAATGAGAAAACCTGAAGTCATTTTCAAGATCCACCATTTCTTCTTTTCAGTCTGGTCAAGTTTCTAAACTTTCTAAATCTCCATTTTCCAGCTAATGAAAAGGAAATAGGATTCCATCAAGTTTCCTATCTACCTACTCCAGGACTTCTGTGAGGATCAAATGAGATGAGGCAGGGGAAAATGCTTCATAGACATTTGATTAAAGTGTAAAATTTTTGCACCTGGCTATAAAGCAAGTTGTGTTTCTGGGCTGAAGAAACTCCAAGGAGGCCAGAGGAAGCTGGGCATTGCTACATGATGTCATTACCCGGATGGACACTTAGCATATTAGCCTTTTATATATATAGATTTTACTATTGCTGAGAAGCTATTGGTAATGACACCAGTGAACATTGCATGATAACTGTACTTGCTCCTTGGAAAAGCAAGACAGCAAGCAACACTAGGTAGCAGAAATATATTAAATTGACATGAACTCTTTAAGGATTGAAGAAAGCTATACCAGTAAATATTACTTTTCCTGCAAATTCAAAAACAGCAAATTAAAAAGTTCCCAGTATCCTTCAAAACCAGTACAAAAGATCTATGAAGCAAATGATACTACATGGAGACAGTTACATCCAATTAAATGGAATGTGACTTAATCCTTAATGGAAGTTCCTAAAATCAGATCTGGACTATCTACATGTTCTACAAAAGACACAAGATGAGAAGCAGGCTGTGTGACCTTACAACAGAACACACCCCCTGCCTTGAGCTTCCATCCTCTTCCCCCTCCCTCCCTTTCACAGCAGCAGACTAAACCCTTCAAACAGGCGTGTCAGTCAGTTGGTTGGTTCCCTATGACCAAGTGGGGAGCACAGGCTAAGCTAACATCCCTTCAGCATGTCACGGCAAAGCCATTTCAACCAGAAGGACCACCACCAGGAAAAAAGGTAAGGTCTGCGCAGGGACAGGTCTGTGGGAGGGGTGGGGCGAGAAGGGGGTGTCTACAGGGTGGCTGACCTCAGATCTACCGGAGGGAAGGGCATCATGAAACAGACTCTGGGAAAGCTCAGCTGGGTGGGGAGAGAGCTGGTGGGCTTGGCGGTGAGCGACCTGGGAGGGGGAGGTCCGCTCAGAGGGGGTGGGCAGCAATGCATCTGCCTGGAGCTGCGGGTTGCAGTGGGTAAGGGGGCGGCCGTGACTGGGTCTCAGAGACACTGTGACCCGGTAAGCTCACGGGAGGGTGTCACGGAGTCTGGGGGCTCCTTTCAGAACCGAGGGGTCCGAGGAGAGTTCCGGCAGTCCGCCGGGGCGGCTGGAGGCCCGAACACAGTCCGGTCAGAGACACGGAGGGCGGGGTCTCCTGGGGACCCGGGGCAGGGATCGTGAGTCCGAAAGGCTCCAGAGCAGCCCCGCTCGCGGGGCGTCTCCGCTGGGGCGGGGCCGGGGGCCCCCGCAGGAGCCCGAGAGCGAGCCTGAGACGTGGGCCGGGCCGGGCCGGGCAGCGGGGCGCTAAGGCGGGTCTTACCTCGGGTTCGCTGCGGCGGCCACTACAGCCCTCCTCTATGGCGGAAGCTGCCTCCCACCCGGGCCCCGGGTGAGGCCGGAGGAAACGGCAGAGACCGAGGCCAGCGAGGGTTCCGGGAGGGTGGGAGGGTGGGCCCAGTTGCTTCAGGGTCCGGGCGAGCGGCCGCCGCGCATCCCCCGCCCTGTCAGAGCGACTCCGCCCGGCCTGGCAGGCACCTCCCCCGCCGCACCCCGCCCGGGAGCACGCGTCGGACCGCCGCCTCCGCCGGTGCCGCGGACGCCTCTGCCACCGACCCTCCAGGTCCCGCCGGGACTCTGCGCAGCCACCCTCCACCGCCGCCCGGGGCTCCGTCGGCTCCCGCCCGCGCGCCGCCGACCCGCGCACGCGGCCCCGCCCCGCGCGCCGCCCAGCTGCAGACCAGCAGGCGCGCGCACCCGCCGCCCACGCCCCCTCCCGCCTACCCGAGTCGGCCGGCACCGCGTGACGCCACCAGAGAGGCCCGAGTGCGCCTGCGCGGGCACACCCATTCCGTGGACCGGCAGCCCCGCCCAAAGGTTTTCCCTCTGCGGACGGCCGAGCGGGAACGCCGCCCTGGACGCTCCCCCTACCGGAGAGTAGTGTCGCAAGGTTGAGGTGGAAAGCTCTGGGTTTGCGACCGTCGCTCTCGCTTTCCGGCCGACACGGAGCCCGAGGTGCCCGAAGGCCGGTGGAGGTGGGGAGCCGAGGCAGGTAAGCAGCCGCCTCCCCGCGTGGGTCTGCGGCGGTTGTGTCCGGGCCGGACGGCTCTGCTGCCCACGCACAACGAGCGCATCCAGGCCCCCTCCCCATTCTGGCTCTGGGTTCCCAGCGCGGCCCCTCGGAACCCCTTTCCGCACACACGCCCCTTCTCCCCGCCCCCGACTTTTTTTTTTTTTTTTAGTCCTGTCCATTCATTCTTCCGACTTTTTACAGTGGTTTCCATACCTTGGACTCAAGAAAGTCAGAAACGAATGAAATAGCCTCAGCTTTCTGAACGTCGGAGATGAGAGAGTCTATGGTAGTAAAGTAAATTATCCTGTCTAATACTAGAGTAACATGTAAATTACCATCACTCCGCTACCCCACGATTGGGCGGCGGGAGGCTGGGGGGCGGGACTCGGGGTGGCCTATCCGGCCATTGAGAGGCACGGCCGCTGAGGGGGCTACCCTGCTGTTGAGAGGCGCTCCCTGATCCGCGGCTGCTGAGGGGGCCTGCTGCGGGCACCCAGCTGCGGGCACCCAGCTGCGCCTCCCAACGGCAGGGTAGCCAGGTGTCCGCGCAGCCCCCCTCAGCAGCCGATGAGTCCCGCCCCCTGCGCCTCTCAACAGCAGGGTAGCCCCCCTCAGCGGCCGCGGACCATCAAAAGTGGGGGAGCTGGGTGCCTGTCTGCTCCGGCACCAGGCCTTTCAGAAGCCTCCACTGAGCCGGAGGCTTCTGAAAGGCCTGGTGCACCAGCGGACAGGCACCCAGCTCCACTGCGAAAAGCGAAAGCGTGTAGGGGACCCTACACGTGCATGATTCAATCATGCACTGGGCCTCTAGTCATACATAATAAAAAGATAATATGCAAATTGCATCACTCCGCTACGCCCATGATTGGGCCGGCTGGAGGCGCGGGGGGCGGAACTCGGGGTGGCCAATTGAGTTTTCCGCCACTACCAGTTTTCCTGTAGCCACCTGCCGATCAGAGCACCTCCAGCCAGCGCCATCGGCCACCCCAAGTCCCGCCCCCAGCCTTCGGGAGGCGCTCCCATCGGCGGGTGGCCAGAGGAAAACTGGTGCTGGCAGCCAGGTGAAGGAAAGTCTATTGCACGAAACTTCGTGCAACGGGCTTCTAGTAACAGAATAAAAGCACAGGATACCCTCTGAGCATAGAGGAGCCCCACTCCCACCCCCACCCCGATTGCGTAGAAGGACGAGGAAACCCTTTCAAGGCGACCTTTGGCTCACTCTTAACTTGTGCTAGAAGGCCAGTGAGCAATAGCTGGTCACAGAAATAGGAGCGAGAGGCAGCAAGTGTCGGGTACAGAAGGACATGACAGTATTTGGTCCGGAGGAGTTGGAAAGTTCGAGGAGTAGGATACAGCTAGTGGAAACCATACTGGGGTAGCCTACACTTGGAGGAAGCGTCCTTGTAAAGTGTAAGAAGGATGAGGACTGAGAATGTGGGCCGCCAGTATATTTTCTTTAAAGATGGGAGACTCAGTGTACCATGGAACCCAGAAGTGGAGAGTTCATGGGTGAGGGTGTCCCATTTATACGATCAAGAGCTCTAATAGAGCTCAACTTGGTACGCACATCAGAATCATCTGGGAAGCTTTAAAAAAAATAAAATCAATGTTGTTGCTCCACCCAAAACCAATTAAACAGTCTCTGGTCCAGTAATGTTTTCTCCTGAGATGACTAATGCTGAGGGTTGAAAACCACTAAGCTAGAGAAATGTAAAGAATGGGAAGTAGGGAAGGACATAAAGGTATGGAGTTGGCTTTGTGACATTAGGATGGGGGTCATTTGATGAGAGAGTTGGGAATGGAATGAGAACCTTGAGCAGAGTGATGAAAGTTTTGAATAACTGCTCTGGGAAGTGGAAGAAGAAAAAACTATTCCTGCCTTTCCCTTAAGCACATTTCCATCCCTTAATTTTAATCAGGTCCCCTCATTTACAGCACTTTTTCCTCTCCCTTTCTCGTCTATTTATCAGCTGGGGTTTCAGTCTTATAGCTCAAGAATATCCTCATTTTTATCCCCCAAAAGATCAGAGTTGAGCCAATTTATGAAATGCAAAGACTAACTTCACTCTCCTAGAGATTACTACTCACAGTGCCTTGCCAATTATTAATTTCATCAACCATTTAAGTTAGGAATGAGACATAAACATATTTAGGATATAGCCCTACTGGGATATCATAGTATTAGGGAAAACAGACCTTTAAAATAAGAATTCACGTGGCTGGCAGAGAAGGACTGTAAAGGCAGAGCCCCAGCCGGTGCGGGGCTGCTATCTATTAACTTGGGTTAATCCAAAACCTGTCTGTCTGCCCGAAGATAAGAGTCACTGTTGTGTGTATGACTAGAGCATAGTATGGAGAATGGGTAGAGCAGAGAGAAATAATAAAGTGTAGACTTCAATCCATGCTAAAACATTTAATTTATATACTATAAACAACTAACAGGTAAAAATAACAAAGGTAAAGAGAAAATAACCTCTTTTACACCATGGGCCTCTGTGATAGCCAGGCCTGTGGCCCCTATCTCAGAATGTTTTTAAATGTGAAATAAAATACATGGAAATTAATGGAACCAATTTTATTCAAAGTTTTAAAAATATTAAAACATGTGTGTGATGTAGTTATATATGTGCTTCTTTGTGCTTTAATCATCTGGCAACAGATTGTATTTTGGTCTTATTGTATAATTCCAAAATAATGATGACTGTAAATTATATTTTGAGATATCTGCAACAATTTTAATATGACATGAAAATATCCTATTTTTTATTAGTGACAAAAGACAGGATTACTGATACTACACTGTATCATTGCCTACATTTATTGACGAAAATCCCAAATTTCACCTAGAGATTATTGGAAATAAAAATGCAATTTTATTCCCCATTCCAACTCCATGGAAACCTTAAATTCTAGCCACATCCTGGCCCATGGAGCCTAGATTTATAAAAAGCTCACTCTATTGTTTTTAAGCAATAGCATGATATATCAAATCTGTGTTTCAGAGAGGTACTAGAGTGGTGTTCACTTCCCAACCTCTCTGTTGGAACTGGCTATTGTCTTCTGCTCCTCCAGTACCTTAGGTGGAGCAATCCACTGTTGCCTAATACTTTAGGCCTACTGGAGGAGTGAGTTTGTAGCTATCTTATGTAGGAGCAGTTCTAGGAAATATTTTGGAAAAGATAGGTTGGGGCTATTTTTGTAGAAATCATTGAATGCCAGGCTGTAATCTGTGCTTGCTTTGGCAGATGATGGAAAGATGTAAAAATTTTTGGAGTAGGATAATATAGAGTTCTTTTTGAAAAATTATTCTAACAGTTAATGTATAGGTTAGATCATTAAAAGATAAGATAGGAATGAAGATACTATATCTATATATATAAAGCCAAGTGACCTTTACAACCGGACAACTGAGTGACCAGCTGATAGCTATGACACACACTGACCACAGGGGGCAGACACTCAATGCAGGAGCTGCCCCCTGGTGGTTAGTGCACTCCCAGCCAGCCAACCTCCTGTGGTCCCTCCCCCCAGCCTGCCAACCTCCTGCAGTCCCTCCCCCTGGCCAGCCAGCCCTGATCGCTCCAATCGCTGGCCAGGCCGAGGGACCCCCACCCATGTACGAATTCTTGCTCTGGGCCTCTAGTAAATAAGTAAATAAATAAATAAATGATTTTTTTAACTAAATGTTATCAAGGGATCTTGTAAAGAGTTTGCTAAATTACTTTATTTCCCAAATGTGCTGGCTATTCTAAAACACAGATTGGCCTCAGCCAGTGTGGCTTGGTTAGTTAGAGCACCATCTGTGCTCCAAAAGATGGTAGATTTGATTCCCAGTGGGGGGGGGGGGGGGGGGGGGGCAACTGAATCTATTTTTTTTTTTTTTTTTGCCATGTTTCATTTATTTTTTTTAAATCCTCAAGCAAGGATATTTTTCCATTGATTTTTTTTTCTTTTTTTCTCTTTTTTTTTTTTTTAGAGAGACTGGAAGAGAGAGGGAAAGACAGAAACATCGATGTGAGAGAAACACACCAATTAGTTGCCTCCTGCAGGAGCCCTGACCAAGGTGCCAGAGCCGGAGAGGAGCCTGCAATCAAGGTACATGCCCCTTAACTGGAATCGAACCCGGGACTCTTTAGTCTACAGGCAGAACTCTATCCACTGAGCCAAACCGGCCAGGGTGGCAACTGACTCTTATCTCTCTCTCTCTCTCTCTCTCTCTCTCTCTCTCTCTCTCTCTCTCTCTCTCATCTTCCTCCTCCCTCTCATACTCTCTCCTACTTCTTCTCTCTGAAAAAAAAAAAAAATCAATGAAAAAACATACATTGGGCCTGGCTCATGTGACTCGGTAGTTGAGCATTGACCTATAAACTAGGAGGTCAAGGTTCGATTCCCTGTCAGGGCACATGCCCCATTTTTAGGCGTGATCCCCACTGGAGGGTGTGCAGGAGAAAGCCAATAGATGATTCTCTCTCATCGTTGATGTTTCTGTCTCCCTCTCTCTCCCTTTCTCTCTGAAATCAATAAAAAAATTTTTTTTAAAGAAACATAGATTGGGGGAGAAACCAAGATGGCGGCATAGGTGAACACCTAAACTGCTGCCTCACACAACAATTTCAAAACTACAGCTAAAAGACAGAACAGACATCATCCAGAACCACAGGAAGGCTGGCTGGGTGGAAATTCTACAACTAGAAGGAAAGAGAGGAGCACATGGAGACTCAGAGGAGCTGCAAAGGGTTGAGGTACTGAGACACGCGCACGGAGAGGATAGGCGGCTGAGTGCCTGGCTGGCTTTCTCTAGTGGAAGGGAGACGGAAGCTCCCGACTGCACTGAACCCCAGTTCCGGGCGAGACCCTGGGAACCCAGACTCATACGGGGGGGGTCTGGACTGTCGGGAAGAGAGAGGAGCGCACGGAAACTCGGGAGACGCAAAAGGCAGAAGTCTGGAGCTGCACACGTGAATGCGCGCAGAGAGGACTGACTGCTGTGTGTGCCGCTGGCTTTCTAAAGCGGGAGGGATACGGAAGCTCCCGACTGTGCAGAACTCCAGTTCTGGGCGGGAATCTAGGGACCCAGGCTCATTCGGAGAGAAACTGCACTGTCTGGCAGCGGGCGAAACTCGAGGGAGGCTTTCTCTCAGAGGTGCTTGCAGTGATTACCGAGGGACACTGAGACCCAGGGGCCTCTTAGAGCAGGGCTGACAGGAAGCCAAGGCTGTCTGCTCAGCCCTGAGACTCCACCCCATCCAAGCTGAGCATAGAGGCTTTTACAGTTTTGCAAGTCTTGTCTCATAAGGCTGTCTCCAGCACAGAAGTTCTCCCAGCATAGACACAGCTGATCCTCACAGCAAATTTGCCTGGAAGTCAATTCCTCCCAGTGATACCAACAACAATCAAGATTTAACTACAACAAGGCTGTGCACACAGCCCACAAAGGGGTGCACCAAGAGTGTCCACCTCAGGTAACTGGGGAGGCTGAGCCACTGGGCCATAGAGGACACCTAGCACACAAAGCTACTCTACCAACTCAGGGAAGCAGCGAAAATGCAAAAACAAAGAAACAGATCACAAACTAAAGAAATGGAGGAAAGCAAATGACTGGATATAGAGTTCAAAACCACAGTTATAAGGTGTTTCAGGAATTTCCTAGAAAAGGCTGATAAATTTAGTGAGACCCTCGAGGATATAAAAAAGGACCAACTAGAAATTAAGCATACACTGACTGAAATAAAAAATATTATACAGATACCTAACAGCAGACTAGAGGAACACAAGAATCAAGTCAAAGATTTGAAATACAAAGAAGCAAAAAACACTGAACCGGAAAAGCAAAAAGAAAAAAGAATCCAAAAATTTGAAGATAGTGTAAGGAGCCTCTGGGACAATTTCAAGCGTACCAACATCAGAATTATGGGGGTGGCAGAAGAAAAGAGAGAGCAAGATACTGAAAACCTATTTGAAGAAATAATGACTGAAAACTTCCCCCACCTGGTGAAAGAAATAGACTTACAAGTCCAGGAAACGCACAGAACCCCAAACGAAAGGAATCCTAAGAGGACCACACCAAGACACATCATAATTAAAATGCCAAGAGCAAAAGACAGAGAATATTAAAAGCAGCAAGAGAAAAACAGTTAGTTACCTACAAGGGAGCACCCATACGATGGTCAGCTGATTTCTCAACAGAAACTATGCAGGCCAGACGGGAGTGGCAAGAAATATTCAAAGTGATGAATAGCAAGAACCTACAACCAAGATTACTACCCAGCAAAGCTATCATTCAGAATTGAAGGTCAGATAAAGAGCTTCACAGATAAGAAAAAGCTAAACGACTTCATCACCACCAAACCTGTATTATATGAAATGCTGAAAAGTATTCTTTAAGAAGAGGAAGAAGAAGAAAAAGGTAAAGATAAAAATTATGAACAACAAATACATATCTATCAACAAGTGAATCTAAAAATCAAGTGAATAAAAAAATCTGATGAACAAAATGAACTGGTGAATATAATAGAATCAGGGGCATAGAAAGGGAGTGGACTGACATAGAAAGGGGTGTTGGGTGTACGGGAAGAGGCTAGACAAAAATCGTACACCTATGAATGAGGACATGGGGGGGGTAAGGGCAGAGGGTGGGGTGGGAACTGGGTGGAGGGGAGCTATCGGGGGGAAAAAAGAGGAACAATTGTAATAATTGAACAATAAAGATTTATTAAATTAAGAAAAGTAAAGTCTAAATTCTAAGAAATAAAAAAAATCATTTATTAATACTTGTCCAGTTTGTCAACCACTGAAGATAGCAGAGATGAGTAAAATCTAAACTCTGCTTCAAAGAGGGATATATAAATCTTGGTAATTTTTACATCGCTCTTCATACAAATCCCTGAATGGTTTAGGCTACATTAAAAGGAAATGTTAAATTGGGGGAATTTGAAACAAATAAAAATGGCTTGAAATTCCTTCCTGAAAATGTTTCTACTTATGCTGCCATGAAAAGCACATTTGGTCTTGCATGTGATTCTTTTTGTGAAATTGCAAATGAAATCATACTTAGCAGTTGGACATAATCCAATTTTAGTAAACACCAGATTATTTTTACATCTTTATAATTGAAGATTTATAGAAGAGAGATTACACTTACTCTGTTTTTTCTAGAGGACAGAAGTGAGACCAGTGAGTTGAGGAAACAGATATATTTTAGGTCAGTGTAAGAGTGGGAGGTAAAATATATGATTGTCTAACCACTATCTTGTGCACCTGAAACTAATACAGAATAATATTGAATGTGAACTATAATGGGGGAAAAAAGATGGAAAATTGTATGTTACATGTTTTTCATCATAATAATAAAAATAAATAAATAAATAAATAAAAATAAAAACATTCAGTTTGACCACACACAAAAAAAAAAGAGTGGGAAGTAAAGCCCTGACCGGGTTGCTCATTTTGTTGGGAGTGTCATCCCATACACCAAAAAGGTTGTGAGTTTGATTCCCAGTCAGGGCACATATCTAGGTTTCTGGTTCGGTCCACAGTCTGGGTACGTACTGATCAGTGTTTCTGATGAGTGTTTCTTTCTCTCTCTCTCTCTCTCTCTCTCTCTCTCTCTCCCTCCCCCCCCCCCCCCTCCAAAATCAATAAACATGTCCTCGGGTGAGGTAAAAAAAAAAAAAAAGAGAGTGAGAGGTGGATGTATCTAATTTTCCCAACACCATTGTTTGAATAGGCTGACTTTACCCCGTTGTATGTTCTTGCCTCCTTTGTCAAATATTAATTGACCATATAGGTGTAAGTTCATTTCTGGGCTCATTTTATGTCTGTTTTTATGCCAGTACCATGTTGTTTTGATTATTATAGCCTTATAATATAGTTTGATATCAAATAGCATGATACTTCCAACTTTGTTAAGATTGTTGAGGCTGCCAAAACAGGTTTGGCTCGGTGGATAGAGCATCGGTCTGTGGACTGAAAGGTCCCGGGTTCGATTCCGGTCAAGGGCATGTACCTTGGTTGCGGGCACATCCCCAGTGGGGGGTGTGCGGGAGGCAGCTGATCGATGTTTCTCTATCATCGATGTTTCTAACTATCTATCCCTCTCTCTTCCTCTCTGTAAAAAATCAATAAAATATATTTTTTTAAAAAAAAAAGATTGTTGAGGCTATTTGGGGTCAGTTGTAGTTCCATATAAATTTTTGGATTATTTATTATAGTTCAGTGAAATATGCCATTGGTATTTTGATAGGAATTGCATTGAATCTATAGATTACTTTGCATAGTTTGGACATTTTAATGATATCAATTCTTCCTATCCATGAACATGGTATGTGCTTTCATTTATTTGTATCTTCTTCAATTTCTTTCTTCAGTATCTTATAATTTTCTGAGTACAAAAATGAAATCTTACCATCTGTCACAGCATGGATGGACCTAGAAGGTATAATGCTAAGTGAAATAAGTCAGTCAGTCAGAGACAAATACCATATTTCACTTATATGTGGGATCTACAGAACAAAATAAATGAAACAAAATTGGGACAGAATCATTAACACAGAGAGTAGACTGGTGGTTGTCAGTGAGAAGAGGTATTAGGGGACTGGGTGAAAGAGGTAAAGGGTTTAAGAAGTACAAATTGGTAGTTACAGAATAGTTATGAAGATGTAAAGTACAGCATAGGAAATATAGTCAATAATATTGTGATAACTATGTATGGTGCCAGATGAATTCTAGAAATATTAGAAGGAACACTTTGTAAAGTATATAATTGCCTAACCACTGTGCTGTACACATGAAACTAATATAAAGTAATATTGAATGTAAACTGTAAAAAAAAAAGTGGGAAGTGGTACATTGTTTTTCTAACTAGAAATAATTGCATTTCCTGGATGTGTGCACATTATCAAAAGAAAGTGGGGGGGAATAAAGCAGACAGTATCAAAACATAGAAGGAAAAGTTAAGTTTAAATAATCCTATTCTTAGAGAAAAACTAAATTTTAGATGGCTCTCATTCTTGATTATTTTTATGTATGTTTTTCTCTTACAAATTTTTTTCTTCTTTATTTTTTAATTAATAAATTTTTATATAACCTTTCTTTTCATAGCATATTATGACCATCTTTATTTTTTTAAGTATATTTTTATTGATTTCAGAGAGGAAGGGAGAAGGAGAGGGAGATAGAAACATTAATGATGAGAGAGAATCATTGATCAGCTGCCTCCTACACGCCCTCTACTGGGGATTGAAACCGCAATCCAGCATGATGGCCAGTTACTTTTCCAAAAGCTCACATTTGTTTACACTCTGTCAACAATGAGAATGGCTGTTTTCCCAGACTGTCAGCAATGCTGGTTATTATCAGTTTTTCTCATCTTTTGCTAATTTGGTAGGTGAAAAATGAAATCTTACTTTAACTTGAATTTCTTTGATTCATAGTAAGTATCTTTGATTCCTATTGGAGTATCTTTCATCTCTTCATTGGCCAGTCATACAATTGTATAAGCTCTATTTTTCTAAATTTTTGTTTCCTTTTCTTAAAAAACATTTTTTTATTCATTGATTTTAGAGAGAGAGAGGAAGAGAGTGTGAGGGAAGGAGGGAGGGAGGAAAAAAGAAACACTGATATGTTGTTCCACTTGTTTATATATCCACTGATTGATTCTTGTGTGTGCTCTGACTGGGGATCAAAACTTCAACCTTGGCATATCTGGATGATGCTATAAGCAGCAGAGCTGCCTGGCCAGGGATTGTTTCATTTTTAACACTTAAATTTTACTTCATCTAAAATATAGTAATTTGATATAAGGTATGAGATAGGGGCCTAGCTATTTTTTTTTTTTCTGGTTAGGATTTTTTTTTAATCTTTATTGTTGAGGTTATTACAGATGCCCCTCACCCCCCCCCCCCCAGAGCTCCCCTCCACCCAGTTCCCATCCCACCCCAGGCCCTAGCCACCCTACGGTCCACATCCATAGGTAATGCATACATGCATATAAGATCTTTGTCTATTCTCTTCCTGTACCCCCACACACACCCCTTTCCCTCTGAGAATCGTCAGTCTGTCCCATTTCCATGCCCCTGATTCTATTCTGTTCACCAGCTTATTCTGTTCATCAGATTTTTTATTCATTTGATTTTTAGATTCACTTGTTGATAGATATGTATTTGTTGTCACTTTATTGTTCATAATTTTTTATCTTTACCTTTTTCTTCTTCTTACTCTTCTTAAAGAATACCCTTCAGCATTTCATATAATACTGGTTTGGTGGTGATGAACTCCTTTAGCTTTTTCTCCTCTGTGAAGCTCTTTATCTGACCTTCCTTTCTGAATGATAGCTTTTCCGGATAGAGTAATCTTGGTTGTAGGTTCTTCCTATTCATCACTGAATATTTCTTGCCACTCCCTTCTGGCCTGCATAGTTTCTGTTGAGAAATCAGCTGACAGTCATATGGGCACTCCCTTGTATGTAACTAACTGCTTTTCTCTTGCTGCTTTTAATATTCTCTCTTTGTCTTTTTCCCTTGGCATTTTAATTATGATGTGTCTTGGTGTGGTCCTCTTTGGATTCCTTTTGTTTGGGGTTCTCTGCGCTTCCTGGACTTGTAAGTCTATTTCTTTCACCAGGAAGTTTTTTTTCATTATTTCTTCAGCTAGGTTTTCAATATCTTACTCTCTCTTGGCACCCCCATAATTCTGATGTTGGTACACTTGAAGTTGTCCCAGAGGCTCCTTACACTATCTTCATATTTTTGGATCCTTTTTTCTTTTTGCTCTTCTGGTTGGGTGTTTTTTGCTTCCTCATATTTCAAATCATTGATTTGATGCTTGTGATCCTCTAGTCTACTGTTGAATCCCTGTATATTATTCTTTATTTCAGTCAGTGTATGCTTAATTTCTGACTGGTCACTTTCCATTTTTTTGACATTCTCAGTAAGATCCTTGAAGGTCTCACTAAGTTTCTCGGAGGTTTCTGGAAGATTCTTGAGTAACCTTATAACTGTGGTTTTGAACTCTATCCAATAGTTTGCTTTCTTCCATTTCTTTCATTTGTGACATGTTTCTTTGTCTCTGTATTTTGGCTGCTTCCCTGTGTTTGTTTCTGTGTATTGGGTAGCTGCTAAATCTGTTTGAATTGATAGAGTGGCCTTGTGTAGTAAGTGTCCTATAGGGCCCAGTGGCTCAGCCTCCCAATCACCTGAGATGGACACTCTTGGTGCACCGCTTTGTGGGCTGTGTGCACAATTTCGTTGTAGTTGAACCTTGATTGCTGTTGGTATCACTGGGAGGAATTGACCTCCAGGCCAGTTGGCTGTGAGAACCAGCTGCAACCTCAGTGGGAGAGCTGCTGTGCAGGAGACACCCTTATCGGGCAGGACTTGCTTCAGTGGGGCTTTGGTACTCACTGAGTCTGCCCCTTGCGTGTGTCACTTATGGATGTGAAGAGTTGTAATCTGATATGGTCTCACACTAACCACTGAGCACACTGGCTTTTGGGTCTCCAGGGAGGTGCAAAGTCAGCCACTGCCTAGGGCCACCCAGCAGGAGCTACAGAGAGATCTGCAGATTCCTCCTCTTTGTATTGGGTTTGGAAGTGCCCAGAGTAGGCCCAGCTGTGAAACAAGGCAGGCTGGTGCTGGTGTGGCCTTGGGCCTTTTATTGATAGCTTTGGGGCTCCCTGACCCAGCTGCAGCTTGTTTGACAGGTTTTAGGCTGAGACAGGATAGGCCAGTGGTCGGCAAACTCATTCGTCAACAGAGCCAAATATCAACAGTACAACGATTGAAATTTCTTTTGAGAGCCGAAAAACAACTTCTGCACTTGGGCCACGAAGTTTCAAGCACACTGTACGTGCGCGCCCACACGTGGTATTTTGTGGAAGAGCCACACTCAAGGGGCCAAAGAGCCACATGTGGCTCTCGAGCTGCAGTTTGCCTACCACTGGGATAGGCCATTCATATGCAAAAGCCGCTGCGCACAGCTTGGATGGGGTTGTAAACTGGGTGGGGCGGGGTCCAGGGCGGAGCTAACAGAAATGGCTGCCAGTCAGGGAGGTCCCAGCACGGGAACAATGACCTCTGCAAGCACCTCCATCTGTAAGAAAGCCGCCCCCGAGTTCCTGCCCTGGTGCCAAACAGTCCAGTTTCTCCCTGTGTGTGTCTGGGTCCCCCAGAGCCTCGCCTGGTACTGGAGGTCAGAGCAAGTGGGAGCTTGTAAGTTCAGTTCCAGGTCCTGGCCTTTTAAGAGGAGCAGCTGGGTCTCGAGCAACAATGTCACTCGCCCCAGTCCGCACTGGTTTGTCCAGTCCGTAGTTCTTACTGCCCATAGGGACTTCTTCCCCAGCTCGGGACCCTGGGCTGGGGGTCTGGTGTGGGCTGGGACTCCTCACTCCTCCAGGGGCCTCCGCAGAGGCGATCTCCCTACCGATAGAAAGGCCGCACACCCGGGTGCCGGACCAGCCTATTCCTGCCTCCGCACCCCCTACCAGTCTCAGTGCACTTTCTTCTTTACCTCTCTAGTTGCTGTCCTTCCGCTCAGCCAGCTTTCCCGCAGTTCTGGATGATAGTTGTATATTTTAGTTGTAATTTTGACGTGGTTGTGGGAGGCAGCAAGTACAGGCGTTTACCTATGCTGCCATCTTGGTTCTCCCCTAGCTTTTTTTAAATCAAATTATTAACAAGTTATCACAATGCCATCAAGTAACAAACTCAGCAAGCATATCTTTTTTTTTTTTTTTTTAGCCATTAAAATAGACTTTATTGATGCTTAGGGAACTGATTCATTCTAAAAACTGATAAAGAGCCGAAACCGGTTTGGCTCAGTGGATAGAGCGTCGGCCTGCAGACTCAAGGGTCCCAGGTTCGATTCCGGTCAAGGGCATGTACCTTGGTTGCGGGCACATCCCCAGTAGCGGGTGTGCAGGAGGCAGCTGATCGATGTTTCTCTCTCATCGATGTTTCTAACTCTCTGTCCCTCTCTCTTCCTCTCTTTAAAAAATCAATAAAATATATTTTTTAAAAATAAATAAATAAATAAAAACTGATAAAGAGAAAGAATAATTTATTCAGTAAAAATAGCTTTCAAGGTCATAATAAATAGCTACTAAGATGAAGAAAAATTCTAGCTAATAAAATGGAATGACAGAATTAGAATATTACCATTTTGAAACCTATAATAAAATAGTGGACTTAGGCAGCTATCAAAGGTTGCTAAGACTCTGATGCAATGCTGATGGCGAATTTTATAATGAATAATAAATCAGGCTAACAATATCTTTACCAAACAATTAACCTTAATATCACAAAGAGAGACAGGCATTATATACCTTCTGATAAATGTATACAATACTCAAGAAACATTCAGCAAGCATATCTTAAACTTTACTTCATAGGCCAGCGGTCAGCAAACTCATTAGTCAACAGAGTCAAATATCAACAGTACAACGATTGAAATTCCTTTTGAGAGCCAAATTTTTTAAACTTAAACTTCTTCTAATGCCACTTCTTCAAAATAGACTCTCCCAGGCCGTGGTATTTTGTGGAAGAGCCACACTCAAGGGGCCAAAGAGCCGCATGTGGCTCGCGAGCCACAGTTTGCTGACCACTGTCATAGGCAATTAGGTGCTAATAGATATTCTACCAAAAAAAAAGTGTTTCAATGAGTCAAATGAGTTTGGGAAATAAATAAGACCAAGGAAAGGTAAATTTCTTTATTCCATAGCCTTTTATATGCTTATGTATATTAAGAATCTCCAATAAAGAGTTTTAAGATACGGCATTTTCTAATATATTTAACCATGTAATCCTATTTTTTTCTTTCAAGTAATACCTATGAAATCCTATGGAACTGTACTGGTCAAAATAGTAGACACTAGCCACATGTGGCTATTTAAATTTAAGTTTAAATTAATTGAAATAAAATTAAATATTTAGTTCCTCAGTCACGCTAGCCACATTTCAGGTGCTTATTAGCCTCATGTGGCTATTGGCTACTATATTAGACATTGTAGATAAAAACACTTCCATATTGGCCCTGGTCAGGTAGCTCAGTTTGTTAGAGTATTGTCCAATACACCAAGGTTGTGGGTTCAATCCCTAGTCAGACTAAGTACAAGAATCAATTAATGAATGCATCAATAAGTGGAACAGCAAATCAAGTCTCTCTCTCTCTCTCTCTCTCTCTCTCTCTCTCTCTCAAAAATCAATAAATAATTTTAAAAAAGAAAACACTTCCTTTATTGCAGAAAGTCCTATTGGACAGTGCTTCTATAGAACATAATATTCATTGAAAACATGGAATAATCCATAGTTTCTCCCATTGATTTGTAATGTCTCCATCATTCTATTTAAAATTTCTAAAAATGCATGGGTTTGTGTTTCTGTCCTGGTGCCACAAAGCTACTTGAGAAAGTCAAGCTTCAGCATTTTTTTCTCTGAGAGCAGAACTGAAGGATTCTTGCATGAACTAGAAAGTTAGACTAGAAGGGATAATTAAAGGCCCTTATATTTCTCAGACTCTGTAAATATAAACATTTCTTCGCCAAACTTGATTTATATCATGTTGAGATCCATACTTCATTACTTATTAGTTCATTCTACAATTATTTATTATCTGCCTGACCAGCTCAGTTTTAGGTCCAAGGCCTAGAATTGTAAACAAGTTTAGGCAGACAAGGTTCCTTGGTTTTCTTACTCTTAGGGAGCTTACCTTCTTGTTTTGGAGAGAAAAAGACAAAGTTAACGAAGAAGCAAATACATTTTAAAAACCATCAGATAGCCTTGAGTGCTATGCAAGGAACTGAAATTAAAGGAATAAGAGAGTGAGTGATGCCCTGGCCGGTGTGACTTGCTCAATGGTTAGAGTGTCAGCCTGTGCACTGGAGGGTCATGGGTTCGATTCCCGGTCAGGGACATGTACCTGGTTGCAGGTTTGATCCCCGCCCCAGTTGGGATGTGTGTGGGAGGCAAGCAATTGATGTGTCTCTCTCACATCGATGTTTCTCTCTCTTTCCCTCCCTCCTTCCCACTTCCTTTAAAAATCAATAGAAAAAATGTCCACAACTAAGGATTAACAAAAGAGGGGGGGCGGTGGCCTCTAGTTTTGGCTGGTCACAGAAGATTTCTGAATAAGTGGCTTTTAAACTGAAATCTATCCAACAGAAGGAACCAACCACTCTAAGGTCCCAGCCCTCAGGAGGTGTTGCTGGTGGAAATGGTGTTCTTTCAGGGAGTCAGGAGAACAGCATTTCAGAGACCCATAGGAGGATGAGGGGTGGTAGCAAGATTTACTGGAGCAAACACAAAGGACTGCCCACAGGTGCCCAGTCATCCCTGATCCAGGGGCTTAGCTTTATCTTGTGTAGCATAAGTGCCCACCAAGAGGGTCAGGACCCAGGACTATAACACCATCACCCTGGGCTCTGTTAGTTCAACAGAGTCTCTGCTCCCAGCTGCACTCCTGGCCAGTGCTGTGCTGCCATACCCAGGCCTGAGCTTGGGCCCCCATGGCTGCTGCAGAGAGAGCATGAAGCAAACGAGCAAACTTACAAAGAACATGTACTTCAGAGGTGAGCCTTTGTTAAGCTTTAGTTATATCTCCTTGGGTTTGGGAAGGGCCAGCTTTCTTTCAAACTCATCAATCTCTTTCACAACCCTTCATGGGTTTTTTCTGGGTCCTCCCCCTATCCAGTTTGGGTTTTTACTCAGGTTTTTCAGGCTAGACGTTGCCCCTTTATGTTGCCATTTTGATTCCTACTGCACATGCCTCAGTTTTGCCTTGTCATCTGGTTTATACTGCACATGTGCTTACCTCCTCCTGCACCATCTTGAACTCTGCACATGTGCCCAGCAGAGGAATTTCCCCTTTATTGTTTACTAGAGGCCCAATGCACGGAATTCGTACAAGAGTAGGCCTTCCTTCCCCTGGCTGCCGGCACCAGCTTCCCTCTGGCACCCAGGACTTGGGCGCCCCTCCAGCCGGCAGGCACCCGGGACCCAGGCTTCCCTCTCACAGCCCCGGCTTCATCCAGAAGGTCCCAGAAGGTCGTCCAAAAGGACGTCCCATCTAATTAGCATATTATACTTTTGTTATTATAGATTCCTCCCCTCCCCCACATTCCACTTCCAGGCTGGTTGTTCCTGGGGAGATTGTAAAGCCAATTCTTCCTGACTGCTTGGGGATTGCTCAAGGATTAAGTCCCTTCAGCAGAGGATGCAGTGTCCCCTGGGGAGCCTGTGACTGCTACAACTTCCTAGTTAATCAGGCCTAATGTTTAATTCAGCTCCCTAGTTTATTAGGCTTAATTCCTAATTTCATTTGCTTTCTTTATTAATAATTAGTTGGCTACCTACACTAATACTTTACACACCCCTTCAAGAATCCTGGGCTCTTATAATCTTACTAGAGGCCCAGTGCACGAAATATATGCACAGAGGGGGGGTCCCCTCAGCCCACCCTGCACTCTCTCCAATCCGGGACCCCCCAGGATCGGGCCTAAACCGGCAGTCAGACATCCTTCTCACAATCCGGGACCAACTGCCTCCCCTCCTTGCTGGCCTGGTCACCCCACACAGCCTGTTCGGTCATTATTCAGTTGTTTCGTATGCGATGGTCTCTTAGCCTTTTTTTTTTTTTTTTTTTTTTAACATGTATGGAGCCATCGCACAGAAAATCTGATAACTATACAGACCCTGTCGGCAGGAACCATGTTTTGATGTGTGTGACTGCCTATGGTTGCACTGTACAGCCAACAAATGCAATCAATACCAGGAACAGTCACAATCTTAGCCTTTTATATATATAGACAAGGGTAAATGGATATAGGTCTCATTTTTTTTTAGCTTCTTCCTGCTGTCAAGGGGTGTAGTCCTGCCATCCCTGGACCCAGGAATTCTTACTATCTGCCAAAAGAAGAAGGGAGCAAAGGGGAACAGGTGCCTTCATGTGAGGGAGAGGGGTTTTATAATGTCTGGGTCAGTCTGCTGTCCTTGGAAGGTGACAGGCGCAATGTCTAGAGTAGTGGTTCTCAACTTTTCTAATGCCGCGACCCTTTAATACAGTTCCTCATGTTGTGGTGACCCGTCCCTCAGTCTGATTTGTGCACTGGGCCTCTAGTACTATATAAACAAGCCATCAGGCATTTACTAGTAATAAGGGGTATGCCTGTGAAAACAGAAGAAAAATATGCAAAGGTTAATGAATACAGCAAATCATAAACCAGTTCCTGAGTCTGCTGTCATTCGAGAATACTTCCAGATGTAAGTCTTTTGCTGGAATGAAAGCAAGCAGTGACAATCTGATAGATCCTTCTGGTGTTCAGTTTGAACATCTCTGGTGATGTCATCAGGTGCTCAAGTAAATTCTGTATACCATACACAGCCTAAGGGAAAAAAGTTTTCATTCTTAATGATTCCAAGTCAAAGGATGGTAGAAAAATATAACATTAGTTTGGAGGGTTGAAGAAAACTAGAAGAATTCAGGATTCAGTTCTGTTTATAGGTGAAAACCAAAGCTTTGAAGACAGTTAACTGAACTAAAGTCCAATATCCACAACTGGGCATTGTGTGTGTGTGTGTGTGTGTGTGTGTGTGTGTGTGTGTGAACTAGAGTCCAAAATCCACAACTGAGTAATATGTGTGTGTGATAGTGTACTACTAGAGGGTATTAAACAAAGGACAGACATGACCTGCCTCAAATTTTAACAATTATTCTGACAGCTGTGTGGAGAATTTACCAGAGAGTCAATAGTGGAAGTAAAGAGACCAGTTGGGGTAGATCTAGATAAGAGATATTGATGGATTTGACTAAGGATAGTCCTAAAGATGGAAAGCATTGAACATATTCAGAATATTTTGGCTATAGAATCAAAAGGACTTATTATTGACTAGAGGCCCAGTGCACAAATTTGTGCACCAGTGGGGTCCCTCAGCCTGGCCTGCATGATCGGGCCGAAACCAGCTCTTCGACATCCCCCAATAGATCCCAGATTGCTAGAGGGCACAGGCCAGGCCGAGGGACCCCACCGGTGCATGATCAGGGCCTGGGAGAGACCGCAGGAGGGCTCCAGAGCATGATGGTCCTGTCTTGTTCAGTCCAGATCAGCCAGACCCCAGCAGCAAACTACCTACCAGTCTGAGCGTCTGCCCCCTGGTGGTCAGTGCACATCATAGCAACTGGTCCATCAGTCGACTTTCTGCCCCCTGGTGGTCAGTGCATCTCATAGCAAGCAGTTGAGCAGCCTTAGCATATCATTAGCATATTACGCTTTTGATTGGTTGAACGGTCAACCGGACACTTAGTGTATTAGGCTTTTATTATGTAGGATTTAATTTAATGTGTGAATAAAATAGAAAACTCGGGTGCTGTATATACCCTATGTAATAAAGAGGTAATATGCAAATGGTCGTTACACCGTGACGCATAATGACCGATCAGCAGGAGGGTGGGTCCATGAGCTACAAGTGGTGGAGAGCTACAGAAGGGCGGGGCAGCGAGCTACGTGCGGAGAGCTATGAGCAGCGGTGGGCGGGGCAGCCAGCTGAGGCAGGCGGCAGTGAGCTACTCGCACATGGATTTGTGCGCAGGGCCACTAGTTTCATTATAAAGTACTAGGTTCAATTTCTGCTCTAAATATTACAGGAAAAATTAGCACACAGAAAACACCAATGAATATATTTTGACCAAATAAATAAGTTTGCTTCTATGTAAAGTATAAGATTGTGCTCATACCTTAATTAATTATTTGGGAATCTGCTTCCTAAGAATTAGCAGCTTATGTTACAGGCATATCAACAATGGATAGTAATTAGACTGTTCCACTGAACTATCCCAGCCAGTAGAGTAGAGTGAATGAAGCAGAGAAAATGGCTGCCACTGGTGCAGCAGTTCTCTGGGAATCTCATGTTTTATTTTTAAAAACCATGATGAGTTGCATTTTAGGCTACAATATGTCCATGTTTATGTCAATAATTAAGATGTAACTGATTTTTAAAAATTTTTTAAATAAAAGTAAATCTTCAGCCTGGCCTGCATGGCTCAGTGGTTGAGCATTGACCTATGAATCAGGAAGTCACAGTTCCATTCCAGGTCAGGGCACATGTCCAGGTTGCAGGCTCAATCCCCAGTGTGGGGCGTGCAGGAGGCAGCCGATTAATGATTCTCTCTAATCATTGATGTTTCTCTCGGTCCCTCTCCCTTCTTCTCTGAAATCAATAAAAATATATTTTTTAATTTTTTAAAAATGTTCATAGTAAAATGTTGATAGAAAAAATAGGAAAAATGATGTTACCAATTAAAATATTTTAAGTCAACAATTAAATTGCTTAGTTATTTTCCCCAAAGCTATTGAAAGTGAAACCCAAGGAAGATGCACTGTGATTAGCCAGTGTTTATTTTTTGGTATGTTTATTAATATCTGCTGGGCATAGCCCTGTATCCAGTTAGAGCAGTACAGATCACATTAATGAGCATTTGCAGTTTGATAAAATTTGAAACAAAAGCCAAAGGGAGCAAGGAAGGGAACTGCATTTAGAAACTTTTATCATCTTCACTTAAAATGAGTAGGTCAGCTGCACTTTGCACTTCGTACTGTTTTAAAAATATATAACCAAATGAGGCTGTTTTTATTTTGGGGTTATGTTTTGTTTGGTTTTATGGAACCCTTACTAAATAATTAAAGAAAATTAGTAAGTGTTACAATTCTAGGATAGTGTGTTTTCTCTATTGGGCTCTATCTGGATCATTACTTATTCATTTGCCCAGGCACATTTTCTCAGAAGCTATGAGAATTGTTGCATCCGTAATGGATAAAAATGGCGCCACACACTAAACCTGACAAGCTTAGGGGAGGCCTGCATGACAGGTCTCACAAACGCCAAAGTAACTGCACAGGATGGTCTGAAATTAAAACTTCCTTAACTAAGCCTATCGATTGTCTTTTTGCATCTATGATAACAGACCTGTGGACTGTCAGGGTAATTTTTTTTTCCGACCCCTCTGGACACAGCACCAGAACAGAGACTATGAAAACCCCTCGTTGTTATTGTTACCATGTTCATTGTTAACTGTTAACTATCCTATACCCACCAATGTAAAGAAGTATGTGTCTATTCATTTTACTTTTTATCCATTTCCAGAGACCCTCTTCCCTTTGCTTTCTCCAGCCTCCCTAATCTATCACCAATGTACTTCGTGTAACACTCTTACATCTTCTTTGATTCTCATGAGCAAAATAAGGTGCAAAACTGCCATTCTCCAGAGAGTTTTCTCAATCCGTTGAGATTCCGGCAATTTTCGTCAATTTGGCTCAAATAAACTCATAAAAATTCTCTACAGGTTTGGATGTTTTTTAGATCAACACCTTATGAAATACTTGTTAATTAAGATCCTCGGGTATATTTTTGATCTTCTGAAATAGTTATGTATCTATAAATTAGGTAATTCTTATTTATGTCCACTGTAATAAGTATTTTTAAGACATTTCCTCCTCAAAAATCCAGATTGAAACAGCCAACAGTAACACCTTTAGTTAAAGGTTATTCTACCTAAAAAAAATGCCTTTAAGATATTTTAATAAATAGCCCCAATGCTTTATTAGACCTTTAAAAGACCTTAAAATTAATTCAACGTAGAAATTTACAGTAGGTTACATAAGAGTGGTCTATAACAGGATTAGCACAGTTTTTCTCTAAGAAGCCAAGCAATAAATATTTTAGATTTTGCAGGGTACACAGTTCTTGTAGCTCTGAAACAGCAATAGACAATATGTAAACAAATGAATATAACTTTGTTGGAGTAAAACTTAATTTACAAAAACAGGCAGTGGGCCAAATTTAGTCTGTGGACTAATTTATTGACCCTTGGACAAGAAAACTAGAATTTTTTTTAGGATTTTTTAAAGAGGACGACAAATTTTAAAATTGGCAAAGATGAGAGCTTAGAATTGTAGAAATCATAGTATCACTTGGAAACATCTTAAATATATAGATACCCAGACCCTATCCCCAGAAATAGATCATATCTGCTCTTTAAATTCTCAGTCCTGGACAGTGTGGCTCAGTTGGTTGAAGCATTGTCCTGTGCATCCAAAGGTCTCAGGTTCAATTCCTCTCTCTCTCTCCTCTTTCTCTCTCCTTCTCCCTCTCCCTCTTCCCTCTTCCCTCTCTTCCTCCCTCACTCTCTCTCTCTCTCTTCCTCCCTCTCTAAAATCAGGAGGTTTTTTAAATTATTATTTTTAAATTCCCAAAGATGATTCTAATGTGTAACCCCAGCTACAATCACTAATTATCTGGTCCAAAATGCAGTATACAGGTGATGAAGCTGAGACCCAGAAGTTTAATGACTTCTCCGGAGTCAAACAACTGGTTAATTGAAGATATGAACCGAATTCCAAATCTTCTGACTCCCTACTTGGTGTTTTTCTCTACTAGACCAGCAGCTTCTTCCTTTTAATATCAGCAGGAAATCACAATGATTATTGAATTGTAATTTTTCCCTTTAAGTTATTTTTATTAATTATCTTCTTTTTATAATAAACAAATATTCAAGTAGTAGTATGCATTTTAAGGATTTTAAGATGTATATGAAAAAAAATAGTCTTTTCCTTTGGTGAAAATTAACTTGTTTAGGAAGTGTTCTATACTATTGAATTCAATATTAGTTTCATTTCACTACAGAAGTTGGAAGATATAAACTAAACCTTGTAAGCACAGGGTTTGTGTATACTGACAACACATTAACATCATTGCTTCACTGAGATTGAGAGAACCATTTTCTCTGGAGTTTAGCATTCACGCTTCTTTTTCAAAGGTAAAGCACAAGAACAATGGAGTTGTACCCTGGCTAGATTTATCCTTGATGACTTTATGGCTTTATGTAAACAAACAAATGCTTTATGTTCAAAAAATCTTTAAGGTATATTATTATCACCCCAAATATAAGGAACAGAGAAGGAAGTTAACTGTTTTTGAGAGCCTGCTATATACTAGATATTGTGCAGAGTGTTTTCATTTGTTTTTAATTCGTGTAACAACCCTGGGAGGCAGGTTTTATTATTACCTCATTTTACAGATGAGGAGAATGAGACTCAGAAAGAGGATGAATAACTTGCCCAGGGTCACATAGATAGCAAGTGGCAAAGTCAGAGCCTGGACCCAAAGCCTCCCTGTCCCAAAACATAGAACTATAATATATTTTGTAGGATTTTACAAATAGGACTCTGAGGAGGTCATTGTCTCCCCAGTTTACTCCCCAATATCCCTCACCATTCACCAAAACGAAGTGCAAAGGTCTTTTAAAACAAACAAACAAAAAAATAAATAAATAAATAAAAATGGGGTGTTACAAACAATACAAAAATCATAAGAGAACTTATTTCTCTTTTTTTCCCCTAATCTGTTTTTTCTGACTCTCTTTTTCAAACATCTCATTCCTCTGGCAAACATTTATTGTATCTCCGATATGCCAAGCATAGTGCTCATTTTATAGAAAGGAATATCCCTAAGATGGTTCTAGATGGTTCTTGGTTCTTTTGCTAGGTTCCCTTCCATCTCCTTTTCCCTACAACATTAGTAATGAACTACAACTAAAATCCCAGGCATCCCAACTAAAATCCTCAGATCATTTCTTAATTATTTCTTTCCTATGTAATCCACCTTCCTCTGATCACTTGTTGATTCTCTGTCTACAATATATTTTCTTCTTTGCTTCTCCATTCCAACTACCATTTCCCCTGGTTTAGGTGGTGTCCTCCTACCTTTACTTTTAATAACAGTCTAATTGATCTCTACCTTCAATTTCTCTTCCAAAAATTAAATCTATATGCTATGGCTGAATTGTTAATCTTTCTAAAGCATTGGCTTAGCTAGTCATTAATGGCTCACCTTTTCCTCCAGTATAAATCCCAAACTCTTCCACCTGGAATTCAGTCTGTCACCACTTAACTTCTAGTAATCTTCCTTTAACCCTTGCCTTCATACCTACTCTCACTTCATTCCAGCCAGACTACACTACACATTTAAAGGCACTTTTCTTCTCCAACATCTACAGGCAGCTTATGCAAATTAATAAAGGGAAGATAAATGATCCAATAAAAAAATGCGCAATGGAACTAATTAGAATCTTTTCAAAAGAAGACAGAAGGAAGGCCAAGAGACACATGAAAACATGCTCAAAGTCACTAATTATCCGAGAGATGCAAATCAAAACTACAATGCGGTACCATCTCACACCTGTCAGAATGGCTATCATCAACAAACGACAAGTGTTGGTGAGGATGCGCAGAAAAAGGAACCCTCGTGCACTGCTGGTGGGAATGTAGACTGGTGCAGCCACTGTGGAGAACAGTATGCAGTTTCCTCAAAAAACTGAAAATGGAACTCCCATTTGACCCAGTAATCCCACTCCTAGGAATATATCCGAAGAAACTAGAAACACCAATCAGAAAGGATATATGCACCCCTATGTTCATAGCAGCACCAATTCACCATAGCTAAGATTTGGAGACAGCCTAGGTGCCCGTCAGCAGAAAACTGTGGTACATCTACACAATGGAATACTATGCTGCGGTAAAAAAGAAGGAATTCTTATCATTTGCAGCAGCATGGATAGAATTGGAAAACATTATGCTAAGTGAAATAAGCCAGTCAATGAAAGAAAAATACCACATGATGTCACTCATTTATGGAGAGTAAAGAACATTATAAAGTGATGAACAAAAAGATAGATACAGAGACAGTAAAGCATCAAACAGACTTTCAAATTACAGGGGGAAGGTTAGGGAGAGGTGGGGGAGATAAGAGATCAACCGAAGGACTTGTATGCATGCATATAAACATAACCAATGGACGCAAAACTCGGGGGCGGGGGTGAGGGCATGTATGGGAGTGGAGTGGGGGGGACAATTGTAAGATATGTACACATATAATACCTTAATTAAATAAATAAATAAATAAAGGCACTTTCCTTGCCTCTCTGCCTTCTTAATGCCCTTCTTGCATCTACTAGTCTTTCAAGAGCCCACTTTTATGCCACTTTCTCCTTGAAGTCTTTCCTGATCTGAGCTCTCCTTCCCTTTCACCCTCTTTGCCAGGAATGATTGTATTCTATATGAATTCCCATACATTTGTTTCTGTGCCTTATGGGTTTCTTCTCTTATTGAATATAAGACATAAATTTCCTGAAGACACAATAGGTATCTGGATATACTATATATTATATATTTTTTTAAATTTTAGTTACCTCGGTTTCTTCGTTTTACATTGACAAATAATCTATATATTTGTATTCTCACTTTTCAGAAGAGGAAACAGGTTTCAAGAAATTAAGTAGTTTATGATCACACAGAACTGTAGGAGTAACATAACTGAGTCTAAATTTCAAGTCTTCACATGTGAAGTTTAGAGTTCCTTTTCTTGACCAAAGGTGATTTTCCAAAGGCTAGTTTGGTTCCATTTGCTTTATTTTTTAAAATATGTTCTTGTGCCGAAACCGGTTTGGCTCAGTGGATAGAGCATCAGCCTGCGGACTGAAGGGTCCCGGGTTCGATTCCGGTCAAGGGCATGTACCTTGGTTGCGGGCACATCCCCAGTGGGGGGTGTGCAGGAGACAGCTGATCGATGTTTCTAACTCTCTATCCCTCTCCCTTCCTCTCTGTAAAATATGTTCTTGTTTATTTCAGAGAAGGGAGAGGGATAGAAACATCAATGATGAGAGAAAATCATCAATCGGCTGCCTCCTGCCTCCTGCATGCCCCCTACTGCAACCCAGGCATGTGCCCTGATGGGGAATCAAACCCCAACCTCCTGGTTCATAGGTCGAAGCTCAACTACCGAGCCATTCCAGCTGAGCCCATTTACTTTACAATTGTTGATGTTAAACTATTGCAGTCATACAGTATGGAATAGAATTAAGTCCTTGATTGACCCATTGTCTGTGTTGGATGTTTTCAGAATCAGACAGATAAATCAAAAACTATTTTCTGAAGAAAATCTTGGCTCTGCCTGTGATACTCCCTTCAAAGTGAGATGCCTGTATATCCAGGCACTCTACTTGTAGGCTTCTATCCCTAGTAGGGTTGGCTGTTAAAATAAGAGTCTGATTTCAGCTGGCAGCATAAAGAGCAGGTCTCCAGGTATTTGCTAGGCAGTACAGTCTGGCACTCCCCACTATGCAGTGTTCATTGACAGCACAGGGGTGATTAAGGGAGCCTTGCATGGCCCACATGCTGCCATTCTCTTTCCATATTCATACACTCTTCAGTCAGATCAGCAGCAAGCTGAGCACCAAGTATCCTTGTAAATTGCTGTTAGCTCATTTTGCCATCAGGCTGAATATTACGCATCATTAGAAGAAATAATCCTTTGAAACAATTTCATCTGTTATAAAGATATTGGGGGGCATTAAAATTTCTTGAGAGAAAACTGTCTGACCTTAATGCAAAGAAAACTTTTACTTCTCCTGAGCAAATGCTTTGTGTTTACCTTATGGAGATTGTGAATATTTAACTTAATGCTCTTAGGTTAGCTGCCAAATAGCTTAGAGCCAAATCTGTGGCTCACTCATAACAAATGGGCTCTGTGCCTCATTAACTTTGTTCCTAGCTCCAATTTATGTCTCTGCTCAAGTTATTCCTTCTTCTTAAGAAAATCTTAGTTCATGCCATCTCATTTGATAGATAGATAGATGATAGATAGATAGATAGATAGATAGATAGATAGATAGATAGATAGATGATAGATAGATAGACAGACATACTTAAACAGCCCAGTATTGTTTCTGAAGTAGTTTATATTATGACATACTTCATGCACATAAAAGCCTCTTTGGTCTTTCTTAGTTACCTCATTTACTGTATTTACTGTATGTTTGTTTTTATATAGGTTTTTGCAGGGTTTTGATTACATGAAAATAATTGTGCCACAAAATTGTTTTAACAGTGTAGCCAGCCCTGGCCGGGTAAGGTTAGATCGTTGTCCATACGCCAAGGATGCCAGTTTGATACCCAGTCAGGGCTCATACAAGAATCAACCAATGGCCCGGGCTGAGTGGCTCAATTGGAGTGTCGTTTTGTGCACCAAAAAAAAACAAAAAAACTTGCAGGTCTCATTCCTGGTTCACGGCATGTGCCTAGGTTGCGGGTTCATTCCCCAGGTGGGGCACATACGGAAAGCAACCAATTGATTTCTCTCTCTCCCTCTCTCCCTCTCTCCCTCTCTTCCTCTCTCCCTCTCTCCCTCTCTTCCTCTCTCCCTCTCTCCCTCTCTCCCTCTCTCCCTCTCTCCCTCTCTCCCTCTCTCTCCCTTGGCTGGGTAGAATCAGAAATGAATTTCATTTCTATTATACTCACGATTTTCTGTTCTTCACATGACAGTTTCTTTTAATTACAACTCTAATCACTGTCACTTTCCATTATGGAATGAGGAAGCAATATTTTATCTCTTGAAAATTAATGTGGAAATAGAAACTATTTCCCTTGGTAATTAGTAACATTTTTTAGATTCTTTGAAAATTCATCTTTAATATAAAAATAATTTGCCATTGTTATCATGCCTATTCATTAAAGGGCCAAATATATGGTTAATGCCATGGAGTTTAGGAAAACACTAGTTGTAACTTTAACCAATCTCTATATTTATAAAGGAAATTAAAAATCCATGCTTACTGTTTCAGCATAAAAAATTTCCCAAGTTTTCATTCCACCCAATTATAAACATAAAGCATTTATCCTGCAGTTTCCTGAATGTTTACTCTTAGGTAGGCATTGTTGTTAGTTTATAATTGTATTTAAATTTTCCCAAAACTCTGTGAGAGTAGCTATGATTTATCATCCCCATTTGGCAGCCAGGTGTCATATTCAACATTAAATATTGTCTTCTGCCTCTCCTTCAGCTTTCAGAATTTCTGAGCAACCCTGGTCAGTACAAGATGGACCCTGTCGTCTTGAGTTACATGGACAGTCTACTGCGGCAATCAGATGTATCACTATTGGATCCTCCACGCTGGCTCAATGACCGTATTATTGGGTTTGCCTTTGAGTATTTTGCCAACAGTCAGTTTCATGACTGCTCTGACCAAGTCTGCTTCATCAGTCCTGAAGTCACCCAGTTCATCAAGTGCACCAGCAATCCAGCGGAGATTACCATGTTCCTTGAACCCCTGGACCTCCCCAACAAGAGAGTTGTATTTTTAGCCATCAATGATAATTCCAACCAGGCAGCTGGGGGAACCCATTGGAGTTTGCTGGTTTATCTCCAAGATAAAAATAGCTTTTTTCATTATGACTCCCATAGCAGAAGCAACTCAGTTCATGCAAAGCAGGTAGCAGAGAAGTTGGAGGCTTTCTTAGGTGGAAAAGGAGACAAACTGGTCTTTGTAGAAGAGAAAGCCCCTGCTCAACAAAACAGCTATGACTGTGGGATGTACGTGATATGTAACACTGAAGCCTTGTGTCAGAACGTCTTTAGACAACAGCCAGAGTCACTATTGCAGCTACTCACTCCTACGTACATCACAAAGAAGAGGGGAGAATGGAAAGATCTCATCGCCAGACTTGCTAAAAATTAGATATTGTATATTTGTGACTTTTGAAGTCTCATTCTGCCTGTCCCCATTTGTTGAATGGCTGCAATCTCAGTGCCTGAGAGAAGATGCTGGATAGAGGCAAACTTAGGATTTTTACTTTTTCCTAAAAGAATATCATCCTCTACATTATCCTAATGGGAAGTTTCATTTTAACTGTACCTTGAGAACACAATGTTCTATGAAAATGTCTTGAAGTTATTCACCAAAACCTTAAAACCAAACTATTGTAACATTTATTAATTACCTTTTGGTCTCCCTTAGCCACATTGGCTTATTCCAAAGGAAAATCAGTGATCTGTAAAACAAATTAAGGATACGTGAAATCTAGAGGAATGCAAGAAGAAAACAATAGAAGAACCAAAAACTTGTTGCATAGTCCACTGGCTGGAAGCAGATCAAGATCTAAATATTAATGAGAATTATTCACTTCTGTGCTCTCTTCCATTCACCATGCAAAGCTTTCCTGGCTATCAGCATACCCTTTGCAAAGATTTTGTTATTCCATCTTTCCCCATCTGATTCCTGGATGCTTTATGAAAGGGGGAATCAAGTAACTTTGTTAAATTAAATTACTCTAGTAGACCACTTAGTTTGCTCAGTGAGTGGTCCATTTGCTACTCTGAATTGATAATAGCTTTCGTTTACCTTGTCTATTAGCCATGTGCACACTCCTTCCTTATATCCAAAGTTCTGTGGTTTTAAAACTCAGCTGATAACTTCTCAAGGTTATCTGTTATTTCAGATAAGTATTTCTGCTTTCTGATAGTCAGTTTTTTCTCTCCTCTTTATCCTTAATCTGGCAGAATTGTTTGATTTATATCATGGTGATTTTAGAACTACAATTGTACCTGAAATTTACAAACTAAAAATTGGTTTGTTTTTGAGATACAAAGGAGAAAGGGTGACCTTTGACCTTTTCACTTAATTCAAAATGCAGACAATGTAATTTTTAAAATGTGGAACGAAAAGTAAAAAGAAATTCTGTCCCTCCTAAGTCAGTGATGTGTTTTTTCAGAGTTGTTCCTAATAACAAATAGATGATATGTTGGGTACACCCATTAATTCTATTATTAATGAGAGTTAGATTGCAATACATATGACACTTAAAAACCAAGATTAGCCCTAGCTGGTTTGGCTCAGTGGGTAGAGCATTGGCCTGCGGACTGAAGGGTCCCAGGGTTCAATTCTGGTCAAGGGCACATGCCTGGGTTGTGGGCTCCATCCCCAGTAGGGGGCGTGCAGGAGGCAGCCAATCAATGATTCTCTCACCATTGATGTTTCTATCTCTCCCTCTCCCTTCCTCTCTGAAGTCAATAAAAATATACATTTTTATTTTTTTAAAAAAACAAAACCAAGATTAGCTTCAGACATGAAACTGATTTCAGCTACCTCCCCAACCTAACCCTGCCCTCAGCCCTCATGGCTCAAAATAACCTCACCAAGCAGGGACCACAGAGGCAGTTACTCAGTTCCTTTTAATCAGGGAGGGAAAAACACAGTCAGTCTAAATAAGTACTGGTTACATAGCAGGCCTGAGTGATAGGCCTGAGTGAACAAGAGCTGAAACTAAAAGTCAAAGAGAAAGTCAAAGTTTTCATTTCAAGTCAGTATGTTTTGGATAAGAAGGAGACCTAATGGAAGACAGGAGCAGAAAAAGAAATTAGGAACTGGCAGTCAGCCATAGTGAAGTAGGGAGGAGGGACAGCAAGAGAAGTGACATAGTGTAGATGATGAGAGCAATATTTTAATAACTGTTGAATAAAATCCTCTCTTGGAAAGGTTGTTGTCTTTCTGCTAATGCAAAGTACGTGTGGACCCTGAGAAAGGAGATACATATTGAGGAGGGCTCCTGGTGGCTTAATGGGGCTCAAATTAAAAAAAAAAAAAAAAAATAGCCTAGCAGCCATTTCTACATAAGGGTCTCTCCTGCAAACTGCACTTCAGGGGGAAGCCTCCACTGTCTCTGCCATCCCAGCCAGCTCTTCTAGAGGAGTTCCTGGAATCCTATTCCAACTAGTAGAACTGAAGCATTCCTCATCCAGTCAGCTGTACAACTATTCCCCCACCCCAACTTCTTCATTGGCCAATCAGAACAGCTCAGCTCTGACCAATCAGGATAGTGCCTTGTGGACCAATAAAACTGCAAAGATTTGGAATCCTCATTTGCATGAGGATGAACCAATCAGGGACCAGGGGCAGGAACTTCTGTCTATATAAGTAAACTCCCGGCTGGCTCTGATATCTCTTTCCCTGTCCACCAAATACTGCGTTTTTCTAGATGGAGCTAAAAAACTGAAGCGGTCACACTGGAGCAGAGCAGAGCATACCAGTGCAGGCCAGAGCAGGCTGCACAGAACAGAGCAAAGCAAAGCAGACCAGTGAGGAGCAGAGCTCTCTCTAGCTGTAGAGGGGCCTAGCTCCAGGGCTGCCTCACAGCTGTGCTGTTTTCCAGCAATGTTGTATCACAATTGAGCTGTTTTGCACTGAATAAAATTTTTTCTTTACTGCTCCAAATTGGGGATGGCGTTGAATTGGCACCAACGACCATCAGTCTGTTCAGATATCAGATTGTCTCTTTCAAGAGTTAAGACATATCAAAGCAATCTTTCCTAACTCCCTAAGATTTGTCCCAGAAATATATTACTTTTTGAACTAAACTGGTAAAATCTTTTTTAAGGTGTTTTTCCCCAAATGCATACCATGATTGGACTGTGCTGCAGATTAGTCTCCTACAAAACTTTGAGTATGCCATTTGTAAGTGTTAGCATTATAAATGACAGGTGAATTTCAGAGTTTACTTGTAATATTTCACTGGATACTATAACAACCTGTAAGTTATACACCTGTTTGAGATTGATGTTACATGATACAAAATAGGAAAAAGATCTTTTGCTGGTTCCCTTTTTTCTTAGAGTCAAAAGCATTCAGTGTGCAAAATTCAGCTTCAAAATATGCATAAGGAAAGCAGGTTATTAAAAATTGGATTGAGCACTGAACTACCCTACTGGCAAATACCTTGTGCATTGATCCATAAGTATACTCACATTTGTTTAACCTGTATCTCATATGGAATTCAGAAAGGTCCAGAATATATAAACCCAACTGCAGATGGTAGTCAAAAATAAAAGTAAGTATAAGTGGCTTTTCCATTTAATACTGTCCTAATTATAATTATTTCTGCCCTTTGGCTGTTGAAATTCCTAAGTACTAGTCCTAATTGGAACAAAATAATTAGAAAAATTACAAGTGGATTATATTTCTGATATGTGCCTTATTATTTTTACTATAATTTTTACTATATCCGTGTTGACCATATCCTACTTTATAATAGAGAAACATGCAAATTGACCGCACCTCCGCTATGCCCATGATTGGGCCGGCGAGAGGCTGGGGGGCGGGACTCTGGGTGGCCTATCCGGCCGTTGAGAAGATCAAGATGGCGGCGCCCAATCCTCTTAGTTCCGGGGGTCCCTGGGGCGATCGCCAACCTGGGGGGGCGTGGCCAGGACCAGCCAGCCACTCCCAGGGGTCCCGGGGAGATCGCCAACCTGGGGGGGGGGGGCATGGCCGGGCCCATCCAGCCGCTCCCGGGGGTCCCTGGGGATATCGGCACCCCGGGGAGGTGAGGCGGGACTCGCCCAGCAGCTCCCAGGGTCCCTGGGAACATTGCAGGCATGTGGTTGCTGAGACCCAGACCAGGCCTCTGGCCCAGATTAATAGCTTTGCGGAGACCTAGGGCAGGGATCTGCCTCATCTGCAGAGAGACAGAGGTTCTGCAGTGCCCCCAAGACGTGGGTGGGCCCAGCCAGGGATCAAGGGGCATGGAAGGACTCCTGGCAGAGGGGCAAGGACCCTCACCCCTGAGGCGGGGGTTGAGGGGTGGTGCCACCTCAGTGGAGGGGTGCTGCACTGCAGGGTACTGGACTGACTGATGTGATTCAGAGAAGCTCCCAGTGCTAATGGGCCTCGCTCAGGCGGCCTTCACACTTCAGAGGCAGTGACTCCTGCTCCTGCCTTGACCCAAAAGCAAGCTCGGGACACCCTGCCCCATAGCAGAGCATGTGAGTGGCAGTGAGTGGGAAGCCTTCCACCTGCTTCGGAGAAGGGGGGGCAGTAAAGAATGGGGGGAGAGGAAAGAATGTGGAGCATCCACAATGAAGAGGTGCTTGAGAAAGAGGCTGGGAAGCCTGACTGGAAGGTTTGTTCTGTTTGCTGGGCCGCTGCCCCTTAGGAAGCGCAAAGAGCATGGCTCTGAGGGCTTCCTGTGTGCTGAGTCAAGTTCCACAGCCAACTGGAATTGGCCTCAGTTTCCTGGTCTGTAAAATGGATTAAGCGTGTCCCAGTGCCTTCACTGAGCTTTGATGGCCAATTGAGATACTATATAAAGAAAATGAGGGAAGAAGTGAGGAAGAAAAGGAAGGACGAGCAACACAAAAGAAAGACTGAAAGGAACCTGTAAACCCATTGTCACTTAAATAGGGAATATAGTCAATAGTGTTGTAATGATGGTATGATGCCAGGTGGGTACTAGAAATATTGGGGAACACTTTGTAAAGTATATGATTGTCTAACCACTATTCTGTAACTAATATAAAACCTGAAACCAATACAAAATAATATTGAATGTAAAGAAATGAAAATTAGAGTGAAATTTTTATAAATTTCAAAGATTAAATAAAAGCTGTAAAGGAAGGAAGGGAAGAATAAAAAGTGTTTTTCATTTTGCCACTTCATTAAAAAGACAGTTATCTTTATATGGTGCTTTTATACTTTTCTAAGTCATTATCTCATTTTAATTTCCGGGCAACTTAAAGACAAGATAAGTATTCCCTCCACTATTCAAAGAAAGGAAATCTTGGTGTCTGGTCCTAATGATTCAATCGTCAAGCCCTTATTGTAAAGCAGGGTTAGTAAAATTTTCTGTGCAGGGTCATATCTATACTAATAAAAGCCTTGGGGGTGATCAGGCCAGCAAGGGAGGGTATTTGGGGGCAATCAGGCCCGCAGAGGAGCAGTTAGGGGGCAATCAGGCAGGTAGGTGAGCGGTTAGGAGCCAGCGGTCCCAGATTGTGAGAGGGATGTCCAACTGCAGGATTAGGCCCGATTCACCTGCAGTTGGACATCCCCCGAGGGGTCCCATATTAGAGAGGGTGCAAGCTGGGCTGAGGGACACCCTCCCCAGTGCACGAATTTCGTGCACCGGGCCTCTAGTGTTTTAATAATAGGTATTCCATTAAAATGGCAAAGCAGGCCCTGGCTGGTATGGTTCAGTTGGTTGAGCATCGTCCAATGCACTGAAGTGTCGCTGGTTCAATTCCTGGTCAGGGCACATACCCAGGTTTCAGGTTCCAACCCCAGTTGGGGAGAGTACGATTGGGGCATATAGGAAGGAGGCAACCGATCCTATGTTTCTCTCACACTTCGATGTTTCTCCCTCTTCCTTCCTGTCTCTCTAAAATAAATTTTAAAACATTTTAAAAATGGCAAAGTATGATTTCTCAGTCACATGATTATTGATAATGAAAGTTAATGCTTTCATCACTTAAAAAAAGGGGAAATATTTACAGAAATGTACATGCTGCCCTGGCCAGATGGCTCCGTTGATTTGAGCTTCATGCTGTGCACCAAAAGGTAGTGGGTTCAGTTCTCAGTCAGGGCACATAACTAGGTGCAGTTGCATCCTGGTCCAGGCACACACAAGAGACAACCCATCGATATTTCTCTCTCACATCATTTCTCTCCCTTTTTCTCCCTCTCTCTCTTCCTCCCTCAAAATCAATTTAAAAATATATCCTCGGGTGAGGATTTTTTTATGTTTTTTAAAATAAATTTACATGCTGTGGTGTGGGAAAGAGTGTGAATATTTTTATCAAATCAAAGCCTTGTGGGTTACAAAGTTATTTCTCAGGCATGATTGAGATTCAGTAGCCTTATCTACAAAGGGAAGATAGTCTGTTTAAGCAGGTACTATAAGGATTAAATACTGTATGTAAAACATGATAGACACTAAAGTACCTAATCCCCTTCTGTCCTGCTACCAGTTCCATTTTAAGACGGCCAGCAAGTTTGAAAACGTAGTTTATATTGCAGCTAAACAGCTAAGTAAATAGGGCCTAATTGGGGGCTTAGAAATGGCAGCGGAGTAAGTGGAAGCTACACCGACACTCTCTAGGACCAAAGTGGAAATACAACTGAAATGCAGAAAAAAAACCCTGAAAAATCAACTGAAGACTAGCTGGAGAGAATCCTGGTAACCAAGGATGGAACGTGGAAACCACATAGAGACTGTTAGGAAGTGCAGAGGTGCAAAAGGGCTGACCCGGCTGCCACAGATAGCAGCTGAAGGTCCAGAGGGATAGCTCAATGGTGATGGGTTCCCACTGAGAACTCTGAGGTCTGAACCCCAAGTGGAACTCCCCAATCCAGAGAACCAGAACTAAGAAAGGTACCCAGAGAATATCTGTGAACAGCAGCAGGGTTGCTATCAGCCAGCAAGAGACAGCTGAAAATGCAAGTATCCTCTTAAAGGGCCAATGTACAAAATTCGTGTGCAACCACTCACTTTGGGCTCTGGCAGAGGGAGGGCAGAATGGACTGGAGCTGTGTGAGTCCAGAGTGGAGGGCCCTGGGGTTGGAGCGTGGAGGGCAGCCATCCCAGTTTCCCATGCTGAGTCATTCTCTCACGCTGTGAAGGACACCTTTCTCCTCAGACCTTTGCTATCCAGGTGATTTTTGCCTGGGGGGAAGGCGGTTGCCCCCTCCTATTGGAAGACTTCTTGCTGCACCCTGTGGTCAATAGCCTAAGGCTAATCAAGCCTGAATACAAACTGCAGACAGAGATGGGTCTCTAGAGGCTTTGAGTATTTGCCTGATCTCCTTTGGGCCTGGGGCTAGGAAAAGCAGACCCTGGGCATCTTGGTCCTTTCCAAAGACACTCAGCCCCAGCAGAGGAAGCCACAAGCTGAGAAATGCTGATAGCTCCAAATAAGGGATTCAGGGCCAGTCAGAAACTGTCTGAGAGTGTCTTGCAGTAGAGATTGGCAGTCATAGTAGATATACCTAAGACATAGACACAGACACAAATTGGGAGACAAAAACAATCCCCAAATGAAAGAAAAAAAGAATTCTCTAGAAGGAGAGCCAAATAAAATGGAGATAAGAAATTTATTAGATATAGAGTTCAGAATAATGATGGCAAAGATGCTCAACAGCCTGAGAAAAAGATATAGTAACTATGAAAAAAGACCAGTCAGCAATAAAGAATGACATAGCACTAATTAAAAACGCATCAGAAGGAATACAAAGCAGACTAGGGGAAGTCAAGGATAGTATCAGTGAAGTAGAGGACAGGGTAATAAAAAAAAATCAATCAGAGAACCAAAAAGAGAAAACAAGTATAAAACAGGAGGACAGCTTAAGGGAGCTATGGGACAATATGAAAAGTAACAATATTCACATAATAGGAGTGCCAGAAGGGGAAGACAGTGATCAAGGTATAAAGAACATGTTTGAATAAATAATGGCAGAAAACTTCCCTAACCTGGTGAAGGAAAAAGTCACACAAGTTCAGGAGGCACAGAGAGTCCCAAGCAAGAAGAACCCAAACAGGCCCACACTCGGACACATCAGAATTAAAATGCCAAAAGTTAAAGACAAAGAGAGAATCTTAAGGGCAAGAAAACAAAAGCAATTTGATACTGTCTGAGTAGAGTATATGGGGCGTTATCCAAGGCGTCCCTTGAGATAAAGTTAACTGTGCAGGAGTTCAGACATTAAGTAGTTGCTAGCGAAGAGACTACTCTAAGCAAGCAGGACTGAGGGTAGGCATTATTATCTGACCTTATATTAATATAGTTAAGACTGCTGAAGGAATTATGCCACACAAAAATATGCAGTTGCAAATCACACAGCACACTTCATTACTCACAAGGTTCCTGGTGTCATGGGCTCAGACTTAACAGGGTCCCCGGGGAAGAGTGGTGTCCTCTGTGGGCAGCAGCAAATCCATCTTTGGGTGGCTGGCTGGCTGGTTCGGTCAAGTCAGCAGGAGGAGGGCAACCAAAGTCTCACGATCAGAAGTTTGTCCGTTCTTCTGCCATCCGGCGTGGAGCTAGGCAGTGTGGAGCATGAACCAAGAGGATGATCAAATGTCTGAAGTCGGGGACCCCATTTTTTAAGCCTGTTCTGGCCCACGGCAGTCCAGGTGGCTATCAGTAACATACGTCATCACACAAGTGTTAATCAGAGTACAAGCTGGTTATCAATTACAGTGTCACTCAGAGTGTGTCTATCAGGTTTACATACATCATTCCTAAGGGTAGCATTCAGCTATGGTCTTATCTATATGGTGCAGCGAGGGCTTGGCCCTGTGCTCTTTAATATTTCACAAAAGTATTTCACAAAAAATAATTTTTCTACATTTCTTATAACACTCTTTAATTATTTTCTATTGCTATAACATTGTAACACTCTCTACTTATTTCCTATCATTATCACTATTGCTATGACAGACACCTACAAAGCTGTCTGTTGATTTCCCTTCAGAAACTCTATAGGTCAGAAGGGAATGGCATGACGTATTCAAGATAATGAAAAGCGAGGATCTGAAACCAAGATTACTATATCCACCAAGGCTTTCATTCAAAATAGATGGTGAAATAAAGAGCTTCCTGGACAAATAAAAGAGGCTAAAAGAGTTTATCACCACCAAAACAGCACTGCAAGAAATGCTAAAGGGACTGCTGTAAAGAAAAGAAGAAATATATAGAGAGAAACATAAGCATAAAGAATTAAATAAGTACCTATCAATAATAACCTTAAATGAAAATGGAGTAAATGCTCCAAACAAAAGACATAGGGTAGCTGAATGGATACAAAAACATGACCCAATTATATGCTGTCTACAAGAGACCCACTTCAGAAGAAAAGGTCACACAGTATGAGAGTGAAGGGATGGAAAAAATTTTTTCCATGCAAATGGAAAGGAAATAAAAGCTGGGGTAGAAATACTCATATCTGACAAAACTTCAAAATGAAGGCCATCATAAGAGACAACAAAGGTCACTACATCATACTAAAGGGATTGATCTAACAAGAGGATATAACCCTAGTAAACATATAGGAGCACCTAAATATTAAAAAAACAAAAAACTTCTAGAGGACTTTAAGGGAGAGATCCACACCAATACAGTCATAGTAAAGGACTTTAACACCCCGCTGACTTCAGGATAGATCTTCCAGACAAAAAAAATTAACAAGGAAACAGAGACTCTAAATGACACACTGAATCAGATGGATAGAACATTTCACCCCAAAGCTGCAAAATATACATTCTTCTCAAGTGCACATGGGTCATTCTCAAAGATAGGCCACATATTAGGATACAAAACAAGTATACAAGTTCAAGAAGATTGAAATCAGATCAGGCATCTTCTCAGATCACAATAGAATGAAATTAGAAATTAACTACAGTAAAAACACTCAAAAAATATTCAAACACTTGGAGGCTAAATAACATATTATTAAACAATGAATGGGTTACCAATGAGATCAAAAAAGAAATCAAAAGCTTTCTGGAAACAAATGAAAGTGAACACACAACCACTGAAAATCTCTGGGACACAGCAAAAGCAGTCCTGAGAGGGAAGTTCATAGCATTACAGGCCTACTAAAAAAAAAAACAAGAAAAATTAATAACAAACTATTTAACCCTACAACTTAAAGAATTATAAGTGAACAAGAAAAGCCCAGAGTAAGTAGAAGGAAGGAAATAATAGATTAAAGCAGAAATAAATGAAATAAAGGCTAAAACAAAAAACAAAAAAAATCACTGAAACCAAGAGCTGATTCTTTGAAAAGATAAAAAGATTGATGAACCATTAGCCATACTTATCAAGAAATAAAAAGAGAGGATCCAAATAAATCAGAAAAGAAAGCAGTGAAGTAACAACTGACACCACAGAAATACAAAGGATTGTAAGAAAATACTAAGAACAACTACATGCCAACAAGCTAGACAATCTGGAGGATTTGGACAAATTCATAGAAAAATACAATCTCCCAAAACTGAATCAGGAAGAATCAGAAAATCTGAATAGACCAATAATAACTTATGAAATAGATGCAGCAATCAAAAAACTCCCAGCAAACAAAAGCCCTGGTCTGGATGGCTTTACAGGGGAGTTTTACAAAACATTCAAAGAAGAACTAACACCCATACTCCTCAAACTATTCCAAAATATCCAAAAGGATGAAACATGCCCAAGCTCTTTTTAGGAGACTGGCATTATCCTAATTCCAAAACCAAATAAAAACACTACAAAGAAAGAGAACTACAGGCCAATATACCTGATGAACCTAGATGCTAAAATCCTCAACAAAATATTAGCAAATCAGATCCAGCAATATATAAAAAAGGTCATACACCATCATCAAGTGGGATGTATTCCAGGGATGCAAGGCTGGTACAATATTTGCAAATCAATAAACGTGATACATCACATAAATAAAATGAAAGACAAAAATCACATGATCATATTAACCTTTTGCACTCGGATGTCGAGTGTGACTCGACACGGTTAGCATCGGTAGCAGCTCGATGAAAAAAGCAAGCGAGTGCAAAGGGTTAATAGATGCAGAAAAAGCACTCAACAAAATTCAACACCCATTTTTTATAAAAACTCTCAGTAAAGTGGGAGTAGAGGGATCATATCTCAACATAATAAAGGCCATATATGACAAACCTACAGCCAACATCCTACTCAATGGGCAAAAACTAAAACCATTTCCCCTAAGAACAGGAATAAGACAAGGATGTCTGCTTTCACCACTCTTATTCAACATAGTACTGAAAGTCCTAGCCACAGCGATCATACAATAAGAAAACTTTATAAAAGACATCCTAATTGGAAAGGAGGAAGTAAAACTTATTATTCACAGATGACATGATATTGTACATAGAAAACCCTAAAGACTCCACCAAAAAACTACTAGATTTAATAAATGAATTTAGCAATGTAGCAGGATACAAAATCAACACCCAAAAATCAGTAGCTTTTTTATACACCAATAATGAACTCTCAGAAAGAGAAACTAAACAAGAAATCCCATTTACCATTGCAATAAAAAATTAAAATACTTAGGAATAAACTTAATCGAGGAGGTAAAAGACCTGTATTCAGAAAACTACAGGACGTTGAAAAAAAGAGATAGAAGAAGATATAAATAAGTGGAAGAATATACCATGTGCATGGATTAGTAGAATCAACATCATTAAAATGTCCATACTACCCAAAGCAATCTACAGATTCAATGCAATCCCTATTAAAATACCAACAGCATATTTCACAGATCTAGAACCAACACTCCAAAAATTTATGTGAAACCAAAAAAGAACCCAAATAGCTGCAGCAATCTTGAAAAAGAAGAACAAAGTTGGAGGGATCACAATACCAGATATCAGGTTATACTACAAAGCCACTATAATCAAAACAGTCTGGTACTGGCACAAGAGCAGACATATAGATCAACTAGTGGCTTGGTGCATGGATTCATGCACATTGAAAGGAAATTAATTAGAAGAAAGATTCGTGTGGTACTTACATTACTGCAAAAAATTACATGTCAAAATAGTATATGTAATATACTATTATAAAATTAAAACACTTGTGCGATTGGCGCCAGTGAGAGCTTTATATGTATCGTGCATGCACGGGTTAACATTTATTTTTAAACTAGAGGCCCCGTGCACAGATTCCTGCACCGATGGGGTAGCCTCGCCCTGGCCTGCAGGGATCAGTGGACCTCCACGCCGCAGCAGCCCAGCCTTACCCGCCAGCTTGTGGGGCTTCAGCCCACTGTCTGCATTGATCCCGCACAGCACAAAACAGCAGCAGGCAGCCAGGGAGGACCCCAATCCAGGCTGGGCTCTGCACCGCTCCTGCTCATCCCAGCCCTGCTGAGCCTGCCGCTGCTGCTGCTCGGGTGCACAGGAGTGTCTGTGGGAGAGGCTCATGCCCCTGCAGCTGCACTCGCCAGCCATCAGACCGGTGTCTGACGCCCAACCATCTGTCAGCTGAGCAGCGCTCCCACTGTGGAGGCACACTGACCACCAGAGGGAAGCTCCTGCATTGAGCTTCTGCCTCCTAGTGGTCAGTGCATGTCATAGCTATCAGCCAGTCATCTGGTTCTCTGGTCATCCGGTCGCTTAGGCTTTTATATATATAGACTAGTGGCCCGGTGCATGAAATTCATGCACGGAGAGGGGGGGGGTGTCTCTCAGCCCGGCTTGCATCCTTTCCAATCTCAGACCCCTGTGGGATTGGGCCTAAACTGGCAGTCAGACAACCCCCTTGCAATCTGGGACTGCTGGCACCTAACTGCTCACTTGCCTGCCTGCTTGATCACCCCTAACCACTCTACCTGCTGGCCTGATTGCCCCTAACTGCACCCCCCTGCCAGCCTGCTCACCCCCAACTGGTCCCCTCTGCTGGCCTGCTCGCTCCCAACTGCCCCACCACCAGCCTGATCACCCGCAACTGCCTTCCCCTCCTGGCCTGATCACCCCCAACTGCCTTCCCCTCCTGGCCTGATCACCCCTAACCGCCTCTGCCTCGGCCCTGCCACCATGGCTTTGTCCGGAAGGATGTCTGGAAGGTCTCATGGTCTAGTTAGCATATTACCCTTTTATTAATATAAATAGGATATGACAAACAGCCATAACTATAACATATGTACCAGTATTACTCTATGAGAATACATACTTCATACTATAGGAAGGCATCTAATACATTACATTGTATATATTGTAAGTAGTAGGAAATACTGTATTCATAGCAATAACATACACCCTGTGACTTCCCTTCCTGTTTTGGGAATGGTTCCCCAGTTCTTTGAACATTTCCTGGCCCCTAATGTATTTTTTTTTTTTTTTGTCATTCAGTGTAACTTTATTTACTGTTTATTGCACATGATTTGAGGTCTTTAATTTCTAACCACCAAAGATTCAAAGGACTATTTTTTCCATGAAGTTTAACATTAACATCAGTGAATTCATGTATTCATGTGTTTTTATTGTAAACATATGAGTTATTCACATTGTCATAGATCCTGAACTCATAAGCGTGGGCCATGCACAGGCTGGCAGCAAGCCAGGAAGCCACTCTGCAAGCAAACAGATACTCTGCATAAGGAGAAAAGTCATAGCACAACATTTAATGTCCAACCTGAGTCACCTCAGAATGTTATATACATTGACTTCTTAATTCATATAGTATTGGGAACTCAACTGCTTGGTTGGTGGCGCGGTTGACCTGGTTTCCTGAAATAATTAAGAAAGGGGGGCTCAATCTTTCTTGGTTGCTTGCTCCTCCCCAGCACCTTCATCTTTCTTCTCGTCCTCAGCTTCTTGGGCATCTTCTCCTTCACCTTCACCTCCTTCTTCTTCCTCCTTTGCATCCTCAAATTCTTCCTTGGCACCTTCTTCCTCTTCCTCTCCTTCCTTTTCCTCAGCCTCTTCTTTCTCCTTCTCCTCCTCTTCAGCTTCTCCTTCAGAGGGGGATTCATCCTTAGCTTCCTCGGCTTTTGCAGCCTCAACGGTCTCCTCCACCTCAATCTGCTCCTCCTGGACGTGACTGGTATATTAAGAAGGGAAGGAGCGAGCAGACATCAAGTAGGAGCTAGTCTGTAAACCACCTTAGGCAGATCAACCAAAGATCTGGGAACTCTGGGAGTAGCCACTGGCTATGCTTCCCACGCTGGTCGGGTGCACAGGAGGAGTGTCTGTGGGAGAGACCCAGCTGCGTCTCCTCACCTTCCAAGAGTTTCCTGTAAGCTGCAATGTCAATGTCCAAAGCCACATTGAGGAGGTCCTGGTATTCTTTTAAATATCATGCCATTTCACTCTCTGTAGTTCTCAACTCATTTTCTAATTTGTTGATTGTGATCTGCATAGCACTAACTTCGGAGTTCTGCTTATCCTCCAGCTCTCGCAGCTGCTTTCCCAGAGCTTCGTTCATGCCCCAGCATGCTTTGATCTCCAGGGTCTTGGCCTTGAGCAGGCAGCAGCTTTCAGACACCTCCTCCTTGGTGGCGCACACCCCGTAGGTGCTCTTGGCAGTGCTCTCGGTCAGCATGGTGAAGCGGCTCTTGTACCATTCTTCTGCATTCTGCATGTCCTTGGCAGCCAGCTTCTCGTACTGAGGGCGGATGTCCTTGAGCACGGCAGAGAGATCGGACTTGGGGAACACGTCCATCTCCACGGAGATCTGAGCGTACTGGATCTGCGCCTACAGCTTGGCGATCTCCTCTTCATGCACCTTCTTCAGAAAGGCGATTTAGTCCATCAGGCCGTCGATGCCCTTTTCCAGCTCTGCTCCAGCGAGAGCCGCCTCATCTGCACCTTTGCGCACCTCCATCAGCCAGCCCTCTGCGTCCTCATGGTTCAGCACCTCTTCCTGGTAGCATGCCTGCAGGTTGCTCCCAGTCCCTTCCAAGCCCCGGTGCCTGCTAACTGCCCACTGCCCTCTCCTCGCCAGGGACGGGCGCAGTGGGCCGGGGCACAGGCATCCCATTTTCATTAAAATGTTCAACCCCGGCCTGCTCCACCGGTGTCCACAGGCGGCCCGGGGCAGACAGTGATCCCAGAGACACTGGCCACCCCCGCCTACACAGGTCCCCGCTGGTGGCCTGGACCCCACTGGTGGCGTCAGGCGCAGCCCGCCCCTCCTGCATATGCAAATTTACCCTCCATCTTTGTTGGCTTAATTTGCATACCACTCCTGATTGGCTGTGGGCATAGCAGAGGTACGGTCAATTAGCATTTTTCTCTTTTATTAGTGTAGATTGCCAGTGTGCGTCATATGTACCAGTTGGTCGGTTGGTTGTATGATCGTACGTACGTATGGTGGTCGCTTAGGCTTTTATATATATTGATGAAACAGAACAGAGAGCCCAGAAATTGACCCAAGCCATTATGCTCAACTTAATATTTGACAAAGGAAGCAAGAACATAAAGTAGAGTCAAGATAGTCTCTTCAATAAATGGTGTTGGGGAAATTGGACAGATACATGCAAAAAATAAATAAAACTAGACCACCAACTTACACCATACACAAGAATAAACTCAAAATAGATAAAAGACTTAAATGTAAGTCAGGAAACCATAAAAATCCTAGAAAAAAAACATAGGCAGCAAAATTTTAGACATCTCTTATAGCAATATGTTTAGGGATACATTTTCTAGGGCAAAGGAAACTAAAGAGAAAATAAACAAATGGGACTACATCAAAATAAAAAGCTTCTGCACAGCAAAAGAAACTATCAACAAGATGAAAATGGAGCCCATTGAATGGGAGGACATATTTGGCAAGGATACATCTGATAAAGGGTTAATATCCAAAATATATAAGGAACTCATACAACTTAACAAAAGGAAGATAAACAATCCAATTACAAAATGGACAAAGGACCTTAAATAGACACTTCTCCAAAGCGGACATATAGATGGCCAAGAGACATATGAAAAAATACTCAAAGTCACTGATCATCAGAGAGATGCAAATTAAAACAACAATGAGGTATCACCACACACCTATCAACAAAACAACAAATGACAAGTGCCGCTGAGGAAGTGAAGAAAAGGGAAGCCTTGTACACTGCTGGTGGGAATGCAGACTGGTTTAGCCAGTATGGAGTTTCCTTAAAAAATTAAATATGGAACTGTCATATGACCCAGTCATCTCACTTCTAGGAATATATCCTTAGAAACCCGAAACACCAATCATAAAGGATGTATGCACCCATATGTTCATAACAACATAATTTACAATAGCTAAGATCTGGAAACAGCCCAAATGCCCATCAATAGATGAGTGGATAAAAAAGCTGTGGTACATTTACACAATGGAATACTATGCAGCTGTAAAAAAGAAGGACCTTTACCATTTAATACAGCATGGAGGGACCTGGAGACTATTATGCTAAGTGAAATAAGCCAATCAGTGAAAGACAAGTATCATACGATCTCACTAATATGTGGAATCTAATGAACAAAATAAACTGGTGAATAAAATAGATCCAGAGACATAGAAGCATGGAACAGACTACGGAATCTCAGAGGGAATGTGGGGGAGGGTGGGTGGGTGGGAAGAGATCAACCAAAGAACTTTTATGCATATATGCACAACCCATGGACACAGACAATAGGGTGGTGAAGGCCTGGAGTGTGGGGGAGGGGTGGGCTAAAAGGAGTCAATGGGGGAAAAGGTGGACATCTGTAATACTTTCAACAATAAAGATTTAATTTATATATGTACTATTGTTATATGTACAAAAGAAAAAACATTCAAGGATGGTAGATGACAACTAATCTTTGTATCATTCAATATGTACAAGATACTTTACTAGCATATATATATATATATATATATATATATATATATATATATATTGCATGTAATTATATTACATGTAGTTGGCCCTGGTATAACACAACATGGGTTTGAACTGCACAGGTCCACTTCTATGTGCCTTTTAAAATAAGAACACTTGGCCTTCTATATCCCTGAGGTTGGCATCCACAGATTCAACCAACTACCAATTAGAAACAGTATTTTCCATGCGCAGATTTGTATCCGCTGAGGGTCCCAGCAGATGCTGAGACACAGCTGTAATTAAGTTTGGGGGTGGGGTGTCAAAAGTTATACCCAGATTTCCACCTGGAGGAGGAGGGGTGTCAGGGCCCCTAAATCAGCTTGCTCAGGGGTCTACCATAATCTCATTTAATTGTCTTTTTTCCCAGGTAGTCTAATGTTATAGACCAGTGGTCGGCAAACTCATTAGTCCACAGAGCCAAATATCAACAGTACAACGATTGAAATTTCTTTTGAGAGCCACATTACATACTTTGTTTTACATATTTGGCTATATTTGGATCAGCTCCTGACATCGATAGAAGGCAATTTAAAACTTCTTCTAACGCCACTTCTTCAAAATAGACTCGCTCAGGCCGTGGTATTTTGTGGAAGAGCCACACTCAAGGGGCCAAAGAGCCGCATGTGGCTCGTGAGCCGCAGTTTGCCGACCACGGTTATAGACAGAGACAAACTCAGAGAGGCTGGATCAAATGATTGATAGTGACCAAATCAAGTGTCAAATTTAGGGCCTCCATCTTCTCACATTCTTTCCACCTATTCCATTCTCCCTCTCGCAGAAAATGCTAGCAGGAGCTCCTTGCTTGAACATTTATTTTTAATTTTTTTTTTATAGAGAGAGGGATAAAAAGAAACAATCTGGGCATGAATCAGCAACCTCTTTGTATACGGGATGCTTGAACATTTTCAATGTAGTTTCACCACACTTTATAAATTTCATAAATTCAGCTGGTATATTACAGAAACTACTAGTGAAAAATTGTCACCTTAATTAACTTTCAGGTAATAGAACATATATAACAATTGGCTTTGTTTTACATATTTGGCTATATTTGGATCAGCTCCTGACATCGATAGAAGGCAATTTAAAAGCCCTACATTGTACTTCCTCTCAGATGCCATGCGTGTGAAAGATGGGAAGTTGAACAAGAGCAGCTGCCTGGGGGATCTCACAAAAAAGAGAGGCTTAAAGGGGTTGGATCAAATAAATGAAACGAAGCAAAGATGGAGCATTCTATACAAAAGTGGAAAGATTAATCACTAAGTTCCAAAATGAGGCAAATGAAATTCCACTAAGGAAAAATTAAGTGCCAAGTGTATTTAAGTGAAGTTTTCTTATGTAACATGTCATAATGTCAAAGGAAATGATAGTCAACTTCAGTGTCAGTGGTAGGGAAGTTATCATTACTCCAGACAAAATTAATCTTAGGTCCTGCACTTTGTGTTAAAAGATGAGAAAATTACTTCTTGGCTCTTTTCCCTCCTTTTACCCACACAAAGCAACATGTATTTGGAAGAAAACCCTTTTCCCATGGTGCAAACTGGGACAAGGTTTTCTGCCCTAAGCTCTGCTTCCCTAGCCAACTTACACTTCTGCTCTCAACAGCTGCTCCCTCATCTTCTTTCCTCAAACCTGAAAAGTCCTCACCTCCTCCCATACTTTCTGACTTCAGAGAGAAAAGAGAAACTACCTTAACTCCTTCAACCTTCCTGACACCAAATCTACAAATCTATCTGTACCTGTGCGCAGCTTTGTGCTTTCCCCACTATCACAGTGACGCTCAGAGTTAAGGCTGTGCACAGGAATGTTGTTCACACGATTCCTCACCCCCACATTCTCCACCTCGTCCTCCTCCTCCTCCTTGATCTACTGACTCCTTTCCATCAGCATCTAGATGTATAAATGTATTTAACCTCATCACTTAAAAAAATAATAGCTGGCCCTGGTTGGAGTGTCGTCTCATACACCAAAAGGTTGTGGGTTCAATCCCAGTTGGGACACATATGAAAGGCAACTGATCAATGTTTCTATCTCACATCTATGTTTCTCTCTCCTTTCCTCTCTAAAATCAATTTTTAAAAAACACATATCCTTAGGTGAGGATTAAAATAAGTAAAAGTAGGACTGCTTTCTCCTCTTTGTAGACAGATCTAAAGTATCACAATTCCTCACCTCCATTCCATTTCTCAACCCATTTTAATCCATATTCTACTATCACCATTGTATAAAAACTCAGTAAGATCACTAATGGTTCTTATTTTACTAGTTCTTCTAACAACATTTAATCCTCGTGTGTTTTTTTAATATATACAGTATTGTTAAAAAAGCAATATATACAGTAATATTAAAAAAACACACAAGGATTTAATGTTGTTAGGAGAACTAGTAAAATAAGAACCATTAGTATATATATTTTTATCGATGAGAGCAAGAGGGAAGGAGAGAGAGAGAGAGAGAGAGAGAGAGAGAGAAACATTGATCTGCTGCCTCCCACATGCCCCCTACTGGGGATCAAGCCTGCAACCAGGGCATGTGCCCTGACCAGGAATCGAACCAGTGACCTCTTGCTTCATGGGTTGACACTCAACCAACTAAACCACACCCATTGTTCTAAATCCTCCTTTTTAAACACCTCTTCCTTTATACCTAGTTTTCTTAGTACTCTCTGACCACTCTCTTATTTGCCACTTCTCCACTTGCTATAGATTCCCAGGGTTTTGTTCCAAAGCCCTCTTCTTATTGTGTACAAACTTCCTACTCGCTCCCATCTATTTTCCAGCCAATGATAGATTTGTGCACTTCCTCAGGGCTCCATGGGGATTTTTATTGCCAACGCCAGCACTCTAATTCAAACAGCCATCATCTTTCACCTGGACTGCCACAATAGCTTCTAAAGTCGTCGTCCAGTATTCACGCATAGAGTACTCTTAATTCCCAAATCTATTTTATTTCTGCCAGTATTTTTAGTAAAGATCTACATAGTGTGGACCTTCCTGCTTCTACCTCTTTAAAAGCTAGACCACTCCTACCCTAGTTTACTATGCTGCAACTCTGCAGACCTTCTTTTAGTTCCTCCAATGCACACATTCTTTTCTCCCTCTTCTGCCTTCAGTTTGATGTTCTCCCCCCTCTAACTTTCCCATACTATTCATCAGGGAAACTCCTATGTAATCTCATCCTCGGTGGAAATCTTCCCTGATAACCCAGTCTAGTTTGTTTTCCTTGTTTAAACAATTTCCTGAAATTAAAAATGGCGGCAGAGTACAAGGATGCTGCATGGACATGCTCCCAGGAATTACAACAAATATGGAAAGGCTTCCTGAATAATCAATGGAAAATATACAGGAGAGAACCCTGATACCCAAAGACCAAAGATGGAGACCACATAGAGGGTTGGAGGCTTGAAAGGGCTGGCCAGGCACCCACAGATGGTAACTGAAGTCCCAGAGAGATATCTCAGCTGTGGGGGAGGGAAGGTGCCACTGAGAACTCTGGAATCTAATCCCTAAGCTGGGCTTCCCAGCAGAGAACACCAAACTGAGGAGGGTACCCACATAACATCTAGCTGTGAAAAGCTGTGGGGTGCTGTCTGCCAGGGAGTGGCAGCTAAAAGGTCAGGCAACCTCTTAAAGGGCCAATGCACAAAAATTCCCTTGTGCTCTGGCAGAGGGAGGGTGAAGTGGACTAGAGCTGTGAGAGCAGAACCCAGGACTGGGGACTAGGGGGATAGAGCTCAAAAGGCATCAGACACCCCAAGTTTCCTGGGCTGAGTCATTCCTTTACACAGCTTTCCCACATAGACATCTGCCTTGCATGGGGGGGGGAAGACAGTCAACACGCCCTATTGGAAAACACCTTGCCCTAAGGCCACTTAAGAGATTAAAAGTAACAATTAGCCTCCAGGCAGAAGCAACTGCCCCACCCTGTTGAAGAAACTCTTGCCACACCTGAGAATGATTGCCTGGGAGCAATTCAAGTCAGAATCCTATTAGTCTGTAGATACAGGTGGTTTCTTCAGGCTTTGAGTCTCTGACTGATCTAATTAGTCAGAAACAGCTTTTAACACTGCCCTGCACTAGAGATTGAGAGGTATAGAGGATCTACCTAATACAGAGTCACAAACCCAGACAACCAAAATGAGGAGACAAAAAAACAACCCCCAAATGAAAGAACAAGTGAATTCTCCAGAAGAAGAGATAAATGAAGCAGAGATAAGAAATTTATCTGAAACAGAGTTCAGAGTAATGATGTTAAAAATGCTCAACAGAAAGAAAAAAGATATAGTAACTATGAAAAAAGAACAGTCTGAGATAAAGAATGACATAACACAAATAAAGAACACATTGGAAGGAATACACAGCAGATTAGGGGAAGCTGAGGATCAAATCAGTGAATTAGAAGACAGGTTTGAAAATATCACTCAATTAGAGAACCAAAAAGAAAAAAAAACAATTAAAAAACAGGAGGACAGCTTAAGGGAGCTGTTGGACAATGTGAAATGTAACAATATTAGAATAGCATATGTGCCAGAAGAGGCAAAAAGGGAGAAAGGCATAGAGATGGTGTTTGAAGAAATAATTGTAGAAAACTTCCTTAACCTGGTAAAAGAAAAAGTCACATAAGTTCAGGAGGTACAGAGAACCCCAAACAAGAAGAACCTAAACAGACCCACACTCGGACACATCATAAGTAAAATGCCAAAAATTAAAGACAAAGAGGGAATCTTATGGGCAGCAAGAGAAAAGAAAAATGTTACCTACAAAAGAATTCCCATAAGGTTAACACCTGATCTCTCATCAGAAACTCTACAGGCCAGAAGGGAATGGCATGAAGTATTCAAGGTAATAGAAAGCAAGGATCTGAGTCCAAAATTACTATATCCAGCAAGGGTATCATTCAAAATAAATGGCCAAATAAAGAGTTTCCCAGGCAAAAAAAAAAAAAAGGCTAAAGAGTTCATTACCACCAAGCCAGCATTACAAGAAATGCTAAAGGAATTGCTTTTTAAGAGATTGCTGAGAAGAAGAAACAGAGAGAAAAACCTAGCCATACAGAATTAAAATGACTATAAATAAGTACCTCTCAGTAATAACCCTAAATGTAAATGGATTAAATGATCCAATCAAAAGGTATAGAGTAGCTGAAAGGATACAAAAACATGACCCAACTATATGCTGTCTACAAGAGACCCACCTCAAAACAAAAGACACACACAGGATGAAAGTGAAGGGATGGAAAAAAATTTTCCATGCAAATGGAAAAGGAAAAAAAGCTGGAGTAGCAATATTCATATCCAACAAAATAGACTTTAAAAGCATCATGCTAAGTGAAATAAGCCAGTCGGAGAAAAATAAATATCATATGATCTCACTCATTTGTGGAATATAATGAACAACATAAACTGATGAACAAAAATAGTCAGAGAGAAAAAAAAATATTCTAGAATATAATAGAAGTAATCCTGTTATTTGCAGATTTTTAATATTTTCTATAGCTTTTGTGATATCATACTATGTTAGTACACTTTTGGTAATATTATTATACTTAAAATCCTTTTATCCTTGAAATATTAATGTTTATTGCATGTACTATTATTATATGTAAGATAAATTTTCTTGAATAATTGGTGTTTATTGCATGTAACATTGTCATATTTAAAATCATTTTTCTTGAGGTATTAATGTTTATTGCATGTAACATTATTATATTTAAGAGTTTTTCTTGAAATAAAAAAAAAAACTGGAAAAAAATAAAATAAAAAAATAAACAATTTCCTAGAATCATGAATCCTTTCCATGTGTCCAAATCACTTAAAATTTTTGGTGTTGTATCTCTTTTACCACTAACCTATGAAAGCTCTGGAGGCCAGGCACCATGTCTGATTTGTTCACCATTGACTCCCTGCAACTTAATATAGTGCCTGGCAAATAGAAACTGGTTATTTGTTGAATGAGTAAATGCAAATGTAGAAGTAAATGCAAATGTAGAAGTTTTTTATTAAAAAAAACATAAAAACAAAAAAACACACACAACCCAGCCCATCATCCTTCCATGGCATTGTATAGTATATCATGCTTGCACAAGAGCAGCTATTGTAGGGGGAGGGTTTGACAAACTTAAGCAACCTGACAGAAAATAAGGAACTCACTCAACATGTAGCTCTCACCATGGACATCTCTTTAAATTATCTGCTGATTCCTTAGAAATTTTTTACATTTTATATAGTTGTTATTCATGTGTAAACTTGTAATTCTTCTTTTTATGAATTCCTACATTTAATCATTGTCTGCTTGTTATATTTAAAGGTAACATAGGGTTGCATCAATAGATCATGATTTTCTTAGCCATTTTCCAACTGTTAGGCTTTTTGTTTAGTTTTGAATGTTTGATATGTTATGAATAGCAATAATGCAAAAACTCTTCATAAATAACTTTTTATTTCAAATTATCTCCTTGAGGAGTATAAAAGAGAAATTGATACATCAAAGCATATGACCAATTTATATCCCTTCATATAGATAGCCAGAGAGTTCTGAAAGGAAAGAATCAATGTGTAATACCATCGAAAATCCTATAGAATAAAAGAGTAATATGCAAATTGACCATCACTCCAACACACAATATGGCTGCCCCCATGTGGTCAAAGATGGTTGCCCCCATGTGGACACAAGATGGCCACCACAAGATGGTCAGCAGGGGAGGGCTGTTGAGAGCGATCAAGCCAGCAGGGGAGGGCAGTTGGGAGGGACCAGGCCTGCAGGGGAGGGCAGTTAGGGGTGACCAGGCTTGCAGAAGAGGGCAGTTGTGGGGGGGACCAGGCCTGCAGGGGAGGGAAGTTGGGGGCCACCAGGTCTGCAAGGGAGGACAGTTAGGGCAATTGGGCCGTCAGGGGAGCAGTTAGGCATCAATCAGGCTGGCAGGGGAGTGGTTAGGGGGTGATCAGGCTGGCAGGCAGAAGCAATTAGGGGCAATCAGGAAGGCAGGCAGGAGAGTGGTTGGGAGCCAGCAGTCCTGGATTGTGAGAGGGATGTCTGACTGCCCATTTAGGCCCAATTCCACCGGGCAGTCGGACATCCGTCGAGGGGTCCCATATTGTAGACCGTGCAGGCTGGGCTGAGGGACGCCCGCCCCTATGCATGAATTTTGTGCACCAGGCCTCTAGTGTATAATATAAGCCTCTATCTAATTCCAGGTAGCCCTACCAACATTGGGTTTTATACTTGTTTAAATTGATTTCTTGAAGAGTAGTAGATAATAACTAATATTTATTGAGCTCTTTCTATGTGCCAGGGACTTCTAAAGATTTGACATGAATTTTCATATTTAATAATCACTATAAACCTATAAGGTAGATATTATTATCCCCCTTTTATTTATTTTTTAATATTATTATAATTAGTAGTAGTAGTAGTGCCATCTCCCTTTTAGAGATGAAAAAACTGAGGCTGTGAGTCACCCAAGTTAAGTAAACTGACACAGTTTACATGTAGATGTACTGATCCAAAACTTGAACTCTTTTTTTTAATCCTCACCCAAAGATATTTTTTCCATTGATTTTTAGAGAGAGTGGAAGGGAGGGAGGAAAGAGGTGAAAGAGAGAGAGTGAGAGAGAGAAACATTAGTGTAAGAGAGAAGGTGCCCCCACTGGGGTGGAGATTGAACTCGCAACCCAGGTATGTGCCCTTGACCGGGAATCGGCCGACACTCTAACCACTTAGCCATACCATCCAGGACAAAACATGTACTCTAAACCACCATGAGGTAATATCTCCTGTTATTGGTGGTAGTGTTTTATTTTTTACCCAAAAGGAAAAATTACTATTTTTTAAAATAAATCTTTATTGTTTAGATTATTACAATTGTTCCTCTTTTTCCCCCCATAGCTCCCCTCCACCCAGTTCCCACCCCACCCTCTGCCCTTACCCCCCCTCACTGTCCTCATCCATAGGTGTACGATTTTTGTCCAGTCTCTTCCAGTACCCCCTACACCCCTTTCCCCTGAGAATTGTCAGTCCACTCCCTTTCTGTGTCCCTGATTCTATTATATTCACCAGTTTATTCTGTTCATCAGATTTTTTATTCACTTGATTTTTAGATTCACTTGTTGATAGATATGTATTTGTTGTTCATAATTTTTATCTTTACTTTTTTCTTCTTTTTCCTCTTTTTAAAGAATACCTTTCAGCGTTTCATGTAATACTGGTTTGGCGGTGATGAACTCCTTTAGCTCTTTATCTGCCCTTCAATTCTGAATTTCCTCCATTTCTTTCATTTGTGACTTGTTTCTTTGTCTCCACATTTTGGCTGCTTCCCTGAGTTGATGGAGTGGCTTTGTGTGCTAGGTGTCCTATAGGGCCCAGTGGCTCAGCCTCCCCAGTTACCTGAGGTGGACACTCTTGGTGCAACCCTTTGTGGGCTGTGTGCACAGTCTTGTTGTAGTTAAGCCTTGATTGTTGTTGGTATCATTGGGAGGAATTGACCTCCAGGCCAATTGGCTGTGAGGATCAACTGTGTCTACGCTGGGAGAACTTCTGTGCTGGAGACACCCTTATGAGGCAAGACTTGCTTCAGTGGGGCTTTAGTGCTCACTGAGTCTTCCCCCTGAGTGTGTCCCTTATGAATCTGAGGAGTTGTAATCTGGATGGTCCTACTCTGACCCCTGGGTACACTGGCTCTTGGATCCCCAAGGAGGTGCTAATTTAGCTTCTGCCTGAGGCCACCCAGCAAGAGCTACGGAGAGATCTGCAGATTCCTCTTCTTTGTTTGGGTTTTGGAGGTGCCCAGATGAGGCCCAGCTGTGAAGCAATGCAAGTTGCTGCGTGGCCTTGGGCCTTCTTTTGGACATTCTGGGTCTCTCTGCCTCAGCTGCAGTTTGATAGGTAAGTTTAGATTTCAAAGGACCAGGCCATTCATGTGCAAAAGCCTCTGTGCACAACTTGGATGGGGCGGAGTCTCAGGGCGGAGCAAACAGCAATGGCTTCCTGTCAGCCCTGCCCTAAGAAGCCCCCGGGTCTCAGTGTTCCTTGGTAATCGCTGCAAGCACCTCTGAGAGAAAGCCACCCTCAAGTTCCGCCCGCTGCTAGACAGTCCAGTTTCTCTCCATATGAGTCTGGGTCCCCATAGTCTTGCCCAGAACTGGAGTTCAGAGCAGTCGAGCTTGTGTCTCCCTGTGGATTGAAAAAACCAGCTGTGTAATCAGTTGCCAGCCCTCTTTGCGCACGCGCCTCCGTACCTCTGCACTTTACTTCCGCGCCTCCTCTGAGTCTCAGTGTGCTTTTCTCTTTCCTTCTAGTTGTAGAATTTCGACTCAGCCAGCCTTCCTGTGGTTCTGGATGATGTCTGTTTTGTCTTTTAGTTGTAGTTTTGAAGTTTTTGTGCGAGGCAGCAAGTTCAGGTGTTCATCTATGCCGCCATCTTGGTTTCTCCGGAAAAATTACTATTAAAAACAAAAACTGAAAGTAGCCTTTCTGGTGTAAGGAGTATGGCATAATTTATTTCTAGAAAGATCATTGTTTTGTTGAGGTAAGTATCTAGATGGACCTTTTGCCTAGGAAAGATCCACTCCCTGGATTTAGCCTGAGTGGGCCATGAGGATACAAAGAGATCAGTCACTCTGCATAATAAAATGGAAGAAATTTAAATGTCCATTGTACACCCTAGAAAAGAATGAGCCTGGGAAAGAAAAAGGTGGAGTGAGATTGGTGAAAAGAACTGAGATGGGATGTATCCCAGAAACATGGCAGGAGGCAGGGGCCTACCAGAGGACATGGCTGATGAGAAATTTCCTGAGATAGTAGAGAAAGGCTATTAAATTTCCATAAGCAGTCATGTATGCATTGAATTTGAAGTTGTTTTCTGCTTTGCGCTATAGCCTTCCATTAACTCTAAACCATTCATGCAATTTGAATCCAACCATCCATCTTAGTGGAAGGATATTTGGAGGAATGAAGGATGAGGAGTGGCACATTATGGGCAAGCAGGCAATAGCCAAGGGATCAGGAGACAGTAGACAAGCAGGCTGCATCATAGGCAGACCCAGGATACAAAGAAGCAACCTTAGAACCCCTTGGAGAAATTGAGGTCTCAGGACTTCCCACAGTGGTTGAAAATGGGGCAAACTAAACTTAAGTTGTTTGGAGTTGTCCAGGTTGGAAACTTCTGGGTTATAGTCAAGTGAGAAAGAACCTTGTTAAACCTCAATAAGAGAACTGTGATTTATTAGCAGCATTGGTCAGTCTCCTCCTTGGATATATGGAAATTAGCTTCCAGAACACCAGACTCTTCCAGTTTTCCTCCTTCCTCCCTCATCAGGCACTCCTCCATTTCCTCCGAGAGTTCCTCCTTTTCCTCCTGATCTCTTGTTGGCAGTGTGCCATAGGGCTCAGGCCTCCGTTCTTCTCTCTATCAACGGACACTCAATCCCTTGATGGCCTCATCTAGTTTCATGCTTTAAATACCATCCATATGTCAACAGTACCCAAATTTATATCTCCCAGACTTCTCTCCTGAACTCCAGATCCATATAGTCTATTTTTCACTTGCTATCCCCACTTACAGGTCTAAAACTCATATCAAACTTAACATTTCCAATATTACATTTCTGATCTTCTGTCCAAAAACTTCACTACTCATGGCTTTTTAAATTTCAGTTTATGGTGACTCTATCCATCCTTTCAAGCCCAAAAGCATGGAGTTATCCTTTATGACTCATTTTCTCTTATACTCTATCTTGAATTTGACAGGAACTTCTATTGTTTTTAACCTTTAGAATATATCTAGAATTTTTCCATTTTCACCATCTACTTCTACCACCAAAGTCAGAGCCACCATCATCTCTCACCTGGTTGTCACAGAAGTCTTCTAACTGACCTCCCTGCTCCGACTTTCCCTCCCTAGCAGCCAAGGGTTATCCTTTCAAAACCTGTATAATAAAAGCTCATTATTTACTCTGCTTCTTCCCATTTCATTCAGAGTAAAAGTTGAAATTCTTACAGTGGTCTTACATGAGCTCTCCATCCCCCACAATCCTGTGCTGCTCAATGTTACCTCTTTGATCTCATTTGCTAGTCCTCCTCCCTGCTCCCTTGTTCTCTCTCTTCAGCCACACCTGGGTCCTTGCGGTTTCTGAACAAGCCAGGCACTCTCTCACCTTAGACCTTTTATGTTGGCTACTCACTCTGCCTGGAATGCCCCCACAAAGTTATTCTTTCACTTTGTAAAATATTAACTTCTCCATCAGACCATCCTCTGTTAACTGTAATATCTCATCAGCATTTCCCATCCCACTTCTTCTTTTGCTCTACATTTCTATTTTCCGTTAGCACTTATCACCTTCTAACATACTATGTAATTTATCTTTATTGCTTATTGTCTTACTAGAGGCCTGGTGCACAGAATTCGTGCACTTTGAGGGGGGTGTCCCTCAGCCTGGCCTGTGCCTTCTAGTAGTTCGGGAGCCCTGGGAGGATGTCCGACCGATGGCTCAGTGGGCCTAAGCCGTCAGTCGGACATCCTTAGCATTGCCACTGAGGTGGGAGAGGCTCCCACCATCGCCGCTGTGCTCGCCAGCCGTGAGCCTGGCTTCTGGCTGAGCGGCGCTCCCCCTGTGGGAGTGCACTGACCACCAGGGGCAGCTCCTGAGTTGAGTGTCTGCCCCCTGGTGGTCAGCGCACATCATAGTGACTGGTCATTCCACCATTCAGTCATTTGCATATTCACCTTTTATTATGTAGGATACGCTGTAGATGAGGTCCTCTAGAACTATAAGAAATGCAAAAAAAATTCACTGTTAACTCATTCTCGAATTGCCCCCCCCCTTAAAATCAAATTGCCCCCCACCCCTGTGGGGCGTGTGCTGAACCTTGGGAACCACTGGGCTTGGCTCTTTTCCTCTCTGAGCTTCATGTCTGAATACATACACATATACCATGGGAATTGTAATCTCTTCTCCGCCTACCTCACTGGGTTGTCATGAGGAGGTTCTGAGCTAATAAACCTAGAAATGTTTCATCAAGTAAGTGATGTCTAAATGGAAAGGGATTGTTATTTTTAAGCCCACAGGTACCCTCGCAGGTAGCAGGTGCTGATGAGGGGAGGAGGGCATGATTGTTTCCTGGGAAGCTTTGCAGAGGGTTTCGCAGGCCTAGGAGGGGCGGGCTCTGGCCAGCAGCCCTGCAGTGGTCATCCCTGGAGGCGCTTGGGGGGGTGGCGGCGGGAGAGATTAGGGGTGCTAGGAGGGCGGCGAGGCCGAAGGGGAAGTAACTGTCAAACCTTCCCGCTTGGCGCCATTCTTTAAATTGTATGTGGCTGTCTCGCAGCTGTACCTGCTCAGGGCGGAGCTCCAATCTCCTGGAGCCAGGCGGGCTAGGAGGGCGGGTTTGGCCGCGCCCCCAGCGAGGTTCAGCGCGCTTCCACTGTGTGTGTGTGGGTGGGGGGGGGGTGCTGACCCTGAGGGGCCGCTCAGGCCTGCCTCCACCAGGGTCTGGAGTTGTAGGGAGGAGAGGTGTGCTCGCCCCAGCAGAGGGGGCCCCAGGTTCCTCGGGGGCGCTGACGGTGGTTGCCAGCGTGCTATTGTTGTGGGCGCCCCTGGCGGGGGTGGCGGGGAAGAGATGGGGAGTCCCAGGTGCGGGCTGCAGCTACCCCCGAGGCTGGGTCTTCTCCCATCCAGTCAGCCTCCCCGTCCCCCCGGGGGTGCGGGGGCGGGGGTAGGGTGTCCGTCCGTCCCCCCGGGGGTGCGGGGGCGGGGGTAGGGTGTCCGTCCCTCCCCCCGGGGTGCGGGGGCGGGGGTAGGGTGTCTATCCGTTCCCCGGGGGTGCGGGGGCGGGGGTAGGGTGTCTATCCGTCCCCCCGGGGTGCGGGGGCGGGGGTAGGGTGTCCGTCCCTCCCCCCGGGGTGCGGGGGCGGGGGTAGGGTGTCCATCCCCCTGGGGGTGCGGGGGCGGGGGTAGGGTGTCTATCCGTCCCCCCGGGGTGCGGGGGCGGGGGTAGGGTGTCTATCCGTCCCCCGGGGGTGCGGGGGCGGGGGTAGGGTGTCTATCCGTCCCCCCGGGGTGCTGGGGCGGGGGTAGGGTGTCCGTCCGTCCCCCCGGGGGTGCGGGGGTGGGGGTAGGGTGTCCGTCCCTCCCCCCGGGGGTGCGGGGGCGGGGGTAGGGTGTCCGTCCATCCCCCCGGGGTGCGGGGGCGGGGGTAGGGTGTCTATCCGTCCCCCCGGGGGTGCGGGGGTGGGGGTAGGGTGTCCGTCCATCCCCCCGGGGGTGCGGGGGCGGGGGTAGGGTGTCTGTCCGTCCCCCCGGGGTGCTGGGGCGGGGGTAGGGTATCCGTCCGTCCCCCCGGGGTGCTGGGGCGGGGGTAGGGTGTCTATCCGTCCCCCCGGGGTGCTGGGGCGGGGGTAGGGTGTCTATCCGTCCCCCCAGGGGGGCGGGGGTAGGGTGTCCGTCCGTCCCCCCGGGGTGCTGGGGCAGGGGTAGGGTGTCTATCCGTCCCCCCAGGGGTGCGGGGGCGGGGGTAGGGTGTCTATCCGTCCCCCCAGGGGGGCGGGGGTAGGGTGTCTATCCGTCCCCCAGGGGTGCGGGGGCGGGGGTAGGGTATCCGTCCGTCCCCCCGGGGTGCTGGGGCGGGGGTAGGGTGTCTATCCGTCCCCCCGGGGTGCTGGGGCGGGGGTAGGGTGTCCGTCCGTTCCCCGGGGTGCTGGGGCGGGGGTAGGGTGTCTATCCGTCCCCCCGGGGTGCTGGGGCGGGGGTAGGGTGTCTATCCGTCCCCCCAGGGGTGTGGGGGCGGGGGTAGGGTGTCCGTCCGTTCCCCGGGGTGCTGGGGCGGGGGTAGGGTGTCTATCCGTCCCCCCGGGGTGCTGGGGCGGGGGTAGGGTGTCCGTCCGTTCCCCGGGGTGCTGGGGCGGGGGTAGGGTGTCTATCCGTCCCCCCGGGGTGCTGGGGCGGGGGTAGGGTGTCTATCCGTCCCCCCCGGGGTGCTGGGGCGGGGGTAGGGTGTCTATCCGTCCCCCCGGGGTGCTGGGGCGGGGGTAGGGTGTCTATCCGTCCCCCCAGGGGTGCTGGGGCGGGGGTAGGGTATCCGTCCGTCCCCCCAGGGTGCTGGGGCGGGGGTAGGGTGTCTATCCGTCCCCCCGGGGTGCTGGGGCGGGGGTAGGGTGTCTATCCGTCCCCCCAGGGGGGCGGGGGTAGGGTGTCCGTCCGTCCCCCCGGGGTGCTGGGGCGGGGGTAGGGTGTCTATCCGTCCCCCCAGGGGTGCGGGGGCGGGGGTAGGGTGTCTATCCGTCCCCCCAGGGGGGCGGGGGTAGGGTGTCTATCCGTCCCCCCGGGGTGCTGGGGCGGGGGTAGGGTGTCTATCCGTCCCCCAGGGGTGCGGGGGCGGGGGTAGGGTATCCGTCCGTCCCCCCGGGGTGCTGGGGCGGGGGTAGGGTGTCTATCCGTCCCCCCGGGGTGCTGGGGCGGGGGGTAGGGTGTCTATCCGTCCCCCCGGGGTGCTGGGGCGGGGGTAGGGTGTCCGTCCGTTCCCCGGGGTGCTGGGGCGGGGGTAGGGTGTCTATCCGTCCCCCCGGGGTGCTGGGGCGGGGGTAGGGTGTCTATCCGTCCCCCCGGGGTGCTGGGGCGGGGGTAGGGTGTCTATCCGTCCCCCCGGGGTGCTGGGGCGGGGGTAGGGTGTCCGTCCGTTCCCCGGGGTGCTGGGGCGGGGGTAGGGTGTCTATCCGTCCCCCCGGGGTGCTGGGGCGGGGGTAGGGTGTCTATCCGTCCCCCTGGGGTGCTGGGGCGGGGGTAGGGTGTCTATCCGTCCCCCCAGGGGGGCGGGGGTAGGGTGTCCGTCCGTCCCCCCGGGGTGCTGGGGCAGGGGTAGGGTGTCTATCCGTCCCCCCAGGGGGGCGGGGGTAGGGTGTCTGTCCGTCCCCCCGGGGTGCTGGGGCGGGGGTAGGGTGTCCGTCCGTCCCCCCGGGGTGCTGGGGCGGGGGTAGGGTGTCTATCCATCCCCCTGGGGGTGCTGGGGTGGGGGTAGGGTGTCCGTCCCCCCAGGGGTGCGGGGGCGGGGGTAGGGTATCCGTCCGTCCCCCCGGGGTGCTGGGGCAGGGGTAGGGTGTCTATCCGTCCCCCCAGGGGGGCGGGGGTAGGGTGTCTGTCCGTCCCCCCGGGGTGCTGGGGCGGGGGTAGGGTGTCCGTCCGTCCCCCCGGGGTGCTGGGGCAGGGGTAGGGTGTCTATCCGTCCCCCCAGGGGGGCGGGGGTAGGGTGTCTGTCCGTCCCCCCGGGGTGCTGGGGCGGGGGTAGGGTGTCTATCCATCCCCCTGGGGGTGCTGGGGTGGGGGTAGGGTGTCCGTCCGTCCCCCCGGGGGTGCGGGGGCGGGGGTAGGGTGTCTATCCATTCCCCGGGGGTGCAGGGGCGGAGGTAGGGTGTCCGTCCGTTCCCCGGGGTGCTGGGGCGAGGTTAGGGTGTCCGTCCGTTCCCCGGGGGTGCGGGGGCGGGGGTAGGGTGTCTATCCGTCCCCCCGGGGGTGTGGGGGCTGGGGTAGGGTGTCTATCCGTTCCCCGGGGTGCTGGGGCGGGGGTAGGGTGTTCGTCCGTCCCCCCGGGGTGCAGGGGGTTGGAAGAGCTCCCCGTGGCCTCTTCCTCTTCCTTCTTTGCAGTCCGGGCTCCTGTCAGGCAGTCTCCTCAGACCCCCGGAACTTGGCTCCAGCCGCCTGTCCCCTGCTGTGTGCGCATCAATATGCAAATTGGTCGTTATGGGGACACCATCACAGACAAAATAGCATATTACCTCTTTATATGTATAAATATCCCTTCTCTCGCCAGTGAGAATATGTAACCTCCGTGAAGACAAAGATCTTTATCTGCTTTGTTCATTAAAATATCCCAAGCACTTAGCACAGTGTCTAGCCCATAGTAGGTACTCAGTGATAATTATTAGAATGGGGGAGAAAAAAAAAAGGAATGTTATCCCTAGTAACGGAATGAGAATCTGAGTCCACAATTTTGTACAACACAGGCATTTTTCCTTTAGACCAGGGATCAGCAAACTTTTTCTTAAAGGGCCAGGTAGTAAATAGTACAGGTTGATGGATTATGTGAACTCTATTGTAACTGCTCAGAGCTGCCTTTGGACCGCCAGAGCAGCCAGAGACCATAGATAAACAAAAGGCATGGCTGTGTTCCAAGAAAACTATTGGTGAAAATAAACAGGTGGCCAATAGGTACTTCACTGATTTAGACAAATATATATCAGGGTAAATCATAGCACTTTATTGACAGGTGAGGCTCTGTCCACCCACTCTACCAATTGCCAAAAACAAAAGTTTAGAAAGGTGAATGCAAACTTAGCAAAATTACAGATCAGTAACTTCTCTACCTGAGACAGATTGAGGATTCCTTATTCAAAGTGGCCACTGAATAAGATGTGAATTAAGGGTAGGGGTTTGGGAGAAAGAGAATCCTGTTATCAGCCACTTTCTTGCTAAGGAGACATCCAGAGCACATGATCTGTAACTTTGGTTTCTAATATGCAGAATGATCTACTTCTGAAGCCTCTTGTCTCCATGTCATTAAGTTCTTTGGCACTGATGATGTATTTCCCATGGCAAGGAAACCATTTTTATATTTGTCAGCTATTTTTAAAGTCAGTGGATTGACGCAGTTGGTTATGACAATACCTGCTCATCTCTTTCCATCTAGACTAGTGATTCTTGGTCAGGGGCATTTTCCCCCCAGGGGACATGTGGCAATGTCTGGAGACGTTTGGGGTTGTCACAACTGGAGTGGGGGGTGCGCTGGCATCAGGTGAACAGAGGCGAAGGATGTGGCTAAGCATCCCACAAAGCTCTGAGTTACTCCCATAACAAAGAATTATGCATCCTGGGTCCGGGCGAGGCCATGCGCCCCTGTGTCTGGGTGAGGCCACGCGCCCCTGGATCCGGGTGAGGCTGGGTCCCGGGTCCAGGTGAGGCCGTGCACCCCTGAATCCGGGTGAGGCTGGGTCCCGGGTCTGGGTCAGGCCGTGCCCCTGGTTCCGGGAGAGGCCACGCGCCCCTGGGTCTGGGTGAGGCCACGCGCCCCGGGGCCTGGGTGATGCTGAGTCGCAGGTCTGGGTGAGGCCGTGCTCCCCTGGATCTGGGTGAGGCTGGGTCCCGGGTCTGGGTGAAGCTGGATCCCGGGTCCGGGTGAGGCCGTGCACCCCTGGATCTGGGTGAGGCTGGGTCCCGGGTCTGAGTGAGGCCACACCCCTGGGTCCGGGAGAGGCCACACGCCCCTGGGTCCGGGTGAGGCCACGCGCCCCTGGATCCGGGTGAGGCTGGATCCCGGGACCGGGTGAGGCCGCGCACACCTTGGTCCAGGTGAGGCCATGCGCCCCTGGGTCTTGGTGAGGCCACGCGCCCCTGGGTCTGGGTGAGGCCGCGTGCCCCTGAGTCCGGGTGAAGCCGCGCCCCTGCGTCCGGGCGTGACCAAACCAGAGAGAGTCGGACCTGCATTACCACCATTTGTCCAACATCCAGAGCTGAAAAGTCAGTGTTGACATGTTCACATAAGGAACTGGTGGACATTGAAATTGGGTCTCAAAAGAGCTGTTGGTCCAGAAAGAAACTTACTAGAGACTGATTCATTTGCCTGTCAGCATAACTATTATTGCTCATCTCACATTCGGTTCTTATAAGTATATTTCTAGTAACACATGATCTCACTCATCTAGGGGAAATGATGAACAACATAGACTGATGAACAAGAACAGACCCAGAAACAAGGAGGCATCGATCGGACTGTTGGGCCTCAGAGGGAGGGGAGGGGAGGGTGGGGGTAGGGGGGAGAGATCAACCAAAGGACTTGTGTGCATGCATACGAGCCTAACCAATGGTTAAGGACAACAGGGGGGTGGGGGCATCCGTGGGGAGGGGTGGGGGATGGGAATGGGGGGATGAGGACAAATATGTGATACCTTAATCAATAAAGAAATTTAAAAAAAAAAGAATTATGCAGACCAAAATGTCAGGTAGTGCTGAGGTTGGGAAACTTATCTAGACTATTCTGCTAGACTTTGAATCTACCTTGTACTCCACTGCCAAACCAATATTCCTAAACCATTGAATTTATCCATCATTGCCGAGCTCCAGTATCTCCTCATTGCTTGAAAGATCAAGTCTCTTCTTCTTATCCTGGTGTTTAGATCCTGAGGGATTTTGCCCACTTACAAATCCGTTCCCCAGCAGGAATTCTGCTTTTCCAAGCTTTCATTGGCACCATCCTCCACACCACCATCCTTTTACAGATGTTCCCTCCAAAATGCACATCTTGTGAGGATCCTCCCTACACCGTTCCTACCCAAATCTTACTCACTCTTTGAAACGCACATTGCTGCTCATGCCTCTGCCACTAAGCCAGTCTGTACCACTCCCTTTTGTGTTTACCATGAGCTCACCTGCCTTACACTGTTATATAGCACTAGAGGCCCGGGGCATGAAATCTGTGCACAGGGGGTGGGGGTGTCCGTCAGCCCAGCTTGCACCCTCTCCAATCTGGGACCCCTAGAAGGATGTCTGACTGTCCCTCTCACAATCCAGGACTGCTGGCCACCAACCGCTCGCCTTCCTACCTGCCTGATTGCCCCTAACCGCTTCTGCCTGCCAGCCTGATCACCCCCTAACAACTACCCTGCCGGCCTGATTAACTGCTCCTCTGCCAGCCCAATTGCCCCTAACTGCCCTCCCCTGCCAGCCTGGTCACCCCTAACTGCCCTCCCCTACTGGCCTGGTCACCCCCAACTGCCCTCCCCTGTAGGCCTTGTCCCTCCCAACTGCCCTCCCCTGCAGGCTTGGGCCCTCCCAACTACCCTCCCCTGCTGGACTGATTGCCCACAACTGCCCTCCCCTGCCGGCCATCTTGTGGTGGCCATCTTGTGTCTACATGGGGGCAGCCATCTTTGACCCCATGGGGGCGGCCATCTTTGACCACATGGGGGCAGTTATCTTGTATGTTGGAGTGATGGTCAATTTGCATATTACTCTTTTATTAGATAGGATTCCTTTTACATTGTCTTCTCGATAAGTTCCCTGAAGGAGTCATATTGTATTTCTGGCCTGTTAGTCGCAGTTTCCACAACATGAGGTATGCAGACTATATTGTTGTATTGAGAGTCAAATGAGATCAGTATGAAAGCACCTTGTATAGAACCTGGTACCCAGTTAAGTGCTCAGTAAAGTATAGTATTTCTATAGAAGCATACATTCCAGAGGCTATAGAAAGTGCTTAATGAATCTCTTAATTATAGTAGTTACATACTGGAGAGAGTGTGCATTCAGACTAGCCTGGTATTTAGAACTGATAGCAAAGAAAAACTTCCATCAGAAATCCTACACCAATGAACACACCTTCATGCTAGAGTGAATCCAGGAGCCTGGGTGTCACATTTCCTCAAAGTGGTGCTTATGCCAACATTTCTGCATTTAACAAGTTAATGCACCCCAATAAAGTCAACTAAAAATTTAAAAGTAAATCTTTTCTTTTTTAAGTTTGGAGACCAAGATAGGATTTCCAACTTGTAAATTTTTTCAGATAAAGATATCTGAAAGTTATACTACTAACTAACATCACTATCATTTTATGAAAGATAACAAAAGGAAGGACATAAAATAAGAATAAAAAGAAGTTGCCTAGCCGGTGTGGCTCAGCGCTTGAGCATTGACCTATGAACCAGGAGGTCACGGTTCAATTCCCAGTCAGGACACATGCCCTGGTTTTAGGCTTAATCCCCAGTAGGGGGCATGCAGGAGGCAGCCTATCAATGTGTCTCTCTCATCACTGATGTTTCTTTATCTGTCTATCTCTATCTCTTTTTCTCTCTCCTTCTATCTTCCTCTCTCTCTAAAATAAATTAAGACATTTTTTAAAAAACCAGTTAATGAACAGCTTGTTAATGACACTTTGCCCACTCTGACCCAATTTAGAAGGCTTCCAATAGGATAAGACATAAATATGCTACACTCTGCTTTGCTGGGGTCACAGCTGTGTCTTCCCTAAGAGCTTTTTCTATCAGCCACTGGAGGAGTGTCTGATGTGAGAAGTCAGTACCAGTGGGATGAGGCTGCCATGAGGGCCTGGCCTTTCAGAGCCTTGTTTCAGGTCCTGTGAGAGAGGTGAGTGGGGCATGGTATACTGAGCAGCCCAGGTTTGGCTTTGGGCCAGGCACTGAGTGGCAAACAAGAAGGAACACATTCCAGGAAGGCAAAGAGCCCTGCCAATGTGAAGGTGGCCCAGCAAGAAGGGCCTGCTGGGTGCGAGGTGCTCTTTGGCTCTGTGGAGGTCAGGCACACAGAGGGATGGATTCAGGTTTCTGGATTATCATTTCAGAGGCTTAACCGCTTCCCTTCCTCTCACTGTCAGTGGACAAATCAGATGTAACTCTTAAATTGGAATCCTCTCTGCCCTGGGGTCCAGTCCCTTATCTCTAACTGAAGGAAGAGGGAAAAGGTGTTGTTACCTCCTGAAATCACACTTTGCAGGAGTCAGGTTTCTGTAATTCTGTGTCCTGAGTAAAAGGAGAGGCTACTGACAATGAGGGCAGGTCAGGGTGAAAGTCCTAGATTTCTGTGCCCCTAATGGAAGAGAAGCTGAGCTCTCACCCCTGTGGACTCTGTATCCCCAAACACAAGCATTCACATTGGTTTTTCATCCAGGCCAGCTCTGCCTTCCTACAGGCCTGACCTGCAGAAGGCCGGAAGGGTCCTTAGGAATGCTTTCCTTTCAGAATCGCCTTGGGCCTTCCTCTGGGCTGCAGAAGAAGAGAAAGAGGAGATAAGACTAAAGGGCTCAGGAAAGAAATGGCCACGTGAGCCTGTCGGATAGGCAGTGCAGTGGACTTGGACCAGGCCTGGGCTCATTTTCACCCCAAAAGGGGGCAGACAGAAGGAGCGTTTCTTTGAGAAAGAATCAAGTCTGTTCCTCACCGCCTGTGCTCCAGTTCTTGTTGGACTTTGCTGCCACCTAGTGGCTTAGTTGCATTTCTTCCCCTCACACGTAGACCAGCCTAAAGACCTGGCCTCAGTCTTGTCTTTCTTTGCCTTTGTATCATCCCCTGATTCTGTGGCCCAGCAGCTAGGAGAGCCGAGCAGCACAGATTCACGACCTCACCCAGCTTGATAAGTGTCCTAATGCCATGACCAGCAGGTAGGAGGGCCAAGGCTGGGATGGCTGGGCACCTGCGTGGAGACAGTGAGGATGGGAGCAATGTCTTGCTCCGACGACTTCTCCTGCAAGATGCAGTTTTCCCCAGCTCTCCTCATTCCTGAATGCCCTTTTCACTAGAACTCCTGCCCCTTCCATTACCCTTCCTTATATCTGGCTAAAGCCCATATTGCAAAACTGAAGCTCCTGCATTATTTATATACAAATATATATAAATTCATATATATATATATATATATATATATATATGCGAATTTTTTGTTTTTCCAAATTCAAGGCAGTTGTTTCTCCCTTATAAAGTTAACTCACTTCAACTTAAAAATATCAATGTGAAATTATATGCCCTCTCTGTAATTCTGCTACTATGGACCAGTCTCTAGGAATAGGGAAAGGGGGAAACATCGATCAGCTCCTTCCCGCATGCCCTCTACTGACCAGGGCCTTTACCTATTTAAAATAGGGTTGTTTGCTGTTGTTGAGTTGACATGTAGATTATCAGCCATATTTTTCCACACATTTCATCCACAGGTTTATTTCCTCTAGCAAAAAGAAGCACTGGTTTTAGCAACCACTGAATCTACTAGCTCTAAACTTTCAGATCTGAGCTGGGATCATATACAACCCAAACTCCCTTCTCCTGCCTACCTCTCCAACCTCTTTTTTTTAATTTTTTTAAATTATAAAATACACATAAAATTTACCGTCTTAACCATTTCAACTGTATATTTTAATAGTCTGAAGTGCATTCACGTTATTGTGCAACAACCACTACCATCCATCTCCAGAACTCTTCATCTTGCAAAACTATACCCTTTAAACAATAACCCTCCATGCCCCTTCCTGCAGCCCCTGGCAACCACCATTCTACTTTCTGTTTATATGGATCTGACCACCCTAGGAACCTCATATAAGTAGAATCACATGGTATTTGTCTTTGTGTCTAGCTTATTTCACTTAGCATAATGTCCTCAAAGTTCATCCATGTGTCAGAATGTCCTTCCATTTTAAGGCTGAATAATATTGTATTTATACACCACATTTTGTTTATCTATTCATCTGTTGATAGACACTTGGGTTGCTTCTGTCTTTTGACTATTGTGGATAATGCTGCTATGAACATATGCTCTGTGAAACCGTTCCATTCTTTTGTGTATCTACCCAGAAGCGGCATTACTGGGTCATATAGTAGCTCTATTTTTAATGTTTTGAAGAACTGCCATTCTGTTTCCACAGTGGCTACACCATTTTATATTCCTACAAACCGAATATAAGGGTTTTAATCCCTCTACATCCTCACCAATGTTGGTCATTTTCTGTTTCTTTGACAACAGCCATCCTAATGGGTGTGAAGTAGTACCTGATAATGGCTCCTGTTTGCACTTCCTTAATGACTAATGATTGTGAGCATATTTTCATGTGCTTGTTTGCCATTTGTGTGTCTTCTTTGGAAAAATGTATATGCAAAACCTTTACCCATTTTTTTTTTTATTTTTATTTTTTTTTTTTTAATTTCTTTATTGATTAAGGTGTCACATATTTGTCCTCATCCCCCCATTCCCATCCCACCCCTCTCCCCACGCATGCCCCAATCCCCTGTTGAACTTAACCGTTGGATAGGCTTATATGCATGCATACAGGTCCTTTGGTTGAACTCTCCCCCTCCCCCCACCCTCCCCCTACCCTCCCCTATCCTCCCTCTGAGGCCCGATAGTCCGATCGATGCCTCCTTGCTTCTGGTTCTGTTCTTGTTCCTCAGTCTATGTTGTTCCTCATTTCCTCTAGATGAACGAGATCAAATGTCACTAGATATATACTAATAAGAACTGAATGTGAGACGAGCAATAATATTTATGCTGACAGGCAAATGAATCAATCTGTAGCGAGCTTCCCCCTGGACCAACAGTTCTTTTGAGACCCAATTTCGATGTCCAGTAGTTCCTTATGTGTACATGTCAGCACTGACCCCTCAGCTCTGGATGGTGGACAAATGGTGGTAATGGAGGTCTGACTCCCTCTGGTTTGGGCTCGGCCGATCCCAGGGGCACGGCGTCACCTGGACTAAGGGGCACGTGGCCTCACCCATACCCAAGGGGCGCGTGGTCTCACCCGGGCCTGGGACCCAGCCTCACCCGGATGGATCCAGGGGCGCACGGCCTCACCCGGACCCAGGATCTGGCTTCACCCGTACCCAAGGACGCTTGGCCTCTCCCAGACCCAGGGGCACGTGGCCTCACCCGGGCTTAGTTGCACAAGGCCTCACCTGGATCCAGGGACACATGGTCTCTCCCGGACCCAGGGACGCTTGGCCTCTCCCAGACCCAGGGCCACTTGGGCTCACCCGGGCCTAGGTGCACGAGGCCTCATCCGGATCCAGGGACGCATGGTCTCACCTGGACCCAGGGACGCTTGGCCTCTCCCAGACCCAGGGGCACGTGGCCTCACCCGGGCCTGGGTTCACGAGGCCTCACTCGGATCCAGGGACACATGGTCTCACCCAGACCCAGGAACGTTTGGCCACTCCCAGACCCAGGGCCACTTGGGCTCACCCGGGCCTAGGTGCACGAGGCCTCACCCGGATCCAGGGACACATGGTCTCACCCGGACCCAGGGATGCTTGGCCTCTCCCAGACCCAGGGCCACTTGGGCTCACCCGGGCCTAGGTGCACGAGGCCTCACCCGGATCCAGGGACACATGGTCTCACCCGGACCCAGGGACGCTTGGCCTCTCCCCGACCCAGGGCCACTTGGGCTCACCCGGGCCTAGGTGCACGAGGCCTCACCCGGATCCAGGGACACATGGTCTCACCCAGACCCAGGAACGTTTGGCCACTCCCAGACCCAGGGCCACTTGGGCTCACCCGGGCCTAGGTGCACGAGGCCTCACCCAGATCCAGGGACGCATGGTCTCACCCGGACCCAGGGACGCTTGGCCTCTCCCAGACCCAGGGCCACTTGGGCTCACCCGGGCCTAGGTGCACGAGGCCTCACCCGGATCCAGGGACACATGGTCTCACCCGGACCCAGGGACGCTTGGCCTCTCCCCGACCCAGGGCCACTTGGGCTCACCCGGGCCTAGGTGCACGAGGCCTCACCCAGATCCAGGGACACATGGTCTCACCCAGACCCAGGAACGTTTGGCCACTCCCAGACCCAGGGCCACTTGGACTCACCCGGGCCTAGGGGCACGAGGCCTCACCCGGATCCAGGGACACATGGTCTCACCCGGACCCAGGGACGCTTGGCCTCTCCCAGACCCAGGGCCACTTGGGCTCACCCGGGCCTAGGTGCACGAGGCCTCACCCGGATCCAGGGACACATGGTCTCACCCGGACCCAGGGACGCTTGGCCTCTCCCAGACCCAGGGCCACTTGGGCTCACCCGGGCCTAGGTGCACGAGGCCTCACCCGGATCCAGGGACACATGGTCTCACCCAGACCCAGGAACGTTTGGCCACTCCCAGACCCAGGGCCACTTGGGCTCACCCGGGCCTAGGTGCACGAGGCCTCACCCAGATCCAGGGACGCATGGTCTCACCCGGACCCAGGGACGCTTGGCCTCTCCCAGACCCAGGGCCACTTGGGCTCACCCGGGCCTAGGTGGACGAGGCCTCACCCGGATCCAGGGACACATGGTCTCACCCGGACCCAGGGACGCTTGGCCTCTCCCCGACCCAGGGCCACTTGGGCTCACCCGGGCCTAGGTGCATGATGCCTCACCCGGATCCAGGGACACATGGTCTCACCCGGACCCAGGGATGCTTGGCCTCTCCCAGACCCAGGGCCACTTGGGCTCACCCGGGCCTAGGTGCACGAGGGCTCACCCGGATCCTGGGACACATGGTCTCACCCGGACCCAGGGATGCTTGGCCTCTCCCAGACCCAGGGCCACTTGGGCTCACCCGGGCCTAGGTGTACGAGGCCTCACCCAGATCCAGGGACACATGGTCTCACCCGGACCCAGGGACGCTTGGCCTCTCCCCGACCCAGGGCCACTTGGGCTCACCCGGGGCTAGGTGCACAAGGCCTCACCCAGATCCTGGGACACATGGTCTCACCCGGACCCAGGGACGCTTGGCCTCTCCCCGACCCAGGGCCACTTGGGCTCACCCGGGTGTAGGTGCACGAGGCCTCATCCGGATCCAGGGACACATGGTCTCACCCGGACCCAGGGACGCTTGGCCTCTCCCAGACCCAGGGCCACTTGGGCTCACCCGGGCCTAGGTGCACAAGGCATCACCCGGATCCAGGGACACATGGTCTCACCCGGACCCAGGGACGCTTGGCCTCTCCCAGACCCAGGGCCACTTGGGCTCACCCGGGCCTATGTGCACGCAGCCTCACCCGGATCCAGGGACACATGGTCTCGCCTGGACCCAGGGGTGTGTGGGCTCTCCCAGACCCAGGGGCGCTTGGCCTCGCCCGGGCACGGGATCCAGCGTCATCCGGGTCCAGGGGCACTTGGCCTCACCCGGACCCGGAGTCCGGCCTCACCTGGACCCAGGGGCATGTGGCCTCACCTAGACCCAGGGACGTGAGGCCTCACTTATACCCAGAGGCGTGTGACCACACCCGAGTCCAGAGGCGCGCAACCCCGCCCGCACCCGGGTCTCAGCGGGGCCCCGTTTTCCCGATCCCAATTCCTGCCGGTCAATCCCCCCTCAGCAATTCCCCTGGCCATCCTTCCAGAGCTCCAGTATGGCTGCTGCAGAACTCGTCAGGCGGCAGCTCGGCGAAGCTCCGGTGCACCCGGTGCATGGCGGTGGGCCAGTCTGGCGTCACTGCGTCGGCCCTTGGGTCTGCATCGGTGGCCGGTCGCCGAGCATGCGCACCTGGCCGCTTCCGGGACGTTGAGATTCTTGACGGACTCAGAGGTCAGCAAGCGCGGAGTCTCCCACCCCATGTCTCATAGGGGCTCGTCTGTCCGTGCTTGGCTGCCAGTGGAGCCGTCCCCTCAGCCGGAGACCGCCGGGGGAACTGCGCCGAGCACGTTCCAGGCCGCTGTTGTATCGCCTGAGCCATAGTTCTTTTGTGTCGCCTGAGCTGTAGTTCTTAAAGTGTGGTCTTTGGGTCGCCGGCATCAGCATCATCCCACATACCCCTCTTTTATTCTAGTTGTAGAGCATCTACTCAGCCAGCCCTATGGTGGTCTTGGATGGTGTCTGCTCTGCTCTCTTGTCGTAGTCTCAAAGTTGTTGTGGTAGGCAACAATCAGGCTTCCGCCCTATGCCTCCATCTTGGTCCTCCTTTGTATAGTTAAGTCTTGATTGTTGTTGGTGTCATTGGGGGGGCTCTCTTTGTCTATAAAGGAAGAGTTGCTGTGCAGGAGACACGTTTATGGGCCGGGTCTTGGTGCAGCAAAGCTTTGGCGCTCACTGAATATTCCCGTTGAATGTGTCCCTTATGCACGTGGTTGAAATCTGGTGTCATCTCCCACAGACCACTAGATGCCCTCGTTTCTGGGTCTCCAATGGGGTGTAGATCAGCTACTGCCTTAGGCACTCAGCAAGGATTACAGCAAAAACTGTAGTTTCTTCCTCTTGTCTGAGTGGCCCTGGAGCAGTCCGACTAGAACAGCAGATCATCTGGTCCGCTGCCAGAGGGCAGGCCACCCACATGCATAAGCCGTTGCTTGGGGCGCAGGTGTGCCTGCAAGACTTGCGGGGCAGGTCTTCAAAACATGCGGGGCGGGTCCCAGGGCGGGGCGGGGTCTCAGGGCACCAACAGGCCATGGTGCGGCGAGCCTCGATGGCTGTGAGTCTGGTCCTTCTGCCTTCCATGTATCTAAGTCCCCTCGTTCCGCACTCCAGCGCAGCAAACACTGATTGCTGGGCGCACCTCCGCAAGAGTCCCGCCTCTCCCCGCAGGCATCTGGGTCTCCCGGGTTTCGCCAGAAGATGGGTTTCAGGGTGATGGAGAGCTAATCTCCCTTAGGTTTGGAACAAAAGCCCCTTTCCCCCGCCACCAGCCAGACCCACGCACCTCCACACCTCATCCCCTCCTATTTCGCTGGGTGCGAGGCAACAGAACAGCCTTTAACCTCCGCCGCCATCTTTTTCAAACTTCTCAATTTGTACTTCTTAATCCCTTCATTTCAGTCAACTCTACTGAAGTCTAGCGCCGCCGGGAGGTGCACGGAAAGGGTGCCCGGGCCTCCGTCCGGTGCGCGGTGCGCGCGTCCCGCGGAACCAGGCGCGCGAGGGCTGCGCGGCTGGGACGGGCGCTGGGCGGCCGCCGAGCTCCAGGCACCGCCATCACCGTGTTCCGGACGTCGCCGCCGCGGCGTCCCCCCAATTTATACTTTTTAATCCCTTGAATTCAGTCAACTCTACTGAAGTCTAGCGCCGCCGGGAGGTGCACGGAAAGGGCGCCCGGGCCTCCGTCCGGTGCGCAGTGCGCGCGTCCCGCGGAACCAGGCGCGCGAGGGCTGCGCGGCTGGGACGGGCGCTGGGCGGCCTCCGAGCTCCAGGCACCGCCATCACCGTGTTCCGGACGTCGCCGCCGCGGCGTCCCCCCAATTTATACTTTTTAATCCCTTGAATTCAGTCAACTCTACTGAAGTCTAGCTCCGCCGGGAGGTGCACGGAGAGGGCGCCCGGGCCTCCGTCCGGTGTGTGGGGCGCGCGACCCGCGGGACCAGGCGCGCGGGGGCTGCGCGGCGGGGACGGGTGCTGGGAGGCCGCCGGGCTCCGGGCGCCGCCGCTGCGGCGGCGTCCCCAGCGTCCCGGGCCGGGCGGCCTGCGGGGGCGGCGGAGTTGCGAAAGTGAGTGAGTTTCCCAGGGTTTCGCCCGGAATGGGGTTCAGTGCAATCGGAGCCGGCGCTCAGCGCACTCCGGAGCCTTTATCTCCTTCCTGCCAGTGAACTCCGGCCAGGTCATCAGCCGCCCCCTCCTCTCCGGTTCCATCCTCCCCGCAGGCGCGTGTGCTCGTGTCTCCGCCCGTTTCTCCATAACTCAGGCTTTTACGGCTTCCCCGACTGTCCCCGTGGCCTTCTCCTGCCCCCCAGCTGTGGGCATTTCAGTCCACCAACTTTTCTGTGGTTCTGGACGATGTCCGTTCTGACCTCTAGTTGTATTTTTGAAATTGTTGTGCCCGGCTGCAGGTTAGGTGTTTAACCTATGCCGCCATCTTGGTTTCTCTTCCTTTACCCATTTTTTAAATTAATTTTTAGAGAGAGAGAGAGGAAGGGGAAGAGAGAGAAACAATGATTTGTTGTTCAACTTATTTATGCATTCATTGTTTGATTCTTGTGTGCCCTGACCAGGGATCAAACCTATAACCTTGGTGTATCCGGATGATGCTCTAATCAACTGAGCTACCCAGCCAGGGCCATTGGTTAATTCTTTTTTTTTTATGAATTTATTGATTTTTAGAGAGAGGAAGGGAGAGGAGGAGAAAGAGGGAGAGAAAGAGAGACACATCGATCAGCTACTTCCCGCATGCCCTCTACTGGGGATCGAGCCTGAAACCCAGGCATGTGCCCCGATGGCGAATAGAACCAGCAACTTTCTGGTACACAGGATGACACCCAACTGAGCCACACTGACCAGAGCCATTGGTTGATTCTTGTATGTGAACTGACTGGGGATTGAACCTGCAACCTTGGTTCAATGCTCTACCCAACTGAGCTCACTGACCAGGGCCTTTACCTATTTAAAATAGGGTTGTTTGCTGTTGTTGTTGAGTTGACCTCTTCAACCTCTCTTCATGCCACTGTCCCACTTGATTAGTATCCTAGAGGCATGAAAAAAGATGTTTCTCAGAGACACATGTATTCTTTCCCACCTTTTACAGTTGCTAATCTATTTGCCAGGAATGCTCTTTTTACAGTTCCTCCAATGACTGGCTCCTCCTCCTTTAAGAACCAGCTGAAATGTCCCTTCAGTGAATCTTTCTTTTTTTTAATACTCACCTGAGGATATTTTTTCCATTGATTTTTTAGGAAGAGTAGAAGAGAGAGGAAAAGACAGAGAGAAACATCGATGTGAGAGAAACACATCAATTGGTTGCCTCCTGCACAAGCCCTGACCTGGCTTCAGGCCTGAGGAGGAGCCTGCAACCAAGGTGCATGCCCCTGACCAGAATCAAATCTGGGACCCTTTGGTCCGCAGGCTGACGCTCTATCCCAGGGGTCCTCAAACTTTTTAAACAGGGGGTCAGTTCACTGTCTCTCAGACTGTTGGAGGGCCGGACTATAGTTTAAAAAAAACTATGAACAAATTCCTATGCACACTGCACATATCTTATTTTGAAGTAAAATCACAAAACGGCAAAAACACCCGCATGTGGCCCGCGGGCCGTAGTTTGAGGACGCCTGGTCTATTCACTGAGCCAAACCGGCCAGGGCCAGAGAATCTTTCTTGACCATCCATCTAAAGCAATCTTCTTATTTTTATTTTTTAAAATAAATCTTTATTGTTCAGATTATTACAATTGTTTCTCCTTCCCCCCCCCCATATCTCCTCACCACCCAGTTCCCTCCCCCCCGTTGTCCTTATCCATGGGTGTATGATTTTTGTCCAGTCTCTTCCCATACCCCCCACACAGACACCCCTTTCCCCCTGAGAATTATCAATCCACTCCCATTCTATGCCTCTGATTCTATTATGTTCACCAGTTTATTCTGTTCCTCAGATTTTTAATTCACTTGACTTTTAGATTCACTTGTTGATAGATATGTACTTGTTGTTCATAATTTTTATCTTTACTTTTTTCTTCTTTTTCCTCTTTTTAAAGAATACCTTTCAGCATTTCATGTAATACTGGTTTGGCACTGATGAACTCCTTTAGCTCTTTATCTGCCCTTCAATTCTGAATGATAACTTTGCTGGGTAGAGTAGTCTTGGTTGTAGGTTCTTGCTATTCATCACTTTGAATATTTCTTGCCATTCCCGTCTGGCCTGCATAGTTTCTGTTGAGAAATCAGCTGACAGTCGTATGAGTGCTCTGTTGTAGGTAACTAACTGTTTTTCTCTTGCTGCTTGTAAGATTCTCTCTTTGTCTTTTGCCCTTGGCATTTTAATTATGATGTGTCTTGGTGTGGTCCTCTTTGGATTCCTCTTGTTTGGGGTTCTGTGCGCTTCCTGAACTTGTAAGTCTATTTCTTTCACCAGGTGGGGGAAGTTTTCTGTCATTATTTCTTCAAATAGGTTTTCAGTATCTTGCTCTCTCTATTCTGGCACCCCAAAAATTCGGATGTTGGTACGCCTAAAGCCATCCCAGAGGCTCCTTATACTATCCTCACACTTTTGGATTCTTCTTTCTTTCCGCCTCTCTGGTTGGGTGTTTTTTTCTCCCTCATATTCCAGATCTTTGGTTTGACTCTTCAGGTACAGTGGTCTGCAGTTGAGTGTCTGTGTATTCTTTATTTCAGACAGTGTATGCATAATTTCTGACTGGTCCTATTCCATATTTTTGGTATTCTCATTTAGGTCCTTGAAGGTCTCTTCAAGTTTCTCAGCGGTTTTTAGAAGATTCTTGAGTAACCTTATAAATGGTTCTGAACACTGTGTCGTCCAGTAGTTTGCTTTCCTCCATCTCTCCTACTCGTGACATACTTCAGTGTCTCCACATTTTGGGTGCCTCCCTGTGTTGATGGAGTGGCTTTGTGTGGTCAGTGACCTATAGGGGCCGGTAGCTCAGCTTCCCCAATCACTCTAGGTGGTCACTCTTGGTACTCCCCTTTGTGGGCTGAGTGGAAAGTCTTGGTGTAGTTAAAATCCTTGATTGCTGTTGGTACACTGGGAGGAATTGACCTCCAGGCCAATTGGCTGTGAGGACCTGTTGTGTCTATAACGGAAGAATTGCTGTGCTGGAGACACAGTAGGGCTTTGGTGCTCACTGAGTCTGCCTCTTGAATGTGTCCCTTATGAGAGTGGTTGAAATCTGGTGTCGTCCACACCAACAGAAAAGTCACTCTCACTCTCTGACCGATGGCCGAGAGTCCCGTAGGCGTCTGGGTCCCCCTCATGTCCCCAGAAACTAGAGTTCAGAGTGGTTGGGATTGTTGGTATCACTGGCAGGAATTGATCTCCAAGCCAGTTGGCTGTAAGGATCAGCAGTGTCTCCGCTGGGAGAGCTTCTGTGCTCAGCTTGGATGGGACGGAGTCTCAGGGTGGCGCAGACAAGCTTTGGTTTCCTGTCTGCTCCGCCCTAAGAGGTGCAGTTTCTCTGTGCCCGAATTAATGGCTGCGCGCCTCTGAGAGAAGGCAGCTTTCGAGCCTCTCCCGCTGCCTAACAGACCAGTTTCTCCCCAGCTGGGGCTGGATTTCAGTGCAGACTGGAGGTTTTGTTTTTCTCCTGAACAAGAAATCCAGTCACTGGAAGGGCTGTGCTCAGCTTGGATGGGGCAGAGTCTCAGGGTGGCGCAGACAAACTTGGTTTCCGTCCACGCCACCCTAAGAGGGCCGGTTTCTCCGTGCCCTAATCAATGGCTGCGCGCCTCTGAGAGAAGGCAGCTTTCAAACCTCGCCCACTGCCAAACAGACCAGTTTCTCCCTGACCGCAGCTGGATTTCAATGCAGTCGGGAGGTTTTGTTTTTCTCCCAAACGAGAAAGCTAGCCACACAGCGTCTGCTGCCCTCCCTCTCCGCGCTCTGCGAGCAAGCCTGCCGCATATTCAGCCGCCCGCCCTTTCCGCGCTCACAGATCTCCGCACCTCCACAGCTCCTGAGGCTCAGCGTCCCCCTCTCTGTTTTTCTCTAGTTGTAGGTTTTCCACTCTGCCAGCTTTCTGGTGGTTCTGGACAGTGTGTGCTCTGTTTTCCAGTTGTAGTTTCAAAATTGTTGTGGTAGGCAACAGTTAGGTGTTTACCTTATGCCGCCATCTTGGTTTCTCAGAGTCTTGAGCCCTCGCCATCTTCTTATTTAATCTCATATCGCTGTTTCTTTCCTTCCTGGAATTTAATCACCATCTGCAATTACCTCATTTGTTTACATATTTACTTGGAACTTACATTTACATGGAATGCAAGTGCCAGGGAGATGCAGAAATACTACCTAGTGTGGTCACTGCTACAACCAGGGCCCAGCATAGTACCTGGCACACAGTCTGGGCTCCATATTTACTGAATGAATGAATTCCTACTAATCTGGGTTTGATGTCATAGAAAAGGTCACAGGAATTTTCTGGTGCTGAGTTCCAGACTTTAATTCTTGAGTCAGAAGCATAGTACTGTTAAAATCATGGACATTGCTTTAGTTGCCCAGAAGAAATGGGGAAGCATTCTCTTTGTCTCCCCAACAGAGACAGAGACTGTGGTGGTTTGCTGTGGCCATCCTTACCCTTCACCTTGTGCCTGAAGTATGAGTTAGTTTCACAAATCTCAAAGTCCTGTGAGATTTGCAGAATACTTGGGATTCTGGGACTGACTCGGGCTTTATCAGTCTCGTTGGTGCCAGATATGTCAGTAAGAGTATTTTTAGTGAGTAGTCAAAAGATAAAAATGAACTTTCCATATCACAGGACACTAAAAAAAAATCAGAATTATTTTATTTAAAAATGTTTTCAAAGGCTAATGCCATAGTGGAACAACCCAAGGATAGTTGAACCAAACTCTCAGGGAATTAGAGGCGCCAATGCAGGCAGGTCTGTATAAATACACATAGTTTACAAATGAGCACAACAGAAGGGATACTGGCCCCAGAGAACCAGTCTGGAATACAAAAGGGAGAGACAGAGAGAGGACCCTCCAGAGGGACCGGCACGTCCAAACCACTGAAAGCCCTAGAACCTACAAGGGCCTCGAAGGCCACCGGCCCTGCAGCATGCCTCTCGCCCTTTCGGAGCCTGGGACATGGCTGTCGACTGTGTTCATCAGCATCTTGGCCCAGCCACCCATGACTTGGCATCTCTCATGGCCTCTGGTTCAACTTAGCAAGGCTCAGAGAATGGATCTATTCTCCTCACCCTTCCGCAAGGACCAGGAAGGTGAGGCTCTAGGGCAAGTAGATTATTTTCCTGAAAATAGGATGAAAGGGAGTGATGAAGGGACCTGGTTCCAGAAAAGGGTGGGTATCCATCCGCGTTGCAGTGTTGAGAAAACGGAACAGTGAGTGTCACCTAAGATATGCAGGTTTGGTTCAAGCAACCCACAGGCCAGGCTCCAAATTTAATCCTACAACTTGGCATGGGGAGGGGATGAAGAGACCTTGAGTTTGAGCTTTGGAAGTTGTCACCTACCATCAGTCCCTCCAGTCCTCATTTGGGTTTGTCATAAACAGGACAGATAAGCATGGTTCTGTAAAAAATAATTTCCACTTGGACTTCTTCCCGGTTAACCTCTCAGGTGCCTGAAAAGGGGAAAACAGTGGCTATTTTTGACACCACTCACTCCATCACCAGTGACTTTCCCTGATGCTGCTGACCTCCTCACTAAGGCCCTTACAGAACCTTCAAAATCACTGTCTTAGCAGAAGGACTTCTGGGGAGAGCAGGCCAGAGTTCTGGGGCACAGCGAAGCTTTTTATACTAAAGACGACCTGACAGAGAAGGAGGAATCTCTACGGCAAAGCCACTACTGTGTTTACCCTTTCCATCCTCTGCCTCTATTGTCCCTAAAAGTATCAAACAGACACCCTCGGCTTGGTCCCTGTACTGTACCGGGCACACTTTGGGCATCTCCACTTTATTCATGCATAACAGACCCCATGGAGTGGCTACAGGTGATACGAAGTGATTTCTGCCCTATGGTGGCCCAACACCACCTTGCCCAGCTACCCAGCAAAGCCTCCCAACAGGCTGCTATTGGCCACATCCAAGATCCAGGTAGTCAGGCAGAGGGGAAAAAAACCATACTGAAGATCAAAGCCACCACCCTTGTCATACCTACTTTCCACCTGGGCATCTTGGAAATGTTTGCGTACACCAAGGGGAGAGCCAGTACCAGTCTATGATCAAAGGCCCTGCTACACCTGTCTCACCAGGAAGTGGCAACTGAGGATATGGAATGCTCTGTTCTTCGCGGCTCCAGCCACTGTCCGCTGCTCCAGTCATGTCCTCTCCGCCTCTTCATGAGTGGCCAGAACAGTCTCAGCACAGGGCACAAATATTCCTTTCTTGAAGGAATCCTGGCTACAAGCCCTTTCATAATTTGCCCCCACTCCCCTGCAGTCTGCCCTAGGCCAGATGGGTCCCTGCAGAGAAGTCCTTTGCCCCAAAGCAGGGACTCTCAGTATGTGGGGAGAGAGAAGAGCCCACACTGGTGGTTTGGGTTCAAGCTCTGTCCCACCACTGGAGTGAACCATGTGACAGTCAGAGAGCTGCATTCCAGGTATCAAAGCACGGCCTTTGTCCCTCGGGGTGGTCTGTGTGCCAGAACTGTTTCTAAGGAACAAAGTAAATTTTTTCCCACGTAAATGATTGTTGAATCTCAGTGTACAGAATTCCTCAGCTGGTTCTAAAAACCTGGCTTTTTGTCTGAGTTCAAAAATTGTAGGAGCTTTGTAAAGAGGTACTTCAGATCACTCATTGGAGGAAGGAGCAGAGCGGGGGAAGAGGAGGGATCTGGAATGTTTTCCTTCATAGTCAGTCCCAGCACAACAGCAGCATCACAAACCAAGGGGACCGTTGATGGAACCTTAGCACCCAAGGCATTCTTCTTGGAAGAGGGGGGACAAAGGCCAAGTGGCTGTTACCTGCACATAGGAGAGATGCCTAGATCAGAGAAAGGGCTTAGAAAGTAGAGAATTAGGTCACTGAAGCCTCCCCCTACCCTCCATAAAGTGGGTCAGGTGGGATCTGTGTACCCCACATATTCCTTATCTTGCTTGGGGCCATCAAGCCAGCTTATCAAGGGTAGGGCCAATTCAGCCAAGGTAACAAGCAGCCTGGCTGTAGGTTTTGGTCCCAGTCTTAGCCCTGAATCCCAGAGGCATTGGGAAGAGAAAGGGCATCACCTGTGCCCAGGGACTGGGCCATCCCAATTCAGGGAGCATAACTGCTGTTCCAGCCGGGAAATGCGGAATGCCAGATAGGATGAAGACATGGCCAAGAAGCAGATCCTGGAGAAAAAGGGGGCAAGAGTTTTTCTCGTCTAGAAAAAGGGCACTGTTAGAGGCTCACCAAAAGTAGGAGTGGGACTAAGCTCCTCTTGCAATTGGAAGAATTAAAGAACCCTTTGCCCTGCAGCCATGTTCAAGCCTGGGTATCTTTCATTCCAAAGGCCACATGGGGATCCTGAGACTCATCTCCATGGCGTTCAAAGCCCAGCAGGAGTTCTGGGTTCTTCAGTTGATCCCACCTTCCCTCTGACCAGCCACCTTGGTCCTACACTTCCTCTGGAAGACTAAGATTATCCCCTAAGGCCCCAGTCAGCAGAGCCAGAGGATGCTGATGAGGTAAGGTGAGAGGAACCAGGGGCTGGCTGTTCATGAAGCATCCCACCATGCTCACTATCTGCTGGTCCTCAGGCAGAGTTTCAGATGAGTCTGGGGTACCAGAAACTGCCCTAATGGTGGGCAGCAAGAAGGCCATGGCTTTCCTAGACTACCTGATGGCCCTCCCCAATTTTGCAGGCTTCTCCAATCCTATACAACTTTTCCTTTTCTCAACAGTTTCACCTCCTGCCCCTCCACATTGCACAGCCTTAGTCCTAAATTACAAGATTGTAAACATAAGACTGGAAGTAATTCCCCCACAGGAGGGCCTGCCTGCCAGGTGGCCTCCAGACACCACCCAGGAGCTTGCAGTTGACTCAGAATCCTCCCTTTCCTCTGGACAGTGACCTCCTCACCCGCGAAGGCCCCTCCTCCAAACACCCGTACACCCCCTCCCCTAAACAATCACCTACAGCACGAAGAAGACCTTGAGGAGCTGGTAATTCCAGAGCCTCAGCTCTTCGTTGCTCCTGGGCTCCTCCTCCAGTGTCTCCTCCTCACAGACAGCATTTTCTGCAATAAGAGAGCAGTTACTCATCTTCCTGGGACAGCAGGACCCCAGCTCAGCATGGGGCATGCCAACCTCCTGCCATTCTCTGAAGCTGCTTGGGCTCTTGGCTTTCCCTTATGGATTTGGAGAAAGAAACAGCTCTCAGAAGCCCCGTTGGCAGTGATGACCGCTTTTCACAGAAGTGGGAGGAGAAGAAGCCTGGTCTTTGCATGCTGTTACCATGGGACAAGGCCCCTGAACTCACCAGACCCTGGAGGTTTCCTGGAGGAGGAGAAGCTGTCTGGGGAGTCCATGGATGCTGGAGGGATACAAGGGATGCTGCCTGGAAGGGACAGGGACCTGGAGGCAGGGCATAGTTTTCTCCACTTCATCTCAGGGATGAGGACTTCCTGCAGAAAAAGCAGAAGCTGTCTCACCACGGCCCTTGGGATCTTATTTGCCCTAAGGTGCCCCCACCACGTTATCAAAGATTTCTCTGTATATTACCAACATAGATGCCTAGCAATACAGAAAGCAGGTACGCGGGAAGGGGAAACCATTGCCACAGCAATCACGTGTCTCTCCTGTCTGCTTCCTTGCTGTAACCAGCTACTCTTCCAGGGAACAATGTCTTTGAAGACTGCTAGTGTAGATCCAAGATATAAGTCCACTGAAGTATATGGTCAGATCAGCTGAGTCTGAGAAAGCCCAGCACAACCTATCTTAGACTGTATAAGTCATGACTTCTAATCTGTGCTCTAAGTCTAAGCATGTCAACGATCTTGGCAGTGGGCACTTAAGGTCCCCATCAACAAGAATGGGAACATCACCTTCTATCTCCTTGCATGGTATTGTGCATACTGCATGCTTGCCTGACTGCTATAGTTACTGAAGAAGGCTTCAAACACCCTGGGGCCATTTTCACCCCCATTCCTGCTCTAGAAACTCAGCTCTACTTACCCTGAACCCCAGCTGCCAAAGGAAACTGCTGGGACCTCAGCAAATCTAAAATGAGTCTGTCTGGGTTCTACATTAGTAGCCTTTGAAGTTCTTCCCCAGGGACATCTCTATCCCCTAAGAGGCCCTCCTGTCTTTGCTGAAAGGAAGAGGAGGAGTCACTGGCTCCATGCCTGTACAGTGTGAGATTCAACCTGGACACTGTTCTGAGACCTAGACATCTGTTCTACTCATAAAATCAGCACATCTGCCAGGACCTGGTGGCTCTGCATGGTTGGAGTGTGGCAGGTCTAGGAGAACCCTGACAGCATGACTGCTGGCTCTTGAGCCTGGTGCCTTAGTTCTACCTTGTGGACCCTGCCTGGGTGGCCCTGAAGGCTTAGAACCACAGGCAATATCAAGCCAGCAGCTTTTGCTCTCAGCCTCAGCTCTCACCAGAGACTCGCACTCAGGTTCTTCTGAAAATTCTCTTACACTCAGACTCTTCTTGCCGGAAGGCTGAGGAGGAAAGGGAACAGAAGTTACTTGTCCATCTGGAACAGCGAAGATCAGGTATGGGGAAGCATTACCTCCATTTTGGATCAGATGGAGCCTAGCTCCCATAGTTTGCAGGGGTGCCCTATCTAATGCCGGAGCAGAGGGTCAAGTCTAAGGCAACCTACTCTCCCCTGCTGCTGCTCCTCCCACTTTCTTACCATAGGCCAGAGAGAGTTATAGGCATCCTGGGAAGCAGCCCCATGCTCCTGACTGTCTTTCTATACACAGAAGAAGCACAAGTGAGGGCATCTACATGGGGACATACGAAGGTCACTGGCCTCAAAGAGACATGTTCACAAATACAGACACACAGTCCCAGGACCGCCTCTGATACACTGAGCCTGAGCCTGTTACTCCCCTCTCACTGCCCCTGTTCCCTGTGCTGCAGAAATGGGCTACCCTCCCCAACAGCCTTGTCCCAAAACTTCAGTCCATGCCCGAGCAGCCTCTCTGGCCTGACTCCTGCACCTGAGCTCCATACCTGCAGGTGAGTGCAGACCCTCCTCAGCATGTCATATACACTGTCCCGGGAGAGCAGCGACACAAAAACATACTGGGACATGGAAAGAAAACAAAGGCGTGAGAGTGTGCTGAGTCAGGCTGTGGGCTCCTGGGGCTGCGACGGGAAGACTAACAAGAGAGTGTGGCTCAGAGACTCACTGACCTTCTGGCTAGTGTTGGTGGTGATGGCCAGGCCATTGGGAAGGAGTCGTGCCATCTTGTGTTTTTTGACCATTTGCACAGACACCACAGGAATGACCACCTGAGGGAGGAGAGGCATGCTTCTTTCAGAACTCATTCCCAAGGACGTGGTCCCTTTGCTTCCAGAACAGGCCCAGCCCCAGCTTGCAGTGAGCCAAGCACGGGCCCCATGGAGAAGCCTGGGCCTGTGTGGGAGTGTGTGAACCTCCCCCTCCCCATGCACGTTCCCCTTCCAGGTACCCGCACCATGCCCAGCCTCGGCAGCACGTCACTCAGACTTTCACCCTCTTACCCAGGAGGCCAAGGATGGCTGTTCTGTTGAATCCTGTCTAATAATGGAGTCCCTGAGCTATGTCCTGACCACATCTACATCACACTCTGATTCTAACGGCATTTCAGAGGCAGAATAATTTGTCTGTGAACTGTACAGGCCAACTCAGGCCCGATGTAGAGTCTAGACTCGGGGCCTCTGTTTTGGAAGGGGTTGCATTGACACCAGGTGAGATGCCTCTTAGCTGTTCCTCCAACCAGTGAGGGGCCTCACCAGCAGCAGGAGGACAGGTGTGACTCAAGGCATGCCTGCAGGCAGGGGCCTCTCTCTTTCCTGGGCTGGGGCAGGGATCTCACTGGACTATGGCAGCCCTTACCACTCATTACTACCTTGATATCCTTGCCAAAGAGGCTGGCATGGAAGCAGAGCCAGTTGGGGGAGATATAGAGCCGGCCCTGAAGAAGGAGGTCCCTCTGGAGGGCACAGGAACACACTGGGAAGTCACAAAAGAGAAGACTACCATGAGCAAGGTCTGTTGGGAAGCCCCAAGGCCTGGGTCCTCACAGTGAAGAGTCGAGAGTCTAGCCTCAGGAACTGTCTTCTTCCTTAGAACCCGACTTCCCAAATAACCCATCCTCCAGTACCCCAAGAGTCCTTTCCTGAGAGTCCTAACTGCCCCCACTACACCCCAGCACACTGCTAGATGTTTCCTTTTTCTCCATCTATGTCTCAAATGGTTCAGACAGGTTTCTGCCCTGGTTCCATTCAAGCATGGATTCTCACTCCCTCAGGCAGAATGCCCTGCCCTGCCCTTTCCTACCTACAGAGAGGACCCTGATTGTGCAGTGAGAGGCCTGACAGGAAAGAATAATCACTGATAAGAACATAACAGAAATAATATTTGGAAGCCCTTTAGTTTCCTCAAGAAAACTTTCATAAATTCAAACCTATATCCCAAACCAGTCCAGTCTTCTCACACTTTTGAAGAAAAAAGAACCAACCACACCCAAAGGGCAGCCAGTTCCCATTTCTAAATTGTGAGGACAGTACCTGGGCCTCAGGCACACAGGCACCTGCCCAGGCATACCAGGGACACAGCTCACCTTTGAGAACCACCTCTTCCAAGGGGATGTCCTTGAACAGCTTGTGGTATTGCTGGTTGTATTTACTTAGTAGTGTCTGCAAACACAGGGGCTTGGGCTGAGAAGTCCTGGGAGATCACAACACCAAAGGGGCCTTGCTCCAGCCACCAGGAAATACTGCCACAGGGCCCCCTGGAGACTGAGCATGAAGTCACTGGTAAATAGCCAGTGGGTGTAGAGGGCTCAGTTCCAAGCACAGCTTGACTCCTGGTGATTCTGGGTCCTAATAGGCAGCCTGTGACTGGAGGGGAATGTACCACTCCCACCCAGGAACACCACTCAGGTGGCCAAGGAGCCAGCAGTCACTGAATTCAGGCAGCCCAGGGCCCCTTCCTTGCTGGGCAGCAAGAAGTCAGCCTCCACACACTTACCCCTTCTCTACTGTATTTCTTTATCTCTTCACCCTTCAAGCCTTCTGGCCAGTGCAGACTGCAAAGGAGACATTCCATTCTAGGGACAAGGCACCCTTGAGTCCTACCCATGGATCCTCAGTGCCAATTCTGCCCTGGCTTCAAGCCAGAAGCTTAGGGCAGAGATTGGAGAGGAGTACTCTAGAGGCCACAGCAGTGATAAGCACAGCAAGCAAATAGCTCGACCCTGGGGAAGGATACTCCTGGATGCACAGAGGGGTTGTACAAAGGGGTCTCAGTGGCCCCTCCTCCCAGAGAGCTGAGAGCAGTGTCCCCCCGACCACCCCACCCCCCCCACCCCCCGCCAAGAGATTTGCTCAGCCTGAGCTTAGATCTCTCAGAGATGCTTAGGAGCCATCCACCCCTGGATGTCAAAAACCCTTTCCTATTTCTCTGGCCAAGAGGTAAGCAGAGAAGCAGACCCAAGAATCAATGAACAGTAGGCACAGGGATGAGGATCAGTTTGGGGAGGGGGTGATATGGAGGTGTCAGACTCACAGCTCCGGGGCCTGACCATGAGCCATGATCCCGGCAGAACTGCCTCCTAGCAGCCTCCTCTTGGTGGCCTGGAGCTCTGTGGTGAGGAGTTCGGCAGACTCACCTGACCTGAAGGAGGTTACCAGGCTGGGAGAAATGGGGTGGTGCTGAAATGCAAACCTTGTCCTAGCCAAATTGGCCTGAGGACAGGTGGGCAGGGGAGGAGGCTGGTAACCTGAGCTGCCTGGACTCTGCTAGGTCCCAGTGCACTGGGTCAGGCCTGGGAGTGGGAGGAAGAGGCCCTGGGCAGCCTATACTAGACCTAACATCTTATCTCAGCCTTACAGTCCCATTTCTATCAGGTTACCTCCTGAGGGCTTTCCACCCTCAATCCACATGCATACCTGACTTGGGGAAGGGGGCTCACCTGGAGTCCGGGGTTGTCTGAACCCTGTCTAGTTTCTCTGTGCAGAACAGGGGGCTCTTCAGAGAAGTCATCTTCCTATGCATCTGTTAGTTACTAGGAAGAAACAGGCCCACATCAGGAAGGGAGTTCTCACAGGGACACTTTTCCCTACTAGCTCCACCATACCCAGGGCAGCCTGCCTGCCATCCAAGACTGGCCCTGCTATTTAGGGTGAGGTTGAAGACATTGCAGTCTGGAGGCAGCAGCTCCGGCAGGGGTTCTGTGCAGCTGACTAGGTGGGAGTCTTAACTAGTTGTCTTCTCTAGAAGCCTGAAGTTCAGCTTGTTACTGGGCCAGAAGAAAATCAATCTACCTCATCCGAGCACCAGGCAGTTAGGCCTCTGGCCCCAACCTGAAGAAGGCACACTGGGAGGGAGGAGTCTGAGATTTATTCAAGGCTGAAAGCAAGTTTCTGAGGGACCCAAGCAGCATTATCCTAAACCAGGGTTGGGGAACATATAAGGATCTCGAAATAATTTGGTCTGGCCCCACCAAGGCATTATGGGTGAGTTAATTAAGTGTTTTACCAACTACAGCAGGCTAATTTTTTTTATAATAAATCTTTATTGTTCAGATTATTACAGGTATTCCTCTTCTCCCCCCCCCATAGCTCCCCTCCACCTGATTCCCCACCCCCCCATGCCCTTACCCCCCGCCACTGTCTTCATCCATAGGTGTAAGATTTTTGTCCAATCTCTTCCTGCACCCCTCAGACCCCCTACCCCCTGAGAATTGTCCGTCCCCTCCCTTTCTATATCCCTGATTCTATTATATTCACCAGTCCATTCTGTTCTTCAGATTTTTTATTCACTTGATTTTTAGATTCATTTGTTGGTAGGTAGGTATTTGATGTCTTTTTGTTGTTCATAATTTTTACCTTTACCTTTTTCTTCTTCTTCCTCTTCTTAAAGAATACCCTTCAGCATTTCATGTAATCCTGGTTTGGTGGTGATGAACTCCTTTAGCTTTTTCTTTTTTTATATATATATTTCATTGATTTTTTTTTTTTTTACAGAGAGGAAGGGAGAGGGATAGAGAGTTAGAAACATTGATGAGAGAGAAACATCAAACAGCTGCCTCCTGCACACCCCCTACTGGGGATGTCCCACAACCAAGGTACATGCCCTTGACCAGAATCAAACCTGGGACCCTTGAGTCCGCAGGCTGACGCTCTATCCACTGAGCCAAACCAGTTAGGGAGATACAAAGATTCTCTCTTTGTCTTTTGCCCTTGGCATTTTAATTATGATGTGTCTTGGTATGGTCCTCTTTGGATTCCTCTTGTTTGGGGTTCTGTGCGCTTCCTGAACTTGTAAGTCTACTTCTTTCACCAGGTGAGGGAAGTTTTCTGTCATTTCTTCAAATAGATTTTTAATATCTTGCTCTCTCTCTTCTTCTGGCACCCCAAAAATTTGGATGTTGGTACGCTTAAAGCCATCCCTGAGGCTCCTTACGCTATCCTCACACTTTTGGATTCTTCTTTCTTTCCGCCTCTCTGGTTGGGTGTTTTTTGCTTTCTCATATTCCAGATCTTTGGTTTGACTCTTGGGGTACGGTGATCTACAGTTGAGTTTCTGTATATTCTTTATTTCAGACAGTGTATGCTTAATTTCTGACTAGTCCTTTTCCATTTTTTTTTTGGCATTCTCATTAAGGTCCTTGAAGGTCTCACTAAGTTCCTCGGAGGTTTCTTCATGTTTCTCAGCAGTTTTTAGAAGATTCTTGAGTAACCTTATAAATTTGGTTCTGAACACTGTGTCATCCAGTAATTTACTTTCCTCCATCTCTCCTATTCGTGACATGCTTCAGTGTCTCCACATTTTGGCTGCCTCCCTGTGTTGATGGAGTGGCTTTGTGTGGTCAGTGACCTATAGGGGCCGGTAGCTCAGCTTCCCCAATCACTCTAGGTGGTCACTCTTGGTACACCCCTTTGTGGGCTGAGTGGAAAGTCTTGGTGTAGTTGAAAGCCCTGATTGCTGTTGGTACACTGGGAGGAATTGACCTCCAGGCCAATTGGCTGTGAAGACCTGCTGTGTCTATAATAGAAGCACTGCTACGCTGGAGACATGCTTGTGGTACAGGGCTTGTTTGAGTGGGGCTTTGGTGCTCACTGAGTCCGCCTCCCGAGTGTGTCACTTATGGATGTGAGGAGTTGAAATCTGGTGTCTCACACTGACCACTAGGTATACTGGCTTCTGGATCTCCAATGGGGTGCAGTTCAGCTACTGTCTGAGGCCACCCTGCAGGAGCTACAGCGAGAACTGCGGTCCACTCCTCCCTGCTTGGAGCTTGGAGGCTTTGGAGCTGTCTTCACTGGGTTGCAAGTTTACTAGGGTTAAACTGCAATAGAGAAGGCCATTCATATGCAAAAGCCGCTGCTAGGAGCTTGGGTGTGTTTGTAGATTGTGCGGGGCAGAGTCTCAGGGCATCACTAGGCTAGGGCATGGCAAATAGCGATGACTGGCAGTGAGCCGCCTCCAACCGCATCCCTGCGTCTCGTGCCCCAGCACAGCTAACAATTGTACCTCCACGCAGCTCTGCTAGTAAGCCACCCTCACTCTCTGACATACCCTCACTCTCTGACTCGCTGGCAGACAGCCCAGTCTCTCCCCAGAAACTGGATTTCAGACAGATTGGGGGCTCGTCTCTCTTCGGATTGAAGAAAGCAACGCCCACCTCCAGCTGGGCTCCACCGCCAGCTCGTATCCCGCGTGCGCTCCGCTGTACCTCAGTGTTTCAGCATTTGTGCCCTGCTTGCTCCCCTCTCTTTCGGTCTAGTTGTAGAGCTTCCACTCACAGCAGGCTAATTTTTAAGTTGATAATTTTATAGGGCCCTCAAGTGATGTTATAAATATCCAAATGGCCCTTGGCAGAAAAAAAGGTTCTCACCCCTACCCTAAACCTCTGGGTTCTGAGAAAGGATGCCAAACAGGAGGCCTTATCAAAGCTGAGGGGTTGATGCAGTGGATGGTGTGAGAGTGGACTCTAGTCAACCTACAGGTTAAGTGTGAGCCGGGAAGGGAGGGGTTGCCTCACACCAGTAAGTCACCATTGGTTTTCTTTGAACAATCTGGGTAGCTCAGTGTGAAAGCCAAACCATCTCCAGAGAGGCCTGACTCACATGGGTCAGTGGTTGAGCGGCATGGTTTGATTCTCATTCTGGGTTTGTGGCTCAATCCCTAGTGTGAGGCATGCAGGAGACAGCTGATCAATGATCTCTCATCATTGATACTTCCATATCTCTCTCCCTCTCCCTCCTCTCTGAAATCACTAAATATATATATAAATATATATATATATATATATATATATATATATATATATATATATATCCTACCTAATAAAAGAGTAATATGCAAATTGACCGTACCTTCACTACACCCACAAGCCATGCCCACCAGCCACACCCACCAGGAAACCATCCCCGGAGGGTTTCCAGGACTTGGGCACCAGCGGGGATCGCAGGCAACTGGGGGTCCGCTCCTATGAGGGCATCTGCTCCTGTGGGGGATTGCAGGGAGCTGGGGTCCCCTGCCCAATGGGCGGTGTCTGCGATCACAGGGAGCTGGAGGTCCCCTTCCCAGGCCTAAAGCTTCGGCCAGAGGCTTTAGGCCTGGGCAGGGCACAGCCCTCCATTGGTGTGAACTATAGAGGAAACACCTTTTCTGACTGCACATTGGCTAAGCTTCCTGCATGCCACTGGTAATATTCTTAGTAACTTGGGTAATAAGAATATAAAAAGGTGATCTAGGGTTTTTCCACCACACTTCTGGAGAAAAAAACGAAGGTCCGCTGCTGGAAGGCTAAGAAATGTCATATCCTGCCCTAGCCGGTTTGACTCAGTGGATAGAGCCTCGGCCTGTCGACTGCAGGGTCTGGGTTGATTCTGATCAAGGGCATGTACCTAGGTTGCAGGCTCCTCCATGGCTGGGGCCCAGATCAGGGCTCATGCAGAAGGCAACCAATCAAAGTGTTCCTCTCACTTTGATGTTTCTCTCTGTCTTTCCCTTTCTCTTCCACATTCTCTAAAAGTCAATAGAAACATATCCTTAGACGAGGATAAAAAGAAAAAAGAAAGAAAGAAATGCATATCCTATGAAAGACACATCTTGAAAATGCCTATAGAAAGTTGTCATTTTTTCTTGGTGAAGGGACCGGGGTCGTGTTGATGAAAACACCTTGGTGGCTGTGGTGACTGACAGTGGTTGCAGCAGCAGGGTGATGGGGCTGGTGCCTTCCCCTGACCAGCCCGGTTGCCTCCCAGAAAGGGAGGCCAGACTGGGGCTTAGGCACGCTTCCTGTGGGGCACGGGCCTAAGCCATCAGTAGGACATCCCCTGAGGGCTCCCAGTATGTGAGAGGGGGCATGTTAGGCTGAGGGACCCCCACCCCCAGTGCACGAATTTTGTGCACCGGGCCCCTAGTATATATATTAAATATCCAAAGAGAAGGTCCTAGAAGGAGGAGACACCCTCTTCCTGGGCAGAGAGGGCTGGTCCCTCAGTGGCCTTTGAATTCATTCATGCCTCCACTAAGTGGTTCCAAACAATAAGGTTCCCTGCTTTCTGCCCCTCCAGGGAAGACAGGCTTGAAATCAATAAAGGCTGAGCAGTCAAACTAGCCCCCAGCTGGGTTGGCCCAGGGGCTGATGGGAAGAGAGTGTGGCCAAGAAGCAGAGCCAAGGCAAGACGCAGTGATGGGAATAGCTAACAAAGTCCTGTGCTATGGTCTCTCAGCAGATAAGGAGCTAGAACCTGCACATCTCAGCACTCAGTTGCTTTCAGCTCTGTAACTCAGGCAAGTCAAAGTTCTCTCCCTCAAGGACAGAGCTACAGCCCAGTGTTGTCCTGTACACCAAAAGGGTGTGGGTTTGATTCCCAGTTGGGGTGCGTGTGGGACGCAAAACCATCAATGTTTCTCTCCCTCTCCCTTACTCTCTCTCTAAAATAAACAAAAACATATCCTTGGGTGAGAATTTAAAACAATAACAACAGAGTTACAGACTCAGCAGAGATCTGCCAGGACCCTCAGAGATTATTTAGTCTGACCCCTTTCACCATGCCATTGTACAGATTAGGAAATGGAGACCTCGCAGGGGACAGGCTACATGCAATGTCACAGCCATCTGACCTGATGACCTTACCTACAAAATTATCCCAGCCACAGCTGTAACCTGGTGATCCCTGCCTCAGTCTTATGGAGAGTTTTGAGATAGACATAAACATGTATTTCCTGAATCTTGCAAAGTGACAGATTGTACCAATAATAGTGATTTGACCCTTTGACTCCCAAAGTTAATTTTAGAATTTATTTGGTTCCATCATTTCACATTTCATAGAAATTTTTTCCTTCCTAGTTTTTTTTTAAATATATTTTATTGATTTTTTACAGAGAGGAAGAGAGAGGGATAGAGAGTTAGAAACATCAATGAGAGAGAAACATCGATCAGCTGCCTCTTGCACACCCCCTACTGGGTTGTGCCCGCAACCAAGGTACATGCCCTTGACTGGAATCGAACCTGGGACCCTTGAGTCCGCAGGCTGACGCTCTATCCACTGAGCCAAACCGGTTTCAGCATCCTTCATAGTTTTTTTATTAATGCTCATTATGGAGAGTATCCTACTTAATAATAGAGTAATATGCAAATTGACCGCACCTTTGCTATGCCTAAGCCACGCCCACCAGCCAATCAGGAGCAAATAACCCAACCAAGATGGCTACAGCCACTGAGAGTGGGAGGGTTTCCGCGGTAACAAAAGAAGCCAAGCTTTCCACGCCTCCTGTTGCCGGCCTAAGCCTCCACTCAAGGCTACAAAGTTTCAATTATAGAAGGTGAATTAACTCCAACAGAAATGGCTGCCAGCCGCGGAGCAAGCAGCAAGCTTGGCTTTGCTCCAGGCTACAAAGTTTCAATTGTAGAAGATAAATAAATTCCAGATACCAGGGCCTCCTCTTGGGTCACCAGGGGTGTGGCTGGCCTGCAAACCACCACAGGCCCCTCGCCCAGGCCTCTCCACGCCCCAAGGGAACCCCACCCTGATCCAGGACACCCTTCAGGGCAAACCAGCTGGTCCCCACCCGTGCACCAGGCCTCTATCCTATCTAATAAAAGCATAATATGCAGATTGACCATCACTCCAACACACAAGATCAAGATAGCTGCCCCTATGTGGTCAAAGATCCTGCCCCCATGTGGACAAAAGATGGCCACCACAAGATGGTCAGCAGGGGAGGGCAGTTGGGAGGAACCAGGCCTGCAAGGGAAGGCAGTTGAGAGGGACCAGGCCTGGAAGGGAGGGCAGTTGGAGGCAATCAACCCTGCAGAGGAGGGCAGTTAGGGGTGACCAGGCCGGCAGAGGAGGGAAGTTGGGGACAAACAGGCTGGCAGGGGAGCAGTTAGACATCAATCAGGCTGCCATGGGAGTGGTTAGGGGGTGATCAGGCCGGCAGGCAGAAGAGGTTAGGAGAAATCAGGAAGGCAGGCAGGCAAGCAGTTGGGAGCCAGCAGTCCTGGATTGTCAGAGAGATGTCAGGTGGGATTGGGCCTAAACAGGCAGTCGGACATCCCTCGAGGGGTCCCAGATTGGAGAGGGTGCAGGCTGGGCTAAGGGGACCCCTCTCCCATGCACGAATTTTGTGCACCGGGCCTCTAGTTATTTATAACAGCCAAGATATGGAAGTCACCCAAGTGCCCATCAATAGACAATTGGACAAGGAAGAGGTGGTACATATATACAATGGAATATTACTCAACCATAAAAAAGAATGAAATATTACTATTTGTGACAGCATGGAGGGTACTATGAGGATATTATGCTTGGTGAAATAAGTCAGTCAGAGAAAGACAAACACCCTATGATTTCACTTACATGTGGAATCTAAAGAACAAAATAAGTGAACAAACAAAATGGAGACAGATTCATAGACACAGCAGACTGGTGGTTGCCAGAGGTGAGGGGGACTGGAAGACTGGGTGAAAAAGGTAAAGGGATTAAGAAGTACAAATTGGCAGTTACAGAATAATAATGGGGATGTAAAGTATAGTATAAAGAATATAGTTAATAATGTTGTTTTAAGTGTGTATGGTGCCGGGTGGGTACTGGAAATATCAGGGGGAACACTTTGTAAAGTATATGAGTATCTAGCCACTATGTTATATACCTAAAACCAATACAAAATAATAATATTGAAATAAACTTTAATTGGAAAAACAAAAATCAGCCCGGCCGGTGTGGCTCAGTGGTTGAGCCTTGACCTTTGAATCAAGAGGTCATGGTTCAATTCCTGATCAGGGCACAGGCCTGGGTTGCAGGCTCAATCCCAGTAGGGGCATGCAAGAGGCAGCTGATCAATGATTCTCATCATTGATGTTTCTCTCTCCCTCTCTCTTCCTCTCTGAAATCAATAAAAATATATATATTTTTTAAATCAGGGTTTCTCAAGTTCATATTTATTTTTTCAATGAAAGCCACACAAAAAATAGCATTATTGTCATGAGGGGGATGGAGCAGGGGAGGCCCAGTATTTTGGACATTAAAAGTGTAGAAAAGACTGGAAAAGTCCTCAGATTAGGCCCTTTCACCCAGCTAAGCCTGGTCTGAAGACAGGATGCCTATCCAGAGGACACAGCGAGTCCTACTCTGCCCCAGCCCCGCACTACCAGGCATTCAATCCATGTGATCAAAGAGGGAACTCAGGTGGGAGACAGACAACATATAGAAAAGGATACAGTGGCCCAGACAGGATGGGCTGAGGTATTTGGGGAAATCACAAGCTGTGCCCTTGCTGCGCCCACTGTATTGTTCCCCGGCTGCACTCTCCTGGGCTGTGGCATGTCTGTCCGGCAGCACGCCTCCAGCTTGCCCAGCCTCCTTCCCCCCCTCTCCCCCCCAACCTTCCCAATCAGGGCCAACCTCCCTCCAGTGCTCCTCCACACCTCTGGCAGAAGCAGTGCCAGGCTGATGATGAAGCAGAAAGCTTGGCTAGGCCTGGCAGCCCGAGCCAGCTGGGCCTTCGTGGTCACAGGCAGGTCATCTTTGCTGTCTCCTGCTCCAGGGAGACACCCACACTCTCCCCAGGGCTTCCCATGAACATCTGAGATACTAGAGCCTCCCGTGGGTCCTGCCAGCTCTTCTCAAAGCCAGGTCCAGGCACAGCTCCACCCTCCCCAGCTGGGACCTGGGACCCAGGGAGCTCCTCTTCCAAACAAAAAAACACATCGCAGCAGCAGGCAGCTGACAGTGCAGACCCAGAGACCATGGGATAGACAACCGGGGACAGGAGCTGAGTGGACATCTGTTCTGGAAGGAATGTTGGCCGCTGGGCTCCTTTGCTTCCTGGGGACTTTCTTTGAATGGAATCATATCTTATGTGCTCTTTTATGTGCCTCCTTTTACTTGGCAATGCATTTGTGAGACTCACCAGTGTTACAGGTAGTTTTCAACTGCATTTTCACTAGTGTTTAGAATTCCATTCTATGGACATACTATAATTGATTTATTCATTTTACTGCTGATCGGCACCTGGGCAGTTTCCTGTTCCAGAAGTGCTTCTATGAACATTCCAGTACCTGTTTTGTGGACACGGTATTCATTTCTATGGGTAAACACTTGGGATTGGAATTGCTGGGCCATAAGGCAGGCGTATGTTCAGCTTTAGACTTTTAAAGGCTCTCGGGTGATTTTCAACCCCCACCCAGCGTTATGAAACCACGAGATGAACCCTGCCTCACCCATCCTTTCTTTGTGCTTTCTGGTCTCCAGGGCCAAACCTCCTACCTGGGCTCTGGATCCAGGGCCCTGGAATTCCAGGAACATCCTTGGCAAGATAGGAATCACATTGTTAATGGAGCTTTCCTTCATCTGCTAAGGTCGCAGAGCCATTTACTAGGTTGTGCCAAGAAAGTAAGAAGACCAGCAGCTTTCCCGTGTGGCCAAGGCCAGCTCTGAGCCACTCTGTGCCCCTCCTTAGGGGCCACAGTCCCGGCACACAGCCCCGACTGCTGCCAAAGGGAAACGAATTCTGGGGACAGAGTCAGGCTCATCGTCAGCACACCGAACCTTGAAGGTAAAGGTAATCTCCTTCTTTTGCAAAAAAATAATCCTAATATTTCTTACCAGGAGCTGCACTTACACTGGCACAGAAGCTGCACCTTGCTTTGTATTTTCTAAGCGGATATTCCGTATCTAGGACAACTGCGTTGCTCTTTCTGCTGACTAGAAAAGGGAGGAAATTTCATAATTGAATTCCATACTAAGTGGAAGGGGTGAGGATCAGGGAGTTTGGGGCTACACCTCAGTCCCGATCCAGCTGTCCTACTCATTAACTCTGGCAAAGGACTCAGGGATGGGAGGTACTCAGCAAAGTCACAGACGTACTTCTCAGGAGCTGGTCCGAGAATACCTGGGCCAGGAAGGTGCTTGGTTTCCCTTGACTACCCGTGGCACTTTGAAATGAGGGAGATGTGGAGTGCCAGACGGCCTGCTTCCCAAGACATCAGGTTTGTGCCGAAGGGCCCCGGCCACAGCCGGCAGAGCACAGGTATGCCCCAGGCCCAAGCAAAGCCTTCACAGGCTGACCAACAGCCTCTGTGAGGGAAGAGATGAGTGGGCCCACCAGATGCCATTTCTAATGAGTCCTAACTGGGAAAGAGGAGATGTAGAGCTGTGAAGCCAGACGCAGTGAACAGGTGTGCTGGAGCAGAATCTCTGGGTGCACCAGAGACTGGGTCTGGAGTGTGGGAAACGGGAGCAGAGAGGAGCAGGGGCCATGGGCCAAGCCCCCAGGCTAGGGGAAGCAAAGACAGTCCACTGTGGCTGCCCATTGACCTTAAATTCTGCTTCCAGTGCCCTAGCCCTTACAGCCAGACGAGAAAACCCCACACCTGGTTTGCCCAAAGATGACAAACCAAGGCACACATGTGATGTCTTCTAGGCAGGGTGGAGCATGGAGGCTCAGCTGGGTTCAATGACTTGCGCACACACAGTCATTGGTCGGGCCAGGACTCCATGGAGGTGTGCCTGACATCCAGGCTTGGGTCATACCATACCCCCGACAAGACTTCAGGGCCAGAAAGGGGAGCGGACTCTCCCTGAATACTCAAACTAAGTCAAGGCCTCTGAGCCCAAGGAGCCGCTGGGAGAAGGAAGGAGACCAGATCTGGCTCATGATCTCCTCTCATCCTCATTCTGCTCTAGTTCTACAAAGGAAATGGCATCATCCCCATTATACAAACGAGAAAACTGAGGCCTGGAGAGGTAAAGCGTCTTGCTCCTAACTACATAACTAGAAAGTAATGGAGCTTAAATTCAAAGTCCAGTCTGGCTGAAACTGTATACTCTTTCTAATGAGGCACAGAGCCAGGAGGACTCGAGGGCCCTGGAATTCTGCCCTCTCTTACAGCTTTCTCGGTCGGCAGAGCCAGGCCCAGCTCTCCCCAAAAGCCCCAGTAGAGGAGGACTGGGGAGACAGAAGGAGGTCTCTTGGGTTGAGATGAATATGCAGGTGCCCTCTGGGGAGTGGGATTGCTTAAATCAGACCCCCTCTCCCAAGCTTTTATCTTCTTTACTCAAAGAGCCAAACAAACTGGGAGGGCTAGTTGCTCAGGAGCAGATGTGGGCTGGCCCAGCTCTCTGTGGGTGGCTGGATCCATCCAGAACAAGGACCCCTTTGAGCTTTGGTGCTAACAAGAACTCCTTCTACCTACAGGGATCTCAAAAATCCTAGGTTCTCCATCCAGTGGAGCAGGCGCGGCAAGAGCAAGGCTGGCCCCATCTCCCATCGCGGCAGCCAAAACACTGCCACTGCCCAGGGCTCCGAGTGGACCCCAGAGCTGCTCAGCCAAGCCCCTTCGCTGCTTGGCTGACGGGACCAGTCCTGGTTAAAGGGCCCGAATTCCCATTTCCCCTGCTTCCTCACCTTCCACCCAGGCCTGGCTCTCTCAGCACACCAGAAAAGGCCCAGTCCTCAGACAGACGGAATTCAGAAGCAAATGCTCAGCTTCGGCTTCCTCTGCTCTAGGGAAGTGTGCTAACGAGGCGCCCCTCCCAGCTCTGCCGGGCCCTGCTTTGCTACCCGGATCCCGCCCAATGGAATCCCTCTGGTTCTCATCCCCCAGTACCTCTCCTCCCTGAAGCCTGGCTGGCCTGTACCTGAGGAAAAGCAGACTCTTCCTGCCAGCGTCTACACCCTGTACGCTCAGGTATCTTCCTTTGCTGCACTGCCTGTTTATGTGGCTGTCTCCCACTAGACTCTGTATTCATCTGTTGCCCCAGGGCCTCACACAGCTTCAAGCACACAGTAAGTGCTCAATAACGGTTCACTGAGCAAACAAATGCCTCCTAATAAAAGGCTCCTCTGTGTTTGTTCAGCCACAGTAGGGCTTTAGGACACAAACATAAGACCTGGAGTGAGAGCAACCTACTCAGGTTCGCTTCTGGCTTCCCCGACCCTCTGGGTGGTCCCTAGTCACCTCCCTCTGAGTTTGCTCCTCCTTGACCTACAGATCTTCAGGGCTGCTCTGAGGATCTGAGAAGTCATGGCCCAGTCCTAGGGAGGGGCCAGTTCTCACAGCCTTGCCCATTGAACCTCACTCCCCCTGCCAGGACCACTGAGAGCCTAATTGGCCCAAGTACATCATATCCTTTGAAGGGTGCCTAGAGGTGCAACTCCCCAGGGGAAGCAGGGATGGAGGCACCCACAAAGCTCCATACATGTCCTGCACAACTGAATCTTTCCCCTGGGACTAGAGCAAGAGAGAGCGGCTGGGAGCCGGGCCCTCTCTACATCTGGGCTGCCCCCAGTGACTGCTTCCCACCCATCTTGAGCCCAGAGACACTCCCTCAGCTCAGGCCCAGCCATGGTCAGGATGCCACCCTCTTTCTCTTCTCCCTCCATCAGAGGGTTGAGGCCAGCAATTGCTGACCCCTTCCTGGCCAGAGCTCAAAGGCCTGCAGAGTGAAAACAGTTTCCAGGGAGACATATAGGATAAACAGCTGAAAGGCTGAAACCCAGGAGCTTTGCTTCTGGGAATATCCAGGATTTCCTAGGAGGCCCAGGCCACTCCATGGAGCAGACAACTGGATCTGCAGAGAGAGACCTGCCTCTTCCTCTAGCCGCTTCTGTTTGAGCTGGCACCCCTGGACCTGGCCACAGACCGCTTTTTCTTGGCAGGCCACCTGGGGCCTGGCCTTTTCAGACAAGGAGCTGGGCATTCGGGTCTAAAAACAAACTTGCATTCATTAAGAAACAGAGCACGCCTGTACTCCGGTGGCCGCCCTCTGCCTGGCCCGCTGGAAAGACCCACAGACAGCCTCAGCCGCTCAGACCCCCCTCCAGGCGCCAGGTGGTGAGGCTACTCTGGGGACAGTCAGCTCCGTCCATGCAGCGCACTCCGCTCCAACCACAGAGTCACTCTGACCTTGTGGACCCACCAGGCCCTTCTCCGTGAACCGGCAGGTTGAAGGGGCCTCCGGGGCCTGAAGAGCCCGAGTGTGGAGGCAGGAAGACAGGGAGGCTGGCCTGGAAGTGCCTCGCACTGCTGACGGGCCTTGGGGAAGCCACTCGCTCTTTCTGGGCCTCAGTTACTCCTCTGCCACAAGGCAGGAAACTCTCAGCCCAGGAGGGAAAGCAAACACCCGAGGGAAGCACAGAGCAGAGCCCAGCACTGTGTGGACTACAAATGGCCACCGGCCCTCCGTGGTCAGAACCCCTGTCGCAGGAGTGGCCGGCAGAGCACAGTCCTCCAAGGGCTGCCGCTTCTCCGCTTCCTCCTATAAATACCAGCTGAAGGCCTGCTATTCTCTCAGCTCTGCGTAAGCGTCATGTATGCTAAGAGGGGTAAGGCCAGCTACTATCCCCAAACGCCTGGTGGGAAAGGCAGACATGACTAATATTTACAGAAACCAATACGTATTTATAACTGTGCAGTGTCCTAGGAGGACCATATCAGGGAGCCCTGCCCCAGCCACGCAGAGCTGGGAAGACGTCTCTGAAGCAGCAGCAGCACTGGCGCTGATAGTCAGTGGGTGCCCATCAGGTGGGGCTGAAGGTGGCTGGAAGGAGTTGGAGAGGAGTCATTGTAGAGAGGTTATGAGGTTATGATGTGCAAAGGTCCTGTGGCCAGAGGTGTGTGGCATTGGAGCCGTTGTGTGTGGAGGACAGAAGTGAATAGTGAAGTGTGAGCAACGAGTCTGGAGAGGTTGGCAGGGCTAAAGCATGCCGGCCCTGTGGGCCCAGCAAGGTTTTGGTCATTCTTTTAAAAGCAATGGCGAACCAGTGAAGGGATTTAAACAGGGAAATACACTGTCCCCTTTGTGTGTTATAGGGAGCGCTCTGCTACATAGATTTGCTTCAAAGTCATCCAAAGGAGGCCGGGCAGGCGGAGCAGAGGATGAATATTGATGAAATAGGAACAACTTTACACTTGTGGTTATTGCACCTGGGTAATGGCTACATGGGCGTCCACCCTATTACTGTCTCCTTTTGTTTCTTTGTTTAACTTTTTACATGGAGACAGATCAGTTAAGAGACTGTATTCCAGCAGAGAAATAATGTCTCAGACTTGGTGGCAGTGAAGATGGAGGGCCAGAGATGGATTCAAGATATGTATTTCCAAATGGTGATCCCTGTTGGTGGCCTCTCCTATCAAAGCACTCAAACCAAGTAAGGAATAGAGAGATGAAAGAGATAGATGGAGGCCCTGGCAGAGAAACTTAGTTGGTGATCAATTAAATGTAGACGGTAAAGGAAAAATACAAAATATGACTCTTAATTTCTGATTTAATTAAGTAGGATACTACTTTTGCTGAGACAAAACAGAGGAAAATGTATTGGGAAAAGAAAGTCTTTGAAGGAAACAACCATGAGTTCAATCTTGAACATGTGTGAGAAACATTTAAGTGGAGATGTCGGTTATATATGGGTAAAATGCTCAGAAGAAAGGTCCAGCTGGAGGGGAAACTTTCTGAGTTATTGCCCCATGATAGTACAGACTCTAGGAAGCTTCCCCAGGGAAAGTGGGTACATAAAGAAGAGATGCTATCAACAACGGTGCCAAGACCAGCTCAGTGAGGGAAAGAATAGTATTTTCAAAAAATATGCTGAAACAGCCCTAGCCGGTTTGGCTCAGTGAATAGAGGGTCGGCCTGCGGCCTGAAGGGTCCCAGGTTCAATTCCCAGTGATCAGGGCACATGCCCAGGTTTCAGGCTCAATCCCTAGTAGGAGGCGTGCAGGAAGCAGCCAATCAATAATTCTCTCTCATCATTGATGTTTCTGTCTCTCTCTTCCTCTTCCTTACTCTCTAAAATAAATAAAAATATGTTTTTTAAAAACGCTGGAACAACCAGATATGCACAGGCAAAATAACCAAGTTGGACCCCTATCTCACACCATATACAAATATTACCTAAAAATTATCAGAGCTAAAACTATTAAACTCTTAGAAAAAAACATAGGTGTAAATCTTTGTGACCTTTGATTACACAATGGTCTCTTAAGATATGACACCAAAACCACAAGAAACAGAAGAAAAAATAGATAAATTAAATGTCATCAAAATTAGAAACTTTTGCCAAAACCGGTTTGGCTCAGTGGTTAGAGCGTCGGCCTGCGGACTCAAGGGTCCCAGGTTCGATTCCGGTCAAGGGCATGTACCTTGGTTGCAGGCACATCCCTAGTAGGGGGTGTGCAAGAGGCAGCTGATCGATGTTTCTCTCTCATCGATGTTTCTAACTCTCTATCCCTCTCTCTTCCTCCCTGTAAAAAATCAATAAAATATATTTTTTTAAAAATTAGAAACTTTTGTGCTATTACCATCAAGTAAGTGAAAAGAAAACCCACAGATGAAAGAAAATAATTACAGATCATATATAACATAAGAAACTGGTATCCAGAACATACAAAGAACTCTTATAACCTTGAAGATATTATACTAAATGAAATAAGCCAGTCACAAAAAGACAAACACTGAATGATACCACATCTCTGAAGAAATCTAGAGTAGTCAAATTCATAGAAACAGAAAGTAGAATAGAGAAGGGGAACATGGAAAGTTATTTAGAGGGTATAGAGTTTCAGTTTTGCAAGATAAAAAGTTCTGGAAATGGATTGCACAACAATATGAATATAGTTGCTACTACTGAACTATAGCAATGAACTTAGAAATGGTTACAATGGTAATTTTCATGTTATATGCTTTTCTTTTTTCGTTTTTCATCCATTTTATTTATTTACTTACTTATATTGTTGACAGTATTACAGATGTCTCCCATTTCACCCTCCTCTCCCTATTTGTTCTCCCTCCGTCCAGCCCCTACCCACCCCTGCCAGTCTTCACCACCCTGTGTCCATGGGCTATGCATATCTATACTAATAAAAGGGTAACATGCTAATTAGACCAGATCAACCGGCCATCTTCCAGACGTCCGACTTCCTTCTGGATAAAGCCACGGTGGTGGGGGCCAAGGCAGAGGCAGTTAGGGGCAATCAGGCCAGCAGGGGAGAGCAGTTAGGGGTGAGATCAGGCTGGCAAGGGGTTAGGGGCGAGATCAGGCTGGCAGGGATGGGCAGTTGGGAGCGACCAGGCTGGCAGGGGAGGGCCATTGGGGGTGACCAGGCTGGCAGGGGAGGGCCGTTGGGGGCATTAGGCAGGCAGGCAGGTTAGAGGTTAGGAGCCAGTGGTCCTGGATTGAGAGAGGGATGTTCCGGATTGGAGAGGGTGCAGGCTGGGCTGAGGGACCCCCCCTCCCTGCACGAATTTCATGCACCAGGCCTCTAATAAGTATACAAGTTCTTTGGTTTATCTCTCCTTGTCTCCCCCATCCCCACATGGAGGTATGTCTGTTCCATGCCTTCATGCTTCGGGTTTTATTTTATAGGTCAATTCGTTTTGTTCATTAGATTCCACAAATAAGTGAGATCATGTGATATTTGTCTTTCTCAGTTTGGCTTCTTTCACTTAGCATAATAGTCTCCAGGTCCATCCATCCATCCATCCATCCATCCATCCATGCTGTCCCAAAGGGTAAGAGATCCCTCTCTTTTATAGCTGCACAGTATTTCATTATATAAATGTCCCACAGCTTTAAAAAATATATATTTTATATACTTGATTTCAGTATATATTTTATATACTTGAAACATCAATGATAAAAGAGAATCATTGATTGGCTGCCTCCTGTACACTGTCCACCAGGGATCAAGCCCGCAACCCCAGCATATGCCCTGGCCAGGAATCAAACGGTGACCTCTCGGTTCATAGGTTAATGCTTGACCACTGAGCCATACTGGCTGAGCCCACATCTTTTTTTATCCACTCATCTACTGATGGGCACTTGGGCTGTTTCCAAATAATAGCTATCGTAAATAACAGTGCTATTTTCATAGGGGTACATATATTCTTTCTGATTGGTGTTTTGGGGTTTTTAGGATATATTCCCAGATGTGGGATTGCTGGGTCAAATGTCAGTTCCATCTTTAATTTTTTGAGGAAACTCTATACTGTTCTCCACAGTGGCTGCACAGGTTTGCATTCCCACCAGCAGTGCACGGGGGTTCCTTTTTCTCCACATCCTCGCCAGCACTAGTTATTATGCATTTTCTTAACCACAATTTAAAACTTTTTTAAAAGGGATTCTTAAAATTGAACAATAAAAAGACAACTAATCCAACTAAAACGGGCAAATACTTGAGTAAATGTTTTTCCTGAGAAGATATCAAAGACCAATAATGAAAAGATGCTCAACATCTCAAAATCACAGTGAGATACTGCTTCACACCTACTAGGAGACTCTGATCTGAGGTTACGCTGAGGGGACCTGAGGCTGAGCCCCCTGCCCGGCGCCAGGCCAGGGGACCAGGGGGCCTGAGGCTGTGGCCCCTGCCCAGTGGGGCTTGACAAGGGTGGGGCCAGCCAGGTCTGGATCTCGCCCAATATGGATGGGGCTGTCTGGGTCTGGGTCTCACGCGATTTTGAGGCACCGCGGGTGGACGGGGACTTGACTCTGGATCCCACGGCGCGCCCCAGACTCTGACAGGAGGAAGATTTTCATACACATTTTACTAATTTTCTTTCATCTCTGACACTTCTATTATAGAGAAAGGGCAAATAGCAATATTAAAATATTTCCTCTAATTAATCCCCTTTTAATGTGCACAAATTTCGTGCACCAGGCCATTAGTAGTATTATAATCATTATCATCATAATAGCCCCAAAATATAAACCCCAAACCCATCAACTGGTGCATGGATAAACTGTGGTATATATACTGTGGAATATTATTCACCACAAAAAGACATGAAGTACTGATACATGCTACAACATGAATGAACCTTGAAAACATTATGCCAAGTGAAAGAAGCCAGTCACAAAAGACCACATATTTTATGCTTCCATTACAGGAAATATCAAGAATTGGCAATCACAGGGACAAAAAGTAGATTAGTAGTTGCCAGAGGCTGAGGAGAGGGGACTATGGAAAGTGACTGATGGGCATAGAGTTTCTTTTGGGGTGATGAAAATGGTCAGGAATTAGTGATGATGGTGGCACAACTTTGTGAATATATTAAAAGCCAACACATTGTACACTTTAAAAGGGTGAATTTTATGGTATGTAAATTATACAGTTGTCCTTTGGTATACACATGGGGATTGGATCCAGTTCCCTCTCCCCCCATGTCCCTGTGTATACCAAAGTTCCAGGATGTTCAAATCCTTCAAATAAAAAGGTGTTGCCCTAACCGGTTTGGCTCAGTGGATAGAGCATTGGCCTGCAGACTGAAGGGTCCCAGGTTTGATTCCGGTCAAGGGCATGTACCTTGGTTGCGGGCACATCCCTAGTAGGGGGTGTGCAGGAGGCAGCTGATCGATGTTTCTCTCTCATCGATGTTTCTAGCTCTCTGTCCCTCTCCCTTCCTCTCTGTAAAAATCAATAAAATGTATAAATAAATAAATAAATAAAAAGGTGTCGTACTGTGTGTCACCTATACAGGCTTCAGCAAGGTTCGCCTACACTCACTCATTCACGGGGATTCAAAGTGGAATTTTCTGGGATTCCCCGACCCACCCCCACCCCTCCCAAGAATATTTTCGATCCTTGGGTGACTGAACGGGGGATGTGAAGCCAGAGGACGTGGGGCCAGCAGTAGCTCCAGGAGCGGGGCTGGGGAGAGAAGTCTGGGCGCTCGGCAACCGCCGCAGACGGCGGCCAGCAGCTTCCAGTAGGAGAGAGGCCCGAAGCAGAGGGAGTCGGTGTAGGCTGTTCCGGGAGCCCAGGGAGTGTCTCCAAAGGAGGGGTGGGGAGGCCGTGCAGTGTACCGAGAGGCCGAGAGGCCGAGAGGCAGGCATAACGTGGTGCCCACGGCCTGCCCTCCTCCCGCTCCCGCCTGCGACCGCAGCCCGGGCGGACCGTGCGGACAGGCCTGGGGGCACCAGGGAGGGCGCCGCTGAGCACCGCTGAAGACCGGTCCCCGCCGGCCCGCACCTCCCCGGCCTGCGCCTGCTTTCCGCCGGGGAAGACCCAGAGATCCCGGAGCCCGCGCGGAGGAGGGGCTGTCTGCTCCTCTCCGGCCCGGAGGGTGCTGGGACCCAGGGCGGGGAAGGGACTGTTCGTGCGCTCAGCCTCACAGCCCGGCCCGCCGTCCCAGCCCTTCTCCCCGGCGCCCCCACCCAGCCTCTCCGCCAAGCCCTCAGACACAAGCCCGTTTTTTGGGCCCGGATGCCAGCACCGCCGTCAGCCCGCCGGGCCGGGCCGGGCCGAGACCACGCCCGCGGGCGGTGGGGCTGCTGGGTCCCTCGGCCTGGGAGTAAAGCGGGGTGCAGCTGGGGCTGTGGAAGGGGCATCCCACGCCCGCACCTCCTGGCCTCCCTGCAAAGGAAGCCCCACCCCACCGTGGAACCCCACTTGCGTGGGTGCCCAGCCCCAAGGAGGCCTGGCCAGCTCTGCCCCTCAAGCCGCACTCCAGCTAAGGGTTCCCATTCCTGAGCGGTGACCTAGTTTTAAGGAGCTTCTGGGACCTTTTCCTCCAGGGAGAAGCCCTGATTGTCCAAGCAATGGAAACTCCCTAGAAACGCCTGCTCTTGCCACCATTATTCAACATTGTTCTGAAGGTTCCAGACATCGCACAAAGGCAAGAAAAAGAAATATTAAAAAGACTCTTATTTATTTGAAAAATGGTAAGATTATTCAGAGGACATACTATAATCAATTGAAAAAAGCATAAGAAACTGGCCCAGATATTCTCATACTTAGGCACTGGGCTAGGCAGACTGTGACTGGAATAGCAACATAATGACCTCTTATGGAACTAATTATTGTTTGGTTACAAGATTAACATGAAGATCAGTAGTTTCACCTGGTTCCCTGCCTGGTGTGGCTCAGTTGCTAAGAGTGTGGTGCTGTGCACCGGAAGGCGGAGGGTTGGATTCTCGGTCAGGGAACATACCCAGATTGTGGGCCCCGTTCCAGGTCCCAGGCAACCCATCAATGTCTGTCTGTCTGTCTGTCTCTCTCTCTCTCTCCTTCCCTCCTTCCCCTCTCCTGCTTCCTCTTTCTCTTAAAAAACAACAACAAAAACAACAGTAGTTTCTCTGTAGACCTGCAATAAACAGTTGTAAAATATATTTGGGAAAATTATTCTTATATGTCAACAACACACATAAGATACCAAAGAATAAACATTTTAAAATGTAAAGAAATATGAGAAGAAAATCGCAAACATTTTTAAAATGACATAAAAGGAGACTTGAATAAATGGAGAGATAAACTCTGTTCTTGAGTGGAAAGATTCAAAGTTTTAAAGAAGCAAATTTATCTCAAATTTAATTCAAGGACTTTGCCCTACCATATGTTAGAACAAATGACAAAGCCGAATCAATTATCGTAACACAGTATTTACTAGTTTAGTAAAGATTAATAAACCGATAGAACATAAGTCCAGAACATGACCTATCCTACCTAATAGAGTAATATGCAAATCGACCGTACCCTCGCTACACCCACCAGCCATGCCCACCAGCCACGCCCACCAGGAAACCATCCCCCGGAGGCTTTTCCGGCCTTGGGCACCAGCGGGGAGCCTGCGATGGATAGCAGGCAACTGGGGGTCCGCTCCTATGAGGGCATCTGCTCCTGTGGGGGATTGCAGGGAGCTGGGGTCCCCTGCCCAATGGGCGGTGTCTGCGATCACAGGGAGCTGGAGGTCCCCTTCCCAGGCCTAAAGCTTCGGCCAGAGGCTTTAGGCCTGGGCAGGGCACAGCCCTCCATTGGTGTGAACTATAGAGGAAACACCTTTTCTGACTGCACATTGGCTAAGCTTCCTGTATGCCACTGGGAATATTCTTAGTAACTTGGGTAATAAGAATCCAAAAAGGTGATCTAGGGTTTTTCCACCACACTTCTGGAGAAAAAAACGAAGGTCCACTTCTGGAGGGCTAAGAAATGTCATATCCTGCCCTAGCCAGTTTGACTCAGTGGATAGAGCCTCGGCCTGCAGACAGCAGGGTCTGGGTTTGATTCTGATCAAGGGCATGTACCTAGGTTGCAGGCTCCTCCCTGGCCGGGGCCCAGATCAGGGCTCATGCAGGAGGCAACCAATCAAAGTGTTTCTCTCTGTCTTTCCCTTTCTCTTCCACATTCTCTAAAAGTCAATGGAAACATATCCTCAGGTGAGGATAAAAAATAAAGAAATGCATATCCTATGAAAGACACATCTTGAAAATGCCTAAAGAAAGTTGTCATTTTTTCTTGGTGAAGGGACTGGATTCTGTGTTGATGAAAACACCTTGGTGGCTGCGGTGACTGGCAGTGGCTGCAGCAGGGGGGTGATGGGGCTGGTGCCTTCCCCTGATCAGCCCAGTTGTCTCCCACAAAGGGAGGCCAGACTGCGGCTTAGGCCCGCTCCCTGTGGGGCACGGGCCTAAGCCGTCAGTAGGACATCCCCTGAGGGCTCCCAGTATGTGAGAGGGGGCTGGTTGGGCTGAGGGACCCCCAACCCCCAGTGCACGAATTTCGTGTATCGGGCCCCTAGTGGGTATATAATTAAGAACATATTTCAAATAAGAAAGAGAAGAATGGATTGTCCAATAAATGGTATTGGGACAATTGGTTACTACACACCAGTCACAAAATAAATTCAAGGTAGATTAAAAATCAAAATATTTTCTAAATTAATAAAAAACTAAAATAAAATGGAGGAAATTATTAAAATATCAGGAAATGTTTAAGCAAAATATAAAACCCAGAACACATAAAAATATGAAACCCAGAATCACATAAAAATTAAAAACTTTTGTACATCAAATAATGAATTGGTACTTTTTATTTTTATTATTGATTTCAGAGAGGAAGGGAGAGGGAGAGATAGAAACATCAATGATGAGTGAGAATCATTGATTGGTTGCCTTCTGCATGCCCCCTACTGGGGATTGAGCCCACAACCCGGGCATATGCCCTTGACCAGAATTGAACCTGGGACCCTTCAGTCCACAGGCCAACGCTCTATCCACTGAGCCAAACTGGCTAGGACTGAATTGGTACTTTTTAATATTTAATGAGCTCATCCAAGGCAAAAGGAAAAGGTAAACTAATAGAAAAGTGATTAAGACTATGAACAGGCCAGTTACAAAAGAAATATCTCTCTTACCTATCTTATTCATAAACATTTAAAAATTATAGTGCTCAACATTACCAGGAATGTGGAAAATAAGCATTCTTTATACCTCACAATGAGAGTGAAAGCTACGTTAACCTTTTTGACATATATCAATGACTTAAGAAATGCAAATCCTGCCCTAACCAGTTTGGCTCAGTGGATAGAGCATCGGCCTGTGGACTCAAGGGTCCCAGGTTCTATTCCAGTCAAGGGCATATACCTGGTTGTGGGCACATACCCAGTAGGGAGTGTGCAGGAGGCAGCTGATTGATGTTTCTAACTCTCTATCTCTCTCCCTTCCTCTCTGTAAAAAATCAATAAAATATATTTTAAAAAGAAAAAAGAAATGCAAATCCTTTGACCCAACAACTCCATTTCACAGAACTTGGTATCTATAATCCTATCTAATAAAATAGTAATATGCAAATTGACCATCACGCCAACACACACAAGATGACTACCCCATGTGGTCAAAGATGGCTGCCCCCATGTGGACACAAGATGGCCTGCAGGGGAGGGCAGTTGTGGGCAATCAGGCCTGCAGGAGAGGGCAGTTGGGGGGGGGAACAGGCCTGCAGGGGAGGGCAGTTCGGGGGGACCCGGCCTGCAGGGGAGGGCAGTTAGGGGTGACCAGGCTGGCAGGGGAGGGAAGTTAGGGGTGACCAGGCCTGCAGGGGAGGGCAGTTAGAGGCAATCTGGCCGGCAGGGGAGTAGTTAGGTGGTGATCAGGCTGGCAGGCAGAAGCGGTTAGAGGCAATCAGGCAGCCAGGCAGGCGAGCAGTTGGGAGCCAGCAGTCCTGGATTGTGAGAGGGATGTCCCAGATTGGAGAGGGTGCAGGCTGGGCTGAGGGACACACACCCCCGTGCATGAATTTTGTGCACCGGGCCTCTAGTAATCTATATAATAAAGAGCCAAGGTCATAATGACTGTTACAACCGAAGGTTCGACCAGACCGGAAGTCAGTGCTGGGTTGCCGTGCCGGGTGGGAGTCAGTACCAGGTCCCGGCTATGCCAGGCAGGAGTTAGTCCAGGTGGGAGTCAATCCTGGGTCATGTTCGTGTAAACGTTAAGAAATAGAAACAAGGCAGACTATTCCCTCTACATGGGGAGATATTGGCAGAAGAATAGCAGGGAGCCAGAACTCCCACCATCTCATAACAATAATGAATATCCATCCCCTCCCCCGACACACACACCTACAAACCTTTGGCCAAGTGGGAAACCTGGACTTCTATTCTCTTCTTGAAAAGATGAAGAATACAGCATAAAAACTTATATAGCAACTCACCCTTCCCTTACCAGAGCAGTATCAAAGCAAAGCCTGGTAAAATAGGGTTGAAAAAGATCCAGAGTTTCATAATGCTCAAAATTTCTAGGTTTCAATTATCAAATTATTCATAGAAAGAATAAGAAAGATCTAAAACTAAATTTAAAAAAAATAATAGATACTAACACTGAGATAGTAGAGATGACAGAGTTATTTGAGAATAAGTTTAAAGCAGCCATCAAAACAACCTTTACATGAGTGATTTTGAACATTCTTAAATGGGGAAAAAAGAAAGTTATGGCAAGTAAGTAGAAAGTCTCAGCAAAGAAAATGAAGCTATAAAGAAGAACCAAATGAAAATTATAGTTATAATAACTGAAATAAATAACTCAGTGAATAGGCTGAAAGCTGAATGGATGGAACAGAGGAAACACTCAGGGAACTAGAAAATATAACAATAAAAATATCCAAGGAGTATAAGGAGAACATGGGTTTGAAAACAACAACAGAAAAAGATCAGAACCACAGGAACTGGTGGAGTCATAACAACAACAACAACAACAACAACAAAAATAAATAAATAAATAAATAAATAAATAAATAAATAAACAAATAAACAAACTGTAACATTTGGAGTCCAGGAAGAAATTAAAGGAGATGGAGCTGAAAGAGTACTTGAAGAAATGATGGCTGAAAACTCAATTGGTCAAAAGACAGAAATCCTCAATTTTAAGAAGATGAGCAAATACAAAATGAGATAAACCCAAAAATATCAACACCCACATCATAGTCAAACTTCTGAAATATAAAAATAAAAACAAAGAAAAAAATCTTGAAAGTTCTGAATGACAAATAACACTTTATCTATAAGGAAAAAGTAATTCTCATGACAATAGGTTTTCCATTAGAAACCATAAAGTCTAAAAATAAAAGAACTGTCAACAGAGTCCTATTTCCAATGAAAATATCCTTCAGCAATATGGGGAAAATCAAGGCACCTCAGGAAAGAGAAAACACAAATGTAAACAAGAATTGATAAAGAATAATATCCAAATCTCAAAAAACATATGAAATATATTCAATTTCATCTATCCAGGTAAACTCAAATTTATTCCTCCATTACTTACTTACCAGGATAGCTAAAATTAAATAGGTTTATAATATTAATTATTGGCAAGTATCTGCAGAATCTGGAACTCTCATTCACTGCAGGTGGTTGTATAACTTGGATAAAAGGATGTAAAACTGTATCTACTAAAACTAAACATATGCTTACATCATGAGTCATTAAATTTACTGCTTTTATGTCTCCAAAAGACATGAGCATATAGGTCCTCAAAATCATCTGTGAAAGGATGTTTAGCATAGCTTTATTCATAATATTTTCAAATTAGAAACAACTTTCAAATCTGCTTACAGGAAAATAGAAGAATGGTAGTAAATTCAAATAATAGACTACTACACACCTATAAAAACTAATAAAATCCTGATATGAAAAATAATATGGGTTAATTTCATAGATATTATGTTGAGCAAAAGAAGTAAGACACAAATGAGAATGCATCATATAAATCCACTGATATGAATTTCATGAACTGATGGTACTATCAATGATTATAAAGGTCAGAAAATTAAGAAAGTCTGAGGGTAGTAGTCAGAAAGGGGGATGAAAGAAACTTCTAAAGTCTTGAAAAAGATCCTACATCTTATATTGGGTGTTACACATGTAAACAAGTTTGATCGCTACAGTTACGTTTCATGCACAGGTGGAGTTAAATATAAGTGTTTCTAGCACTGAAAGTCGCTTATTATTTGAGCTTGGGTTCCTCAACTTTCAGAGTCCATGCTAATCTCCATTATGTCATATTACCATCTGAAGATAAATAGTGACATCAAGATCTAATTCTACAGCTCAGTAACCCTGAAAAATGAAAGAGGATTTATCCTGATTAAGAACTCTGGCCCTGGCCGGTGTGGCTCAGTGGATAGAGTGTCGGCCTACAGACTGAAGGGTCCTGGCTTCGATTCCTGGTCAGGGCACATGCCCAGGTTGCAGGCTCCAACCCCAGTAGGGGGCCTGCAGGAGGCAGCCGATCAATGATTCTCTCTCATCATTGATGTTTCTATCTCTCTCTCCCTCTCCCTTCCTCTCTGAAATCAATAAAAATAAAACATTAAAAAAAAAAATACAGGGAGAGGCAAGATGGCGGCGGAGGTGAAAGGCTGATCTGTTGCCTCGCATGGCAGTTTCGGAAATACAACTGAAACATGGACTGGTGAGGGTGGCGACTGCTGCTCGCGTCTCCCCAGGCCGGGCGGCTGCTCCTCTCAGTCAGCACCGCAGCCGGGGCCATGGGCTCGTGGGCGCCACGGCAGCTGCTGTGGCGGCGGCTGCGGACTCGGCGCAGCAGCTCTCGGTGAAGGAAGAGACCATCTTTCTGCAGGAGGGGCTCATCCGCGCCACCGACCTGGCCGAGCTGCCCAGGGAGATCCTCGGGGCCCCGGAGGCCGCCAACACCGATTTGGAGGATTCTTAGGATTTCCCATCTTACATTCAAGTCCTCTAGCCATTTTGACAGAGGAGAACCAAGAAGGCGGCAAAGTTAAACAAATGAACTGCGAACTGTGCCGCGCACAGCAATTTCAGGGGCACGACTGGAGGACAGAGCGTCTGCCACCCAGAACTACAGGAGAGATGGCTGAATGGTAGATTTACAGCTAAGAGGGAAGAGGAAACCAGCGAAATCGGAGGGGATGAGGTGCGGAGGCACGTGGGTTGGGCTGGTGACGGGGGGAAGGGATGCGCGGCTTTTGTTCCAACCCTAGGGGAGATTAGCTCCCCATCACCCTGAAACCCAGCTTCTGGGGACGCGTGGGAGACCCAGATGCCTGCGGGGAGAGGCGGGACTCTTGCGGAGGTGCGCCCAGCAATCAGTGTTTGCTGCACTGGAGTGTGGAACGAGGGGGCTTAGAAACGTGGAAGGCAGAAGGAGCAGACTTCTAGCCATTGCGGTTCGCCGCGCCATGGCCTGTTGGCGCCCTGAGACCCCGCCCCGCCCTGGGACCCGCCCCGCCCTGAGACCCGCCCCGCCCTGGGACCCGCCCCGCACGTTTTGAAGACCCGCCCCGCAAGTCTTGCAGGCGCACCTGCGCTCCAAGCAACGGCTTGTGCATGTGGGTGGCCTGCCCTCTGGCAGCTTGACCAGATGAACTGCGGTTCTAGTCGGACTGCTCCAGGGCCACTCAGACAGGAGGAGGAAACTACAGTTTTTGCAGTAATCCCTGCTGAGTGCCTAAGGCAGTAGCTGATCTACACCCCATTGGAGACCCAGAAACGAGGGCATCTAGTGGTCTGTGTGAGATGACACCAGATTTCAACCACGCGCATAGGGGACACATTGGGGAGGCAGATTCAGTGAGCGCCGGGGCCTTGCTGCACCAAGACCCGGCCCATAGGCATGTCTCCTGAGCAGCAACTCTTCCTTTGTAGACAAAGAGGGCCCTCACGGCCAATTGGCCTGGAGGACAATTCCTCCCGGTGACGCCAACAACAGTCAAGACTTAGCTATACAAAGGAGGACCAAGATGGAGGCATAGGGCGGCAGCCTGATCGTTGCCTACCACAACAATTTTGAGACTACGACGGGAGAGCAGAGCAGACACCATCCAGAACCACCAGAGGGCTGGCTGAGCGGATGCTCTACAACTAGAATAAAAGAGGGGTACGCAGGATGATGCTGATGCTGGTGACCCAAAGACCACACTTTGAGAACTACAGCTCAGGCGACACAATGGCGGCCTGGAACGTGCTTGGCGCAGTTCCCCCGGCAGTCTCCGGCTGAGGGGACGGCTCCACTGGCTGCCGAGCATGGACAGACGAACCCATGGGAGACATGGGGTGGGAGACTCCGCGCTTGCTGACCTCCAAGTCCTTCAAGAATCTCAATGCCCCGGAAGCGGCCAGGTGCGCACGCTCGGTGACCGGCCACCGCTGCAGACCCAAGGGCCGACGCAGTGACACCGGACCAGCCCACCGCCGTGCACCGGGCACACTGGAGCTTCGCCGAGCCCGCCGCCCAACGAGTTCTGCAGCAGCCGTCCTGGAGCTCTGAGAAAATGGCCCAAGGAATTGCTGAGAGGGAATTGACCAACAGGAATTGGGATCAAGAAGACGAAACCCCGCTGGGACCCGGATGCAGGCGAGGTTGCGCACCTCTGGACTCGGGTGTGGTCACACGCCTCTGGGTCTAGGTGAGGCCTCATGTCCATGGGTCTGGGTGAGGCCACGTGCCCCTGGGTCCAAGTGAAGCTGGATTCCGGGTCCGGGTGAGGCCATGTGCCCCTGGGTCCGGGTGAAGCTGGATGCCAGGTCCGGGTGAGGCCATGTGCCCCTGGACCCAGATGACGCTGGGTCCCGTGCCTGGGTGAGGCCACGCGCCCCTAGGTCCGGGTGAGGCCACGCGCCCCTGGATCCAGGTGAGGCCACACGCCCCTGGTCTGGGTAAGGCCACGCGCCTCTGGGTCCGGATGAAGCCGGATCCCGGGTCCGGGTGAGGCCATGTGCCCCTGGATCCGGGTGAGGCTGGGTCCCGGGCCCGGGTGAGGTCACGCGCCCCTGGGTCCGGGTGAGGCCATGTGTCCCTGGATCCAGGTGAGGCCTCGCACACCTAGGTCCGGGTGAGGCCACGTGCCCCTGGGTCTGGGAGAGGCCACGCGCCCCTGGGTCCGGGTGAGGCCATGTGTCCCTGGATCCGGGTGAGGCCTCGCGCATCTAGGCCCGGGTGAGGCCACGTGCCCCTGGGTCTGGGAGAGGCCACGCGCCCCCGGGTCCGGGTGAGGCCATGTGTCCGTGGATCCGGGTGAGGCTGGGTCCCGGGTTCGGCTGAGGCCTCGTGCACCTAGGCCCGGGTGAGGCCACATGCCCCTGGGTCTGGGAGAGGCCACGCGCCCCTGGGTCCGGGTGAGGCCATGTGTCCCTGGATCCGGGTGAGGCCTCGCGCACCTAGTCCCGGGTGAGGCCACGTGCCCCTGGGTCTGGGAGAGGCCATGCGCCCCTGGGTCCGGGTGAGGCCATGTGCCCCTGGATCCAGGTGAGGCTGGGTCCCGAGTCCGGGTGAGGCCTCGCGCACCCAGGTCCGGGTGAGGCCACGCGCCCTTGGGTCTGGGAGAGGCCACGCGCCCCTGGGTCCGGGTGAGGCCATGTGTCCCTGGATCCGGGTGAGGCCTCGCGCACCTAGGCCCAGGTGAGGCCACGTGCCCCTGGGTCTGGGAGAGGCCACGCGCCCCCGGGTCCGGGTGAGGCCATGTGTCCGTGGATCCGGGTGAGGCTAGGTCCCGGGTCCGGGTGAGGCCATGTGCCCCTGGGTCTGGGAGAGGCCACGAGCCCCCGGGTCCGGGTGAGGCCATGTGTCCCTGGATCCAGGTGAGGCCTCGCACACCTAGGCCCAGGTGAGGCCACGTGCCCCTGGGTCTGGGAGAGGCCACGCGCCCCTGGGTCCGGGTGAGGCCATGTGTCCCTGGATCCGGGTGAGGCCTCGCGCACCTAGGCCCGGGTAAGGCCACGTGCCCCTGGGTCTGGGAGAGGCCACGCGCCCCCGGGTCCGGGTGAGGCCATGTGTCCCTGGATCCGGGTGAGGCTGGGTCCCGGGTCCGGGTGAGGCCATGTGCCCCTGGGTCTGGGAGAGGCCACGCGTCCCCGCGTCCGGGTGAGGCCATGTGTCCCTGGATCCGCGTGAGGCCTCGCGCACCTAGGTCCGGGTGAGGCCACGCACCCCTGGGTCTGGGAGAGGCCACGCGCCCCTGGGTCTGGGTGAGGCCATGTGTCCCTGGATCCAGGTGAGGCTGGGTCCCAGGTCCGGGTGAGGCCTCGCGCACCTAGGTCCGGGTGAGGCCACGTGCCCCTGGGTCTGGGAGAGGCCACGCGCCCATGGGTCCGGGTGAGGCCATGTGTCCCTGGATTCGGGTGAGGCCTCGCGCACCTAGGCCCGGGTGAGGCCACGCGCCCCTGGGTCCGGGTGAGGCCATGTGTCCCTGGATCCAGGTGAGGCCACGCGCACCTGGACCCGGGTGTGGCTGGGTCCCTGGGCCCGGGTGAGGCCACGCGCCCCTGGGTCCAGGTGAGGCCTTGCGCCCCTGGGCCCGGGTGAGGCTGGGTCCCTGGGCCCGGGTAAGGCCACGCGCCCCTGGGTCCGGGTGAGACCACGCGCCACTGGACCTGGATGAGGCTGGGTCCCTGGGCCCGGGTGAGTCCATGTGCCCCTGGGTCCAGGTGAGGCCTTGCGCCCCTGGGTACAGGTGAAGCTGGATCCTGGGTCCGGGTGAGGGCGTGTGCCCCTGGATCCATCCGGGTGAGGCTGGGTCCCTGGCCCGGGTGAGGCCACGCGCCCCTTGGTTCTGGGTGAGGCCACGTTCCCCTTAGTCCGGGTGAAGCCGTGCCCCTGGATCCGGCCGAGACCAAACCAGAGGGAGTCGGACCTCCGTTACCACCATTTGTCCACCATCCAGAGCTGAGGGGTCAGTGCTGACATGTACACATAAGGAACTGGTGGACATTGAAATTGGGTCTCAAAAGAACTGTTGGTCCAGAAAGAAACTCACTACAGACTGATTCATTTGCCTGTCAGCATAACTATTATTGCTCGTCTCACATTCAGTTCTTATAAGTATATATCTAGTGACATATGATCTCGCTCATCTAGGGGAAATGATGAACAACATAGACTGAGGAACAAGAACAGAACCAGAAACAAGGAGGCATCGATCGGACTATCGGGCCTCAGAGGGAGGATAGGGGAGGTTGGGAGGAGGGGGGAGAGATCAACCAAAGGACTTGTGTGCATGCATATGAGCCTATCCAACGGTTAAGTTCAACAGGGGGTTGGGGCATCCGTGGGGAGGGGTGTGGGATGGGAATGGGGGGATGAGGACAAATATGTGACATCTTAATCAATAAAGAAATTTAAAAAAAAAAACACACTTGAAATAGAGTTAGTTCACATGAAAAAAAAAATACAGCAGGCATCAACCACATGTGCCTTCTTAAAAAAAAAAGAACTCTGAAGAAATCATACTAACAATTCAATATAATTCACCAAATATTCTGCATAAAATATCATCTCAAATGGAGTACCATTTATGATTCATAACTGGAATTTAAGAGGAAGTAAAAGAGTAGGTCTTTTGTTATTCTCATAGTCTGTGGACTCAGGAGTAATACCGATAAACTACTGAAAAAGTAGGTGTTTATTTTTTCTACAAATATTTAAATTGTTTGGGTAATACCAAAAGACTGTATATTTTTAGCCTAAACATACTTTAATATATTTTTATTGTTAATTTTAGAGAGGAAAGGAGAGGGAGAGAAAGATAGAAACATCAATGATGAGAGAGAATCATTGATCGGCTTCCTCCTGCATCCCCCACACTGGGGATCTAGCCTACAACTCAGGCATGTGCCCTGACCAGGAATCGAACTGTGACTTCCTGGTTCATAGGTTGATGCTCAACCACTGAGAAACAACAGCCAGGCAACCTAAACATACTTTAAAAAGTGACTGTCATATATTGGGAAATGAGACATTAAAGTAATATGTAATCCTATATAATAAAAGGCTAATATGCAAATCGACCAAGCAGCAGAATGACCGGTTGCTATGGCACGCACTGACCACCAGGGGCAGACACTCAATGCAGGAGCTGCCCTGGTGGTCAGTGCACTCCCACAGGGGGAATGCCGCTCAGCCAGAGGCCCTGAGCCGGGCTCACTGCTGGCAAGTGCAGCAGTGGTGGCAGGAGCCTCTCCTGTGGGGAGCGGGCCTAAGCCATCAGTTGGACATCCACTGAGGGCTCCTGGACTGCGAGAGGGCACAGGCAGGGCTGAGGACCCCCCCCCCCCCGAGTGCACGAATTTCATGCACCGGGCCTCTAGTCTATAATAAGAAAAGCATAATATGCTAATTAGACCAGATGACCTTCCAGATCCCAGGTGCCAGAGGGAAGCCAGTGCCGGCAGCCTGGGGAAAGAAGGCCTACTCTTTTTTTTTTTCTTTATTGATTAAGGTATTACATATGTGTCCTTATCCCCCATGGCCCCCCCACTCATACCCTCACCCCCCTGTTGTCTGTGTCCATTGGTTAGGCTTATATTCATGCATACAAGTCCTTTGGCTGATCTCTTCCCCTTACCCCTACCCTTCCCTACCTTCCCTCTGAGGTTTGATGGTCTGATCGATGCTTCTCTGTCTCTGGATCTGTTTTTGTTCATCAGTTTATGTTGTTCATTATATTCCATAAATGAGTGAGATCATGTGATATTTATCTTTCTCTGCCTGGCTTATTTCACTTAGCATAATGCTCTCCAGTTCCATCCCTGCTGTTGCAAATGGTAAGAATTCCTTCTTTTTTACCTCAGCATAGTATTCCATTGTGTCGGTGTACCACAGTTTTTTAATCCACTCATCTGCTGATGGGCATTTAGGCTGTTTCCAAATCTTAGCTATTGTAAATTGTGCTGCTATGAACATAGGGGTGCATATATCCTTTCTTATTGGTGTTTCTAGTTTCTTAGGATATATTCCTAGAAGTGGGATCACTGGGTCAAATGGGAGCTCCATTTTAAGTTTTTTGAGGAAACTCCATACTGTTCTCCACAGTGGCTGCACCAGTCTGCATTCCCACCAGCAGCGCACAAGGGTTCCTTTTTCTCCACATCCTCGCCAGCACTTGTTGATTTGTTGATGATTGCCATTCTGACAGGTGTGAGATGGTACCACATTGTCGTTTTGATTTGCATCTCTTGGATGATTAGTGACTTTGAGCATGCCCCACACTGGGGATCAATCCTGCAATCTGGGCATATGCCCTGACCGGGAATCAAACTGTAACCTCTGGTTCATAGGTTGACACTCAACCACTGAGCCATGATGGCCAGGCACCAATTTAACCCTTTGCACTCGCTTGCTTTTTTCTCAATTCCTTTATTCTAATGCTAACCGTGTCGAGTCACACTCGACATCCGAGTGCAAAAGGTTAATTCTTTATACCTATGTTTCTCTATATATATATATTTCTTTCTTTCTTTCTTTCTTTCTTTCTTTTTTTTTTTTTGGTAGCAATCCCTTTAGCATTTCTTGCAGTGCTGATTTTGTGGTAATAAACTCCTTTAGCCTCTTTTTTTTTGGGGGGGGGGGGCGTCTGGGAAGCTCTTTATTTCACTATCTATTTTGAATGATAACATTGCTGGATATAGTAATCTTGATTTCAAATCCTTCCTTTTCATTACCTTGAATACTTCATGCCATTCCCTTCTGACCTGTAGAGCTTCTGATGAGAAATCAGCTAACAGCAGTATGGGATCTCCTTTGTAGGTAGCACATTTCTTTTCTATTGCTGCCTTTAAGATTCTCTCTTTGTCTTTAATTTTTGGCATTTTAATTATGATGTGTCTGGGTGTGGGCCTGTTTGGGTATTTCTTGCTCGGGACTCTGTGCCTCCTTCACCAGGTTAAGGAAGTTTTCTGCCATTATTTCTTTAAACACGTTCTCTATCTCCTGCTCCCTGTCTTCCCCTCTGGCACACCTATGTTTCTGAGGACAGCTCCCTTAAACTGTCCTCCTGTTATTTTATTGTGTTTTTTTTTTTTCTTTTTGGTTCTCTGATTGATGATTTTTTCTACCCTGTCTTCTAATTCACTGATCCAATCCTTGGTTTTTCCTAATCTGCTATGTATTCCTTCCACTGTGTTCTTTATTAGTGCCATGTCATTCTTTATAGTTACTATATCTTTTTTTCATGCTGTTAAGCATCTTTACCATCATTATTCTGAACTCTATGTCTGATAAATTTCTTATCTTTATTTTATTTAGCTCTTCTTCTGGAGAATTCTCTTGTTCTTTCATTTTGGGCTTGTTTTTGTTTGTCTGTCTCCTTATTTTGGCTGCCTATTTGGATTTATGTCTGTAGGTAGATCTGCCACGACTTCCAATCTGTAGTGCCAGACAATGTCAGACACTGTTTGTGACTGGCCCTGAGTATTGTTTGGAGCTATCAGCAACACACAGCTTGTGGCTCCCTCTGCTGGGACTGTGTGCCTTTGGAAAGGACCAATATGTGCACCAGGGTCTGCTTTTCCTAGCCCCAGGCCCAGAAGGAGATCAGGCAAAGACTCAAAGCCTCCAGAGATCCTCCTCTGCCTGCAGTCTGATTGTTATCAGCCTTGATTAACCTCAGGCTATCGAACACAGGGTAGGCTGATGTGTTTTCCAACAGGGTGGGACAACTGCCTTCCCCGCAGGCAAAAACTACCTGGATTAGAAAGGTCTGTGGGAGAAAGATGTTCTCCACAACATGAGGGAATAACTCAGCACAGGAAACCTGGGTGGCTTCCCTCTGAGCTCCAACCCAGATCTCCCCCACCCTGAACTCTCCTCACACAGCTCCAGGCCACTCTGCCCACCCTCTGTTGGCCCCCAAGGTGAGTGGCTGCACATGAAATTTTGTGTGTTGGCCTTTTAAGAGGGTGCCTGCATTTCCAGCCATCTCTTGCTGGCTGACAGCAACCCTGCTGCTCTTCACAGCCAGATGTTCTGTGGGCACCTTTCTCAGTTCTGGTGCTCTGGGCTTGGGAGCCCAGTTTGTGGTTTAAACCCCAGAGTTCTCAGTGGGAACCCATCACCACTGAGCTATCCTGTCAGGACTACAGATGATTTCTGTGGGAGCTCCATCAGCCCTTTCACACCTCTGCACTTCCTACCAGTTTCTGTGTAGTCTCTACTTTCCATCCTTGGTTATCAGGGTTCTGTCTAACTAGTTCTCCGTTGACTTTTCAGGATGGTTCTTCTGTAATTTAGTTGTATTTCCAGTTTGGTACTGGGATAGTGTCAGTGTAGCTTCCACTTACCCCACAGCCATTTTGGAATCCCTGACACTACTACTTTTTACCATGACCTTAGGTAAGCTCCTCCTGTCCTCTGTGCCTTAACGGCCTCATGAGTTGATTGACATTAACACTTACGTGCATGGCTCACAGGAAGTGGTTGGAAATGGCAGCTGTTAGTTATGATCTAGCTACTGTTGCCAGTCTCAGCACCAACTCCAATAATACCTATTGTTGATCAGCATGTTGGTGAATGGACAGTCTCACATACTGTTGTGTTTAGGGCAGTGTGAGAAGGGTAGATACATTTTATATGTAGATAACCTCAGATCTTAAATTCCATTTCTAACAATTTATTCTTAGAAAATAATTGGACACATTTAAATGCACAAGGATGTTCACTGAAGTGTAGTTAGAAGAGAAAAAAATAAGGCATAAAAATTATGGTTTATTCATAGACTAGATGGCTATGTAACTACTAAAATAATATGTATCGCCCTAACTGGTTTGGCTCAGTGAATAGAGCGTCAGCCTGTGACTGAAGGGTCCCAGGTTTGATTCTGGTCAAGGGCATGTACCTTGGTTGTGGGCACATTCCCAGTAGGGGGTGTGCAGGAGGCAGCTGATCAGTGTTTCTCTCTCATCGGTGTTTCTAACTCTCTATCCCTCTCCCTTCCTCTCTGTAAAAAAAATCAATAAAATATATATTTTTTAAATAATATGTATCAAGTTATTTATTAAAATTTATTAAAAACAGGTCTGAGAAACCAAGATGGAGGCATAGGTAAACACCTAAACTGCTTCCTTGCACAACAATGTCAAAACTACAACTAAAAGACAAAACAGACATCATCCAGAACCACAGGAAGGCTGGCTGAGTGGAAATTCTACAACTAGAAGGAAAGAGAAAAGCACACTGAGACTCACAGGAGCTGCAGAAGGCAGAGGTACAGCGGCGCGCATGCGGAGAGGGCTGGCAACTGAGTACGCAGCTGACTTTCTCAACCGGGAGGGAGACAAAAGCTCCTGAATGCGCTGAACTCCAGTTCTGGGCGAGACTCTGGGGACCCAGACTCATTCGGGGAGAAACTGGACTGTCTGGCAGCAGGCAAAACTCGAGGGCGGCTTTCTCTCAGAGGTGCTTGCAGCAATTACTGCGGGACACTGAGACCCAGGAGCCTCTTAGGGCAGGGCTGACGGGAAGCCATTGCTGTCTGCTCCGTCCTGAGATTCCGCCCCATCCAAGCTGAGCACAGAGGCTTTTGCAAGTCCTGTCTCATAAGACTGTCTCCAGCACAGAAGTTCTCCCAGCGTAGACACAGCTGATCCTCACAGCCAATTGATCTGGAAGTCAATTCCTCCCAGTGATACCAACAACAATCAAGGCTTAACTACAACAAGACTGTACACACAGCCCACAAAGGGGTGCACCAAGAGTGTCCACCTCAGGTAACTGGGGAGGCTGAGCCACTGGGCCCTATAGGACACATAGCACACAAAGCCACTCTATCAACTCAGGGAAGCAGCCAAAATGCGGAGACAAAGAAACAGGTCACAAATTAAAGAAATGGAGGAAAGCAAATGACTGGGTATAGAGTTCAAAAACACAATTATAAGGTTTTTCAAGAATTTTCTAGAAAAAGCTGATAAATTTAGCAAGACCCTTGAGGATATAAAAAAGGACCAACTAGAAATTAAGCATACACTGACTGAAATAAAAAATAATATACAGAGATCCAACAGCAGACTAGAGGATCGCAAGAATCAAGTCAAAGATTTGAAATACAAAGAAGCAAAAAACACCCAACCAGAAAAGCAAAGAGAAAAAAGAGTAAAAAAATACAGTGTAAGAAGCCTCTGGGACAACTTCAAGCATACCAACATCTGAATTATGGGGGTGCCAGAAGAAAAGAGAGAGCAAGATACTGAAAACCTATTTGAAGAAATAATGACAGAAAACTTCCCCCACTTGGTGAAAGAAATAGACTTATGAGTCCAGGAAGCACAGAGAACCCCAAACAAAAGGAATCCAAAGAGGACCACACCAAGACACATCATAATTAAAATGCCAAGAGCAAAAGACAAAAAGAGAATCTTACAAGCAGCAAGAGAAAAACAGTTAGTTACCTACAACAGAGCACCCATATGATTGTCAGCTGATTTCCCAACAGAAACTATGCAGGCCAGATGGGAGTGGCAAGAAATATTCAAAGTGATGAAAAGCAAGAACCTACAACCAAGATTACTCTACCCAGCAAAGCTATCATTCAGAATTGAAGGTCAGATAAAGAGCTTCACAGATAAGAAAAAGCTAAAGGATTTCATCACCGCCAAACCAGTATTATATGAAATGCTGAAAGGTATTCTTTAAGAAGAGGAAGAAGAAGAAAAAGGTAAAGATAAAAATTATGAACAACAAATACATATCTATCAACAAGTGAATCTAAAAATCAAGTGAATAAAAAATCTGATGAACAGAATAAACTGGTGAATATAATAGAATCAGGGGCACAGAAAGGGAGTGGACTGATAATTCTCTGGGGGAAAGGGGTGTGAGGGATGCGGGAAGAGACTAGACAAAAATAGTACACCTATGGATGAGGACAGTTTCGGGGGGGTGGGGGGGTAAGGGCAGAGGGTGGGGTGGGAACTGGGTGGAGGGGAGCTATGGGGAAAAAAGAGGAACAATTGTAATAATCTGAACAATAAAGATTTATTTTAAAAAACTGGTCTATTAACATGGACAGATAGCATTATATAACATTGAAAAAAGCATTATATAGAACAGCATCTATACTAATAAAAGCCTAGGTGGTGTTTCACACTCGCAACATCACAAGATGGCCACCCCATGTTGTCACAAGATGGCCGCCCCCATGTCATCACAAGATGGCCATCACAAGATGGCTGCCCCCATGTCATCACAAGATTGCCACGCCCCACATCATCACAATATGGTCACCACAAGATGGCCACCACAAGATGGCCTGCAGGGGAGGGCAGTTGGGGCGACCAGGCCAGCAGGTGAGGGAAGTTGGGGGCGATCGGGCCAGCAGGGGAGGGCAGTTGGGGGCAATCGGGCCACCAGGGGAGCAGTTAGGCATCAATCAGGCCAGCAGGGGAGCAGTTAGGGGGCAATCAGGCTGGCAGGCAGAAGCAGTTAGGGGCAATCAGGCAGGCAGGCAGGTGAGCAGTTGGGAGCAAGCAGTCCTGGATTGTGAGAGGGATCCCAGATTGGAGAGGGTGTAGGCTGGGCTGAGAGACACCCCTCCAGTGCACAAATTTAGTGCACCGGGCCTCTAGTGTATAATAAAATAGATGTAGGAAGGATGCTCACAAAATTCTAACAATATGTTTCTTCATGAATTGGGATTTCGGTGTTTTATTATTTTCTTCTTTAGACTTTTCTGTATACTAGTACTTGCTTGATTTTTCTGATCACAACAAACAATTTCATTTGGAGCTAAGAATTCAAAGGAAGGAGGATATAGGATATAGTAAAACAAACAAACAACAACACAAAAACTTATTCCTAGGGCACAGCAATATTAACTAATAGATACCTCTAAAATTCCAAATTCCTAAAACCTCATTCTTCCTACATGAAAACCCTCAGAATCCAACAGAAAAAAGACATTGATTTTAAAAATAAACTTTGAGCCTGCCTGGCATGGCTCAGTGGTTGAGTTATGAACCAGGAAGTCATGGTTCAATTCCCCATCAGGACACATGCCCGTGTTGCAGGCTCAAGGCAGCCAATCAATGATTCTTTCTCATCATTGATATTTCTCTCTCTCTCTCCCTCTCCCTTCCTCTCTGAAATCAATAAAAATAGATTAAAAAATAAATAAATAAACTTTGCCAAATCTTCACATATAATAAAACTGTATAAAACACACACACACACAAACCAGTGCATGGAAAACTGGTGTAATCTGGACAAGGTTGATGGGTTATATCAAAGTTAATTTTTCTGGTTGTTATTGTGCTACTGCCATGCAGTTACCATTTGGAGAAATTGAGTGAAAGATACATGAGATCTCTGTATTATTTTATACAATTTCATGTAAATCTGCAATTATCTCAAAATAAAAAGTGTATTAAGAATGAACTTTGCACCTTGAAATGGTAAAATGTTAAGTTTTTCTTAGAGCTGGAGCTAAATTATCAGAGTCTGGGTCTCAGATTCTCAAAGATGGAGGCACTGAAGGGAAACTAACTTTTGGTGACCAGGCTACTACACAACCTGAGAACCTTTAAGTGAACCAGATGTGATGGTATAGATGAAGAAAGGGAGGCTCAGATGCAGTAGTAGTTCAGCATTAATTACTGTGTCCAGTTCTTTCTGAAAGCGCATGCTTTTCCTATTGTTATGTCACAGTGACTACATCTGCGAATGACTTAAAGGAAAAGAAAAAAAGTTGTTCACTGTTATCCATATAAAGGAACTAAATAAATATTCAAGTGGATGAAAAAATGGTGGAGTTCTAATTGGGCACAAGGAGTTTCAAAGTATGTGCCTACAGGTGAATATCATCCATCACTGTAGCCCTGATTACTAGAAAGTTCTTTCCAACACCCAAATAAGCCTAACTCAAGGAACAAACCTATGTCATCATGTTCCTTCCAGTGTTGGTGTGACCACTGAAGAGTCTGGGCTATAACCACTCATAACCTCTCTTCTCCTGAGTGATATTGAAAGACCCCACAGCTTTCCTACTGCTGCTTTTACATTGAGCCAACTGGTTATGCCAGTCCTCCAAGGCCCTCCATCTTTGTGGGCCACGGCTGACAGTCTAAGAGACTCCAGAGTCCAGGCAAGAGTTTCAGGGTGGGCCTGGGAACTCCAGAAATTTTGGGCAAAATTGTTATATCTGAACAAAGAGGTAGGTATCTGGAAAGAGAGCATTCCACTTTTATTAGATTTTAATGTAACCTAAGACTACCAAAATTATAGGAAATACAACTTTAATTTGATCAGTATAAACTCCAAAACTGATTACTTAAAAAAAATAAATACTCAACTAGCAATAAATACCATTGGTGCTTCGATTGTGGTCTCTAAATACCATTTCCCACTAAAAGGAACCTGCACTCCTTGGAGAAATGGCTGATTCCATATTTGGGGCGGGAAATGCACAAATGAGCATAAAATACCTACTCATCCCAGAAAGCAAGGAAGCCATCGAAGACTTAGGTTATGGCACAAAGATCCAGGAGCCTTTGAAAATGGGACAAAGAGTATCAATAAGAACGGTGTCTACAATGGATTGAAACACATCAAATCTGTTTAAACAAAAATGACTCATTGGTCACCTTTGGTGGATACTAGGGACCCATTTTATTATTTTGAAAAATTGTAAATAAAAAGAAAGAGTTACATTTTAATTCTGCCTTTCTAGTTCTAGCTATACCTCAGGGTAAACCAATAGTTGAAAGAGGAAACATTTCTTTTTATGGAAAGATCCAAGCTAATAAATGATGAAAGAGTGATAGAAGTAGAGCAATACCATTTTACAATCCCTAATGAAATAACGGATTTAAATAAGATAATCATCAATGGCTGCTGACATCCTCCAAAGAGAAATAACCAGATGTGCTTCCTAATGTTCTTCCTCAGGTGCTCGATACCTCTTGAATTTGAGCAACATCTAGACCAACTATTTAAAGGAAATACAAGAGTCAGAGGAATATTTTAAACAACACCAGCAAACTGGGAAATGGTACAGGAAAATAATCCTATTTCAACAAACAAATTACAACAAAAACAAACAAACAAAGAAATGGAAGGTTTATGTTGTGGAAAACACCCTTCTTCTGGCATCTGTGCTGTAGCAGGCAGGTCCTTCTGGGGAATTCCTTCTGGATTACACAGGAAGTTCCATGCCAGAGACTCTGCTCTCCCCACCCCCTTTCTCTCCTACATTAGTAAACAAGTAGGGAATCCATCAAAGCTTCAAAGGTTGGTCATAGAGAACAGGTGGTGACAAACTGATGCCCTGCAGCCCAAGCGAATTGCAGCCAGGGTGAATAGCAGCATAGTGGCCAAGATGGACTTCATGCCAAAGAATGATTTTCACTTCTCCGAAAGGAAAAAACAAATGATTTCCTGGTGTCTGGACTCAGACACTGGGCACCAAAGTGGAATGCTGTACTGTTCTCAAATTCATGGGCTTTCCCTAAGTAGTTACAGTAAAGAAGAAATCCTGTCTAATAAAGAGGGAATATGCTAATCGACCATCATGCCCTCACAAGATGGTGGCACCCACAGCCAATAAGGAGGGAATATGCTAATTGCCATGTCCTCAAATATGGCGGCGCCCACTCCTCTCAGCCCTGCCGGGGCGGCAGCCACGTGCCTGCCTCCAGAGTCCCCCAGTCCCCTCAGCCTCCCAGCCACCCAGGGCCAGCCTGAGGTGCAGGCAAGCCTCAATGGTGGCTGCCCAGCCGACACTGAGGCTTGCCTGTGCCTTGGATGGTGGCTGCCCAGCCACCCAGGGCCACCAGAGGCTCAGGTAACCAGGGGCGGCAGAGGCTTGTGCTGCCGGCAGTGGCAGCAGCAGAGGTGTGATGGGGGGGTCACCTTCCCCTGATCGCTGGGTCGCCTCCTGCCCCTGAGGGCTCCTGGACTGTGAGAGGGGGCAGGCCGGGCTGAGGGACACCCCTCCAGTGCATGAATTTTCATGCACCGGGCCTCTAGTTGTAAATAAAAAGAAATAAAATGCCTTCAGAAATAAAGGGAAACATGCTGATTGACTGGATGGAGAAGGGCTTTAGGGAGTCTACAGTCCAATTGCCTTACCAATTGCCTAGAGGGTAGAGGTGACACCCTCTACTCACCTCTCTCTCGCCCTACAACTCTGGAAGTCTTTACTCTGAAAGGAGCTAGACTTCAGAGCCATCTGGAGGTGTAAATGGGCAAAGCAGGCCCAGGGAGAAAAACCTGACTTGTTTTCAAGTCACAGCAAAATAGGAACAGTAATAGGCTGAGAACTCACTTCTGATTCCCTGAATGAGGCTCTTCATGTTGGTCTGATAAATATGGTATGTGGCATCCCAGGGCCAACGCCACGGCTCAGCCAGGTGAAGGCCTGGGTGGAGTCACCCAAGCAGGGAAGTGGAAGAGCTTCAGGGAGGCTGGGGGCATACAGCCAGCTTGAGTACTGGCAACTCAACCTCGGGGCGTCCAAGATGGATGAATTGGCACAAAGGTCTCTCTGGTCTGCACTCAGGCTTTGAGGACTTGCCTGAGCTAAAAAAATGTTTAATTTGAAAGCAACCCTCGAGGCTATTCAGAACATTCTCCCAAAGGCAAATCAGGAAGAATTTTGATTTGCCCCCAGCAGAAACTCCTGGAAGCTCAGTGCCAGCCTCTTTCGGGTTCAGCCTCTAGACTGCCTGTTTGCCCTAGAGCTGCTCACTGCTACTGGTCCTGTCAAACTGCAGCCTCACACCTGAGTGTGCTGCCAACATGGGCGGACTGGCTCCAGCCACTGTGATCAGAGGACTGTGGAGGGGCATGCCAACTGCCCCAGTGCTAGCTGACTAGGGTGCCAGGCTGCCCCCAGAGCTCAGACTGTGGCACCGGGAACTTACAGCAAGGGCGGGATTTTACAGCCTCACCCACTGGTTCGGTCTTCACCAAATACTCCCCTCTTCCCCACCCCCACCCCACAGCCCCCGAAAAAAGCCCCATGACCTCAGGGGCAGAGGCCACAGTTCTTGGTGTCACATGAAACACCACCTTCCACCTGCCCTGCCTCCCTGCCCCTTCCCCAGGTGCAAGAATTTCCTTCCTTCCAGGGCGACTTTGGATCAAATCTTGAGGCTGAGACCGGCCCCAGCCCACCCCACAGGACGGGCCTGATGCACGGGGGTGGCCCACGCTGTCTCCTGGGCAGCCGTGGGCCTGACACAATCGCGGCCAGACATCATTGTAGACCCAGCTGGGCGGGCAGAGAAGCTGACACCCCACCCGGATCAGTAGGGAAACATCAGCCTTTGGGTGGGAACAGTCAGGGCTGGGGGTCGATATGGCTGGAGAATGAATGAGTGAATGAATGAATGAACGAACGGACGAACAGGAATGATGGCAGAGGGCGGTGGTGGTGAACCACGGAGATGTCCCAAGGAGGGTGCCCTCCTGCGCGGACGTCCCTCATCCCCGCGCGGACCACCCGAAAGCGAGGCGCAGCCCTGGAGCGGAGCCTGCCGTCGGGGCCCCGCCCGCCCTCGCCTGAACCAGGCCGGCGGGTTGCCGTCCTTACCTGCCAGCCGACCCTTGTCTCGGCCCTGCTCGGAGCAGCCAGATGCGCCTCCTCGAGCGCCGGACACCCAGCGGCCGGACCACCACGGCCGTCCTCGCCCTCGCAGCCGGGAGGGCCCACCTCCTCCTGCCCATTGGCCGCCCTCACGGGACGGGCCCTGCTCACTGGCCGGTCCTCCCCTCTCCAGACTCAAGGTGGGGCACAGAACTCCACGCCCCTCCCAGGGTCTGAACCTCCATCCGTGCACAGCAAGGGCCTTGGGTCCCCTCCAGGCTCCTCCTCTTCAGCCTTCCGAGCCTCTTCTGGAGCTCTGCAGCAACCATTCCAGCCCTCCTCCAAACAAACCCCCAACACGGAACTCCAGGGTAGCTTTCCATTTCTCTCCACACCCGATCCCTGAGGGTGAGCAGGGAATACTAGAGGCAACGGGGAAAAGAGGTCACACTGGGAGCTAAAGCTGCCATGCACTTTGCCCGGAGTTGGACACTTCGCTGTGGCCCAGGCAAAGAACTGTTGAAGTCTGGAAGGACTGAAGATGGCCAGGACATCAGGATGGGGAAGCACAAGCAGAGGAGCTGAGGTTGGTGGTGTTAGCGGGATGACAACGAACTGGGCCTTGAGAATGGGATCAAACTCAGGTCCCCCCAACTTTTTTGGCCTGCAGGCCCCTTCCCTCCTATCTCCACCAGGTGGAGCTTGGTCCTTGGGAGTCGTCAGGAGACGGGAAAGGTTTTGGTTCCATCCCCAAACCGCTCCCCCCTCCTTCACCCAGCTGTGTATCGGAGGGGGGGCGTAGGGAGACAGAAGGGTTTAAACTGTTCTGGGAGCTTTGGAGCAGAAGCTCTCAGGAGCCAGTCTCACCCTACAGCTCCCATCAGGGGCCTCCACTGCATGAAGGCCTAAGGGGAGGGCAGGGCAAGAACGACTCGTTTACCCACCAGAACAGGAGGAAGGGGCCCTGGCCACTGCCTTCTCGTCTGACTCAAACAAGCCATTACCGTTTCCCCAGCAGCGACCCAGGCCGTGCTCAGCTGACTGGCGCAGTCCCTTGCTTGCACCGAAGGGTCCCAGGTTTGATTCATCAGGGCACATAACCAGGTTGTAGGGGAGGCAACTGACCAATGTTTTGCTCTCTCTCTCTAAATATCAATAAAGACATATCCTTGGGTGAGGATTTCTTTTTTAATTTCCCCAGCTGCAGTTTTGGGTATTGATTTTAGAGAGTAACATTACTTGCTTCCCAACCGGGATGGATACCAAAACCTGGGTATGTGCCCTGACCAGAATCGAGCCCATGACACCAGCGCACAGGACAAAAATCTGTCACCTGAACCACACCAGCCAGGCTTCAGGAGCTTTCACACAGCCGCCTGAGGGGCAACCTGTGCAAGTCAGCTACTAACGGTTCGTCTTCCAATCCGACTCACTATGCAACTCTGCCCCGTGGAGAGGACAGGGTGACAGGTGGCCTGAGCTGTCGGGAGTGCCCACCCGGAGCCTGAGGCTCATGCTCTTTGGCCTGCTCAGAGGGCAGGGATCACCACCACCCCTTTCAGAAAAGAGGCAACAGGTGCTGCAGCTGCTGTTTATTGACATACAGGGAGGCTGTATAGCAACAGGCCTAGAGGCGTCTGCAGTGTGGGGATGAGAGGTGGAGGATGGAGTGTCTGCAGGGACGGCTGAGTGGAGTGCAGGAACGGAGGTGCACAGTGCACAAGATGGGAGTGGGGGAGGCTGAGGGGATTGGAGAAGTGAAGGCCAGGGCCAGACAGTCTGCTGAAACTGAAACCACTGCCCTCTCTAGCCAGCTATCTTCTGACCCAGGCCAGGCTTGGGAGTTCTGCGAGTGTCCATTTCTACAGGAACTGAATGGAGTGCACAGAGCAGAAGCAGAAGCGATTGCCCTCTATGTTCAGCTTCGGAGCCTCCAGTCCTGCACCCATCTGTCTGTCTGGCTTGGGCAGGGCCGTAAGATGGGCAGCCTGGCTCTGGACTATACCTCACCTGAACAGGGTCTTAAAAATAGCCACGCTTTACAAAGGCCTTAATCTTCTTCCCTGGAGCCCGTCCATGGGTGCCGCACTACAGCCCCAAGCGAGCACTGCAAGCATCGCCGGCCTAAGGGATGGGCTGGGGGAGGGGCGGGGACAGGGGCTGGAGGAGGGGCTCTGGGGCCCATCACGGCACAGGCACTACACGCATGGTGTTGGTGAAGCCAGAGCCAGGACGCCACCCGGTCAGCACGATGACCACATCCCCCTTCTTGAAGAAGCCTCGGGCTTTGCCTAAAGGAAGAGAAGAGATGTGGGTGAGTGAATGCCAAGCCAGGCAGGTATGAACTTGGGACACTGCCCCACACCCAGAGACAGCAAGCAGGGTTGGCTGGCTATTACTTCTTTATACCACAAGGTGGCCCCAGGTTCAAAGCCAGGTAAGGGGGATGAGGGCAGTCCTGACATTTCCCTATCACTCAGAGGGCAGACTTGGCAGGGACCTCTGGACATCACTCATTTCATACACTGAAGGATGGAGACCTAAGGTTAGAGCTGGCTGCTTCCTCTCATTCAATGGCACCCTACACTTACACTGGGACCAAGGCCACATCAGTACATAATCTGTGTGTGTGCCACCCCACAGTGCAGGAGCTCTGGCCAATTTTATTAAAACCTCCCCCCCCCCCCCCCCCACGCACACACAGAAAACCCAGTAATGAGCAGATGCCAAAGAATGGACAATCCTGCTATCTAGGTCCTTTGGCTTTGGGCCCTAGACTGGAAGAGTGAGGAGAAACTGGACTGTTCAGCCCCACAACTCAAAGGCCTTCTTCCTTCCTGGGCTCAGCCCAAGACCTCAAAGATGGGGATGGAGGGAGGAATCAGAGAGAACATTCCCACTGACAGTGGCCAGCCAGGTCTCTTGCACCCTAAGGTCTGCATGTTCCCTTTCCAGAGCATCCCAGAGAGCTCAGTGTGCAAGCACCTCCACCACAGGCTCTAGCCCTTGCTCCCAGTCACGCACCAACATTCATGGCCAAGTTCACCCGGAGGTCCACATCCTCAGCCCAGGCCTCCTGCACTGGGTCCTTACACACCACAGGGAAGATGCCTCGGTATAGGTGGGCCTGGCGAGCTGTCTGGTGATTACGAGTCACAGCAATGATGGGAGCACGGGGGCGATATCTGGCCACCTGGTGAGCAGACCTGAGAGGGGATGAAGGATAGGCAGAAGACACCGTTAAATAATGTTCTAGAAGCCTCCCAGGAAGCCCCTCGGGGGCTTCAACAATTCATCTTCTAATCCAACTCACTATGCCAGCCTGAGGCTTTGGCCACTTAAACATCTACCCCCTGGGTCCTTGTGGGAATTCCCATGGCTGGGGCAGCCCCTCTTCCTGTATCTTCCACAGCATGGAACTCCTCTTCAGAGTTGTGAGACCCACTTGCCCTCCACCCCTCCTCTTAGGCCCAGAAGCCCTCCTGACCCAGAACGATCAGTTTCACCCACTGTCCCCACATGGCCCACAGATGGCAGAATGCCCCCTCCGAACCTTTCCCTCTGGCACAGGGAGGCAGCCCTCACCAAACTCACCAGCACCCACTTTTCTCAAGATGCCAGTAACTCCTACAAGCCAAGCAGCAGGTGAATAGCACCTAACTCTTGACATCTGCAAAGAACAGGAACAGAGCCTACCAACCCCCTGGGAATCTACAACACAAGCTGCCTTCCATACTGCTAGGCCCCCCGAGACCCCATGTGGCCCCCAGGTCTCCAGGTCCTGAAACAGTTCCAGCCACTGAGCTCTAAAGATTGAGTCAAACCTGAGTATCTAAGTGAGGGCAAGACCAGGAACTGGAAGAGCTGGTGTGGGAGGCTCTGCTTGGGCCGGTTCCTCTGGAAGGTAGGGGACCCTCTGCCGTCCCAGTGTTGGGTACTTCCTGTATGCTTGCAGATGTGTCTCATGAGTTGGAGAAGAGTGTGCAGGAGTGACTGGGCCCCAGAAGGCAAGCTATGAGGACACGCAACAGGTGTCAAGGAAACTTACACCATATTGCAGCAGAGAATGCCCAGCTTAAGGCCTGCCTGGCCTCTACAAGACTTTCAAAGGAAAACAGTTGCTGAAATCAGGACAGGCTGAGAGTGAAATCCAAGACGGGAGCTAAAAATAGCTAGATAGCAAAGGTTGGACCTTTTCATAAATGTCAACCCCGATGGTTGGGGCTGATTACCCGGAACTCTGCTGAAGGAATCTGCATAGATCTAGTGTCTGGGTAGCCCCTCCTGCTGCTTCTCAGTGCATGGGGTCTGCCTGTCTGCTCCTCTTCCAGGAAACCCAAGCTGTCCTGTGGACAGGGACAAGGAGCATGCCCCAAGACTGTCCAGGGGATCCTAAGTCCATGGCCAAACAGGCCCCAGCTTGGCTGCATGACAACATGGTGACCTTTCCTGGGCCAGAAATCACTTGTCTTCAGAGTTCAAAGAGAGAGAGGGGCCGTGCACCAGCCAAAGGGCACGTCAGTGAACAGCACTCGTTTTCCAAACCGAGCCTTTAAAGAGCACACAGTACTGAAAGCAGCAAAGCTGGAGATCTGCTACTATTTTAGAAGACCAGCCTTGAAATACCAAGTAATTAACTGTAGTCAGTATATCTGTAGTTAAGCTGTGAAGTCTTGATGGTGTAAACTTGCTTTGAAGCCAAATGGTCCCCCAGGCCTTTGGAGTGCTACCTGGAGTCCTTTGAGCCCAGGGGGGCTCTGCTCGTTCCTGGATCCTGGCCTGGGGGCTGAGGGAGCTCCTTCCCTGCAGGGTCCAGGTGGCAGGCAGCAGGGTCTTACCTTGGCTCAGTGTCAGCTGAGCATTGTTCAATGCACTGCTCCCAGGACCCCCAAGGAAAGGTGCCACTGAGCAGGGCATTCCCAGGGAGCTGCTGCCACCTCCTACCTGCCAGACTTGGTGAGGACGATTATGGCCCCACTGCAGCACTTGAAGGAGGCCTCCACGGCGCCCACGGCGGTGGCTTCTGTGGGGTCGCTGGTAATGGGCGCCAGGCGGCGGAGTTCCTCAAATAATTGCAAGTGGTAGATGGCGGCCTCTGCCTCACGGGCAATCTAAGGGAGCAACATCCGTCCAGAGGAACGAGAGGGGGACAGAGCTGTCAGAGCTGTGTCACATGGGAGAGGGGGGAAGAGCTGCACAGACAGCTGGTGAGGGACACTCCCTGGTGCACAGGCCAAGAGGAACCCAATCACTGCAGGTTCTGAGCTGATCAAGAACAAGACCCGCAGGAACCAGTCCTTCACCAGGTGCCTGTGACACCACCTGTGCCTACCGAGCTACAGTCCCTTTGGTTCTGCCCTGCCCTGAGCTCCCTTGACCAGCTTCCTGCAGATGAAAAAAAGAGGCTCTGAGCCCAGGCCCAGGTGCAGGGCTGGGCCCTGCCTGTTTGCTAGAGCAGCTGGAGCAAGAGGCTGGTTATCCTACAGAGTTACCTGCCTTTAGGGCCCTACCTGCCAGACTCCGTCAGAACTATCAAAGCTGCTGCTAAACACTTATAAGAAGCCTCCACGCTGCCCATGGCCATGGCTTCCATGAGGTCTGTGGAGTGACTTGAGCCTCGCACAAGTTCTTCAAACAGCTGGCGGTGGAACATGGCTGCCTCAGCCTCACGAGCTATCTGTAAGGTTTAGGGGAGAGGGGAGGCGAGGAAAGGGAAGGAGGAGGGAAAAAATATGAGAGACAACAACATGGAAAGACAGAATGGGGAATTAATCAGAAGAGAAGGTAACCTTAGGTTAATTGGCTAAATCTGTCCTTCAGGCAGATGCAATGAGGCAGGGTGATACAAGCCAGTTCAGGGATATGCGAAGAATTTCCAGCCTCAACTGCTGCTGCTTCCCTCCAAAGGGGAAATTGGTCCTTCCATTCTGGAAGGAAATTTGATTGGGGGTGGGGGTGAGGGAGACAATATGGTGGCAGGCTCCAGTATCTTAGCATGGAAACATGTCCAGACTGGGCCCAGGCACTCCCTGGCAGGACGTGATCACACTGCCTCGTGACACAGCTTTCAGGAAGAAAACAGGCCTCCCTCCTCACATGGCTGTCTAGCTCTCCAGGGCTTCCTGCCCAGCTTCCATGCACACACGGAGCGCTTGGTTTGGCACCGGGCACAGGGGTGTTCCAATGGCCTCCCATGGAAACACATGAGCAGCGCTGGAAAGTGAAAGCCACGAGGCTTAACTGCATTCTAAGCAGGAGGGTAGAAAACTGGCAAATTTGTCAGGATGACTGAACAGCCATGTGGAGACAGATGCCTGTGGAGGCAAGTTGAACAAGACATCTGATTAAAATCTAATTGAAAGTCATGAGAATGCCACTGAGTTATTTACAGACCACCTGCTCAGATAAGAAAGAAAATTTAAGCTTTAGAGGATTATAATGCAATTGCCAACAGCTTAGAGAATAATGGGTGAGGGAAGAATCAGTAATATCATCTCATTAATTTGACAGATATGTGGCAGGATTCACTAGTTTTCTCTCTTCAAGAATGGAATGCATGCAGCCCAAAGGACAGGGGAGAGGAACAGAAGCAGGAACTGAACCATACTCGGTACTGCCTGGCCCTTAGTTACAGGCCATTTGCTGCATCAGTCAGGACACAGGAGAAAGCAGTTAACAGTTAAGAGAAGCCGTCAGCCAGTGTTAACTAGGGACACGGAAAGGACAGGCCAGCACCACCTGGCCTGGACGCCATAACTTATCTTTTGAGCAGGGCCATGTAATCCGAGCCCTGCAGTTCTAAGGTGTCCATACGTTATAGGAAAGATTGGGGTCTGGAAAAAATGGACATGAAGTAAGAGCCCAGAGCACGATTCTTAGTCTCTGAGGCCAGTCGAGCCCATGTGGAGACCTGGCCTTACCTCCCGTGAGATTACAGTGCTGTGGTGCAGGACAGAACACTGGCTCTGAAGTCAGATATTGGTTCAAACTCAGGCTTTATATTACCATGTAATCCTCATCGATAAATTGGGTGACTTCTATATCTCACAGAGGCTATGAAGATTACATCAGTGTACACAGGGACTTATCAAACATTTAATAATTACAGTGAATATTTAATGCTAAGTCTATAATTAAACATATCCCATCTAATTCATTTTACAGATAAGGCCTTGAGACACACTAAAGTCCCTACATGTTTCATGGTTCAGTAAATCAGGTCACTCTTGTACCTGAGGCCATACATCTAAGCAAGGAAATCAGAGACTGGTGATGTGTGGAGAGGCCCATAAATACACAGCAGCCACTCCAGAGATCACTGGTTCAAGGCCCACTGTCTCCTGGGAGAGAGAATGGCTCAGGGTACCCGAGCATCAGAACAGCAAGCTTGTCTCACAAACGGGGTGCATACTCGCTAGGGCCAAGGTACACAGACATGCCAGGGACAGGATTTCCTCATGGGGAAATCCATGAAGGATGCTGAAGACACCCCAAAGGACAACTTTTGTTAAGACGTTTCAGCTGGAGAAACCAAGATGGCGGCCATAGGTAAACACCTAAACTGCAGCCTCACACAACAATTTCAAAAATACAACTAAAAGACAAAACGGACATCATCCAGAACCACAGGAAAGCTCACTGACTGGAAATCCTACAACTAGAAGGAAAGAGAAAACCACAAGGAAAATCAGAGGAGCTGTAAAAGCCTGAGGTACGGAGACACAGGCGTGCATGTGTGGAGAGGACAGAGCCGGAGAGGACGGGGTGGCTGAGTGCCTGACTGGCGTTCTCTAGCGGGAAGGAGATAAAAGCTCTGGACTGCGCTGAACCCCAGTTCCGACTGCACTGAACCCCAGTTCTGGGTGAGACCCTGGGGACCCAGGCTCATATGGGGGGAATCTGGGCTGTAAGGTGGAAACTCAGGGGAGCGGCGAAAGGCAGAGCTCCGGAGGCGTGCATGTAAATGCACGCAGAGGACAAAAGCTCCGGACTGCGCTGAACCCCAGTTCTGACTGCACTGAACCCCAGTTCTGGATGAGAATCTGGGAATCCAGATTCATTGGGGAGAGACTAGACTGTCTGGCAGTGGGCGAAACTACAGGGCACTTTTCTCTCAGAGGTGCTTGCAGTGAGTACCGAGGGACACTGAGGGACACTGAGACCCAGGAACCTCATAGGGCGGGGCTGACGGGAAGCCAAGGCTGTAGGCTCCACCCTGAAACTCCGCCCCAACCAAGCTGAGCACAGAGGCTTTTGCAATTTTGCAAGACTAGTCGAATAAGGCTGTCTCCTGGAGTAGACACAGCTGATTCTCACAGCCAATTGGCCTGGAGGTCAACTCCTCCCACTGATACCAACAACAATCAAGACTTAAATACAACAAGGCTGTACACACAGTCCACAAAGGGGTGCACCAAGAGTGTCCACCTCAGGTAACTGGGGAGGCCAAGCCACTGGCCCATATAGGACACCTAGCACACAAAGCTACCCTACCAACTCAGGGAAGCAGCCAAAATGCGGAGACAAAGAAACAGATCACAAACGAAAGAAATGGAGGAAAACAAACGACTGGACATAGAGTTCAAAACCACGGTTATAGGGTTTTTCAAGAATTTCCTAGAAAAGGCCGATAAATTTAGCGAGACCCTCGAGGATATAAAAAAGGACCAACTAGAAATTAAACATACACTGACTGAAATAAAAAATATTATACAGACACCCAACAGCGAACTAGAGGAACGCAAGAATCAAGTCAAAGATTTGAAATACAAAGAAGCAAAAATCACTCAACTGGAAAAGCTAAAAGAAAAAAGAATCCAAAAATTTGAAGATAGTGTAAGAAGCCTCTGGGACAACTTCAAGTGTACCAACATCAGAATTATGGGGGTGCCAGAAGAGAGAGAGCAAGATACTGAAAACCTATTTGAAGAAATAATGACTGAAAACTTACAGAACCCCAAACAAAAGGAATCCAAAGAGGACCACACCAAGACACATCATAATTAAAATGCCAAGAGCAAAAGACAAAGAGAGAATATTAAAAGCAGCAAGAGAAAAACAGTTAATTACCTACAAGGGAGCACCCATATGATTGTCAGCTGATTCCTCAACAGAAACTATGCAGGCCAGAAGGGAGTGGCAAGAAATAGTCCAAGTGATGAATAGCAAGAACCTACAACCAAGAGTACTCTACCCAGCCAAGCTGACATTCAGAATTGAAGGTCAGTTAAAGAGCTTCACAGATAAGAAAAAGCTAAAGGAGTTCATCACCACCAAACCAGTATTATATGAAATGCTGAAAGGTATTCTCTAAGAAGAGGAAGAAGAAAAAGGTAAAGATAAAAATTATGAACAACAAATACATATCTATCAATAAGTGAATCTAAAAATCAAGTGAATTTAAAAATCTGATGTACAGAATAAACTGGTGAATATAATAGAATCAGGGGCATAGAATGGGAGTGGACTGACAACTCTGAGGGGGAAAGGGGTGTGTGGGGTGCGGGAAGAGACTGGACAAAAATCGTACACCTATGGATGAGGACAATGGGGGGGGAGGTAAGAGCAGAGGGTGGGATGGGAACCAGGTGGAGGGGAGCTATGGGGGAAAAAAGAGGAACAACTGTAATAATCTGAATAAAGATTTATTAAATTTAAAAAAAAATTTTTTTTAATTAAAAAAAAAGACGTTTCAGTTCACCACTGAAAAGGTATGAAATTATAAATGACGTCTTCTCTGGAAGCTAGTTAAACCTAGTAATTGGACACAGAAAATGGAGGAAAGGAAGATACCTAGTCCAGAGGTTCTTTTTGGGGAATGCAGGAGAGGAGGTTGCACAAAGGGCATGGGGTCCTTTGTTGATTGAAAGGAAGTAGGAAGTTAAAGAAAACCCATTTCAGGATAAGATACAAATTCACTGAGCTACATATTATAAACACTGACCTAAGACTATTGTGGGCAAGTTAATCTGTAGCATTCATTTTCTCAGGCATCGTAACCCTGATAGCTGGTTCCATCGTTAACGCTTCAGTAAGCTCTAGAGCAGGAGCAGACAAGCCGTGACACACAACCAAGCAGTGGGACATGCAGAGCAGAAAAGCCTTGAAAAGCTAGTTAGCTCCCTGGACCAGGGGCGGGGGGGAGGGGGGGGGTGTCAGGGGGAAGAGTCACCTCCAAGACTCTACCAGATGCTCTCACTGCAGGACCAGGCAGGATCAGCCATTCTTCCACCAGTCGCTATTTGTGAACCTGACGCCTGTCACTTAAACCTCACTTTTTAGTCTGAGGTGAGTGCAACAGCTCAGCACAGCAGGTCCAGCTGCAGGCACCATGCAAGGCCAGCTCAGTCAACTCAGGGTGGACAACAGTCTGCAGTACAGGCCCCTGTGGAGGAGGCCCCTGTCTGTGGGACAGGTGGGGAATCAAACAGACGCCAAACAAAGAGGATGGCTAGGAGCAGGAGGCCTTGGCCTTTTCCAGAGTAGGGCAGAGGTACTAGGTCCTCTGGGCTGTCCAGAGGAAGAGGTTCAAGCATCTCGATACTTGAGCCAAGGGAAGAAGCCGGAGTGATTGGGCTATGTCTAATGAAGGAGAAAACTCCAAAACAGAGGGAAATAGGAGAGGGGCTGTGGGAGGGAAGGCAGAACAGAAAAAAACAAGACACACCCACACTCGTGCTGTGACTTGAAGGATAATAAAAAACATGGGTGCAGGAGCCTAAATAAAAGGCATGGCTCTGTGCAAGAGCTGCCTCCACCCAGCCCGGGCCGAGCCTGGGAGACAGGCAGCCCCGACTCACCAGGTGCTGCATGCGCACAGCCTCCAGGGGGTAGTCCCCTTTGGCCGTCTCTCCAGACAGCATGATGCAGTCAGCGCCATCCAGGACTGCATTGGCCACGTCACTGCCCTCAGCCCGGGTGGGACGGGGCTTCTTGATCATGCTCTCCAGCATCTGGGAGGAGACAGGACATTAGTGAGACATGGCCTGGGCTGTCTTCAGAGATGAATGACTGCACGCTGACTCCCTGGAGTGTGTACGTACACAGAGTATGGCTTTGTGTAGGTGCACAGGGGGAAAGGAACATGTGTGTGTGTGTTTGTGACGTGGGGAAGGGTCTGTGGAGGAAACAGTGAAAGCATCTGTAGTGAGAAGAGGCACGTGCCTGCGTGGCACAGATGACGGGTTTCCCAGCGCGGTTGCAGCGCCCGATCATCATCTTTTGAGCGAGGAAGACCTTTTCTGTCGGGATCTCAATGCCTAGGTCACCGCGGGCCACCATGATCCCATCACTGGCTTCCAGGATCTCATCAAACCTGATGGAAAGGGGGAGAGAGAGAGGTTATGTGGGACAGGGGTCACCGGTATGGTAATGCAAAGCAACTTTTCCTGGGATCCCCTGCCTTAGCTGTCCTTGCAGAACAGCCACCCACAATGTCATCACTGATGCATGGAGGTGGGAGTTCCAGCTAAGCCCAACAGTTTAGCCTGCTGGGTTTCTTCAGTACTAGTATGGCTACTTCATCAGGGACAGGGGAGGGGTGAGGTTTCCGCTCAAGTCCCACGGGCCCATTTCTTTTCCATCTGCATCTTATGCGGCCCCTCCTGAGGTCTCTCTGCCATCTACACTCCCAAGGCAGAAAGGAAACCTAAGGCCGGCGAAAAGCTCCCAACACAAAGGTCCATGGCCTCTTCCAGCCAAGGAACCGAGGGCTGCTCCTGAGGCTGAAGGGAAGAGGACACACGGCTCTGCCTGGCCTGGGTCCAAGGTCAGCCGGCTGATCAGGATGGCAGAGGGAGGACCCAAACTGCCTAACACAAAGGACATCTATACAAAGTCAAGGGCCACAAGGTCACAAGAGTGGGCGGGGCTGCTCCTTCCACCCTCCACAAGCACATGCCTAATCCACATGAGGAGGTCTAGGGTTTTAGCTGCATTGAGTTGTTTTTAATATGAAACGAAAGATCAGATGTCACCACGCTGGCCACAATCCTTTGGCTCTAGTTGGTGGGCACTGGGGAGGTTGTGAGCTGAGCTGGGACAATCTAAGCCTAGAGGAGAACCACATGCCCCCCTCCGGGAAGTGATATCATGCCAGAGCTAGCCCGGTCACCGAGCCAGCTACTTTCTAAGTGAACACTAGGAAGCTATAATCTTCAGTATCAACTCCAGGCCCTGAGCTTCCTTCCACATGGCCCTTTCCTCTGGGTGGCCCCCACATTCCAGCAAAACACAGGTGGTACTCCTGGTTAGGCATACAGCACGATGGCTCCTGATCCTGTGAGCAGTGACCCTGTCCAAGGCTGATCCCTGGGTCTCTGGAACGACGACATGATGCTGGCATTCCAATCACCAGGGAAGCTTTTATAAAATATTGTACCAACGCCTTCCACTCTCCCCTGCAGATATTCTGGTTTGGTGAGTCTGGAACAAGCTAAGTCTGCATTCTGATGCACAGGCAGCCAGGTACTCGAGGATACACCTGTTTCCTCAGAGAGCTGGGCTGGGGCAGAAGAAGGTGGGGACAGATGGTGGGACTTACCTCCGAACTCCTTCATGATTTTCGATTTTGCTGATTATCTTGATGTTCTTTCCTTTTTCTCCCAGGACCTTCCTGACCTCGTGGACATCAGATGCCTTGCGAATGAAAGATGCGAACACCATATCTACATTCTGCTCCACCCCAAACCTCAGGTCCTGGATGTCCTTTTCTGACACGGCAGGCAGGTCCACCGCAGCCCCAGGGAGGTTCACACCCTTCTTGCTGCCCAAAGTGCCACCGTTCTCCACCTCTGTCACCAGGAAGTCAGCACCTGTGAAATGGAGGAGGTGGGGAGGCAGGGCAACGAGGGCATGCGTCCTCAACGGGAAGGGGAGAAACGAAAAGCCGCTGCCTCTGTCCCCAGTACAGTGAACTGGGAAGCAACGCATCATGGGCAGTTGGAATCATACTGCGAGAGTTCAAATCCCAATTCCACTGACTGTGTAACCTTGGGCAAGTCAATTAACCTCTCTGTGCCTCAGTTTCCTCACATGTTAAATAGGAATAACACCTCCTCATAAGGTTGTCTTAAAATTTAAACAAATTATCATCTAAAATGCTTAGAATAGTGCCTGGCACTTAAATGAGCCATCATTCCCAGAAACACCGGAGTCCTGCACGTATCACATTGATGGATGGAGGAAAGAAGCAGGAAGCTCAAAGCAGTGAGGGTGCACAAAAGAAATCTTATATACTACCCAAGAGCACAATTAAATCTTATATACTACCCAGGAGCACAATTAAATCTTATATACTACCCAGGAGCACAATTAAATCTTATATACTACCCAAGAGCACAATTAAATCTTATATACTACCCAGGAGCACAATTAAATCTTATATACTACCCAGGAGCACAATTAAATCTTATATACTACCCAGGAGCACAATTAAATCTTATATACTACCCAGGAGCACAATTAAGCAGGACTCAGTCTTCTTTTGAGGATCAGGAGATATTATAAAGGGAATTCCTGGGAATAGACTCAATCTTGCTGTCAGCCGAATGAGCTCCCTCTCTTCCTGTTATCAGGAAGTCAGCACCTATGTGAAATGGAGTAGGTGGGGAGGCAGAGCAACAAAATTTAGAGATGGAAGCCGGTTGTAAACATACCTTTCTCCTTCACCTGCAGAGAAATAAGTCCGTCATCCACGTAGATCTTGCTGCCCACTTCCACCACCTTGCAAATATTCTTGTAGTCCAGCCACAGGGTGTTTTCGTCACACTTTTCCATGTAGGCATTATCCAGAGTGATCTTGAGAGTGGCCCCTTTCTTCAGCTCCACCTCCGCGGTGCCGCTCTGCAGACAAGAGAGTTACCCCCAAGTCTAAACTTCAGAGGCCACACAGGCCCTTTCGGCAGGGAAAGAAATGCTTTCCTCCAGGGAACAATGCTCAAATCTTGTGTAGAAGTAACAGTAAAGATTTTTCCTCGAGGACTAATCATATTGCCTAACTTAGTATATTTCAAAGAAATAACCCCAGAAATGCCTACAATGTTCTAGTTATGCTATTTAATGACAGGGGAAAAGAGACAAATTGCTCCCCAAAGGTAGAGAGTTGGAAGTAATTTTTTAGAGTAAAAAGGGCTCCTTTTTTAGTATCGTTTCTTAGCCAAGTAGATTAAATCAACATCTTTACAGCGATGAATACAACCTTCATTTATACTCCTAAACCCTGAGGAAGGCTGGCTTCTGACAGCAGAGACAGCTGAGGACATCTCTGGGCCCCGACTCCGCACGTTCCCTCGCTCTTCTCCCCAGGATACTCACGCCCTTGATGAGCCCAGTTCGGATCTCAGGCCCTTTAGTGTCCAGGGCCACAGCAACCGGCCGGTAAAGAATGGGATCAGAGGCAAAGCTTTCAGTGGCCGTGCGCACGTTCTTGATGGTCTCCGCGTGGTACTGGGGGAAAGGAGGGGAAATGATAAGCGTCCTCCCACTGGCTAGGTCAGGATCTAGCACGGGAGCTGATGCTGATCACTCAAGACAGACCTGTGGATGTTCTAAGCCTCCTCCTCCATTGTCTGGTCCAGCGGTCGCCAACCTTTCGGCCCTCACGGACCACCAGCGGTCCAAGGACTACCGGTTGGCGATCGCTGGTCTAGTCTCAGCGCCATCCACGCACTGAGTACCCGCCCTGCTTATTTCAAGCTCCTTGGCTTCCACCACTTCTACCACAGCACTCATTCACTTCAAGGGTAAATCTTAGAAACTTTTCAGAGTACTGCCACAAAAAACCATTAAAGGCATGGGTGTAAACACGTCTCAACATAAAGAAGCCTGTGTTCCCAATTTACAATAGCTAAGATCTGGAAACAGCCCAGGTGCCCATCAGTAGGTGAGGGGATAAAAAAGCTGTGGTTCATCTATACCATGGAATACTAGGCAGGAGTAACAAAGAAGAATCTCTTACTCTTTGAGACAGCATGGAGGGACTGGAGAATATCATGCTAAGTGAAATAAGTCCGTTGGAGAAAGACAAGTATCACATGATCTCACTCATATGTGTAATCTAAGTAACAAAACAAGCTGATGAAGGGAGTGGATCCAGCATGGAACAGAGTGCGGAATCTCAGAGGGAAGGCGGGGAAGGGGGAGGTGGGTGGGAGGTAACCAACCAAAGACCTTGTATGCATATATGCATGGCCCATGGACACAGAGAATGGGGTGCTTAAGGCCGGGGGTTGGGGGGGGACGCTGGAGGGGGTCAATGGGGATAAAAGGGGACATATGTAATACTTTCAACAATAAATAATTATTTTAAAAAAGAAAAAAAAAGAGTACTTCCTCTTATACCTCTAGTTCTACTCCTCAGAAGCATCTGCAACACTTTTTTCCATTTCTTATATTTGTTTATTATGTACTGAAATGTCTTTCCTTCTTCCCAATAATTTGGGGCAGCCGCGGGGGAAGAAGCCTGTGTCCCTCAGTGGTTCTCTCTTTCTGAGCTCATCAAATAAAGCAGAAAGCAGGAGTAAAAGGTCCAGCTTGTTTAGATAACACTGGTCTGTCAGTCAGATGCTGAGTAGATTTGGTAACTCTGAGCGTTTCCTCTATTGATTCCAGCTACAATTCAAACCTGAAGTTATCTACTTAAGCAACAGGGGCCCAAGCTAAATAAAAGGCAGCGTATTCCTAAGGTCATGCAGGCCTATTTTCCCCATTACTTTCTGGAGGCTGAAGTGGAATAGGGAAAGATGGAAATATGCTTTTCTCTGAACTAAATGCCCTTTGCTATTTTCATTTCTCCCTTGCAACAATCCTGACTTCAATCTTCTTTCTTTTTTAATAATTTTTATTGATATCAGCGAGAGAGGGAGAGGGAAAGAGATAGAAACATCAATTATGAGAGAGAATCATTGGTCAGCTGCCTCCCGCACATCCCACACTGGGGATTGAGCCCGCAACCCAGGCATGTGCCCTGACCAGGAATCAAACTGACACTCCGGCTGGGCCAATCTTTTTTCTCAAGCCCTTTCTCTTTTCCCCTTGCCATTACCATTTGACTCAAAGCCAAGATGTCCAAAGTTCTTAAAAGGTGTAACCGATATGACACTGCTGACAATGAGGCCCCACTGAGCACCGTGTGGCCTTGTCCTTGGACCACCACTGCCCAGGAGAGCAGCTGCTGCAAGGCGGCCAGAGAGGAGCGAAACCAGCGTTTACTCTCCAAGCACGGTGTTGCCTACAGCTTGTGTCTGAAAACCCTCAGCTTCTACTTCAGGCACTTTCTAATGAGGGCCTTTCTGAGGTGGAGGTCCTTACTGTAGGCTATGAAAATTTCTACTGCTGACTTACAATAAAATAGTACAGAATAGAACACAGAAATAGTTTAAAGGAATGGGTGCTGGATACTGTCAAACACCTTTTCTTCAGAATTGATGTAAGAGAATACATGAAGTACTTAGGACAGAAATGAGTACATAGTAATTATTTAACAAATGTTACCTATTGTCATCTTCTACTACACCGATCACACTTTAATCACAATGTGAACTGTGTCTAGAATAAAATTTACTTGGCCAGGGTCATGATTTTAATACACTACTGGATTTAGACTGTTACATTTTATTTATGTTTTCTGCATCTTTCTAAGTGAGACTGGTCTAGTGTACTAACCTTTAGTACTAACCTGTTTGGTCCTTGTCTCATTTTAGCATCAGGGTTTTAAAGAACATATTGGCAATATTTCTACACTTATCTATGCACTGGGACAGAATAACAAATGATTTAACTCTTCCTGATGGAGAGATACAATTCAACCATCAAAATCATTTGGGCCTGGTGTTCCGAGCAGAGGGAAGTCTTACAGTCATTGTTTCATTTTCTTAAGGCTGCTAGTCTGTTAACGTTTTCTACTTCTTGGGAAATACTCAACTTCATTTCAATAGGAAACATTTCCTTTTCTATGCATCCTCAATCTTGACCAGGCTTTCCAGTTTTTGCTTTACTGGTTTTTACTTTTTCTTTTTTTGCCCCAAAGAATCAGCTCGTGGCTCAATTTGTCAAATTTATTTTCTACTTCATTTAACTATACTTTTAAGTCAATTCCTTTCTTTTACCCTTTTAACCTTTTGCACTCGGATGTCGAGTGTGACGGTTATTGAATGTATCAGTAATTTGAAATATAAAAAATCCAAATAAATAAGTTTGTATGAAAAGAAACTCCAGTTTTTTATTCTACTGCCGCGCTTTGTAAAATCTGGGGTATTTAAAAAATTAAATCCCGAGTAGAATAAAAGAATTGAGAAAAAAAGCAAGCGAGTGCAAAGGGTTAAAGTTATTTTAGGTTTTCCTCCTAGTATTTTGTATTAAATATGTATTTATTTCACTTACTTTCAGACTCTTGCTTTCTGACAAGTGGATTTAAGTTCACAAGTTTTCTGATTACTATATTAGACTTTATTCTCAATTTCCATAAAAAGATAAGCCAGAGAATGTGGTTTATATAATTTCTACTTGATGAAACTTTCGTTTTTTTGGTGGCCTAATATATTTTTTAATTACTAGCATCTTTTGAAAAAATACTTTTACTGATTTCAGAGGAAGGGAGAGGGAGAGAGAGAAACATTTAATGATGAGAGGGCATCATCAAACAGCCGCCTCCCGTACTGGGGATTGAGTCCGCAACCTGGGCATGTGCCCTGACCAGGAATCGAACCACAACCTCCTGGTTCGTAGGTCGACATTCAACAATAGAGCCACGCCAGCCCACATCGGTGTTTTTAAATAAACATGCATTTATGTCTTGCAGATAAAATCATATACACATACTAATTAGACCCTCAGGTACTATGTTACCAAACCCACTAAGTTGGTCATGTTTTGGTGGGCGTGCTGAAGCCTTACACTGTGGCTGTGGCTTTGTTGGATGTTACCAACTGGTAAAGAATTGCATCATTCAATGCTGCCCTTGTGGAAAATTTAGGTTGGTCAAGTCAGTATTTCTGGCCAAAATGGCATTATGGGACCACATGTTCAGTAACAACACATCTTGCCCATGTGAAATGATAAAAGTGGGGGCCAGAGATACTGTGGTAAAGCCGTGAAGAGATGAAATGCAGACAGTGGATATTCCTCTGTCAGAGTGAGGGAGAAAAAGCAATTTCAATGTTCTGCTTAGCAGAGTATTTAAAATGTTAAGAGCCCCAGCTGCTAGTCAAGAGCCATGACGTACACAGTATGACTTGTTTATATTACATCCTATATAATGAAAGCCTAACGTGCAAATTGACCAAACAGCCAGCTGGCAGGGGGGCAGGAGCCAAGGCAGAAGCCAGTGGGCAGAGGGAGGGGACGATGATGGGGGGGGGGGGTGGAGGGTGTGTGTGTGTGACCAGCTGCGATGGTGTGATGGGGGTGGGACCGGTCGCTTGCTGGCAGGCGCCATCCCCCTCGCCTCCTGCAGAGGCAGGCCACCAGTGGCAGTGGCAGGGCAGCGATGGGGGGCAGGGCCAGCCCACAGTCACCTCTGGTCATCAGAGAAAGGCCACCAGTGGTGGCGGCGGCGGCGCAGCGTTGGGGGGCAGGGTGGCAATGGGGGGCAGGGGCCAGACTGCAGCTTAGGGCTCCCTGCCATCAGTTCGACATCCCCTGAGGGCTCCCGGACTTCGAAAGGGCACAGGCCGGGCTGAGGCGCGCCCCACCGAGTGCACAAATTATCGTGCACTGGGTCTCTAGTTATAGAATACTAGTAACCCTGTGCACGAATCCGTGCACGAGTAGCTCGCGGCCACTGGCCTCAGCTGGCCGGCCGACCCCCGGCTGCTCATAGCTCTCCACTGCAGGTAGCTCGCTGCCCCACCCTCCTGGTGATCCGTCATTATGCCTCACGGTGTACTGACCATTAGCATATCAGCTCTTTATTATATAGGATTAGAACAATTTCAGATCAGCTTCCAAAGTCCAGATCCAGGGACAACCTCATCCTGGCCAAAAACCGAAAATAAACCTGCATGAGGGACTTTTTTTTTTTTTTTTAATTTCAATTCTAATCTGTGAATAAGAGTTAAAAGCACAGATTACCTCCAAATGTCTCTTTAAGTTATATCCCGGAGCCAGCCCCCATCCAGCAGGTGCAGCAGACAGCACTTGCCTTGGCCATTTCAGGGCTGTGCGGTTTTATTTTACTGGATGGAAGAGGTCACAAAGCTCAGTTAAAGGTCAACATCTTAAACTCTATTTCTGCTCCCTCCCCTGCACACAGGAGACCCTGAATCGCTGATCCAGCAGCAGGGATCAATAGTGAACCCATTTTCACAATGTCTAGCTCTCTTTTTGGGCTAAGTAATTCCTGGTGACTCCTGTGGAGGACCCCGACCTTTGGAAAATCAGGGAATGCCATGGTGTGTTCTAACTGCCAGAGGTGCCTGCTGAGCAGTTCTGCTGAACTTGGTCAGGTCCTCATGACATTTGGAGGCCGGCTACCTGCCAGGCCATAGGCTGCTGATGGAAAATGGGTTGGGAACCTATGATGAAGTCTCATGTTTCCAGAGGAGGAATTCACCTCTTGGATTGCTCTTCCTGAGACTTTATTTTTAGTCTACACTTGACACCAACTTCCAAATGCCAGAGGGCAACCCCTCAGCCCTACCCATATAGGGTAGCATTCTCTTTATTCTGAATAGGAAGTACAGAAGTCAAGAGTGGGGAAAGTTTGGCCCTAGTCGGTTTGGCTCAGTGGATAGTGTGTCAGCTTGTGGACCAAAGTCCGTCAGGTCAAGGGCATATACCTTGGTTGCAGGCTCCTCCCTGGCCCAGACCCTGGTTTCTCTGTCTGTTTCTCTCTGTCTTTCGATGTTTCTCGGTCTTTCCCTCTCTCTTCTACTCTCCCAAAAATCAATGGAAAAATATCCTCAGGTGGGGATTAACAACAACAACAACGAGCAGGGAAAGTTTGCCTCATCCATTACACTTCTATCAGTGCCAGCGTGAAATCCCAGGACCTATGGTTGAGCCTGAAGGCTTTTAAAAGGCATTCTGACCTTGGGAGCAGAAGCAGGAATGGAGGAGTTCCCAATAGCTGCCACCTGTCCCTGTAAGGCCCGTTTCCACAGGTCAAGTCAGCTTATAAACAGCCCCAGCACTACACAACCCTCCCAGCTCCTGGGGAAGTGTTAGGACTTGAACCCTCGGGAAGGGAGAGATTGGGAACACAATGCTGATGAAGTGGGGAATTAAATGCCAGCCAGTGTTAGTGCTTTGTGAGAATGATGCACTACCTACTGTGCTAACGGGGCACCTGCTAGTGCTTTAACTCAGTCCTTAACTTGCCATAGTGGAAACCCTTCTCCTGGACCTGCCCAGTTCTCTTGGTCTAAACTAGGCCAGAATCAGCATGCAGGGTGACCTTCTGGCTCGTCACTGCATTACAGGCCAGTCCAGAAACCCTGTGGGGGAGTGTCAAGCCCTGTGGCCAGGACCCTAACGGCTCAGGGAGGGTTCCAGTAGAATCCTTCCACTTTCCTTTGTGAGGACCAATGGTAGCCCAGGCATGTGGGAGAACCATGGCCGTTGACAAAAGTCTTTGTTCAAGGCGACACAGCCAGTTGAGATGGCAGGAGAGGGGAAAGGAGAGAAGGAAGAGGCCAGTGAAGGCCATTGTCCCACTGGCTGTAACCCCGTTCCTGCCTGGTCCACTGGTGCCAAATAAACACTGCATCTTACAAGCCATCTCAGTAGCCAAACTGCCCAGCCAAGGCTCACCTCGTGAGTTCCATGAGAAAAGTTCATGCGAGCCACATTCATTCCAGATTTAATCATCTCCTTCAACATCTCCACTGATCGGGAAGCAGGGCCTAGTAAACAAAGTTTTAAAGACATAAGTCTTAATTATTCAAAGGATTAATACTTGAAACTTGCTTAGGATTAAAGAACTCTTAATATGTTGCTCTCCCTGAAGCCAGATGTCTAACCATAGAATCTTGGTTGCAGAGAATGACAAGAAGATCCGTCCTTGGTCTTGGAGATGATCCTACAGAGATACTAGAAGGGAGATGCCTTCTTAACTTTGCTGTTAGCAGAAACAAAGCACACTAATTCTTTATTGCAGCTTCCTGTGATCGGAGTTCCCACAAGAATCTGTGTAGAATCTCACTCACCACCCAGGTTTGCTACATTTACTCTTTTTGGGAGAAAAGATCACTTCACATGAAGCCTTGTTTTAGGAGGAGGAGTACACCACTCGCCGATGGTCCCACTCACCGATGGTACAGATGATGCCAGTGTTCCGGGCTGTGATGGGCGGCGAATCAATGTCCAGGCGGCACATGTGCTCCAGGAACGTGTCAGCCATGGCTGCATGCAGCTGCTGCGTCTGGATGAAGGCAGTCCCGACATCACTATGGGGCTTCGACATGGCTTCTGAGGTCCTGGGCCGAGGGGAATGAGGAGCGTGATGAGTCTGAGAAGCCTGGGATGTTCTTCACCGCTTGGCACAGGAGGCCTTTCTGCTTACACATTAACTCAACATGCACGTTTTGTGCACAAGCTGCAGGGAGCCCGCATACTCTGACCACGTGGGTGTTCCTCAAGTCAGGCAAAGGGCTCACGGAACCGTGAGCAAGTTAAAACCTCAGTTTTAAACCCAATGCATATACTTCCCAGGCATCCACTCTAAGCAGACCTCCCTCACACTGGCCTAGTTTCTACCTTGACAGCTTTCCTGATAATCCTATAAATATTATCATTTTACATGCCCGGAAGGAGCTTACTCAAAAGAAAACTGTAACCACCTTCCAGTGATATAAACAACTGACTCCTAGTTTAGAGCCTCAGTAAATCAGATCTTTGTATGAAAAGTTGTCTCAAAGCTACAAATATCTGCGATGGGTGGGGCATTCACATTGCCTCTTAACAATCCCCACCCAAACTCCAAGTGATGTTCCTAGTTCTAAAGACAACCACCACTCAGGCAGTCCTCCTAACTCCGGAGTCCTAGATTTTCACTCATCCAAAGCACCATATAAATTCATTCGACTCGCCCGAGTAGGACCCAGCTTGCTGATGGGCAATAAAAACCAATCCCCAGACAGGAAGCAAAGTCCCACCAGAATTCTGAATGCAAAATCTTTTGTCCCAGGAGTGTGTACCTAAAAACCACATCTACTTTTGCTCAGGACTTTAGGATATGCAAAGCAATTTGCATAAAACCAAGGATAACCACAATGGCTCTAGTCTAGTTCTAAAATGAGCTATATTTGCAACAAGAGAAGATTAAAGTTGCTTGTCAAATCTTTTCCCCAAATGATTTTCTGATGCACCATCCCGATTCCCCTTTGAAGTCTGACAAGCACACCACTCCCAGTAACAAAACCATGTGTTCCAGGTAATTAACCAGCCAACGTTACAATCCTGACAACTGGCCTGACCTGTGCTTTTCTGCATGACTAACTTTTAACTAAACTCACTCAGCCAGTTAGCGGATCTGAGACAAAGTGAGAAGCTTGTGGCCAGTGCTGTGAAGAACTGCTCGGCAAGGGTGCAGCAGAAGCTTGACGCTCCTCAGCAGGCTGTCCCTTCCTCCAGTTCTCAGACCAAGGGCCATTCCTTCTAAAGCCCTCAAGCTTAAAGCTTCAGTCCAGGCTCAGGAACAAACCCCTTTTTAGCCCTGTCCCACCTCCTCCTCAGTCTCAGGACTTCAAATACCCCCACACCCTCCCAATACATATAACCTTACTACTTCTCTTCCTCCATCCCTGACTCTGTGGCCTCTCTGGGTGGATCCAGAGCACGCAACTAAACTCATCTTTGCCATCTTCAAGAAATCTGGTAAAAGCCCCAAAAGCTTTGTAACCAGTTGTGAGCAAATCTTTTGTCAGCTGTTCAAAACTGATGGCTGTAAGTCTTCAAATACAGAATCTAAAACTTTTAGAATAAAAAACAAGATACCGGCTAACTATTCCACATAGCAAACACACTGTTCCTTTTCAATGTGCATTTCCTAATAACTCCCTAATACTTACCAGGTCCCCCCAAATCAACGTCAACCCTCTCCTCCATGACCTATTTGGACATATCCCAGTGTCTGTTGAATACCTTTTCGCGTGTCTTAATGCCTTTCTGTCAAAATCAAAGTTGTATCTCCACTCTCCCATGCCAAATCTGAGGAACTTCTGATTTATGGCAGGATGGCTGGACAGCCAAGGTCCCTGTACTTGCACTCACAGTTGAAGCAGGGCTTGCATGCCTTTAGAACACCCAGCCAGGCTTAAATAAGTATGGCCGTTAAGGGAACGTGACTGAGATGTACGCTGCAGGTGGCATACGGAGCCAACTGGGACACAAAGGCCTCATAGGGCCTCCAAGTAGAGAGCCATCCAGCCCAAAGACTGTGTCATGAACAAAATAAGGTCTGAATGACTGGGTTGGAGTAACTAACCCCACTCTTCTTTAAAAGCATCATCTGGCTCTTCACCTAGACCTGAGACATTAGGGTCTCCTTGCAAAGATCTGGCTGGAGCCACTGATTATTGGTCATACCTCATGTTCTCCTGGCTTGGGCTTCCGGTGACATAATGCTCTCTTTTTGGCCCAGGGTAGCTCCTTGGCCCCACTTGCAAAGACTGCTCGGAGCTGAGTAAGGTCTTCCCTGCGGAGCTGTACGAGGGTTAAGGTGAAAGCCGAGTGTAACTAAAGCTCTTTGGGGTGATGGAAAATTACTTCAATACCCAGGTACCCTGGGAGTGCCTGCTCCTAGAGATTCAGCTATGTTACAGAGAAAACACACGCTTCCCAAGAAAATGTCAAGAAACCTCACAGGTAAAAGTTAGTTCTGACTGGCCCCTCTATGATGCTTTATCCCCTACCTTAACACAAGATGGCCCGCAGGGGAGGGCAGTTGGGGGCAATTTCTTTCCCGGTAAAATCTTTTACTACTGCCCTAGCTGGTTTGGCTCAGTGGGTAGAGCGTTGACCTGTAGACTGAAGGGTCCCGGGTTCGAGTCCGGTTAAGGGACACATACCTGAGTTGCAGGCTCAATCCCCAGTAGGGGGCATGCAGGAGGCAGCCAATCAGTGATTCTCTCTCATCATTGATGTTTCTCTCTCTCTCTCTCTCTCTCTTCTCCCTTCCTCTCTGAAATCAATAAAAATAAAAAATATATTTAAAAAATATTTTACTACTATACAAAAACCTGTTTCCTCTTCCCTTTTTTCAGGTGGAACTGACATTAAATTAAACATACATAAAAGGACTAGAAGGATAGCCACCCAAATATTAACAGTATGTTGTCAGGGTGATAGGAGTACAGCAAAATTTTTCTTGTCTTTACTAATGAATTTACTAATATGAAAAACTTTTATAGTAAGAAAAATTATAAATATATCTCTTCTAAAAACAATGTATTTACAAGCATCCTGGAAAAAGTGTTGAAATTAAAAACAAATACGATGCCCTGGCTGGTTTGGCTCAGTGGATAGAGCATCAGCCTGGGAACTGAAGGGTCCCGGATTCGATTCCAGTCAAGGGCACATGCCTGGATTGCAGGCTTGATCCCCAGTAAGGGCCATGCAGGAGACAGCCGATTAATGATTCTTATCACTGATAATTCTCTCTCCCCCTCTCTGAAATCAATACACACACACACACACACACACACACACACACACACACACACACACACGTACTAGAGGCCCGGTGCATGAAGTTCTTGCGCGGGGGGGGGGGGGGGGGGGTGTCCCTCAGCCCAGCCTGCACCCTCTCCAATCTGGGATCCCTCTCACAATCCGGGACTGCCTGCCTGATTGCCTCTAACTGCTTCTGCCTGCCAGCCTGATCACCCCCTAACCACTCCCCTGCTAGCCTGATCGCCCCCAACTGCCTCCCCTGCCAGCCTGGTCCCCCCCAACTGCCCTCCCCTGCTGGCCTGGTCGCCCCTAAATGCCCTCCCCTGCTGACCATCTTGTGACCACATGGGGGCGGCCATCTTTTGTGAGGGTGTGATGGTCATTTTGCAATATTACCTCTTTATTATATAGGATATAACAAAAACAAAACACAAATATGAATCTCCCGGTTCTATCAAGCAATTGCTGTTTTATATACTTCAGGAATACTCTGTTTAAGTGTGGCAGGTAAGATAACGCATCTTAGCCCTAGGTCACAATTGGACAGTTTCACTGGCTTAAGAAGGTGAACTCCGCCCTGCCACTGTGGCTCAGGGTTGAGCATTGACCTATGAACCAGGAGGTCCTGGTTCAATTCCCTGTCAGGGCACATGCCGGATTGCAGGTCTGATCCCCAGGAGGGGGCATGCAGGAGGCAACTGATCAATGATTCTCTCTCATCATTGATGTTTCTATCTCTCCCTTCCTCTCTGAAATCAATAAAAACATATTAAAAAAAAAAAACAAAAAACTTAACCTGATGCATTCAGAACCTCAAAGCAAATAAATAAAAATATTAATAATATAGTTCACAGAAAAATTCAATGCAAAAACCTGTTAGTTACATGACCAAATCCAGCAAACTTCTTTTCCTGTTTAGTCTGTCCTCAGGCTTCACAGCAAAATCCTTGTTACAACGCTGTTCTGGGACAGAAGGCCCGCCTCCAGGACCAGGAAATGCTATTAGCAGATACAATTATATGGGGCTCAAACACTAACCCTATTTCACCATCTCAAATTAAATCAAGGTTTATAAGCTCTGATTTTATGATCACCCAGGTATATTTGTTCACAAAAATAACTAATAAAAACTTATTTGGTATTTGAGTGGAAATACATACCAGCAGTAAAAAAAAAAACCTTGCTTGTCATCCAGTCGGTCCAGACTCCTACAAGGTCTCAGCATGTCCTTACAGGCGTCTACCAGACCAGAGACCTCACGTCTTATCCCCGGCTCACCAGCGAACTGGTCCCCTGCCTGTCTCTAAGGCCTCCAGACCACAAGCTGCCAATCCCACCCACCACCCAGAATTCTGCCTGAAACACGTCCTGGAAGCCACAGCCCTGGTTTCTCAGGGCCCGCCTCCGGGAAGAGCTCCCCTCCTCATGCTGGCCGCCAGCACAGGCCCCCAGCCCCGCCAGGCTCTCACTGCACCCTCCTCCTCGGGAGGCACAGCCGTGCAGCGCCAACCTCCGGGCAGCAGCGGGGGCCCGGTGTATCCGCTGGTGGTGGCCGACACCGTGCCCAGGTACAGGAGCTTTATTCTTGAGCCCGAGCCCCTGCAGGAGGACCCTCCGCAGAGCCATTTCTCCTGGGTCGGAAACAAGACACCATCAGAGGCCTCAGGACAGAGCAGGCAGGCAGCTCAGCTCCAGGTGCTCCTATGTCCACCTTTCCTTTCTTATCAAGTGGCTCCTGGCGCTCTAAAGCTATACTATCATTTGTGCCACTCTTCAGAAACCAGCAGGGAGTTGGGGGATTCATACAAAAACCCCCAACATGCCACTTCTTAGAGCCTATACTGTTGGCAAGCTGTTCTGGGAAAGATTCACACTTCACTCCACCAATTCTATGGCTCACAAAGGCCCACATCATTCTTCCCTAGTCAACAGCCTGGCCTATGAACTTATACGTGCATATACCAATTTTTAACGAGGCAGGAATTTCTGCACCAATTTTGCTTTAATGCCAGTCTCACCACACAGACTAACCCAATAATGACGACGCCTGATGCCTACAATTGTCTTCCTCACTCTCACATCAATTTCCTACTTGGGCCTCCAAGTCTCTAAGCCAGCATGAAGGCCTTTCAATTCCCAAATCTTCAGAAGATCAGCATTCATTACAAAGTTTACATCATAATATCCTGGACAAGGCTTCAGGCCAGCCTGCTCCCTAGCTCTCTCCCCAGAACCGAGAGTCTGGAGTGAATGGGCATGCATCCTGATGTAGTTAGAGGAACGACAGTCTATTTGCATATAGAGTGGGTTATGGAGGGTAAGCAATTTTTAACTAAGAGATGTGAGTTAGAAGTCTGTGCTACCCTCAGCAGGCCCATAACAGAAAGCAAAGTCTAGTTTATCTGGTTACCTGTGGGTTCAAGTAAAACCCCCTTGCTTTTATTTATTCAGGGCCAGAACGAAGTGACTTTAACCTTGTAAGCAGGAGCCTAAGGTCATTTTTCAAACTAGAGTGAGGAATAGGACACAAAAGGGCCCAACCCCAAATGGAACAGTCAACTCCAGGGCAGGAAGTCCCAAGTCAGGGAAAGCTCCATGACCTTAGATGCCAAGGATTTCCCGGTTTGACTGCACATGCTCAGAGCAGAGAACTTGTTTCAGCCCAAAGGAGGAAGTTCGGGTGAAGCTTTGCTGTGCTGTTACGGTGCTTCCTACCAGGCTTAAGGTAATGAGCAGTGCTTCCAGGCATGGGATTCATATTTTGGTTTAGGCTCTTCCAAGTCAGGTACAACCAGGCTGGGTGGTGGCCTCAGCATTTAAAGGAGGAGCCGACCTGCATCATAGCTGGAGGGAGAAACGGGAGGGCGGTGCCAGCTGGCCAAGAGCACGGACCTGGTTAGTATGACTGGTCTTCCTACAATGACCTTGTAGGCTTACTTCTTTTTTGTTTTGAACTAAAGAAATATTAACATCTGTATATCTGCCACCCAGAACTGACCATTAACATTTAGCCAAATTTCTTTTCAGACTTTAAAAAAAACAATTACAATTTTATAGTTTATTCTTCTCCATCCCCAGGTCCCTTCAACTCTTCCACACCCCATCAAAAACATTGACACCAACCAATATCACACATTTTTTATCCTTCTAGTTCATTTAAGTGTGTCCATAGCTATACTGAGCCCTGTAATATTGCTGTTCTCTAAAATGCCCTAAACAGTATACTGTACAAATATCATCACACTTGCTTTTTCATTCAGCACATTTAACATCTATCCAGTTAATATATAGATCTAATAAATTCATGGGAACTACTACACCAGCCCACTGCACAGCTAGATGCTTTATTTATATATTCCCTTACTGGTTGGCCATTTCCCCCCACCCCCATTATGCCTATTTTCCCCAGCTTTCAATAAATACTGTTACTTTCCTAGTATATGTCTCATTGTGCAGGTGTGAGCTTCTAAATACCTAGAAATAAAATTCCTGGGCCATAAGGTATGCTTATTTTCTACTTTACTAAATATTGCTGAATTGCTCTCCAAAGTGGTTATATCCATTTACAATAACCAGTATGTCAGCTCTTGCCTTACCACCCCTTCGCCAACATTTGATACCATCTGATGGGTAACTTTTGTTAGTCTGCTCTCTAAAATAACAAAAGAGGGATATTAGATATCAAGTCTTTACCTCCCTACATTTTACCCAGATCGAAACTCCAGAGCTTTTCCAAAATGTGCACGGTTTTGTCTCATACCAAACTGACTCAGCTGACTCATTCCTGAGGCAGGAGAGACACCTGTAGTCTAAAGTGAAAGAAACATTATCTCTCTGTAGGTTAATTAAAGATGTTTAGGAGGGATGGGGCTTCTTGCAGAAAAAATTTTGGACTGTATCAGCTAACCTGCCTCATCCTCAGAAATGCTACGACCAGCAGCCTCACTGCCCTATCACAGTGGGGTCCTGGCATCTCCCCACCACAGCCCCTGCCTGACTTCCCAATATAGCTTGCTGACATCAGGAAAGAGGCTTAGAGCGCCAGGGCTCTGCCTGTGGTCAGAAGTGGGGGAGTTAGTCTCAGAGGCCACCAGGGGTACTGCAGTCTCCCTCCTACGTGCAGACTGGCACAAACCACCGCGGGGTGGAGCCTGCTCAGGGGCCCGGCCCAGCCTGCTCAGGGGCCCGGCCCAGGCTGCACTGTACCACCCACCACCCCCTTCGGCTCACCTTTCCCCAAAAAGCTTCTTTGACAAAGTTCTGAAGAAGCAGATTATTCATTTAGTTAGTCTAGGGTTGCCTCTCGGAGAATGTATGGTGGCATTAAGAATGGTCTTCGTTTAGCTCTATCTCAATCTGTACCAGAATGTGATGCTTAAAGTGATGAGTCAAGGTACTATAAGACCTTTTACCAAATAAGTCACTTAACTTATACATCTCACAAGATTGCAAGAAAATTCTGTTCACATTCTTGTGGTGTGCCAGTCAATTGGATTTCAATGTGGATCCTCAAAATGATTCAGAAATAATAATAGTATCAAATGAGTCACTTTCCCCACTTTGATCTCAGCCTTAGCTCTGGGTCAGAATAACACCTCTTGGCATGTTTTCATAAAAACTGAAGCAAAATAGATTAAAACTTATGTAGTATGAGGTGCTTTTTTAAAAAATATATTTTTATTAATTTCAGAGAGGAAGGGAGAGGAAGAGGTAGACAGAAACATCAATGATGAGAATCATTGATCGGCTGCCTCCTGCATGCCCCCCTACTGGGGATCGAGCCTGCAACCCAGCATGTGCCCTTGGCTGGAATCGAACCTGGGACCCTTCAGTCCTCAGGCCTACGCTCTATCCACTGAGCCAAACAAGCTAGGGCTAGTATGAGTTTTTAATGCAAGAGTGGCATTTTTTCTACCTTCCAACTCACAACCATTTCCTCATTTCTTCCATTGCCTCAACATTAAGAAATAAACAGTTTTAAAAAATGAAATCGTTTTTCCTATGACTCCACATTGATGTCCCAACATTCAAGGCACAGAAATAACTCCCATAATGTGCTAGCTGTTTGGAGTCACAGTGACCAAATTTGCCAAATCACTGAGGGTACATTTCTTAAAGACGCACTAATGCTCTTAGTTAAACTTTAAATTCAACACTAAATTTACTTCTACTGCAGTGATTAAAATGAGAGCAGCTGTAGTAGACAGGAAGAGACTAATGTCCATATCTTCTGGCTCAAATCCAGTAACTCAGAAATGAGTTCAAGGACATTCTTCCAGGTCTTATTCAGGTCTACTACAGCCCTTATCTCAAGAGGTTGCACACAGAAGGTTCTGGAATGCAGGTGCACAGACTGGGTACAGGTGTCTGCTGACTGCACTTCTGCTCTTAGAACAGTACTGAGCCTGGGACCTGGACCAACCTTTTTTCATTTAGCCGAGATATTTTTAACTAGGAAATGCATGTTTCATTATCTGACTCACTGAAAGGGGAGAGGGGACTTTTTAAACCCGCAAAGGTCACAATATAGTTTTCTACTCACCCAACGAAGAGAATTCTCTCAAAAGCAGTTAAATTGAAAGGTTGAGTCATCTTCCCCAGAGCCTCCCCGCCCCCACCCACAAAGATGCTGTAACATACCAGACCTTCTGAACAGCCCCACTGTATTCCCAGCAGCATCCTTGAAAAACCAGAGGACAAATTATTTGCTAACAATGCTACAGAGTGGGAGTCCTGACCTAGGCCCTCCTATTACCCTAGGGAGTGGCCACACCTCCAGTGCGGCCAGGAGGGGGCTACTGCCATCCTAATTTCACACTTACCAGCTGGCTGGGCAAATCCTAGAATCTAGGCGGATGGGAGTAGAAGGTAAAGATTTCAGTCTTGGGGTTGCAAATTTGTTTCTTATAGCCAAACACTAAAGACTGAAATCCACCCCCTTGCCTTTTTGTCTAGAAGTCCTTATTCTCAGGAGATCAAAAAACCGGTTGCAAATGGCGTTTCAAAGTAACGCTGTTAGTTACTTTGTAAACACTGCAGGATCCCTGAGGAGAAAGCTGGCACTTAGAGACTCCCAAGGATAACTATGAGCTGTGTATGGGGATGGCACGGAGATGAGCCTTCATGCCCAATTACGTATTAATTTGTTCAGTGACTAAAAGTACACATTTGGAGGCATTGCTTTTTGAGATCTCATCACAGATTAGACTCTGCACTATTGAACGTGGTGTGTGTGTCTAAAAACCAGTCTTTCCAACCATCAGGAGGAAAATGTTACTCCAGGTTTCCACAGGGAAAAACTGAGCTCCTGAGGCCGAATTCCTTTCATTATTTTTCTCAGTATGTTAATGAGTCAAACATAATCTTAAAAGTCTGCTGACAACTTCCCAATGCCTCGATCCACCAGCTCTCTGGTACTAGAGGACCAGCATCCGTTTCGAAGACATGCAGAAGCAGCCAGGGGCACCTTTCCATGACCTGCCTTTAAATAACCTTCAGACCATAAGGTGCCTTCCTACTTATTCAAACTCGGCGTGATGCCCCCTTGTGAGGCCTCCTGGCACCCGCCACCCCCTTCCCCAAGCAGGAAAGGCGTACCCTCCGCACCACACTAACCAGCTATAACTTCCCAGTAAGGTTGTGAACACTGGCCCTGGCCGGTGTGGCTCAGTGGATAGAGCCTGCCAAGGGTCCCAGGTTCGATTCTGGTCAAGGGCATGTACCTTGGTTGCGGGCACATCCCCAGTAGGAGGGTGTGCAAGAGGCAGCTGATGGATGTTTCTAACTCTCTTTCTCTCTCCCTTCCTCTCTGTAAAAAAATCAATAAAATATATATTTTTATAAAAGATTGTGAACACTGTGGACCAGGACCGATCTAGTCATCCCTTTCCCCCAAACAACTCCTAGCACACAGCGCCGAGCCCACACCTACCCATCCCGCCCCGCGTCCCACAAGCGGGGAGCATCGGGGAAGCCGCGGGGAGCCCAGGCCTGGCCTCCGCGCCTGCGCACTGACGGCGCCGCAGGTGAGGCGGGCGGGACCCGATCCCGGGGGCGGGCCCGCCGCCGCCGCTACGTGCAGCCCCGCCGCGGCGGGATGGAGCCCGGCCACGCTCTCCGGGCGGTCAGCGCCGGGCCACCCCCATGGGATCTGGGGCGTCCCCGGAGCACCCACCCTTTCTCCTCCCGAGGCGGGAAGGTCGCAGGTTACAGAACCGGCCGCCCCCGGGCAACCTGCCCATCGCAGAACCTGCCCTTCGGGCGGTGCCCGGGCCATGCGCCGGGGCTGCAGGAGAGCCCGGGACGGAGGCGGGACGGAGCAGGGACCGGACCGAGCCGGGGGACGGGGATGGGGGTGGGGGATGCGGGATGGGGATGGGGGATGGGGATGGGGGGTGGGGGACGGGGATGGGGATGGGGGATGGGGATGGGGGGTGGGGGACGGGGATGGGGATGCGGGATGGGGGATGGGGATGGGGGGTGGGGCGGGGAGCGGACGGACGTGACCAGAACGGAGGGGGAGGGGCGAGGGCCGCGCGGCGCGGAGGACAGGGGTGCGGGGAGCAGACGTGACCGGAGCGGAGCGGAGGGGAGCGGAGGGGGGAGAAGCGGAGCATGCATGGGGTGGCGTGGGGTGGGGGTGCAGAGGGCACCGGGACCTGCGCGGGGAGGGGGACGGGAGCCAGAGGCCCTCACGGAGAGGGTACAAGGGGAGCCCCAGGAGGAGGGGGGGCGGCGGAAGGAATCGCATCAGGGGAAGGGGAGGGGAGGGGAGGGGAGGGGAGGAGGGAGCGGGAGCGGGAAGGTCGGGGGAGGTGGGTGGCCGGGGGGCCGGCAGAGGAGGGCTGAGGCAGGAGGCGCTGGCTGGCCCTCTGCCTCCGGAGGAGCGGGGCCGGGGCTCTCTTTGGAGAACAGGCCCCGGGTGCGAGAGGCGGCTCCTCTCCCCAGCCCAGCCCAGCCCGGCCCGGTCCGGTCCAGGATGCCCAGGCCCAGCGCCGCCGGGGAATGGAGCCAGGACCCCGCACTGGCCGGGCACGGGTCCGGGTGGGCAGCGCAGCCTCCGCCGCTCACCTCGGGCGGTCCGGTCCGGTCCGGCGGGAGCTGCAGCGGGAGGGCGGTCCGGGCTCCGGGCGTCGCTGCTCTGCGGCTCCGCCGTCTGCGCCTCAAGGTTACCCCGACCGCGGCCGCCGCGATCCCTCCGCCGCCCGCCCCGCCCCTGGCCCGCCGCCCGCCTCCCGCCTCCCGCCTCCCGCGTGCTCGCGGGGCGCAGGCCCTGCAGGAGGAAGCGCCGCGGGCCGGAACGCGCCGCAGGTGGCCTTTTTGGGGAGGACTATCTTCCTCGGCGGAAGGACACCGGCCGCACTCTCGGTGGCGCTCGTGGGGCCAATGAGGAAGCGAAGAGGCGGCAGGATCCGCCCTCGGAGCCGCAGACCCCCAGACCCTCGGGCGCCTGGGCCACCTGCTGCCGCCCCGGAGCGCGCTGGAGGAGGCTGCCCTCCTGCCCCTCGGTCCAGGCCGCCCCGGTGCCCGGGCCTGTTGGGGCGGTGCCCAGGTTTAGGGGTCCCCGGCAGCATTCCTCAGCGCCGCCCCACCCCTGCGGACGCCCGCCTACTGCACACCGCGGGGACGGGGCTGAGAGGGCGGGGGCCTGCGGTGGGTCCGAAGGTGGGGAGGGCTGGAGAGCGTGGCTGGTTGGAGGTTGGGCCTCCTTCGGGGCGCTCGGGCTCGGGGGTGGGGGTCGGGAGAACCGGGGAGGGTGCCTGTCCTGGGAGCGCGAGCGCAAGGCCCCTCTGTTCTTGGGGTTAGGAGGGACAGATTGGGGCCCCGTGAATGCTTCAGTAGGCTGAACCCCCTGAGAGTGGAGATCCTACAGAAGGTATTAGTATTCGTGCAGAACTGACCATCAGGAAATACTACGTCAGATCATTTTCTCCAAGGCATTTTCCAGTTCCTCAGTAATACAGCCACCACCCAGTGATAAATATCAGTGAAACAGATGTAAACCTTGCCTTCATTCAGCCAAGTTTTGAGAGCAGATACAATGTTGCTTCATTAAAAATCGTTAAAAGACTCTTCTTTTAGGTTCTTTGCTTTTCCTGGAAAATTAGCCCAATGGGTGTGGCCTGCTCAGGCAGACACCGCCTGCAGCGGAATCACAGGCCGTCACTCTGCTTCCCGAGCCTCCGATAAGCTGGGAGGGAAACGTGAACCCAAAAGTGAGTTTCTGTTGGGGATAAAATCTTTTAATTTCTTCTGTGAGCCTATTTGGGTCCTTTAGTTGAAGACAGGAAGTAAATGCCTGTGTGTTGAAGTGGTTGAAAGGAAAAAGGCCATGCCCTACCAGGAGAATCCTGTTCTTCCCGGTTCAGAGAGAGGAATGGCATCAGTGGCCCTCTTTGGCCCCTTGGGTGAGTGCAGTGGTGGACAGCACTGGAGCTAAGGGGGACAGTGATCTGGTCAGTGTTGTACTATGTTGCATTTTGAAGTTCTAAATCTAGATATACAGTGGAACCTTGGTTCTTGAATAGAATTCCTTCTGGAAGGCTGTTCAAGAAGTGATTTATTCGAAAACCAAATCATTTTTCCCCATCAGAAATAAAGCAACTTGAATTAACCCTTTCCAGACCCACAAATGATTCCCTGTTTTAACCATTCTTATATAGTGTTTAATCTATAAATAAACACTTCTTTTCTTAAATTTATCAAACCTCCCCCTACTAGCTTTAAATGAAGTTCTTTCAGCACATGTTCCAGGGGTGTCTTTCAACATGCAGCATCTTTGTTTGCTCATATATCATTGCCTCCGAAATGCTGTCAGTCTGCTTTTGGATAAAAATGTTTTTCTAGCACTGGCTGGTTTGGCTCAGTGGATAGAGCGTTGGACTGGGGACTGAAGGGTCCGAGGTTCAATTCCTGGCTTGGGGCTCAATCCCCAGTTGGGGGCGTGCAGGAGGCAGCCAATCAATGTTTCTCATCATTGATATTTCTATCACTCTCTCCCTCTCCCTTCCTCTCTGAAATCAACAAAAATCTATTTTTAAAAATGTTTTTCCAAGTCTATAACAGTTTTTCTATGTCTTCAATTGCATATGGTCATTGTTCTCTCACACCCTCAGCAACATTAGCACTCTGGCAGGCCTCCTTATGTTTTAAAATTGTGCTAGCAACAAAAGCATTCTCTCCTTTGTTTGTTGCCAGATAGATGCTGTCTTTCTGAGGTATCAGCAAGAAAAGGTTGTCAGGTCAAAAACCAAAACAGAAGTTTGGTTCAACAACCGAGACATTTTTTTCTGTGAAAAACTTGGTCGAGATTAAAGATGTTCAAGAACCGAAGTTTGACTATATGTCCAAGATTTAATACACATTTATTAAACTAGAGAGTTGGTTGCAAACTATTGGTTACAGATGTTGATCATCCAACAGTTATAAAAATGCTGTCCATGAAACTCTGGCAGAGGTAAATCCAGCATATCCTTGCTCACATTAATGCATAGAGAAAAATTTGTCACATTGAGTTTAAGTTGATTGTCATTTTGCTGAAAAGTAGCATAGTATAGAACAGTGATGGCGAGCCTATGACACACGTGTCAGCACTGACACACGTAGCCATTTCTGATGACACGGCCGCATGCCGAGGATGAAACATTTGCTGCTCCTGAGGATGAAACATTTGCGAAATAATGTTTTTTCCTCAAAGTGACACACTGCCCGAGTTATGCTCAGTTTTTTGGGAAGTTTGACACACCAAGCTCAAAAGGTTGCCCATCACTGGTATAGAAGCTTGTGTTTCGTCGTCATATCTTAGTTCCAATTTCATTCACTAGCCCTATGACTATATCCTGGAATTTAATGTGTAAGAGTCCAGTTCCTTAAAAGTAAACTGAACAATGGACTCAGACAGTAGGGGGTTGAGGACAGTGCTGGGGTTGGGAGCGGCCGGGGAGAGGTCAATGGGGGGAAAGGAGACTCCTGTAATATTTTAAACCAGCGGTCTCCAGCCTTTGGGACCTCACGAACCACCAGTGGTCAGCGGATCACCAACTGGCAACCGCTGCTTTAAACAATAAAGAATTTAAATTAAAAAAAAGAAAAGAAAATTTTTTTTAAAAAGTAAACTCAGGACAATTCCTGCTTCATAGGATGGGGTTTGATCAGATGATGTCAGCACAAGGCATCCTCTTTCTTTGGGAATTGACTTGTTCGGGAGGGTTGTTCTTATGACTGGTGCCAGGACATCTTTCTGAATTCAAATAACTCAGTTTGCTTTTCTATTGGCCATCCTCCTGAATCTTCACCTCTATCAACCCAGCAACAAGTAATCCCAGGACTACAGGAAACTGGAAAGCTGAGAAAGCACAGACTCTCCTGGAGGCCAGGCCCCTCTCCCTGGAGCCAGTCCTTCCACTGTGCTCCCTGATCTAGCAGGATGGGAGGGGTAGCCGCTAGATTCACTGGTCTGGATTGTGAATGAGATATAGATTGCTGTTGCCTGTTTGGATTATGGGCCACAGAACCACATAATCTGGAGTTCCATGGCTTAAGTCTCCAAGGCCACTTGGAGTTCCTGGTGGGGTAGGTGTGTCGGCACACGATACTAGATCCATTCTTGGAGCCCAAAGATGAGCTTTGGCCCTAGTTACAGGCTTTACCATTATGTGACCTGTGGCCTCTACCTGAAACAGCAATATTATTTCTCTCTCAGTACAATACAGATTTCCAGAGCAGCCTCTAGGCCCTGATTGTCAGGTTAAAGCCGAAGTGTTTTAACTTTGGATTTTATATGCCCTTTCCAGAGCCAGACCAAGTAGACATTTACATTTGTTCTGTGTCTTCCTTCAGACTCCCAAGATCTCTTCAGGCCCACCAGGGTAGCACAAAATCTTAATTCCAGAGTTCCCTCCAGAAAATCCTAGATCAGTGATGGGCAACCTTTTGAGCTTGGTGTGTCAAACTTCACCAAAAAACTGAGCATAACTCGGGTAGTGTGTCACTTTGAGGAAAAAACATTATTTCGCAAATGTTTCATCCTCAGGAGCAGCAAATGTTTCATCCTCGGCATGCGGCCACCTCAGCGGCCTCGTGTCATCAGAAATGGCTACGCGTGTCAGTGCTGACACGTGTGTCATAGGTTCGCCATCACTGGCCTAGATGGAAGAGAAAGTTGGCCTTTTGGAGTTAAGGATAAAGAGAGAACAGGTTGTCTGGGAAAGAGAAGGTTTCATTGGAGGAAGAGATGGAGGGTTGGTCAGGATAGAAATTGGGTATAGGAAGGCCATTCCAGGGGAAAGAAACAGTAAAGAACGTTTCTGAATGCAACCATATATCTGGTACCCCCTTGAGAAATGCCCCATCAGCGCTTAGAAGCAAGAGGGAAGCAGCAGAAATACTGCTTCGGCCAACATGACCCTGTCAGCTGAAGTAACCCCCAGCCATCTTTTTTCTAGTCCAGGCCTGCTAGGGCTCCCAGGACAAGTCTCCTTAGGGCAGGTTAACCCGTCCACCAAACCACTCCCTTGGAGGCCCTTTTCCCTACAAGTGTAGCCAGAATTCAGGCTCCCTAAGATGCAAATGTAAGCAGATCCCATCTCCCAAGAGTAATCAAGATTTGGAGGACCGGCCAAGAAAGGCATCGGTGAACAATGCCCCTTCCCCAGGAAGTTCTGTAGCAGATCAATGCCCCTTCCCCAGGAAGTTCTGTAGCAGATCAATGCCCCTTCCCCAGGAAGTTCTGTAGCAGATCAACGCCCCTTCCCCCAGGAAGTTCTGTAGCAGATCAATGCCCCTTCCCCAGGAAGTTCTGTAGCAGATCAACAGAAAAAGCCTGCCTTTCCTTTGGCACCTTCTTCTGTTAGGGGCAAAGACAGAATATTGGGGACTAGCTCTGGTTATGGGAAATATTAATCATGTCTGTTAACCATGATTGCCTTGTGTTGGTTAAAGAAGGGACATTCGGACCTGGCTGGGAGTTATATGCCCCTAGGACCTGGGAGTCAACCTTGGAACCATTCTCATTCTGGAACTGCCTGTCATCATGGAATATTAACAACCTTGTTGCCCAACCAATGGAGTCCCACCCCAGCCTCCTACTTCCCCATGTAATCTCTGTCCTACGCTATATAAGCAGCTGGCTTATGGGGGCTGCAGAGCAGCTGTTTGTGGGTGACCTGCTGCTCTCCCATACTGCCGGCAGTATGGAATAAACACTCATATATGATTCAACCCTGTCTCTGCTTAATTGGCTCAAGTAGTAACAGGCAGCATGGACCCACTGATTGTCCAGTTACACTTCTAGTCTCCACCTCCCTACTCACTGGCTACCAGCTAATCTGACCCACTTCGCCCAAAAATGACAGCTAGGATTAAGGAGACTTTGGTCCCTCTACTAGATAAAATAACTTTGATAGACAATGCTTTAATTTAGGGTGGTATATTTGGCCTCATTGCAGGGGGTCCTGAAATATATATGTAAAGTCCTATACTCCAAAGGGAATGATGCCCTTTCAAATGAATTAAGCCCGGCCAGGGTGGCTCAGTGGTTGAGCATCGACCTATAAACCAGGAGGTCACGGTTCAATCCCCAGTCTGGAAACATGCCCAGGTTGTGGGCTCAATCCCCAGTGTGGGGTGTGCAGGAGGCAGCCCATAGATGATTCTCTCTCATCATTGATGTTTCTATTTCTCTCTCCTCCCTTCCTCTCTGAAACCAATAAAAATATATTATAAACAACAAAAACATAAATGAATTAAGCCTACTTTATTCCCACCCTTTTGGGGAAGAGGGCTCTGGGGGAATTCTGTGACCCATGAATTCCTTCCCATCACTCCTAAATTGGGCCCAGAGCTGAGACATTTTCCAAACCTCCAGCTCAGAATTCATCCTGTGAGAGCTGGTAAGTAACCCAGTTATGACTCAGCACCAGACTCTTCCCTTCCTCTCCCCACAGTCTAGAATGAAAGGCATATCCACACAGGAGGCTCCTCCCCTGTGGATGGCTACATCCTCACCACAAACTGAGTCATGGCCACACCCTACGGATGGAAAATCATCATGAGAGGGAAAGAGAAAGTTAAGCTCCTAGGGTTTTTGAGTTCCCAGTCCAGAAATCACAGCCATCTACTCTCCACCTGGAATTGATTGAGGAAAATAGTTCTTTTCCTGGCCCTGAGCCCTATTCCTAACGAAGCATATCCAGGTCTCAATGAAGTAGGGCTGCTTGAACCTAGGACTATATGAAAGGTAGGAGGGCACTGTCAAACTCTGTGTGCAGTATTAATAATAGCCTTGGCCTCTGTGAAGGACAATGTCTTGCTCAAACCTGGGTTTCACACCCTCCTCCTCCAAGGTAGCCAGGTGGGGGTGGGGGGAGGGGCAATATTCCCCCAACTCCTCCTCCAGGCTGTGGGAGGATTCCGCTCTAGAAACTCATGGCCGAACCTAGCAAGTTCCCCTGCAATAATTCTTGTTATAGGGTTTTAATCAGATTTATTTTATACCATACATGTTTTAAATTTTTTTAGCTATGATTATGTATAGCTTTCAAACACTAAAATGGGGTACAGTAAGTCTTCACTTAATGTTATCAGTAGCTTTCTGTGACTTTAAGGTCTAGCATGCAAGTAGACCAATTTTATCACAGGCTAATTGTTATAAAAAAACAGTTAAGCCGAAACCGGTTTGGCTCAGTGGATAGAGCGTCGGCCTGCGGACTGAAGGGTCCCAGGTTCGATTCCGGTCAAGGGCATGTACATTGGTTGCGGGCACATCTCCGGTGGGGGTTGTGCAGGAGGCGGCTGGTCGATGTGTCTCTCTCATCGATGTTTCTGGCTCTCTATCCCTCTCCCTTTCTCTCTGTGAAAAATCAATAAAATATATTTAAAAAAAAAAAAAAAAAAAAAAAACAGTTAAGTTCCGCCAAAACCGGTGTGGCTCAGTGGATAGAGTGTCAGTCTGCGGACTGAAGGGTCCTGGGTTCGAGTTCGGTCGAGGGCATGTACCTTGGTTGCGGGCACATCCCCAGTGGGGGGTGTGCAGGAGGCAGCTGATCGATGTTTCTTTCTCATTGATGTTTCTAGCTCTATCCCTCTCCCTTCCTCTCTGTAAAAAATCAATAAAATATATTTTAAAAAAAACAAAAAACAGTTAAGTTCCTATGGTATCTCATCAACATCATAAAGACATGTTATTTGAGGACTTGCTGTACTTAATTTCATTACAATTTTTGGCAAAAAAAAAAAAAAAAGGATCATCATGCATATTTTAAAAAAACCAGACACCCATGAGACTAGCTTAGGTATTTGCGTTTCTCAGGTAACATACCCTATCTGTTTATTACTTCTCATTTCATCATTTACTAGTGCTTGCTCTGTCAAGAAAAATAAGAAATGCTTATAGCCAGTGTGGCTCAGTAGTTGAGCATCAAACTATGAACCAGGAGGTCACAGTTCGATTCTGGTCAGGGCACATGCCAGAGGTTTCGGGCTCAATCCCCAGTAGGGGGTGTGTGGGAGGCAGCCAATTGGTTATTTTCTCTCATCATTATTGTTTCTCTCTTTCTCTCTCCCTCTTCTTTCGTCTCTGAAATCAATAAAAAATATTTTTTTCAAAAAGAAATGCTTACAACTGAGAAAAATCTATTGACAATTTTTGAAAATAGAGCAAAAATGTTGTTATGCCATTTGAGTAGTCCAGCACTTGGTGCACGTGCTGGAACACAGTGGGAGCAGTCTGAGAACCTCCGGGAATGTAAAGGAATGGTTAACAGCTTAGATTCTGGAGTTGGGCAGATCTGATTAAAGACCCTGCATTGCCACTAACTAGCTGAGACTTGGACACATTAAGATCTCTAGAGAAAACCTACCTTCCACCTTTTGTTGTCAGGATTAAATGAAAACATTTGTAAAATTTGAAAGGCTATCTAGTATAAAACCAGAACAGCAGTTTTGGAGTCAGGTTGCTTGTCCGTCAATAACTGTGCAACATGGGCAATCACTATCTTCTGTGCCTCTATTTTCTCATCTACAAAATGGGGATAATGGCACCTACTTTATAGGCTTCTTGAGAGAATTATATTAGTCAATACATGTAAAGAGCTTATAATGCCAAGCACATAGTAAGTAAGCCAGTGTTAGCAAATTATTAAAGTGTTTAGGATAATGCCTAGCACCTACCTAGTAAAAACTGAGATGTTAGCTATCTCTGATACTGTACAGATAAGCTGCAAGGGTCATCCCAGGAGGCAGGAATGTCAATTAGGGTGGCTCCCTGATGGGGTCATTCACTTAGTGAAGACAGTTTCTGCTAGACTTGAAACCAGGAAGGGGAGAGAGCCTTAGAAGACTTGTAGAGTCAGAGTGTAGTAGTCTTGATCAAGAACAGGTAAAGAAATAGCTCCTAGGGGGAGAGGGAGGTTTGGACCTTAAGAATGGTACTTCCAAGTGAAGGCAAGTCAGGAACTACAAAGCCAGTAAGGAACCCAGGCAAAGAAGGGTATCTCCAAAGTAGGGTGAAGGTAATGAAAGAAAATAGCTGATCTAGCACTGGCTTTGTAAATCAAGAAGCTATAACAACAACAACAACAACAAAAAAGCCTATACAGGTAGACCTCACTTAAAAAAAAATTAATTGAATTTATTGGGAGGCAGACCTAGTTTTATTGCACTTCACAGATGTTACCTTTTTATTTCAAATTGAAGGCAATATCCTCCATCAGCAAAAAGATTATGCCTTGCTTTATTGCAACAGCTGCTTTGCTGCAGTGGCCTGGAATCGAACCCACAGTACCTCCACGGTATGCTTGTACTTGAAAATGCTTTAAAAAAAAAATTCTGTGCTTATATTTCTGTTTTTCTTCATTAATATTTCAAACTATTTATCAATGTCCAACCTGTCTCTTACAACTAAGTGTTGTAGGTACATGGAGCACAAAGGCTAGTAGAGGTTATCAGTGGGAATTTCAACAGGGAGATGGATTTCACTGAAAAATTAGATCTAGAAACAGCAGTTTTCCCTCACCTTGCTGGCTGGACTTGGATAATCTGAATTTTATTTCATTACTAGGGGCCCGATACACGAAATTCGTGCACTGGGGGTCGGGGGTCCCTCAGCCCAACCTGCCTCCTCTCACATACTGGGAGCCCTCAGGGGATGTCCTACTGACGGCTTAGGCCCGTGCCCCACAGGGAGCGTACCTAAGCCCCAGTGTGGCCTCCCTTTGTGGGAGGCAACCGGGCTGATCAGGGGAAGGCACCAGCCCCATCACCCCACTGCTGCAGCCACTGTCAGTCACCGCAGCCACCAAGGTGTTTTCATCAACACGACCCCAGTCCCTTCACCAAGAAAAAATGACAACTTTCTTTAGGCATTTTCAAGATGTGTCTCTCATAGGATATGAATTTCTTTATTTATTTTTATCCTCGTCTAAGGATATGTTTCTATTGACTTTTAGAGAATGTGGAAGAGAAAGGGAAAGACAGAGAGAAACATCAAAGTGAAAGGAACACTTCGATTGGTTGCCTCCTGCATGAGCCCTGATCTGGGCCCCGGCCAGGGAGGAGCCTGCAACCTAGGTACATGCCCTTGATCAGAATCAAACCCAGACCCTGCTGTCTGCAGGCCGAGGCATTATCCACTGAGTCAAACTGGCTAGGGCAGGATATGACATTTCTTAGCCTTCCAGCAGCGGACCTTTGTTTTTTTCTCCAGAAGTGTGGTGGAAAAACCCTAGATCAGCGTTTTGGATTCTTATTACCCAAGTTACTAAGAATATTCCCAGTGGCATACAGGAAGCTTAGCCAATGTGCAGTCAGAAAAGGTGTTTCCTCTATAGTTCACACCAATGGAGGGCTGTGCCCTGCCCAGGCCTAAAGCCTCTGGCCGAAGCTTTAGGCCTGGGCAGGCCTCTCCAGCTCCTTCTGATCACCAGCTCAGCTCCTGCCCAGGCCTGCCCAGACCGAAAGCCTCTTGGGCAGGAGTGGACCCCCAGCTCCCTACAATCAATCACAGGGGGTCCGCTCCTGCCCAGGCCGAAAGCAGACCCCCAGCTCCCTGCCCAGGTGATCGATCACAGGGGGTCCGCTCGTGCAGCAGGCCGAAGAAACCCCCAGCTCCCTACAATCAATAGCAGGGGGTCCGCTCATGCACCAGGCCAAAAGCAGACTCCCAGCTCCCTGCCCAGGCGATCAATCACAGGGGGTTTGCTGGTGTACCAGGCCGAAGAAACCCCCAGCTCCCTGGGATCGATTGTAGGGGTCCGCTGGTGTACCAGGCCGAAGCAACCCCCAGCTCCCTGCAATCAATGGCAGGGGGTCCGCTCATGCACCAGGCCGAAAGCCTCCGCTGGAGTGGACACCCAGCTCCCTGCGATAGGTCACAGGGGGTCCGCAGGTGCACCAGGCCGAAGCAACCCTCAGCTCCCTGCGATCGATTGCAGGAGGTCTGCTCTGGCAGTGGAGGCTTTCGGCCTGGTGCCAGAGCGGACCCCAGCTCCCTGCGATCCGTCGCAGGGGTCCGATCAGGGCGCCTATGTATGCAAATTAACCGCCATCTTGGTTGGGTTAATTTGCATACTCGCCCTGATTGGCTGGTGGGTGTGGTTTGGGCATTGTGAAGGTGCAGTCAATTTGCACATTACTCTTTTATTAGGTAGGATGGGAGGTTGCATTTCCTTAGGATCTTTTTATAGATTTCAAGTTAAAGACAAACCCAACTGTCGGCTCTCCTCTACTTCCCTATCCCAAAGAAGTACCTGGGAGGAGGAAGACAGTAAGGGCCCAGCCTGAGATACAAACCAAGGGAAAATGGATAGGTTTTGTGCAGAAAGCAGAGGTCCTAATGTGACCTAATTTCCAGAGGTAGGAAACCTGAGCTGCTTTGGTCTTAATGGTCCTTTTAAAACGCAGGGAACAGTTGATCAGTGTTATTATATTCTACTAGAGGCCCGTAGCATGATATTCGTGCAGGAATAGGCCTTCCTTCCCCTGGCTTCACTCCCAGCCGCCCAGGAGCCCGCACGTAGGGAGCACCGCTTCAGTAGCTCCCTCTGCCGCCCCTTTTCCCCTCATAGCAGGTGTCACCTCCTCTCCGCTGCTCCACGAGCCTGCATATGCAAATTGACCTCCATCTTTGTTGGGTTAATTTGCATTCTCACTCTGACTGGCTGTAGGCATAGCGGAGTGATGGTTAATTTGCATGTTTCTCTTTTATTAGGTAAGGTTATCTGTCTTAGTTTGTGTAATCTGCATAACTGTTCATTTCCCTTCTTTATCTAATTAATTCATTAAAATGTTGACAGATCTGTAGTACTGTACACTAGATGAACTCAGCTTTGACTCCACCTAATTTAAATAATCCCAATCCTCATGATATTCCACTCTTCCCGCCCCCTCCCCCCAACCCTTGGGGGCTTGGGGCTGGTGCTGGGCCACGGCCAGTCAGACCACAGTGATCATATCCAGTCCACAGCACCTTCCATTTTATTGTTTTATTTACAAACAGGGTGAAATCAACTGGGAATATCAGGGATAGGGGGTCAGTCTGAGCCATCCAAATGTGGAGTGGTTCCTGGGTCAATCTCCACTATGAAGGCCGCCTCTTCTATCCTTTTCCTGCCCCTTGGTTCCTCAGGGCAGCATCACTAGCTGTTCCTGAGCCCTTTAGTAAGGGCAGATGAATCCTGGGGGGAACAGGGGTGGTACGAGGGCTGGGCCCCCTCAGTTTGTATAAACCTGAGTTCCGATCACACGCATGATTTCCTTCTGTATCTTGGGGTCCTGAGTATTAATGTTGGCATCGCCCACCTGACCATCCTCATATCTGCCAAAGATAGGGCAAGTGTGAGCATAAGAGAGAGAACAATACTAGAAATAATGTCAACCAGGAGAACTGTATTTGGAGGTGGACCATTCTATAAATAAAAACACTTTCTTGGTTCTCCTTAGGGTGGAAGAGATTCAACTTACCTGGTTTCCTCTAAACAGACCCTGATATATAGGCATCCCCAACCTCCAAGGGGAGAATCCCAGTGACAGCTGCACTCAGGTAGCCAGGGGCAAGTCTAAGATAACAGTAGTCACACGCCAGCACCCCCCACCCCTCACTCCTCAGAGTAATCCCCGAGGTACCCTCCTAGACTTACACAAAGAAGAACCGTGTGCAGACATGGTCGGACACAGGGCACACCCAGATGTTCCCATGCTTCTGGAGGTCTTTAGATGTAATGACTGAGAAGAGGGGGCCAGAAGTTATATATACATATAATGCTTAGGTCAGAGTCCAGGCAAAGAAGGGAAGATATGATGCTTCAACATCACCCTTGGCTGGATCATGTGCCATTAGTTGCACCAAAAAGAAAGGTTGGGCCCAGTGGTGTGACTCAGTGGTTGAGTATTGATCTATGAACCAGGAGTCATGGTTCGATTCCCAGTCAGGGCACATGCCCAGGTTGTGGCCTCCATCCCCAGTGTGGGACATGCAGGAGGCAGCCAATCAATGATTCTCTCTCATCATTTATGTTTCTATCTCTCTCCCTCTCCCTTCCTCTCTGAAATCAATAAAAATATAAAGTGTATATATACTAGGTTGGGGACCTAGAAAAACAGGGACTGGTTGAGCTACTTACCTTCACAAAGTGCTATACAGTTTAGATTCCGACTCTGCAGGAACCTTGACTGAATGGATCGGGTCTGGAAGAGAAAGAGAGCAGGGCCAGGTAGACTGTTATAGAGGCTGGTTTGCTGATGATGGGTGGGATCAGGGATATCCTGGGCTTCCAGCCACCACCACCACCTCCCCACCCCCACAAAAAAACACACACCAATCTGGATGAGTCCACAGCTTCCATCTTTACAATTACATGTCCCTGCATTTTTTCATAAACTCGGTCTTTGTTTTCATAGTTATGACTAAAGCCACTTATGACTGGAAGCATGTTCATCTTAGAATGTACCTGATTCCTTCAAATGATCTTCAAACTACCCACCACCCCCACCATTGTTTTCCCATCCATCTCTGTAACCGGAACGTATCCCAGGAGAAGTGTACTGACTCACTGGAGTATTAATACCTGGGGGATAGTATTCATCCTGTTATATCTCTGGACCAGCTCATCCTTGGAGGGCATCCTGTGTTGTCCTTTTCCCATTCCTGTCATAGAACAACAAAACCAGTGCATTCACCCATTCCTTAATCAAACATTTACTCAAGTACCTACTGTCAGGCAGTGAGCTAGACACTTGGCAATACAGCAGTGAATAAAACAAATAGGACATCTTTCCTCACAAAATTTAGTCTGGTGGAGAGTACAGGCAAAGAACAGGTAATTACAAAACAACATGCCAAGTGTTGCGATGGGGACAATAGAGAGCACTGTGTAAGTCAGAGGCAGAGAAGGAACCTAGCCTAGAGGTCTGAAGAAGGCTTCCTGGTGATAGCTAGGATGAGGGATTTATAAGAAGAGGGGCAATGTTCTGGGCAGAGGTAATAGGAAATAGAAGGTCTGGAGTGAAAAAATCAGTATGCCTTAGTTTGTATGGAGTATAGTCAATGGCAGAGGAGTGGCAAGAGATGATGTCTAAGAGGTAATCTAGGATCAGTTCAAGCAGGCCTTGTAGCCATGTTAAGGCAACTAGAGTTCATCCTGAGAACATCAGGGAATCACTGAAGGGTTCTATGATAGGGGAGGAACACATGAAATGAGAGGAATGAGATGCCCAAGACAGTGGTGAGATCAGCACTTCAGACCAAATGTCAGGCTGAGTGAAATGAGTCAAGAGGAAGCAAGCAGAGCAAGTCAGATCTGCTTTAGCCTCAAAGTTACATAAAATACTGTGACCAGAGTCTTTCAAGAGAAAAGGGAGAAAACATAGCAGTTAAGGAATAACTAATTTTCCAGATAATCACAATGGCAAAAAGCTTGAAGAATCATGCTTCCTTCAGAAGTCCCACACTTTAGGAAGTGGTGCCAATTCCCTCGTTTCCACGCTATCTAAATCCATAAATCCTTCCCCACCCTTACCTACCAATGAATAGTCCTGTTTATAACCACTTATAGACTCATTTTGGATTTTTCTCAGATACAAAACAGTGCTTGTGTGCTCCTGCTCCCAACTCTTCTTGCCTGTGATTAGGACTTCAATCTCTATGCTCAGCTTGAGCATAAGGCAGCCTTATCACAGACTCGTGTGTGTGTGTGTGTGTGTGTATGTATGAGACTGAGAGGAAGATGGAGAATGATGCTATCATTACAGGCCATAAGCAGGGGCCTTATCAACCATTCTACCCTGGAACTTTCTATTATTACTAACTCCACTCTGCTTCAATTTTTGGTCTTGTGATAGCCATGGTGTTGCTGTGGGAATGATAACCACTGGACTAACATTCTTTACTGATCAGGCTGTAAATTCATCATGTACTCACACTAAAGTCCTATGATAGAATTGTGGTCTGAATATTCAATTCAGGGCCAGGAGAGCTTTAAGACTTCAACTGCTAATTTTTTCCTCCTACAGACACTCACCATCCATTTCCACCTTCTCCATTAGCCTGAACTAGCTTTAGCTCTGCATCTAAATATGACTGCTTAGCCTGGGTATTTCAGTGCAAGATTCTGAGTGTAATTCTCATTTAGGTTATGCCCCAGAGCAGTGGTCTGCAAACCGCGGCTCATGAGCCACATGCGGCTCTTTGGCCCCTTGAGTGTGGCTCTTCCACAAAATACCCGTGCGGGCGCGCACGTACAGTGCGATTGAAACTTCGTGGCCCATGCACAGAAGTCGGTTTTCAGCTCTCAAAAGAAATTTCAATTGTGGTACTGTTGATATTTGGCTCTGTTGACTAATGAGTGTGCCGACCACTTCCCCAGAGGATAGGAAAGAACAATCTGATTTCTATGGCTGTTCTTAGAGATGGTCCTTATATAAATCCTGTCCCATCCCAATCCTGTTGCACACTGTCCTGTCCATACTGCCCCAGTGATCTTCAGTCAGTTTCCCAAGACCAGACCTTAAGAACATGATGGCTAGAATACTCCCTGGATGTTCTGTGTCTGGCGTATATACTTATTCCAAGTCTCTAAACAGGACTAAATAGATGGAGTTTACCATCTCCTTTCTCACTGGTCCTCATTTTAATGTGCATATTCTGGCCAAGTCATTGGGGGCTCTGCTAGTCAAAGGGATGCTCTCTATACTGCTCCCAGAAGGCACCCAATGCTGCTAGCTAAGGATCCTACCCCGAGAAAGAACAAAGAAAAGCAAAATAGGGTGGAAGGAAACATGCAATAAGATAAAGTTGACCAAATTCTAGAGTTAACTACATTAAGTTGGACCCTTGCATACATTCCACCCACTGTTACATAGGCTCCAATATCTATGGGGCCCTCATGGAGTCAGTCATTCGAGCAAAGCCTACCCTGTCAGTCTAATATAATGGTTAGAACACTGTCCCAAAAGTTAGGAGATCTGGATTCCTGTCTTAGCTCTGCTACTCAGCTGTGTGACTACAAAGTCACTTAATATTTCTGAGTTTCAGCATTCTTATCAAAATAATAATAGGGATTGGACAAGATGACCTACAACTCTAATACTAAAATCCTATGGTATTTTGTATATATAGTCAATTGACCTTTTTGAGAAGGATGGTATCATACGATGTTTTTAAGTAATCAGTAAAGTGATGAAGAAAGAGAGGAAGTCGGTAAAGACCTGGCTCCATCTGATAACTAATGGCATTCAGGCACTTAGTGGTAAACAAAGGCCAGCAACAGAGGGAGAGAATAGGGAGAAAATAGATAGGAAGAAAGAATCTTGTGGGCACTGAGAACCAGGAGAATTTCACTATTTGGAAAATAGTAAGAGCTTAATTAGAGGCAAGCTCAGGCTGTGATAAAGATAAAAATTGAGGAACCTAGACAAAGAAGCCAAAAAGAATCCCCTAACCCCACCCTGCTTTAGACACCAGGCACACAGAATGAGATCCATGTACACATTTAACAAATACTTATTGGGCACTTACCCTGTGCGGATTAATCCTAATATTTGGTCATGGCACACTGTCATATATTTAACTAGAGGCCCGGGGGAGGAAGAGGTCCCTCAGCCCAGCCTGCGCTCCCTCGCAGTCTGGGACCCCTTGGGAAATGTCCGCCTGCCAGGGAGCAGCCTGAGCCGGCAGTCGGACATCCCCCGAGGGGTTCTTAGCGCTGCTGCGGAGGCAGGAGAGGCTCCCACCACTGCCGCTGTGCTCGCCAGCCATGAGCCCAGCTTCTGGCTGAGTGGCGCTGCCCCTGTGGGAGCACACTGACCACCAGGGGGCAGCTCCTGCGTGGAGCGTCTGCCCCCTGGTGTTCCGTGCGCATCATAGCAACCTGTCCTTCCACCATGTGGTCATTTGCATATTACCCTTTTATTATATAGGATAAGCAATAAAAGAAATCGTGATGACCTAGAACTCTGGTACATCAGAGGTATTATCAGATTTCTTAATTTTTGCTAATCCATTTGGGTGCTAAAATGGTAAGTCATTTGGTCTTGATTGTACTTACTTGATTAATAGTGGCTGAGCAGCTTTACACATTTTTTGGTCGTTTCTTCAGTGACATACCTGTTCGTGCCATCTTATTTTTTAAATCATTTTCATTTTCAATTACAGTTGACATACATCTTTAGTTTCAGGTGTATTCCCCAGTGACCAGACATTACATAACTTTACTAGTGATTACCCCAATAAATCCTAAACCCATCCAGCACCACACCTAGTTATTAGAATATTACTGACTATACTAGAGGCCAGGTGCACGAAAATTCATGCACTGGGGGCGGGGGATGTCCCTCAGCCCAGCCTGACCCCTCCCAGTCCAGGAGCCCTCAGGGGATGTCCTACTGATGGCTTAGGCCCGATCCTCGTGCTGGACTCCCTCTGCGGGAGGCGACCAGACCAATCAGGGGAAGGTGCCACCCCCATCACCCCACTGCTGCTGCCACTCCCAGCCGCCGTGGCTGCCAGTCCTCCTCGGCCCTGGCAGCCACTGCGGCTTTGTCTGGAAGGACATCCAGTCTATCTGGTCTAATTAGCATGTTACCCTTTTATTAGTATAGACTATAGACTAGAGGCCCAGTTCACAAAATTCGTGCATGGGGGTGGGGGTTGTCCCTCAGCCCAGCCTACACCCTCTCCAATCTGGGACCCTTTGAGGGATGTCTGACTGCCCGTTTAGGCCCGATCCTGGTAGGATCCCTCCAGCTCTCACCTTGATGCCAAACAATGCAATTTCGCCTGGTAGGATCGGGCCTAAACATTCAGTTGGATATCCATCTCACAATCCAGGACTGCTGGCTCCCAACTGCTTGCCTGCCTGCCTTCCTGATTGCCCCTAACTGCTCTGCCTGCCAGCTTGATCACCCCCTAACCACTCTGCTGCCAGCCTGACTGATGCCTAACTGCTCCCCTGCCAGCCTGATTGCCCCTTACTGCCCTCCCCTGCAGGCCTGGTCACCCCTAACTGCCCTTCCCTGCAGGCCTGGTCACCCCCAACTGCCCTTCCCTGCAGGCCTGGTCCCCCCCAACTGCTCTCCCCTGCAGGCTTGATCACCCCCAACTGCCCTCCCTTGCAGGCCTGGTCCCTCCCAACTGCCCTCCCCTGCTGGCCATCTTGTGGTGGCCGTCTTGTGTCCACATGGGGGCAGCCATCCTGTGTTGGAGTGACGGTCAATTTGCATATTACTCTTTTATTAGATAGGATCCCCTATGCTGTACTTTACATCCCCATGACTATTCTATAACAAATTTGTACTTCTTAATCCCTTCACCTTTTTTGCCATTCTTCCGAACCCTCCTCCCATCTGGCAACTAACGAAAAATTATCTGTATCTGAGTCTGTTCTATTGCTTGTTCATTTTGTTTCAATTGTTACTAGATATGTATTTATCACCATTTTATTGTTCATATTTTTATCTTTTTTTCTTCTTAAAGAAGACTCTTTTAACATTTCATGTAATACTGGTTTGGTGGTGGTGAACTCCTTTTGTTTTTCTTGGCTGGTAGCTCTTCATATGTCCATCAATTCTAAATGATAGTTTTACAGGATAATGTTGGTTGTAGGTCCTTGCTTTTCATCACTTTGAATATTTCTTGCCACTCCCTTCTGGCCTGCAAAGTTTCTTTCTTTTTGAAAAATGTTTTCTTTTAAAAAATATATCTTTATTGATTTGAGAGAGGGAGAGGGAAAGAGAGAAACAAATGAAAGAAACATCAATTGGCTTCCTCCTGCATGCACCCTACTGGGGATTGAGCCTGCAACCTGGGCATGTGCTCTGACCAGGAATTGAACCATGACCTCCTGGTTCATAGGTCAATGCTCAACCACTAAGCCATGCCAGCTGGGTTGCAAAGTTTCTTTTGAAAAACCAGCTGACAGTATTATGGGAGTTCCCTTGTAGGTAATTGCTTTTCTCTTACTACTTTTAAGACTGTCTTTAACCTTTGCATTTTAATTATGACGTGTCTTGGTGTGGATCTCTTTGGGTTCATTTTGTTTGGAACTCTGCAATCCCTGGATTTCGATGTCTGTATCCTTCACCAATTTAAGTAAGTTTTCTGTAATTATTTTTTCAAATTTCTTGCTTTCTCTTCTCCTTCCAGCACCCCCATGATGCGAATGTTGGTACACTTGAAGTTGTCCCAGAGACTCCTTACACTATCCTCATTTTGGGGCGGGGGGAGGGGGTTCTTTTTTCTTGTTGTTCTGATTTTTTTTTTTTTTGCTTCCTTATATTCCAAGTTGATGATTTGATTTTTGACTTCACCTACTCTACTGTTGATTCCCTGTAAATTATTTACTTCAGTTAGTTTTTATTTTTACTTTTATTAATGCTGCTGAGGTTCTCACTAAGTTTCCTGAGCATCCTTATAACTAGTGTTTTGAACTCTGAATCTAGTTGATTGCTTGTCTCCATTTTATTTTTTTCTGGAGTTCTATTCCCTTCTTTCATGTGGGACGTTTGTCTCATTTTGGTTGCCTCCTTGTACTTGTTTCTGTGCTGCTATGTCTCCTAGGCATGGTAGTGTAGCCTAATGTAGTTGGTGACCTGTGGGGTCCAGCAGCACAGTCTTCCTGATCACCCAAGTTTGGCACTACAGGTGTACCTGCCCCCCGCCCCCCCCCCTAATGTGGGCTGTAACTCTTCTGTTGTAATTGAGTCTTGATTGCTGTTGGCATGTCAATGGAAAGGATTTACTCAGGCTGATCAGCTGACCACAAACTTCTAATCACCTTGGTAGATCATCTGTGCTAGGGCCCACCACACAATGCAAGACTTGCTTCAGCAGGGCTCTGGTACCCGCTGATTCCACCACTTCAGTGTATCACTTGTGGAGGTATTTGAGTGGTGGTGCTTCAATGTTGCCTGAAGCTATCCACTGGGTGCATTGGCTTTGGGATCTCCTAGGAGTTGCAGGTCAAGGTCAGCCATTACCTGCGTTCTGCCAAGGCCACCAGGCATAAGCTACAAAGCGACCTGCAGATGGCTGTTTCTTGCACTGGGCTTAGAGGTGCCCAGGCAAGGCTGGCTGCTGCTAGTACCAGGCCTAGGGCCACTTAACAAGAAGGGCTCACTGATGCCAGAAGCTGCTTGAGAGATTTTAGGAAAATCTGAAGCACCAGTCAAGACAGGCTACTCCTATGGTAAAGTCACTGGAAACAGCTTGGGTGGGCCCAAAAGTTGGGTGGTAAAGGCCTCAGGGAATCACCAGGGTGGGCACACAGTGTAAGGTAGGTTGGTAGTTTCAGATATGGCACCTGATAGCTCTGTGGGGGAAAGGCTCATCAAATGGCGGCTTCTGTCAACACTTCTGTCTGGGAGAGCTGTCCCTCCAGCTCTCACCTTGATGCCAAACAATGCAATTTCTCCTCACATATCTCTGGTGCCTTTCAAGCTGCTCCCTCATGCTGGAGCTCAGAAAGAGTGAGTCCTAGTAGGTCCATGTGCAGTCCCTTTTAAGAGAAACTCCTTGGGACTCCAGCAGTGCCAGCCTTCCTCAGTCTCAAGCCATACTGGTTTTTACAGCTAGAAGTTACTGGGACTTCTCTTGCTGGCACTGAAACCCTCAGTGGGGAGGTCTGGTGTGGGACTGGGGCCCTCACTCCTCAGGGGAGGCCTACACTGCCGAGATTGCTCTTGATTTTTATGCACCACACATGGGTGTGGGACCAGCCCTCCATGTCTCTACCCTACCAGTCTTAATGTGACTTCTTCAATTTCATAGTTGTAAGACTTCCATTCAGCTCGATTACAGGTGGTTCTGAATGATGTACTTTAGTTGTAATTTTGACATGGTTGTGGGAGATGTACTTTAGTTGTAATTTTGACATCATTGTTGAATCATTTTAGGTGAGTACATTTACCTATGTGGCCATCTTGCATCTTTTTTTAAAATATATTTTTATTGATATAAGAGAGGAAGGGAGAGGGAGGAGAGATAGAAACATCAATGATAAGAGAGAATCATTGATTGGCTGCCTCCTGCACGCCCCTTTACTGGGGATCAAGCTCACAACCCAGGCATGTGCCCTTAACCAGAATCAAACCTGGGACCTTTCAGTCCGCAGGCCGACGCTCTATCCACAGAACCAAACCAGCTAGGGCAATGGTCGGCAAACTCATTAGTCAACAGAGCCGAATATCAACAGTACAATGATTGAAATTTCTTTTGAGAGCCGAAAACCGACTTCTGCACATGGGCCACGAAGTTTCAATCGCACTGTACGTGCACGCCCGCATGTGGTATTTTGTGGAAGAGCCACACTCAAGGGGCCAAAGAGCCGCATGTGGCTCACAAGTTGCAGTTTGCCGACCACTGGGCTAGGGCAACCATCTTGCATCTTGACCGGTAGTCTTTTTCTCATTTGCCTATTTTTATATTGGGTTGACTTTTTCTTATTGATATGTAAGATTTTTTTAAAAATCCTCACCCAAGGGTATGTTTTTGATTTTTAGAGAGGGAGGAAGAGGGAGAGATTGAAGGTATCAGGGACAGGGAGAGGGGGGAGAAAGAGAAACAATGGTTGCTTCCTGAACTCACCTTGACCTTGGATTGAACCCACAACCTTTTGGTACACAGAATGATGGTCCAAAACTGAGCCACCCAGTCAGGGAAATTTCTAAGAATTTTAAAAATATATCTTTATTATTAATCTTTTGTGGTTATGTATGTTACAAATGTCTTCTCCTGGTTTATAGCTTGTCTCTTCACTTTTTTTAAAAAAAATGTTTTTTTATTGGTTTCAGAAAGGAAGGGAGAGGGAAAGAGTGATAGAAACATCAATGATGAGAATCACTGATCAGCTGCCTTCTGAATGCCCCCTACTGGGGATCAAACCTGCAACCTGGGCATGTACCCTTGACCATAATCGAACCCAGGATCCTTTAGTCCACAGGCCAACGCTCTATCCACTGAGCCAAACCAGCCAGGGCATCTTTTCACTTTTTAAAGATGTCTTCTGATAAACAGAAGTTGTTAGTTTTAATAAAGTCAAATTTACCAATCTTTTATGACTCATGAATCCATGTTTTCATTCTCTGGATGATTCTGTGTAAAATTGTGTAATAATTTGTTCCTTGAAAGTTTAGACTGACTTGAAAACTATCTGAGTTAGGTAGCTTTTTTGGGGTTTTGTGTGTGTGTGTGTGTGTGTGTGTGTGTGTGTGTGTGTGTGTGGAGGGGCAGTGTGGAGTGTGGTGTAAAATTTTAAATTACCATTTCAATGTCTTTTATAGTTTTAGGACTATTTGGGCTTTCTATTTCTTCTTGAATCATTTTTTAGTGATATTTTTCTAAGAATTTATACATTTTGTCAAAGCTTTCAAAGTACTGACATAAATTTGACAAAATTGTCCCATTAGCTTCTTAAATTTTGCTACATCTGTAGTTATGTTCCCTTTTTCAGTTATCTGTGCTCTTTTTCTTCAACCTAACCAGCTGTACCTGTTTTGTGTATATATATATATTTTTTAGTTCTTAAAAAGAATCAACTTTTGCTTGTTTGGTTCTATCTATTGTACCTATTTCTATTTGGTTGATTTCAGTTCTTACCTGTATTCTTTTTTTTTCTACTTTTTTAGTTTATTGTGTTGTTAGAGACTTTTCTAGTTCTGCACCTATGGAGCAAGTTTCTAATCTTTATAACAGTTATAATTACTGGAGGATACTAAATGATAATCTATAAAGACTCTAGCACTGTCTCCTTCATATGGTAGACATACAACTACATGTTGGCTCTCTTTTATACAGAAACTATTCAGAACAAGAATAAAAGAAAACAGAAAAGGAATGAACACATGAACCTGGAACACTGAGAGAGTTTTAAGTCAGAATCATTTTCTGAGCAGGACAAAACTAGACTCATCTCCTAATCAGATTCTGGACCTTGCTCATGCCTTATCTTTGGAATGAAATGCTTTCTCTTGCATTCAATGTGACTGATAGCGTAGTGTGTAATTATACATTGTTGAAAAGATAGTTGCCAGGGAGAACAATGTCTCCAGAAATGTAAGCCAATAAAAGGGACTCAAGCCTTCAAGTGTATTTACAGGTAAACACACATGCACATGTGCACATATACAATTTATGACGACGGGCTACTGCTAACACCAAAAATGTTGTCTACCAAAAGCCTAGTTTCATTTCCCAGTTATTCCCTCACCAGTTCCCAGTGCCATATCCCCATGGAAAAAAGGAAGAATCCAAATTTCTAACGAGGAAAAACTGAGAAAGACAGAGTTTGTATCCATGACTGGAAAGAGAGCTGACATAGACCAAGTATCTATGGCAGAAGAGGAGGAGACAGCATAGATGGTGTATTCACAAAATGGATGCAGTATAAATAAAGTCAAGGTGGCCAGAAAGTATCTCTTACCTGAGTATCCAAAGGAAATACTGGAGATGGGGCTCAGGTAGATGCCTTTGCCATAGGCTGCTCCATGCAGCTTGCAGGGAAACACCAGGATGAGCACTATGAGCCTGGGCCCTCCATGACTGAATATCAGGGAGCCACAAGGCTTAGCCAGCCCTCTCTTCCCTCCATTATCACTCATTCAGATGGCTCTAGGCACCTACTCTTAAAATGCCGATTGGCTGAACATCGGTTGCAGGTTAACCCCTTTGTCTATGAAATAATAAATATTGAAGCCTTGGAGAGTGAGGAATAGCACAGCCACTGAGTCAGTCCCTCAGAATCCATGTTCCTGTCCCCAGGTATTGGAATATATGCAGATTCAAAAAAAAAAAAAAAAGAACTACAGAATAGATAGCCAGGAAGAGGGCAATAACTGTTCCTTGGGGTCTCTCAGGGCAAAGAAATAAGGCTCCTATGGATACCATTATAATAACCAGGTTATTATTTAACAGAAAAGAAGGGAAGACTAGGTAATACAGGCATGTCATTTACACAGCTTTGCTAATTTCACCCTCTCCAAGCCTGTTCCCCATAGAGATGTGGGAAGGGGGTGAACAAAGGCAGTTTGGACTAATGCGCAGTAAGGTCTGAGTGATGTGGGAAGATACCTGTCTGTCAGTCACACCGGGGAGCGAATCAGTGGCCAGAATGCGTGTGGCCACTGCAGCACTCTACCTGAATATTTAAGCTTCTGAACAAAGGAGCCTCTCTCTCACACACAGCTGGGCTCCTGGCTATCCTGTTGCAGGGGCGAGCTACCCTGCACCCATGTGGCTCATGGCCATGTGGGACCCACACAATGGATTAATGGACTGAATCTGGACTGAATGCACTGGACCCAGCTTCAACATGGAACGGACACTTTGGACACTGGCCCTCCTTTTGGCTCTACTGGAACACCAGCTGCACTCTTTCAGGACTGGTTTAAGGAGCATGGGACTTTGGAACCTGAGGAATGTAACTCCCGCCAATAAAGCCTTTACCGTATCTCCTTCTCCCATGGGGGCTTCTGAAAATGCTTATTTCAGTGGTACCTCTAGAGCCACCCCACTCCCATCAGCATAGGAGAAATTTAATTCTCTGGTGATATTATACAACTCTGAATGAATAGTCACATATATTGAAAAGTTCTAATAGGGTAATTCATCTAATGACTGCAATCAGCAATTCATACTCCTGCCTACAGCTACATTCCCATTCGCCAATCCACCAAAAAAACATTGGAGGTAAAATACGTAAAAGCTACATTCATTCTTTACATACAGTTCCAACTTCCTCCCTAGGGAAGCCACTCGCAGACTAGATTTAAGGATGCTGAGGCAAAAACAACTGAGTACTCTAGGGCAGACTTTCCCAAAACCAAGCGGGGCAGAAAACAGGGGGTGGAGAACAAGAAAAAAGGGGCACAGCCTCACCTGCAGTTTGGTGTAGGATGCATTCACCAGCCCATTGCGCAGGATCGAATGCCAGTTCTCAATGTGGGACCCACTGTAAGGCAGGGTAGAATGCATATCTCTTCACAGTATGAGGTTCCCAGGAGTACTTTCAAGAATACCATTCCCACCCACACAGGACATGAAGATGGACACATATACTTAGTGATGGGCATGCATATGGACATAGTCACAGGCATGCAGATGGATGTGTGTGACTAACCTCTTATATCTTAATTTCCAGTCCCATCATCTCTTCCATGCTTTAGCTACTTGCATTATAAATCCTCAACTGCCGATTCAGTATTTTCACTGGCCTATTCCCCTATATTTCAAATTGAATTCTTCTCAAACTCAACAAACTTATCATTGAATGCAAATACGGCTTCCAGTCCTGAATTGAGGTGTACTCTGGAAAAAGGGTCCCACCACTCCCTTTGCATTACCTTTAATATGGCTCTTTCTTTCTCTTTTCTCCCACAATTACGATTTCCTCAAAGTCGTTTTCAAATCTAATACCTCTAATCTGTTTTTTCAACCTCCCTTTTATATGCAAATGCCATTTCTCCTCAACTACATCATAAATAGCTTGGGAGTAAAGACCATATCATATGCTATCTTTTTATCTTCTACAGCAAGCATGTCAAACTCAAAGGCTAACATGGGCCAAATAAAAAGGTTTAAGTTTGTGATGTGGGCCGCAAAAAACAAAAGCTTCAATTCTCATAGAAACATAGGTTTATTTTGATAGAGACACGCTGAATACAAAGGGCTGAAATAAATGAGTCATCGTTAACATAAAATAATAGAACATTTTAATAAAAATATTTTTTCTTGAACGTTAATTTTCCAGATACTGAATAACTGCACAAATTAATAAGCATAATACAAATAAACCTATTTTTCTTGTTCTCCGAAAGAGAAATATTCCCTGTTGTGCACACCAAACAAGTCAGTAAAAGACTAATGGTATGGCAATTGGTTTCTAAAATTTTCGTTGCTAGCATCAGTGGAGAGAAATGGTGCGCCTGTGGCAAGGCGCATAAGGGAAATGAATGCAACACGACTATAGTAGTCAGTCATTAGTGAATGTTGTAGTTCATTATTAATAATTATGTATAACAGGATATTGTAAAAATTAGGTTACAAAATTTTTATTAAAACATTTCTGACATACCATTATATTGGCTGGGCTGCAAAAATATTCATTGTGGGCCACGTGCGGCCTGCGGGCTGCGAGTTTGACATGCTTGTTCTACAGAATCTACCACAATATAACTAATTGTTGACTGGTGATGGACATAGGTAACACAAACTCATTAATCTCGAATGAACTCTCCCATCACCTTACATTTGTTGCCCTCTGCTTTCCCCACCACCCCCCTCTTACTGGAAGGCAAAAGTGCTGCCATAGAGCTTCTTGGCAGTCCGGAACCGGGCCTCCTTGGCAGGAGGGCTGCTCAGCAGGAGGAACTGGTGTGAGGTGTGCATGAACTTCAGCTGCTGCCAGGGTGGGGGTGGGGTTAGAAAAACAGAGCAGAAATGGAGATCAGGGAGAGAAGGGTTGGGGATAGGGAGCAAATAAGGCTTACAATGACCCCAAATAAAAGAAATATGCTTAGGCCCAAAGACTATTATTGATGGGCGGAGACAATCAGGAAAATCTAGGACCAATGTAGTTGGCTGGTTTGGAGGCCCCTCCCTGCCTCTCATCAGATATTTAAGTTTAGAGGGAAAAAGGTCACTTACCCTGCTGAGAGGTAGTTTGACAATGTGTGACCTGTTACTAGAGATGATCCTAGAACAAGAGAGAGAAATAAGGAAAATGACAGAGTAAGTGTGTGGTTAGGCCGTTGTGAACAAAGCAGCAGCCCTGCTGTGCCCTTGGGAGAACAAGCAAGGATTCCAGGGTTGTCTAAATTGTGTGAAATACCCAGGCCACCATCTGGATATTCCCTTGGGTAGTAATGCTTGCATATAAAAATGTAAGAAAAAAGCTAGTTACTGATAGTTAAATAACAGATGAAAGAGAGGTTTGGGAGGTGAGCTGCTGCATCTACGGAGAGAAAAGAATAGAACAAAAGGAAGAGAACAAGAGGTCAGCTACATAAATTAGAGAGCGGTCTGTATTAGAATGGTGATGAATTATCCTTGGGATTTGGAAACTCAGAACTGAGCTCAGGACCATCCCACCTGAGCTCAGAGGAAGCCTGAAGGCTCTCGGGGATGGGGAAGAATGGATAGAGTATTACTGCTTGGGCAGAAGAAAGAAGCAGATGAAACTAGAACAAACTTCATGAGGATTCAAGGATAGACTAGGCCAGTGGTCGGCAAACTCATTAGTCAACAGAGCCAAATATTAACAGTACAACGATTGAAATTTCTTTTGAGAACCAAATTTTTTAAACTTAAACTTCTTCTAACGCCACTTCTTCAAAATACTCTCCCAGGCCGTGGTATTTTGTGGAAGAGCCACACTCAAGGGGCCAAAGAGCCGCATGTGGCTCGCGAGCCGCAGTTTGCCGACCACGGGACTAGGCTATATGTAGGACAAGAGAGAACAAAGGCATAAAACACTGAGGGATCAGCAAAGGAGCCTTATCTGCTATAGTGGATGGTTTAGTTTTTTTGTGCTTCACCCATGTACTTATGATGCCATTCTGGAGGATCTATGCCTGGTCATTCCTCATGCTAAAGAGGGAGCATGCTGCATTGAGAAACTACTGATGTCTAAGGCTGACTAAAAAGAAAGGGAAAAGCCATGTCAAGAAAACAGAACAGGAATCAAGATCAGGGAGGGAACCATAAACAAAATGGAAAAGGGAACCCACTGTATGAGAGAACATTCCCCAATGAAACATCTGATTAGGGGTTAATTTCCAAAATATATAAACAACTCATACAACTCAACACCAGGAATACAAACTATTCAATTAAAAAATGGGCAAGAGCCTGGCTGGTGTGGCTCAGTGGTTCAACATTGACCCATAAACCAAGAGGAACCAGTTCAATCCCTGGTCAGGGCACATGCCTGGGTTTCAGGCTCGATCCCCAGTCCGGGGGTGGGGTGGCGGGGGGAGGGGGAGAGGGGGACATGCATGCAGGAGGCAGTCAATCAATGTGTCTCTCTTATCTCTCTATCCCTCTCCCTTCCTCTCATGCTCTAAAATCAATAAAAAAATATATTTTTTAAATGGGCAAAGGACCTGAATAGATACTTCTCCAAAGAGGAAATTGAGATGGCCAATAGACATATGAAAAAATGCTCAATGTCACTAATCATCAGATAAATGCAAATTAAAACTACAATGAGGTATCACTTTATACCTGCCAGAATAGCTACCTTCAATAAATCAACAAACAACAAATGCTGGTGAGGCTATGGAGAAAAAGGATAACCCAGTAATTCCACTTTAGGGAATATGTCCTAAGACTCCTGAAACATCAATCAGAAAGAATATATGCATCCTATGTTCACAGTGGCATTATTTACAATAGCTAAGATCTGGAAACAGCCCAAGTGCCCAGCAATAGATGAGTCGATAAAAAAGCTGTGGTATATTTACACAATGGAATATTATGCAGCTGTAAAAAAGAAGGATCTCTTACCCTTTGCAACAGCATGGATGAACCTGGAGATTATTATGCTAAGTGAAATAAGCCAGTCAGAGAAAGACAAATATCACATGATCTCACTCACATGTGGAATCTAATCAACAAAATAAACTGACAAACAAAATAGGTCTAAAGGCGTGGATGCATGGTACAGACTGATATATTTTGGAGGTGAGGGGGTGGGGGAGGAAGGAAGGAGACTGGAAGAGGTTAACCAAAGAACAGACAATAGTGTGATGAGGGACAGGGGCTGGGTGGAGGGGGACTGGGGGAAGAAAGGAGGACATCTGTAATACTGTCAACAATACAAAAATAAATCAGAGAGGGAGGGTGGGGGTTGAGGGCAGCAGAGAATGGTCAGAATCTTTGCTGAAAGGCTCTGAACAGTCTATGTCAATGGGGAAGACCTTGAGACAAGAAAAGGGAATAGAAGGGTGCACTGAAGTTATCTGACGCAAAAGGTGTTAATTCCTATATGCAAGGGGCACTCAAAACCCTACTGAGACATAAGAAACCCCTAAAAAGAAGTTGAGACATCTCAGAATTTGTGGGTTCTCTATAGGATCTGAGTTCTTGTCAAAGCCTGGTGTCAATAAAACCACAAGAAAAAGCAGCCATCTTATATAATAAAGAGGTAATATGCAAATTAACCCTCACAAGATGGCTGCCTACAACCGGGGGTGGGGGTGAGGGTGGGGGTGGGGGTGTAGTGAGGGACGACCAAACGACTGAACAGCAGGCTGCGTGGGGCGACCAGGCCGGTGGGGGGGCCATGAGGGGCAACCAGGCTGGCATGGGGGCAGTAAGGGGCGACCAGGTGGGTGGGTGGGGGGGCAGTTAGGGGTGACCAGGCTGGCGGCGGGGGGGGGGGGGGGGGGGGGGGGGGCGGCGCAGTAAGAGGTGACCAGGCAGGCAGGCAGGTGAGCGATTAGGAGCCAGTGGTCCAGGATTGTGAGAGGGATGTCTGACTGCCCCCAAGGGATCCCAGATTGGAGAGGGTGCAGGCTGAGCTGAGGGGCCTCTAGTTATATATATATAACCTCAGGAAAGAAGCTGAAACTGTCTCTAAGAGAAGGTGTAGGCTACACGTCTAATACCATGTCCCTGCCCCACTCTGGGAAGGATGAACCATTCTATCCATACCACTGCAGGAGAGGATGGGCCAGGGGATCCAGCTTGTCCATCTGCTTCTTGATTTCTAGGTATGATCCCTGTAAAACAATAGCCATAAGGTTAACTTCCAGGAGCAGTGGGAGCCCTCCCACTTTCCACAGATGACTATCAGGGCCCAGGCAAGGTAGGTAACAAAGGCCATACAAAGGCAAGAGGAGATGGGTTCCCACCCACAAGGAACCCAGTCAGATTGGGAAGATTCATAAATAAATATGAAAATGAATGAAGATGCTTACAGAACAACATGTAGGTGGGTCTCCCTCATTTTATGCAATTCCTACCACCCTACAAAGTTGGTTGTAAATAAAAAATAAATGAAATCAATGTCAGAAAGAATAGGCTAAGGAATCCTGTGGTAAAACTTTACATAAAGCAAAGAGTCCTTCTGACAAGCAAATCATCCCTTGTTGGTGTATCTTATGTATTAATATGAACTGTGATATACAGGATTTGCTAAGAGGCCCACCTGTAAGTGAGCACAGATGAATGTCTATTCATGCAGAGATGGCAGACCAGGGGTGGGGAAGTCTGGTGAGGGACAGCCTGGAGTCAAAGGGTTGTCACTGCTCCATGTGGCTGCCCTACCCCTAGAAGGATAGAAGATGGAGGTCCCTGGGTCTAGTTTCTTACCTCCAGGAACCCCTTCTAAACCTCCCAACCCTGGGCAGAGGTTTTTCCCTTACCTAATTCTCTAAGAATTATTAAAAAATAAACATTAAATATGAACAACCTGTTAAGGAATTAGCAGCAAAAGCAAAGGTTGAGGGAGACATTAAGAGTAAGAAAGAAGAGTAGTAACAGAGTTAATAAAACAGAACAGGAGGGAAGACTAAAGTAAACACTGTGAGGAATCTGAGTAGCATCTACCACAATATAACTAATTGTTGACTGGTGATGGACATAGGTAACATCTGATTAGGGGTTAATTTAATTTGCATGAATTCCAAACAGAATACAACACTTGTGGCACAGACAGAGGGCAGGGGACAGGCAAAGGGTAGAGTACCTGGGTCATCTCCCGGATGGACATCACACTATCCAGAGCTTTCTGAAGTCGTTCATAATTCTTCTTCTGTGGCGAATCAATGGGAAGAGAAAAATCAGATGAAGAAAAATGGAGAGTCAAAATGTGAAAAAAAGCAGGACCAGAAATACAAAAAAAAGTTTAGGCCCTAGGGTAAGGGTAGTATGTCATGGAAAGAAACAGATTTAATGTCAGATAGTTCTGGTATCACATGCTAGTTCTCTCTACCAACTGAGAGTAATAGGGTTAGTTACTTAACCTCTTAGAAGCCCAGTAATCCTACCTAATAATAGACAAATATGCAAATTGACCATACCTCTGACAAGCCACGCCCACCATCCAATCAGAGCGAGTATGCAAATTAACCCAACCAAGATGGCTACAGCCACAGAGAGCAAGGTTTCCTAGGTAACAGAGAAAGCCAAGCTTTCCGCCTGCCCCTGCCAGGCCTAAGCCTCCACTCAAGCTACAAAGTTTCAATTATAGAAGGTAAACAATTTCAAACAAATGGCAGAATAGAGCTTGAGAGAGCAGGCCAGGGTTGCCGGCAGCAACAGGGGAAGCAAAGCTTTCCCCACACCCTGTCTGGGCCCACCCGCTTAAGCTACAAAGTTTCAATTATAACCCCAATACAAATGGCTGCCGGCCTCGGAGGGAGCCCCAGGCTTGGCTCCACTCCAGGCTACAAAGTTTCAATTGTAGAAGGAAAATAAATTCCAGATACTAGGGCCTCTGCTTGGGTTGCCAGGGGGCGTGGCCGGCCTGCAAACCAACATAGGCCCCTCGCTCAGGCTGCCCCATGCCCCAAGGGAACCCCACCCTGATCAGGGACACCCTTCAGGGCAAACCAGCTGGCCCTCACCCCTGTACCAGGCATCTGTCCTATCTAATAAAAGAGTAATATACAGATTTATCATCACTGCAACACACAATATAGCTGCCCCCATGTGGTCAAAGATCCTGCCCCCATGTGGACACAAGATGGCCACCACAAGATGGCCAGCAGGAGAGGGCAGTTGGGAGGCACCCGGCCTGCAAGGGAGGGCAGTTGAGAGGGACCAAGCCTGCAAGGGAGGGCAGTTGAGAGGGACCAAGCCTGCAAGGGAGGGCAGTTGGAGGTGATCAACCCTGCAGGAGAGGGCAGTTAGGGGTGACCAGGCCGGCAGAGGAGGGAAGTTGGGGGCAAACAGGCTGGCAGCAGAGTGGTTAGGGGCAATCAGGAAGGCAGGCAGGCAAGCAGTTGGGAGCCAGCAGTCCTGGATTGTGAGAGGGCAGTCGGACATCTCTCTAGGGGTCCCAGATTAGAGAGGGTACAGGCTGAGCTGAGGGACAACCCCCCTCCGTGCATAAATTTCGTGCACCGGGCCTCTAGTCCTGTGAATAAATGAAGATAAAAATTCCCACTACCCTAACCTAGATGTTCTGAAATAACATATGTAAAGAACCTGGTATAGTGTGTGACATATAACAATGAGTAATAGTCAGGTACTATAATGATTGTGTCGATCGTTAACAGTGTCAATTTCACTGGGCCAAGGAATGCCCAAAAATTTGGTCAAACATTATTTCGGGGAGTGTCTGTGATAGGGTTTCTAGATGAGATTAACCCTTGAGTCAGCAGACTAAGTAAAGCATATTGCCCTCCTTAATTTGTGTGGGCCTCATGCAATCAGTGTAAGGTCGGAATAGAACAAAAGGCCAAGCAGGAGGCTCCTCCTGCCTGACTTCTTGAAGCTGGGACAGTTGTCTTTTCCTGTCTTTGGACTTGGATCTGGAGATTGCTACCTTTGCATTGGAACTTAAATAATTGGCTCTCCTGAGTCTCTAGTCTGCTGACTGCTAATCCTGGGACTTCTGAGCCTTCATATTTATATGAGCCAATTCCTTATAATAAATCTCCTATAGGTTATGATTCTCTGGAGAACTCTATCCAATGCAATACTTTACATATCATCCCTCATTTTTATAACAATCCGCAAGGTAGATATTACCCCCTTTTTACAGATAAGGAAATTGAGGTTCATTAAGGTGAATTGACTTGTCTAACACCACTCAGGTAGGGAACAGCAGAATCTCAAGTGGAATCCAAGTCTGCCTGGCTCCAAAGTCTTTATTCTTCCCTTTCATGCCATAATTAATATTAATTCTTCTCTCCTTCTTCTGACAAAGTCAGTTAGTTATTCACTAAAACAGCTAAAACTTAGTGGTCAAGAGTTCCCAAGAAACAAGTCTTTCATTTCTTCTGATCCTTACTCCAAGATACTGTGTATCTAGAATGACAGCCCATAGTCTCCACTATCTTCTACTGTTTCTGTTCCTTAGCCCTGACTTTCTTCCCAAGCAACTATACCTTAGGGTTAAAGGCCAAAGTCTTGGGATCAGTGGGGTCCACAACAGAGGGATAAGGCTCAAAGATGATGCTTTTTCTAGGGGACTCCAAAGCTGCCCTACACATGGCCACCAGCAGATCCACCACCTTAGGGGAAAGGAGAGAAAGGGGTCAGTAGAAGCCAAATGATTTTCCAGTTCTAGAAGACACGTAGTATACAGAATAAGTCTATCTTTTGGAATTTCAGCATTTTTTTTGCTCTTCTTTTTAAAAGCAAATACGTTTATGGTTTTTCATTAGATAATATAAACTCATAAAATTTCAAGTAACAATGATTTATTTATTTATATTATTTATTATTTATTTTAAATATATATTTTATTAATTTTTTACAGAGAGAAAGGGAGAGGGATAGAGAGTTAGAAACATAGATGAGAGAGAAACATTGATCAGCTGCCTCCTACACACCCCTACTGGGGATGTGCCCACAACCAAGGCACATGCCCTTGACCAGAATCGAACCTGGGACCCTTGAGTCCACAGGCTGATGCTCTATCCACTGAGCCAAACCAGTCAGGGCAAGTAACAATGATTTAGAAAGTGATAAAAAAAACCCTGGCAGAATAGCTCAGTTGCTTAGAGTGTTGACTCAATACACCAAGGTTGCAGGTTTGATCCCCAATGAGAGCACATACAAGAATCAACCAATGAATGCATAAATAAGTGGAACAACAAATCAATGTTTCTTACTCTTTCTCTCCCCCCACCTCTAAAAATCAATTTAAAAAAGTGATTAAAAATAAAATTCATCCTCCAAACAAATCTCATTCCTCACAGGTAAACTGCTAAGTTTGATGTACATCCTTCCAGATATTTTTCCTATGGAAATAGTTATTTTATTATATAGGCAATTTTATTTATTTTTTATTTTTTAAAAAATATATTTTATTGATTTTTCACAGAGAGGAAGGGAGAGGGGGATAGAGAGCTAGAAACACTGATGAGAGAGGGAGACATAGACCAGCTGCCTCCTGCACACCCCCCACCGGGGGATGTGCCCGCAACCAATGTACATGCCCTTAACCGGAATCGAACCTGGGACCTTCCAGTCCGCAGACCGACGCTCTATCCACTGAGCCAAACCGGTTTCGGCTATATAGGCAATTTTAAAAAAAGAATTATACCATATATACTGATGTGTTTCCTTATATGTTATAATTTTCTATCTATAAATAATAGCTGAATAGTATTTCTACTGTAAGGACATACCATAATTTAACTGGATGCTCTATAGATGGGAGTTGTATCCATTTTTTTTTTTTTACTATTACAAATAATACTATCATGAATATCTTTTTTTTTTTTTTTTTAAAATATATTTTATTGATTTTTTACAGAGAGGAAGGGAGAGGGATAGAGAGCTAGAAACATCGATGAGAGAGAAACATCGATCAGCTGCCTCCTGCACACCCCTCACCGGGGATGTGCCCGCAACCAAGGTGCCCTTGACCGGAATCGAACCTGGGACCCTTCAGTCCGCAGGCCGACGCTCTATCCACTGAGCCAAACCGGCCTCGGCTATCATGAATATCTTACATATGAAAGCATTTCCAGAGGTTAAGTTCTAAGGAATGAAATTGCTAGGTTCCCCAGCCTTTTTTTTTTTTTTTTTTTTTAATATATTTTTTATTGATTTCAGAGAGGAAGGGAGAGGGAGAGAGAGAAACATCAATGATGAGAGATACCTCTGCTCCAGTGGCCACCTCCTCTGCAGCTCCAGACATGACTCCCAGTGTGTAGAAGGAGAAAACGCACAGTTCACGAGTACAGACGGCTGGCTAAATGGACATATTAAAACACACAATGGTGGTAGGGGAGGTGCAGTAAAAAAGTATTATAGGGAGAAAGGGACAATCCTGACTTCAGACAACTTTATAATGAGGCAGGAGTTTGGGGCCCACTGATAAGTTTGAAACTTACTGATAAGTTTGAAAATTAATGCTGTCTCTTATACAAAGCCTTCCATAACCTCCCTAGGTAGTTAGATGCTCTCTCTTCGAGCTTCACAACACAGCTCATATCTCTTCTATACACTGATAGTGAAGTGTCTGTCTAATCACCTAGATTTGGAGTCCTTAAGGACAGTATCATACCCAATTATCTTGGTCAATATCTGATACCTACTTTTAAATGTTGGGTGGAGATTATATCTTTGAAAATATTCACATTGCCTCATCTTTCCTAGTAGGACTGCTGACATTTATTTCTTGAGAGAAACAATTATTTCTAGAGTCTCAGGGAGTAAGGACAGAATTCCACCTTTACCATAGAACCAGGAAGAAAGGAAAAGGGTCTTGACTAAGGGTCCAAGGAAGAGGGTCGTACCTTGAGCATGGAGCCGTTCTGGAAGACATGCTGCTCGTCACACACCACACAGTACTCATTCAGTGTCGGGACTCTCTGCTCTGCGTACTTCATGATCTGGGGGGAGGAGACCCTATAAATCTTTGGAAGCTCAGGCACAGATATGGGAACTAGTTTGAACTTCTTTTCCAGCTACTCTCCTTCCTCCCAGTCCTGTACCTAGAAAAGAATCTTTTCCTGGGCTCTGCACTTAGTAAAACTAACGGCCTAACTCCAGAGCTAAGACTATATATTAAAAGTAAAAAAAAAAAAAAAAAAAAAAGACCACCCTGGAAGGAGACCTGGGTTAAGATTTCCCTCTTCACTACTTAATACCACATATAACTCCAGGCAAGTCAGTTAATGTAGGCCTTGGTTTCTAAAGTGGAACATTACTCACCTCGTAGAGGTATTAAGAGTAATGAGATGATTTCTATGAAAGTATCTTTTAAACTACTAATCAAACTATTAACATTAGTTGTAGTGATTACAGATTATCTGATGGCAGGGGATCCTGAGAAGCCATTTCAACTACCTAGAACAATCAGCCTATCCACTGGTCACACCACAGATACAACTCTACACTGGAAAGGGAGAATAGATCCAGAATACAATATCCTAAAGTATTTTTAAAAATATATATTTTATTTATTTTTTACAGAGAGGAAGAGAGAGGGATTGTTAGAAACATCGATGAGAGAGAAACATTGATCAGCTGCCTCCGGCACAACCCCCACTGGGGATGTGCCCGCAACCAAGGTACATGCCCTCAACTGGAATCGAATCCGGGACCTTTCAGTCTGCAGGCTGACGCTCTATCCACTGAGCCAAACCGGTTTCAGCACCTAAAGTATTTTTTAAAACATTCTATCTTAACATGGCTTTTCAACCAGGTACATTTTGTGTATAAATAAAGTTATTCCCATTTCATATACTTTGGGGCTGGTAAAGGGACATGCAAGGGCTTATATTCACTCAAATATATTAAATGCCTATTATGTCTCCAGGTCAAGTGAAAGTCTCCTTGATTATCCTATATAATAAAAGCCTAATATGCTAAGTGTCCGGTTGTCCAGTCAGCCATTCAACCAATCAAAACATAATATGCTAAGGCCGCTCAACTGCTTGCTATGATGTGCACTGACCACTAGGGGGCAGGTGCTCTGACTGGTAGGTGAGCTTGCTGCTGGTGTCCGGCCAATCAGGATTGGGCGAGACGGGCAAGATACGCCCTGGAGCCCTCCTGCGGCCCCTCCCCGGTTGGCCAACCTCCCATGTCCCTCCCTGGCCCCGATCCTGCATTGGTGGGGTCCCTCAGCCTAGCCTGCGCCCTCTCACAATCCAGGACCCCTCGGGGGATGTCAGAGAGCGGTTTTGGCCTGACAGCGGAATGACCAGTTGCTATGACGCGCACTGACCACTAGGGGGCAGACGCTCAACGCAGGAGCTGGCTCCTGGTGGTCAGTGCACTCCCACTGGAGTGCTGCTCAGCTAGAAGCCGGGCTCACAGCTGGAGAGTGCAGCGGTGGTGGCGGGAGCCTCTCCCACCTTTGTGGCAGTGCTAAGGATGTCTGACTGACAGCTTAGGCCTGCACCCCCCCCTCCCCAAGTGCACGAATTTCATGCACTGGGCCTCTAGTGCAATAATATAAAAGACTGTCTTCTCAGAACTTATACTCCAATAGGGGAAATATGGTATGTATACAAATTACAATTCAAGGCAGCATATGGTATGTGACATATAGGTGCCATTAAAAAACAAAAAGCATTATGAGAGCTCAGTAAGAAGAGACATCACTTTAAACTAATTAATTAATATAATTGGAGTGATGGAGAAGATTTTATGGAAAAGATGAAACTGAGTCTTGACTGCAGATATAGAGGAAATCCAGTGGAAGAAATGACATGAACAAAGGTAACAGGGATGTAAAAGTGAAAGCACGTCCAATAATAAAAAGATTTTAAAAAGAAGAAATGACCAGTAATGGCTGAGCAGTGAAAGAGGACTGCAAGGAAAATTGAAGACCACTTGAGCAAGAATGTTAGGGATCTTAAGGAAATTAGTGTCAATTACTTTCTCATCTTGAGACCCAGGCATTTAAAATCTGCAGTGCACCATTTGGCACTTGATTGTAAGTGGTCTGTAGTCTTTCCAGTAATGCTCTAAGCTTCTTGAGGATGGAACTATGTCTTCTTTTCTTTATCCACATAATACTTAGTATAGTTCTGGGAGTAACTCAGGAAATATTTAATGGACTGAGGAGCTAGGAGATGTTAGGGGATCAGATGGATCAGACAACAGGGAAAAGGCTTTGGAATGAAACTTTGGGCTTGATTTACCTGGACAAGGAATCCATATTCCAGAGTGGGGATGTTCTTGCAGTGACCACTGACCTGGTAAGAGTAAAAAGACAGACCCCATGAGCCTCCTATAAAACTGGCACCTGTATAGACATCACTCACGCCCTCACTTAGGATTCTCCTAAAGTAGCTAAGCCCTAGCTCCAGTCAGCTTAAGTAATTCCAAAGCTGGAGACACATTCAGACATTTTTGCGAAAGGTTCTCAAAAAGAGCTGCCTAGCCGGCTGGTCTGGCTCAGTGGCTAAGCTGTGACCTATAAACCAAGAGGTCTTGATTCAATTCCTGGTCAGGGCACATGCCCAGGTTGTGGGCCCTATCTGCACTAGGGGGCATGCAGGAGGCAGCCGATCAATGATTCTCTCTCATCACTGATATTCCTATCTCTCTTTCCCTCTCTCTTCTTCTGAAATCAATAAAAATATATTTTAAAAAAAAAGAGCTGACCCATCCTTAACCTTCTTCAAGGTAGGTGGAATAGGTTAGTACAGCAGCTATCAAGTCTTAACCATACCTAATAAAATCATAAAACGGTCTTTCATTGGGATACCCAACCCTAGACTTTCTGCTCAATAGCTTAGATATAAATAAGTTTTCAGCTATTAAAAAATGTGTTCCATTCCATCCAGTCATGGCACATGCCCAGGTTTGATTTACGATGCTTGGAAAACCATTCTTCCACCCCATTTTAAGAAGCTATACTCCCACAATTCCACTCCCACCTTCCTGATACCCAAGTCAAACCCGCCCCAGCTCATGTACCAAAGGAGAGGTCCGTGCTGGGGGAGGGAAGCCCAAGTGCTGGGGGCACAGGAGACCTGCCTGGGGGCTGGGAGAGTAGCCAAACACTTCCACTTTGGGGTTCTTCATCGTACAGGAGATGGAACGGTTCATGAGGCGCCCAACCCGAAGCTCTGGTACAGCAAGTTTGCCTTTCAGCATGGAGTCCTGTATAATAGGGAAACTGGGAGACCTGGAGAGAGAGCAAGAAGTGATTAAACTGGGGATTCAGTATGAGCCCTAGGAGAGGTTTGGAGATAGTGGGTCCTAGGACAGGATAAGTGAAGTAACCTAAGTCCAAGATGGACATATGAGGAAAGTTCTACTGGATCTAAAAACTGTTAAAATAAGTAAATAGATCACACATTTGAATTGATTTTTATGTCATTATCTATGTATTTTTCTGGTTGGAACATGGAGGGTTAGGCAGAGGCCAAACCTAGATAATTCTATGGCATCTAGGCCAGGTATGGAATGATCCCTTGGAGAGGATGCGTTTCACTTACACACACACTGTGTGTGTGTGTGTGTGTGTGTGTGTGTGTGTGTGTGTGTGTATGTATTTACTGGTATATAAATATGATTAAGTGCTAAATACTGTACTAGTCAAGAATTAGTTTCATCCCAAAGAGCCTGATGTCCTCACTGTCAACAACAGTACCTGGGAAGCTGCAAATCTGGGCCTGTATTTGCCTTTGGGAAGATCAGAAAACACAGGAGGGGGTGGTGCTTTATTTATTGGATAACTGATAAATCAATGTACCCTTGCATAAGAGCAAGGAGCTGGTGTCTGCTCTCTGACTCTGCCTTAGAATAGGGAATAAGTACAAGGGTCAAATAAATACGGAAAGATTAGCATACATTTTTCCAAGTTCATACCAGTTAGGTATTGTGATTTACATGAAGAGTGAGGTATAAAAATTGGGATCAGATGTAGAAGGACAAGGAGCCCTTGTGGATACTTTTAGTAGTTAAAGGTACAGAATTCAGAGGACCCAAGGAGAGAACAGGATATATTTAGGTAATCAAGAAGGCGGGGTGAGGGGGTTAGACAAGACTAAGGTGACTCGAGATGATTAGCTCCCAGGGAAGCACTTACTTGGGGATGGGTGAGAAGATGCTGAGGCCAGCTCGGAACTTCTTGATGGTCCCAGTTGCCTTGAACCAACTGTGCCTCTTCTCCTGCTGGGTCTTCAAGAAATCGTTGCTGAGATGTTTCCATTGTTGGGATGTGAACATACCCAGGATCCTAAGGAATTAAAGAAAAAGGGCTTAGGAAAGCTCAGGCAGGGGAATAGGTCAAGAAATAGGACTATGAAAGACAACTAATCTAAAATTCAGACCCAGGCACTGCAAAAGTAGTGGTGGGGGAATGTGTCTGAATCCCTCCCCATATAACTTTAGCACATGAAAACATACTGTCCTAAAGTACCCCTTTACCTACGTAGGGGGTGAACACCCACTCCCATTACCTAGTCTAATAGACCCCAAACATTCTGAGATGTTTTGCCTTTGGAGGTAGCATACAAAAGGTAAGCATACAAAAGTTGTGAACCTTGGAATTTGTTGCCAAGAATGACTATATACTGAGAGTGAAACAAAAATAGTGGTATAGAGGTAAGTATCACCCTCTGCCTTGTGAATAGTGAAGAAAAAAACTAGGGACATGAGAGGTACTGACACTGTCAGGTAAAAAATTACATCCCCAAATTTATGATTTTCAATTTGAGCTGGGCCCTCAGCTAGTCTAGTCAATCCTTTCGTTTGCTCTCGATCAGTCTCTCTAGTATTACTCCAAGTCATCGATTTTCAACACTGGTATGCCGCAAGAATTTTTAAAACATGCAATACCTGACTATTTAGTCAGGGGTACTGACCTCTTTTTCCTTAGATTGTCAAATTTAAAATGACAACACTCAACACAATAGCCATCTGGTTTGAATTAATCAAAATTATACTTTTTTTGTCAGATTAGTAAAAAATATATTTTTGTGTGTGCCGCAGAATTTTAGTAATTAATGTGTGCATTGAGATGAAAAAGATTGAAAATCGATGCTCTAAGCTATTATCTTAAATCCTTATCACCTTCTTTAAGCAACTAACTTCACCTACAACAAATGACCTCCCTTCTTTCTAGAGAAAAATAGAAGCCACCCAATATCAGCTCTCTTAATTTTCCAACCTAACTACTAAATCTATTTCCATTTTCACCCTTACCACAATCCCTCCATTCTTTGGAGACAAGATAATCCTACTATTAAGGATCAATGCCTCTATTTGTGCTCTAGATCTCAGCCCCTTTTTCTCTTTAGGGACCTTGATCCATCAATCATCCCCCTCTATTACCAATTTCTTTCACGGTCTACAAAAAGTTTCAAGTTTCTGCCCCTCAGTCTAGCTACCTAGCTACCTCTCCCTCTTTCCCTCCTATCCTATTCCAAATTTCTCAATCTATACTTATTGTTTCTACTTCATTGCTAACCACTCACTTATCAATATATTCTACCTTCACCACTCCACCACAACTGCTCCCACCTTGCTGCTAAATCCAACAGAAACTTCTAAATTCTTACTTATCCTCTCTTCCACCTTGCCTTCCTTGTAGAAACTCTTCTCTTTGCCTTCTGTGACACCATTCTCTTCCCATTCTGCTCCTACTTCTCTGTCCTACCTTCAGTGTTTCTTATTCTTCTGCTTACCCTGCTAATTTCTTGGGTATTTTGTCTGGATGTTAAAGGGTGTTTTGCCCTTGATCTTTTCACTCCATCATGCTCTCCTCTAGCAATCTCCAATTCTACACTGGTTGTAATCTCCACCCATAGACTGATACATATCTTCAATCCTAACCTCTCCTATAAGTACCAAATTTACATATGTATCTACTAAGCATAGCCACTTAAATATCCCAAGGTTACCTTTAAACAACATTTTTAAAATGGAACTAATTATCTATCCTCACTCCACAAACCTGCTCCTCTTTTTTAAATCCCTTTTTAAACTGGTGGTATTACAATTTACCCAGACATCTGGGATGAAAACCTATGAGTAACTTTCCACTATTCCTTGGCTTATGACCACATACAATATATCCAAATCAATCTTCAAGTCTTACTGATTAAAAAAATATATCACAAATAGAATTTTTTATTTGTCACCATTAAATGTCTGAATTTTAACCAGATTCTTGGACTGGGGGCTCATATCCATCAGCTTGTTCAATTTTAGCACCTGTCTAATCCCCAGTAGCTTTTCCAGAACTGCTACCTTCACCAGGAAGCTCCATGAGTTTTCCCAGTTCAATCTTGGGCTTCTCCAGCATTTTGACTTTACTAGCAAAGACATCATGGAGCAGATAAATAGATTGGCAAGCCTTGTCTTTGTCTTTTTCCAGTGCTATCTGGAATCAGTTTATTGACCACCTCTCTCAAGCCATTTGCACCTCTCAGGTCACAATTATAATCTTCTAGATTTGGTGGACCTGTTGATGCTGAGTGTAAGAGGTCTTCCGAATCTGATTGCTGCATTCTTTTTTAGTGAACCAACACAGAATAGACAAAGTAAATAAGCATCAGTAGTCTTGACATCAACAAGAGCTTCAATCATGGTCTGTTATTTTCTGACCCTGGAGCACATTTTGTCACAGGTAAGATTCATGGAAATTAGTCAAGCAGTTTGGCCCTGAACATCCTCAATTATTAGCTTGAATTTTCTAAGTGCAATTTCATCATTCTGCAGATCAGCTAGGCTTGCTTCAAAAACACAACGCCCTTGCCCTGGCTGGTTTGGCTCAGTGGATAGAGCATCAGCCTGTAGACTGAAAAGTCCCGGGTTCGATTCCAGGCAAGGGCACATGCCTGGATTGTGGGCTTGACCTCCAGTAGGGGCCGTGCGGGAGGTAGCCGATCAATGGTTCTTTCTCATCATAGATGCTTCTATCTCTCTTTCCCTCTCCCTTCCTCTCTGAAATCAATAAAAGATATCTTTAAAAAGTTACAGAAAAAAACCCCAAACAAACCCACAACCCTCCAGGTTCCTTGACTTCAGCTGACTAGTGTTTTTCCAATATTTCTTATATTGAACATAGTTGGTGCTTTCATATCACACCTATCCTTCTTAGAAAATGGATCAACCACTTTCTTCTTTGCTCCCTTTTTGCCACCCTTCATAAGGCACTTGTTCTTGCTGACTGCCATGATGCTGCTCAGAGCCAAAAGGCAAGTCTTATTGATTCTATACCTCATAAATCTCTCCAGTCTATCTCTCATCTCTATTACCTGCAGTCACACTTTGGTTCAGGCCCTCATCATCTCATGTCTGGACTTCTACAAAAGTCTTCTAATAAACTAGTTCTGATCTCTTGTCTCACCCCTCCTACCTATTTTTGCCCAGTGCTACCAGAACAGTGCTTTTAAAGTTAAATCAACTATGCCCTTTCTCTGCCTAAAACCCTATAATACTCCCACTCCCAACAACATATAAGCCCATGATCCTCTCTGATTTGGACCCTTTCCTGCTTCTCTGGCTTCAGTTCCTGCCACTCTTCCCTTGCATTTCACTAGCAATATTAACTGTCTGGCTTCCTACATACATGCTGCCTCATGTTACTGTGCCCTGGCAAATGTTATTTACTCTTAGAGTCTGTTTACATAGGCATCTCTTATCTATCCTTGAAAATCATTATTCATCTTCCTTTTATTCATTCATTCATTCATAGTCCTCCTCCTGCCACCAGACTGAGTCACTCCTTCCTCTGTGTTCTTTCTAAAACTTATGTATTCACTTGTATTAGAAAACGTATCTTCACTGGACTCTATCTGGAATTCACTGAGGGTAGACCCTGTAGCTCAATTCTCTTTGTATACCAAATACTTAGCAAGGTGCTCAACACATTCCATTAAATTAAATCTGTCTGAGCTTCTAGACCCCACTTTGAGAAAACTACAAGAGGAAATGTGAAAAGAATGGCTCTAATTCCAGGTTTGTACTTTTGCTTAAATATTAAATACTAATGAACCTATCTTTTTACCTTCAAGATGTCTCAAGGCCAGATACCCCAGAACCACAGGCTCCTCTGCCTAACCATAAATTTGGCACCCCAAATTTATTTTAGTCTTTTTTGGACGTATCTCAGAAAGACATTTTGGAAGAAAACATTCCATCCAAGGATGGACAAACATTCCATCTGCCTGTCCACCCACCCATGTCTATAACCAGAAAGATTAAAGTTCTTACTTTTTCAACTGAAGACCCAGCCCAAATCCTTCCTTATTCGATGGCTGGAAAACCTCAATTGATGGTTCTGCAAAGAGAAGAGGAAGCTCCTAGTATATGTATGTCTCTATACTCCTGGGAGTCCAAAGCCCCAGTTCAGTGGACTAGTTTCCTCAGCTTCTAACCGACACTCTAAACCAGTGATGGGCAACCTTTTGAGCTTGGTGTGTCAAACTTTGCCAAAAAACTGAGCATAACTCGGGTAGTGTCACTTTGAGGACAAAACATTATTTCGCAAATGTTTCATCCTCAGGAGCAGCAAATGTTTCATCCTTGGCATGCGGCCGCCTCAGCGGGCGTGTCATCAGAAATGGCTACGCGTGTCATAGGTTCGCCATCACTGCTCTAAACAATAATGGTGGAGAAGATAAACATTTGCAGCAAAGGGTATAGTCTGGGAGCTGACTGACCAATTTCAAATATCCTCAACTTCTGTGAGGAAGTTGAGGGGAAGGGGAAGAATAAATAATACCCGGGAACCAAAGAAAACAATTTCAATAACCAAGAAGGATTGGAGAGTTTACTATCAGTTGACAGGGAATGAAGACACGAGTGAGAGGAGGCTGAAAAGCCCCTACCAATAGCCTGCAGATTATGCCTAAGGGTCTTATTCCTAGTTTTTCTCGTTTCTCTTAACTTAGAACTTTGGATTAGTTCATACTTGCCCAAAGTCACTGCCTTTACCTGGTCCATCAAGGTACTGAGAAAGAGAAAATCTCAGTCTCAACACAATAGGTTCTGTCCGGAGGACCTTCCAGGCTGTAGAAACTTCCTCCTAAAAAATAAGGTCGTATCCAAGTCACAGTACCAAAATAAATAATAAAAAAGAACAGAAGAGTAAGGGAAACAGTTTCCAGTTTAGCAACAGAGAGAAATAGACCTGAAATTTTTCCTATGCGACACACACATGCACATGACAGTACACACCTCTGTGTACTGATGTTCAAAAAAAGACAGGGATGGAAAATACATGCTCCAAATATAGCACTCAGGAATAAGACTCGTGGGCTCCATGAGAAAACCCATTAAGTCTAGCTAGGTATGTTGTAAGCACCACTTACATCAAGGAAGCTGATGTTGATATGGAGGTCAATGTCCACGTCATCGATAGTTCCATATTCTCTATAGAGATACAGGCGATCACAGGTGAGACTCATTAAGGGAGAAAGAAGGGAACAGAGACTGAGGTGGAAGGAGAACTGAGCCAGGGCCAGGGAGAGGGACTGGCAGAAGGTATCTCTGTACCTAGGCTCTTAGCTACAACCTCAAGCCACCTAATAATCAGAGCCTTCTCCAGGCCAGAGCCTTTCTTACCTCAAAGTTGAAATTATCAGTCTACAGGGGTCTAGGATAAGAGGGAATGTCTAAGAAAAGTGGCTACACTTCCTTACTTACCCGTCAGCCAAGGTTAAATACTCTGAGCAACTCTCACGATCACTAAGCTCATAATTTATCAATGTTCACAGATGCCCTACCATACCACAGAAAATCTCCAGCCTTTTAACAGCTCAGAAAGAAGTGGCTTGTCCACTGCCATCTCTGAAGTGGAATCCCACCTGACGGATACAGAGTTCTCACTGTAGATCTCCTTCACGGCTTCAATGTCTGCATCAAGCTGTGGGTGTCGATATAGGTCAGCTGCACAGCTCCCCTGAGTCAGTAGCAAAAACAGCAGGGGGTAGGGAGGAAGACAAAGGGGTAAAGAGAGAGGTGAAAAATAAAATGAAGAAACACCAGGAGCAGGAAAATTAAACAGTAACAGTACATATAAGCAAAAAGCTATGTATACAAAGGGGCTCTTGTATACATAGCAGATGGCAGCCCTAGCTGGGGATTTCATTGACAGACCAGTCTCCCTCCATCACCAGTATAAGAAGTTTCAATAGACAACTGCAGGCTTTGCTTAAGGAATTCACATCCTTAAGTCTCAGCTTTTCCTCTCACACCTTGACCAGAATACTTAGGTGTCCCTTCTATGAAAACTCAGAACAGATTGAAGAGTATAGAATTTAACTCAGATTGGTTCTATCTGAAGAGTCCAACATTCCTGCTCAAGATCATGCCTTGGGTAGTGATGGCATTAAGCAATCATTGGCAGGTACTTTTTAAAAAAAAAAATATATTTTATTGATTTTTTACAGAGAGGAAGAGAGAGGGATAGCGTTAGAAACATCGATGAGAGAGAAACATCCATCAGCTGCCTCCTGCACACCCCCTACTGGGGAGGTGCCCGCAACCAAGGTACATGCCCTTGACCGGAATCGAACCTGGGACCCTTGAGTCCGCAGGCCGACGCTCTATCCACTGAGCCAAACTGGTTTCGGCGGTACTTTTGTTTTTTAATCCTCACCCAAGAATATATTTTTACTGATTTTTTTTTTTTTTTTTTAGGGAGAGAGAATAAACATCGTGAGAGAAAGAAACATTGATTGGTTGCCTCTAGCATGCATCCTGACAGGGGATCAAGCACACAACCTAGGCATGTGCCCTGACCAGGAATTGAACCGCAATCTCTTGGTGCATGAGACAACTCCAAGCAATTGAGCCACCTGGCCAGGGCACTGGCAGGGTAATTTTTATATATATATATATATATATATATATATATATATATATATATATATATATATATATATATATACATATATATATATACATATATATATATATATATACATATATATATATATATATATATTTACATTTTTTTTTATTTTTTTACAGAGAGGAATACAGTTAGAAACATCAATGAGAGAGAAACATCAGCCGCCTCCTGCACACCTCCTACTCGGGGTGTACCCGCAACAAAGGTACATGCCCTTGACTGGAATTGAACCTGGGACCTTTCAGTACACAGGCCAACGCTCTATCCACTGAGCCAAACCGGTTAGGGCTGGCAGGGTAAATTTTAACAAAAATTTCCCACAATGACTGAAGTGATCCCCCTGGCTAGTGAGGGAAGTCATAAAACAATTATTTCTAAAGAACACGTGGGTAGCTCCAGCGGGTAATCCTCAGTCGTTAGAGAGTCAGCCCACATACTGAAGGGTCATGGGTTTGATTCCAGGTCAAGGCACATACCTGGGTTGCAGGTTCAATCCCCAGTTGGCCCATATGGGAGCAACCGATATTTCCCTCTCTCTCTCTTTCTCCCCTCTTCCCTCCCTCTCTCTCTAAAAATCAATGGAAAAATATCCTTGGGTGAGGATTAACAACAGCAAAAAAGAACATTTGGGTAGTCTCCATGTAGAGAGGATGTAGTTTACTCTAGGAAATGTATGAGTCCCAGGCAAGAGCAAGGATATATCAGCTCTGACAAGATAATGCTCAAACCACACCAACATTGTATCTCTGGTCCAGAATAATCTCTTTTACTCCTGATATATCCAGAGAGAAGCACATTTCCACCACCCAACATGGATGTTAGGCGCTGAAATCTCACCTGAACTCCATAGAGAAATTCCTCTGATTCATTATCTCCCTCCGAATCATCATCATTCCAAAACTGTCCTTTGATGTCCTAGTAATGAGAAAGAAGCATATAACCCTTTATTGATCCCTGTTACCCCATGGAACAGAGTGGGGTGACAGGGTGGGAAATAGATCCCCACAAAGAATGGGAGAAGGCCCCTTGGGATAGCATAATTGAGTCACTAATCCCTTTATTCCCTCTACCTCATCCTTTGGGAGCATCTAAGTCTGGTCATAACCATGGCCTAGCTCTCATTTGGTAGGATGGAGAAAAACAATAGGAAATTTTGACCTTCTTAAGTGTCAGGTATGATTGAGGGTCTGGGAGCCAGAGGGGAGAAGGATGCAAAAGAATTCAATGTCAAGGTTGGTTCCTAGGCATATCTAGGAACCAATAAGCTAGCCTCTTCTAGAATCATCTAGCAACCCAAGGCAACTCCAAAGCACACCTAAACTCTCTTGTCTCATCACTCCCTATCTTTTTCTTTCCCAAGAAAATCCACCTATACACACATCAAGTAATATTGTTTCCATGCCTCGTCTCCGTCCTTTAATTTCAAAGAACCAGTCTACCTTCCAAAGGGATGGGCAGAAACACCAGAAAAGATGAGGTCTGTACTTTGTCCCATCTATCCCCTGGATTATCAGTTGCAGAGGTGGGCAGTCAGTCCTCACCATTGGGTCAATGGGTCACACACACTCCGTCAGTGCTAGGCAGCACCCCTCCATACCACCAGCTGAACCCAGGCCAACGAGATGGGCATTTAGGAGGTCAAAAAGGGAGACAAGGGAGGGGAGTGATGTCAGAGGCTGACTGGAGATCTGCTGGGGATGGTAGGCTCTGCTGCTGTGGTGGTAACAAGTCACTGTCCTGTAGAAAGCAGACAACAATTGGTTTCATCGCCAGATAAAAGCTGGTGTATATACACAGCCACACGTTTATGGATACACATTTATTATATTCTGGAGGCCCGATGCACGAAAATTCGTGCAAGAGTAGGCCTTCCTTCCCCCGGCTGCTGGCACCTGCTTCCCTCCGGCACCCGGGACCCGGGCTGCTTCCCTCCTCCCCAGCTTCGTCTGGAAGGATATCCAGAATGATGTCAGATCTAATTAGCATATTACCCTTTTATTATTATAGAAGATATGTACAGACACTTATACATTGAGACATACTTGCATGCATGTGCATACACTTGTACACACAGTTCTTTATAGATAATGAACCCTGAAAACCCTATCTAATAATAGACAAATATGCAAATTGACCGCACCTTCGCTACACCTAAGCCACACCCACCAACCAATCAGGACGAGTATGCAAATTACCCCCAACAAAGATGGCGGCTAATTTGCATATCAAGACAGCGTGGAAAGAAGCCAAGAGCTGCAGAAGGGAGTAAAGCTTCGAAGAAGCAAGCAAGCCAGGAGGGGGGGGAGGAGAAGGGAGGAGCGAAGTCAGGGCCGGGGCGAAGGGAAAAGCAGGCGGGCTGGTGGAGAAGGCGGGCTGGCGGAGAAGGCAGGGTGGGTGACAAGGGCGGAGCGGAGGCGGGACCGGGGGAGAAGGAAAAGCAGGCGGGCTGGCGGAGAAGGCGGGCTGGCGGAGAAGGCGGGGTGGGTGACAAGGGCGGAGCGGAGGCGGGACCAGGGGAGAAGGAAAAGCAGGCGGGCTGGCGGAGAAGGCGGGGCGGGTGATAAGGGAGGAGCGAAGGCGGGGCGGGGGGCGAAGGGAAAAGCAGGCGGGCTGGAAGAGAAGGCGGGGCGGGTGACAAGGGAGGAGAGGAGGCGGGGGAGAGTGCAGCAGGAAATCCTATTGCAGGATTTTTCCTGCAACGGGAACGCTAGTAGAAATATAAGACATTACTGTTCTATTTAAGCTGGAGAGTTGGGAGTGGAGAAAATTCCTGCTCTAGTTCATAACACTGTACCAATCCTGAAGCCAAAAGTGATGGTGGCAACCAGATGCTTATGCTACTCTATTATATCAGTTCATTTGGGACATTTTTCACAGTACCAACTTCCATCAGAATGAGATTGTTTGGGAATTTTTCACCCCCAATTACTTCTACAAGTCATCATTATCTCTTGTTAAACATCAGTATCACTAGAAACCTTTATATGACAATCATAGCTAATTTAAAAATTCCTCAATAATAATGAATACCCTCTAGTAGGCACAGTCTGAGCTGTTATGGCCAAAATAATGCCCTGGACTCATCTTGGAACCTTTTCCCAAACCAAAATGCAATAATGATCCCAATAAATGCTCAGAAAAACATGAACCCATAGTCCTTTAAAAAAAGTGAGAACCACTATTCTGGGCCTTTCTGGCTTTGCTTGTATGTCTCAACCACTCCAACCTTAAACAGAGGGCTTCTTGTTTTCTAATATGGTTCTGTTGAACCTTCTTGGTTTCTAGATCAGAGGTTTTTGAATGGGCTTTGTGGATCTGTAGCATCAGTACAACTAGGGAACTTGTTAAAAATGCAAATCCAAGGAACCCTACTGAGATCTACTGAATTAGAAACTCGAGGTGGAGGGACCAGTAATCTGTTTTTGTGTTTTGTTTTTTTTTTGTTTATATATATTTTACTGATTTTTTTACAGAGAGGAAGAGAGAGGGATAGAGAGTTAGAAACATCGATCAGCTGCCTCTTGCACACCCCCTACTGGGGATGTGCCCGCAACCAAGGTACATGCCCTTGACCAGAATCGAACCTGGGACCCTTGAGTCCGCAGGCTGACGCTCTATCCACTGAGCCAAACCGGTTTCGGCTGTGTTTTGTTTTTTTTAAAAATATATTTTATTGATGTTTTACAGAGAGGAAGGTAGAGGGATAGAGAGCTAGAAACATCGATCAGCTGCCTCCTGCACACCCCCCACTGGGGACGTGCCCGCAACCAAGGTACATGTCCCTTGACCGGAATCGAACCTGGGACCTTTCAGTCCGCAGGCTGACGCTCTATCCACTGAGCCAAACCGGTTTCAGCTGTGGTTTTTTTTTTAAACTATATTTTTATTTCAGAGAGGAAGGGAGAGGGAGAGATAGAAACATCAATGATGCGAGAGAATTATTGACTGGCTGCCTACTGCAAGCCCCCTACTGGGGATGGAGCCCACAGCCCAGGCATGTGCCCTTGATTGGAATTGAACCAGGGAACCTTCCATCCATAGGCCGACGCTCTATCCACTGAGCCAAACCAGCTAGGGCCAGTAATTTGTTTTTTATCACGCCCTCCAAGTTATTCTGGTGCATAAAATTTGAGAATCACTGTTCTAAATCCTTGTGTTCCAAGGACCTGTGGTGTTTTCCTCAGATACCAAGTTAAGCCCGGTAACTGACCCATTATGGCAACCTAAGGCACAAAGCCAACACAAACAGCATAGCAGTCCCCCAGCCAACACTGCCTGACCCATCAAAAACAATATGCAGCATAACCAATGGACACAGACACTGGGGCAGTGGGGGCTTGCCCGGGGTGGGAATGGCTGGGGGAGGGGATCAATTGGGGAAAAAGGAGACATATGTAAAACTTTAGACAATAAAAAACAAACAAACATAAAAAAACAATATGCAAAAGGAAATTGAAAGTGAGGTTCTTGAAGATGAAATAGCCTGATTTCTGAGATCTGCTTTAAAATACCACTCTAGTACAAAAAAAGAGAGGGATAGATGAAATAAGAACGGCAAATGCCAATTATGGATGAAGCGAGGTGACGGGTACATGAGGGTTTCTTGTACTCTCAATGTCTTAAAAAAATAATCAGAGGCTATTCTTGGACTCTTGCAGGGGCTCTCCCTAAAACGTCAACTCTAAATGTAAACAGGAAGATTACCCCTGAAACTCCACAAATGCATCCTTGTTATTCTTCAAACAAACCAACCATATTCCCACCACAGTCCCCTGCTGTTCCCACTTCTTGGAATGCTTTTCACCCATATGTCTCTATGGCTTGCTCCTTCACTCTTTCAGATCTCTACTCTAAGGTCACCTTGACCATCCTATATAAAACAGCAAAACCCCAACACAAACATACTAGCACATCTATCCCCCTTCCCTGCTTTATTTTGTTTCACAGCACTTATCATGCTTTGACATACAAAACGTTTGATTATTGTTTATCTTCCACCACAAAGTAAGGTCTATGGTGGCATAGGCTTTGACTGTTTTCACTGCCTCTATTGCCAGATTCTCAACACACATTTATTAAATGAATGAATGAATGAATCAACTGTCTGCTGGATACTTAAGTCAAAGGGCAAATACATCTAAGCACCTAAATGCACCTAAACATAGACAAAATCATTCAAAAAGGATTTTAAAAAGCAAGACTCCATTCACCTTTAAGAGCAGCTGAGAACCAGAATATGAAGATCTGGGGCCTGGGTTTGTGAGACTTGAAAATAAACAGTAAAATGCTAATCTGGATGATCACAGAGGAACAAAGGAGGCACTAATGTCCAGCCTAGGCTGTCTTGGGCTGGGTGGTAGGGTGTCGGCAGAGTGAGTCAGAAGTGCTAACTTCCTCCAGGTCTTTGTCACTGGACAAGTCAAGAAACAGCCTCTCTCCAAGGGCTGCTGTTGCTTGGTTTCTGCTGTTAACACAAGGAGAAAAAGGTAGTTCAGAGAGGATTTTTCCTGTCCAGGGAAGAAACAATTCAGAAACTACCATCTTTTCCAAACCAGGCTGTTTCAGTGAGAGATACTTGCCACTTTCTACTGTCAATGCCCATTGCTCTCAAGAGATGGAAAATGGGTTTAAAAGGCGAGGAGTGGGGGAACTGGAGTGGTGAGTCATGAAATTCAGACTCGGAGGCCTTTTTCAAGAGGAATAAACCTGAGAGCTGACCTATTCCAAAGCTTTCGTGTTATACGTAGACTACAGGTGCAGGGAGGTCAAGCAACTTGCGTAGAATCGAGGAACTGAAGCTTCAGCCTACTTGACAGGTCTTCATTCTATCTGCCGTTACATGATGTGACCGTAACTAATTTAAGGGGTTCATAATGAGCTAAGCAAGGAAGACCTGACTTATCTAAGGAGGTACAGGAGGGCCCCTCAAAAGCAGCTGGGCCAGAGGCGTGTGAACAGTGCCGGAGAGGGGCGCCGGCAGCTGACCCGAATGCTTTGTTTTGTGGGTACCAGACCCAAGGCCAGCAGACCGTTTGGGTCACCGGGTCTCTCCGGCCACGGGCTCTCGGGGGCGCTTCGTCTAGCCCACAGCCCGCGTCCACACTTGGGCTGGCTCCCAGCCGTGTGGTCTTGGGAACGGAGGTCCCGGCTCCGTACCGAGGGCTCTCTGCTCTGGAGGCGAGGCCGCCGAACAAAGAGGGCGGCTCTCGCGGAACAGCGCTGCCCGCGGGTACCCCGCGGCGGAGAAGACGGTCGGCCCCCCACCCCAGCCGCCACCGCACGGCCAGGACAGGCCCGGAGGCCGCCGGGGGAGTCTCCGGCCCCTCCGGGGACCCCGGGCCTCCTGCTCCCGGGGAAGGAGGTCCGTGCCCGGCCCGGGGCCCGCCGCCCGGCCCGGAGCGAAGCCTGTCAGGCCTAGGAGAGCCCCTCGGAGCCCCGGCCCGGCCCCTCACTTCGTCCACACCAGCCGGCGGGCGGGCCCCGCACCCTTCACGCGTCCCGGCCGCCCCCCTCCCCGTGGAGCCGCTTCTCCGGTCGGCCTCGCGAGTACTCACGGCGACCCCGGGCCGCGCGCGGCTGCCGCTGAGGGGACCAGCGGCCCGGGACGCCCCGCGGGGGCGGAGCGGCAGAGCGAGGGGCGGGGGCCGGGCCGGGCGGGCGAGGTCGCGCTTCCCCCCGCCCCGGCGGTCCGTCACGGGCGCATGCGCACACGGCGATACCGCGGCCACGTGGCCGCTCCGGGCCAACCGCCACGCGGCCTGCCCCCTAGGCGCGCAGCGGCTGGGGACGCCCGGCTCGCGGAGCCTGCGCAGTGCGGGCAGGTTGGGTGGGTGGTGGGGAAGGGGGTGCGGTTGGGAGGGGGGGGTGGGGTGCGCCCTGACTCTAAGGCGGGTGCGCGGAGGGCCCTCCAGGAGAGACGTGGGCCTTTGGCGCCCCGCGCGGTCGGGAGGAGCGAGCAGGGCGGCAGCGCGCAGCTGCCTCCGGCAGACGGAGCCGGAGCCGGAGAGGCCTCCTGAGGCCCTGCTGCTTCCAGGTCCCTGGTTGGTCACGGAAGCCAACCCCGCAGGTCTGTTCATCTCAGGTGTAATTCCCTCACTCCCCTGGCCGCGGCGGGCGGTGCTGGGGGTGGAGGAAGCGGACGGAGAAGAAGGGACAAGTTCAGGCCCACGTGCCGGCCTGACCGCTCAGTGACCAGATGACCTCACAGGTGGTCTGACCTCACAGAGTGACCTCACAGGTGGTCTGACCTCACAGAGTGACCTCACAGGTGGTCTGACCGAACTCCTGACCGGGTGGTCGCGGAGGGTCAAGCTGCACCTTAAGTGAGCCCTGTCCGCTGTACTTAACATCCGGGTGACAGACCCTGGAGTTGTCGGAGGCATTTCCTTTCCCAGAGCCCCGCAGACACAGCGCTGGCAAGAGCACAAGACCCCTAGACCGAGGCCGTGAAACTCCTCCTTGTGGGCTTGTTGCCTGCTTACCATTACTGTTCACTGTACATGTTGTTTAATCATTTAAAAGGTTTTCTATTACAGTTGACATTCAATGTTATTTTACAACCCAGTGATTAGACATTACATACCTTACTGAATGATCGCTTATTCAATCTCGCACCCCCTGACACCTTTCACTGTTAACAGACTATTAGTGGCCCCGGTGCAAGAATTCATGCACATTGAGAGGAAATTCATTAGAAGGTGGCCTGTGGGGCCGGACGGCAATGGGCTAGACTGGCAGGACGCTCCCTAGAGCCAACCTCCCCTGGTCCCTCCCCGGGCAGCCACCCTTGGGGCGGTGCTGCAGCTCAAAGGGCATCTGCAGACTGAGCGGGCTTCCTCTGGCAGGTGGGCTCCTTCAGCCTGGCCTGCGGGATTGGGCCAAAACCAGCTCTCCAAGAGGGGTCCCAGACTGCGAGAGGGCACTCTGCAAAGTGTGGAACGCAAACGCAAGTGTGCAGTAAACCAGATTAGGGCCGACAGTGCCCCAGCAACAACATAACCCACAGCCGAAGGTGGAATCATGGGGCCCCGTGAGGAATTGGGTTCCTTCCTCTCTGGTTCCGGGGTGTGTCACCCAAGAACCACCACTGCCAAGTCACCACAGCTCGGCAGCTCATGCATTGAGCATCTGCCCCCTGGTGACCAGTGCGCATCATACCTACCAGACGATTGGATGGTCGCTTAGCCTTTTATATATATAGACTAGAGGCCCGGTGCATGAAAATTCATGCACTGGAGGGGGGTCCCTCAGCCCACCTGCCCCCTCTCACAGTCCAGGAGCCCTCAGGGGCAGGAGGTGACCCGGTGATCAAGGGAAGGTGACGCCCCATCACACCTCTGCTGCTGCCACTGCCGGCAGTGCAAGCCTCGATGGGTTACCTGAGCCTCGGGTGGCCCTGGTGGCTGGACAGCCACCATCCGAGGCTTGCCTGCACCTCAGGCCGACCCTGGGCAGCTGGGGGCTGAGGGCGGGTCCAGCCGCACCATGCGCCTGCCGCCCCCCCCTCCACTCTCCCTTGGCTGGGCTGAAAGGACTGGGGGTCCAGCCACTCCTTGTACCTGCCACACCCCGGGCAGGGCTGAAAGGACTGGGGGACTCTGGCGGGGCTGAGAGGACTGGGTGCCGTCATCTTGTGGCTATGGGCGCCGCCATCTTTGTGATGGCTTGATGGTCAATTTGCATATCCCTTCTTTATTAGATAGGATTATTGACTATATTCTCTATGCTGTACTTTACATCCCCATGACTGTTCTGTAACAACAAATTTGTACTTAATTTCTTCACCCTTTTCACCATTCCCTGCAACCCCCCTCCCATCTGGTGATCGTCAAAATATTCTCTGTATCTATGAGTCTGTTTCTGTTTTGCTTGTTTGTTTATTTTGATTTTTATATTTATCCATTGGTAGATATGTATTTATTGCCACTTTATTGTTCATATTTTCTTTTCTTTTAAAAAAATGTATTTTATTGATTTTAGAGAGGAAGGGAGAGGGAGAGAGAGATAGAAACATCAATGATAAGAGAGAATCATTGATTGGCTGCCTCCTGCATGCCCCCTACTAGGGATCGAGCCCGCCACCCAGGCATGTGTTCTTGGCTGGAATTGAACCTGGGGACCCTTCAGTCCGCAGGCCATGCTCTATCCATTGAGCCAAACCAGCTAGGGCTATTGTTTATATTTTTTATCTTTGTTTTTTCTTCTTCTTAAAGAAGACCCTTTAACATTTCATGTAATACTAGTTTGGTGGTGATGAACTTTAGCTTTTTCTTGTCTGGGAAACTTTTTATCTGACCTTTCATTCTAAATTATAGCTTTGGTGGGTAGAGTAATCTTGGTTGTGGGTTCTTGCTATTCATCACTGTAGAGGGCCACCTGGGAAGACACTGGGCATTTCTTTTATTTATTTATTTATTTTTTACATTTTTTTATTGAGGTATTATATGTGTACATATCTTACCATTACCCCCCCACCCCCCCCCCCATACATGCCCTCACCCCCCAGAGTTTTGCATCCATTGTTTATGCTTATATGCATGCATACAAGTCCTTCGTTTGATTTCATAACTCCCCCACCTCTCCCTAACTTTCACCCTGTAATTTGAAAGTCTGTTTGATGCTTTACTGTCTCTGTATCTATCTTTTTGTTCATCACTTTATAATGTTCTTTACTATCCATAAATGAGTGAGATCATGTGGTATTTTTCTTTCATTGACTGACTTATTTCACTTAGCATTATGTTCTCCAATTCCATCCAGGTTGCTGCAAATGATGAGAATTCCTTCTTTTTTATGGCAGCATAGTATTCCATTGTGCAGATGTACCACAGTTTTCCGATCCAGTCATCTACTGATGGGCACCTAGGCTGTTTCCAAATCTTAGCTATTGTAAATTGTGCTGCTATGAACATAGTGGTGCATATATCCTTTCTGATTGGTGTTTCTAGTTTCTTCAGATATATTCCTAGGAGTGGGATTACTGGGTCAAATGCGAGTTCTATTTTCAGTTTTTTGAGGAAATTCCATACTGTTCTCCACAGTGGCTGCACCAGTCTGCATTCCCACCAGCAGTGCACGAGGGTTCCTTTTTCTCCGCATCCTCGTGGGCATTTCTTTTAATTATCGTCAGCTGAACTCAGGGCTATAGTCAGAGCCATGCCCTGGGAACATGCTTCCCCAATGAGGCTGGACATGTTGTCAGCTTGACCTTCATATTAGCCCAGGTGTTGGCAGGGGAGGGACTAGATATATAAATCTAGGCATTCTAGGGCCTACTTAAGAATGCAAATAAGTTGGTGATACTTCCTGGTATTGGGGGTATAAAATAAATGCGCTGGGAGGGGTCAGAGTCGTGTCTTCCTGCCTCTCCATCAGAGAGGATGGCGTCCCACCCAGCTCCCAACTTTAAATCTATTTCTGCGTCTTCTTT